>NC_092714.1:178198510-178934343 GCF_047496885.1 Scyliorhinus torazame
GTGCATAAGGCTTACTCCCGGATAGGCTTCTTTGTGCTGGGCACGGCGCTCATCCCGAGAGTGGGGGGGACGGAGTATTCGGCCATAGCCGTTTCGGACCATGCCCCGCACTGGGTGGAACTGGAGCTGGGAGAAGAGAGGGACCAACGCCCGCTGTGGCGGCTGGATGTGGGACTGCTGGCCGATGAGGTGGTGTGTGGGAAGGTGAGGGGGTGTATTGTAAGGTACTTGGAGGCCAACGACAACGGGGAGGTGCGAGTGGGGGTGGTATGGGAGGCGTTGAAGGCGGTGATCAGGGGAGAGCTGATCTCCATCAGGGCTCATAGGGAGAAGATAGAGGGAATGGAAAGGGAGAGGCTAGTGGGGGAGATCTTGCGGGTGGACAGGAGATACGCAGAGGCCCCGGAGGAAAGATTACTTGGGGAAAGGCGACGGTTCCAGACGGAGTTTGACCTGCTGACCACGGGCAAGGCGGAGGCACAGTGGAGGAAGGCGCAAGGGGCGACTTACGAGTACGGGGAAAAGGCCAGCCGGATGATGGCGCACCAGCTCCGTAAGAGGGCGGCAGCGAGGGAAATAGGGGGAATCAAAGATGGAAGGGGAGCCACGGTTCGAGGAGCAAGGGAAATAAATAAGGTATTTAAGGACTTCTATGAAGAGCTGTACAGATCCCAGCCCCCAGGGGGGGAAGGGGGGATGAGGCGATTCCTGTACCAGCTGGGGTTCCCGAGGGTGGAGGAGCAGGAGGCGGTTGGTTTGGGGGCACCAATTGGGTTGGAGGAGTTGAGTAAGGGTTTGGGGAGCATGCAAGCGGGGAAGGCCCCGGGGCCGGACGGGTTCCCGGTGGAATTCTATAGAAAATATGTAGACCTGCTGGCCCCGCTACTCGTGAGGACCTTCAACGAGGCAAGAGAGGAGGGAACCCTGCCCCAGACAATGTCGGAGGCGACAATCTCCCTGATTCTAAAGCGAGACAAGGATCCACAGCAATGTGGATCGTACAGGCCGATTTCGCTCCTCAATGTGGATGCTAAGCTATTGGCGAAGGTACTGGCCACTAGGATTGAGGACTGTGTCCCGGGGGTGATTCACGAAGACCAAACGGGATTCGTAAAGGGCAGGCAGTTAAATACCAATGTGCGGCGGCTCTTAAACGTGATAACGATGATATTGGAGGAGGGAGAGGCGGAGATAGTGGCAGCTATGGACGCGGAAAAAGTCTTTGACCGAGTAGAGTGGGAGTACCTGTGGGAGGTATTGCGCAGGTTTGGGTTCGGGGGAGGGTTTATTAAATGGGTTAAGCTCCTTTACAGCGCCCCGGTGGCGAGCGTAGTGACAAACCGGCGGAGGTCGGAGTACTTTCGGCTGTACCGAGGGACGAGACAGGGGTGCCCCCTGTCCCCCCTCTTGTTTGCATTGGCGATCGAACCCTTGGCCATATCACTTAGGGAGTCTCAGAAATGGAGGGGGATAGTCCGCGGGGGAGAGGAGCATCGGGTATCGCTATATGCGGATGACCTGCTGCTATACGTGGCGGACCCAATGGAGGGGATGGTGGAGGTCATGCAGACTCTGAAGGAGTTTGGAGAGTTCTCGGGCTACAAGCTTAATGTAGAGAAGAGTGAGCTCTTTGTATTACAGGCAGGGGACCAAGAAAGAGGGATAGGGGACCTACCGCTGAGGAGGGCAGAGAGGAGTTTTCGGTATCTGGGGATCCAGATAGCCAGAAGTTGGGGGGCCCTACATAAACTGAATTTGACGAGGGTGGTGGAGCAAATGGAGGAGGATTTTAAAAGATGGGGCATGCTCCCGCTCTCGTTGGCGGGTAGGGTGCAGTCGGTCAAAATGGTGGTCCTTCCGAGGTTTTTGTTCGTGTTTCAGTGCCGCCCCATCGTGATCACCAAGGGCTTTTTCAAGAGAGTAGAGTAGAGAGTATCATGGGGTATGTGTGGGCAAATAAGACCCCGAGGGTTAGGAGAGGGTTCTTGGAACGCAACAGGGACCGAGGAGGGTTGGCTTTGCCAAACCTAGAGAGTTACTACTGGGCAGCTAATGTGGCGATGGTCCGTAAGTGGGTTATGGAGGGAGAGGGGGCGGCATGGAAGATGGAGATGGCATCCTGTAAAGGAACGAACCTGGGGGTGTTGGTAACGGCACCGCTGCCGCTCTCGCCGACAAAATACACCACAAGCCCGGTGGTGGCAGCAACACTAAAGATCTGGGGCCAGTGGAGAAGACACAGGGGTGCAATGGGAGCATCGGTGTGGTCCCCGATCAGGGGTAACCACCGGTTTGCCCCGGGGATGATGGACGGGGGGTTCCAAGGCTGGCATCAGACGGGGATAAGAAGAATGGGGGACCTGTTCATTGACGGGACATTTGCGAGCCTGGGGGCACTGGAGGAGAAATTTGAGTTACCCCCGGGAAATGCATTTAGATATATGCAGGTGAGGGCTTTTGTGAGGCGACAGGTGAGGGAATTTCCGTTGCTCCCGGCATAAGAAGTTCAAGATAGGGTGATCTCGGGGGTATGGGTCGGGGAGGGCAAGGTGTCGGAAATATACCAAGAGATGAAAGAAGAGGGGGAAGCGCTAGTAGAAGAACTGAAAGGTAAATGGGAGGAGGAGCTGGGGGAGGAGATTGAGGAAGGGCTATGGGCCGACGCCCTGGGTAGGGTTAATACCTCCTCCTCGTGTGCCAGGCTCAGTCTGATACAATTTAAGGTGGTTCACAGAGCGCATCTGACGAGGGCGAGGCTGAGTAGGTTCTTTGGGGTAGAGGATAGATGTGAAAGATGTTCAGGGAGTCCGGCGAATGATGTCCATATGTTTTGGTCATGCCCGGCATTGGAGGGGTTCTGGAGAGGAGTGGCGGGCGTAATATCCCAGGTGGTGAAAGTCCGGGTCAAGCCAAGCTGGGGGCTAGCAATAATTGGAGTGGTGGATGAGCCGGGAGTGCAGGAGGCGAAAGAGGCCGGAATTCTGGCCTTTGCGTCCCTAGTAGCCCGGCGAAGGGTCTTGCTATTGTGGAAGGAGGCGAAGCCCCCTAGCCTGAAGGCCTGGATTAACGATATGGCTGGGTTCATAAAATTGGAGAGAATTAAGTTCGCTTTGAGAGGGTCTGCACAGGGGTTCTACAGGCAGTGGCAACCGTTCCTAGAATATCTCGCGGAGCGTTAGAAGAAGGTCGTTCAGCAGCAGCAGCAACCCTGGGGGGGGGGTATGGGGGGTAACGAGAGACTGTTTGAGGGGATGGACGAGCGGGAGATAGCATGGAGGGTGGGGGGAAACGGTATGCGCGGCCAAGAGCCAGTGTATAAAGCTATGTAAATATACCATCTTGCCATGTATATATCTTGCTCAGGGAGAATTTGCGCTATTTTGTTATGGGGCGGGGGGGGGGGGGGTGATTGTTTGTAAGGGGAAAAAGTTGTGTTGTTAAAAAACCTTAATAAAAAATTTTTTTTTTTTTAAAAAGTGGGTGAGTGAAGAAAGTGTTGCTGGAGTGTGGCTGAGGGGAGTGCGGGTTGGCGCTGCCGGACTTTACCAACTATTACTGGGAGGCAAATATAACCATGATTAGGAAGTGGGTAGTGGGGGACGGGGGACGGTATGGGAGGAGTAGAGGCGGAATCATGCAAGGACACAAGTTTGGGGGCATTGGTAACGGCGCCTCTGTCGTTCTTTCTGGCCCGGTACTCCACAAGCCCGGTGGTAGTGGCGGCCCTGAGAGTCTGGGGGCAGTGTAGGAAGCATATGAGAGTGGAGGAAGCATCGGTCTGGGCTCCAATCGGCAATAACCATCGGTTTGCACCGGGAAGGCTGGATGGGGGGTTTCGGAGAAGGCAGAGGGCAGGGATTGAGAGGATGGGGGATCTATTTATAGATGGGAGCTTCCCCCATTTGAAGGATTTAGAGGAGAAATTTGAGCTGCCAGCTGGAAATGGATTCAGATATCTGCAGGCACGGGATTTTTTGCAAAGGCAGGTTTCGACCTTTCATCTCCTAACGCCACGGGGGGGGTACAGGACAGGGTTGTTTCCAGAACGGGGGATACAGGACAGGGTCGTTTCCAGAACGGGGGATACAGGACGGGGTAGTTTCCAGAACGGGGGATACAGGAGAGGGTAGTTTCCAGAATGGGGGATACAGGACAGGGTTGTTTCCAGAACGGGGGATACAGGACAGGGTAGTTTCCAGAACGGGGGATACAGGACAGGGTAGTTTCCAGAACGGGGGATACAGGACAGGGTAGTTTCCAGAACGGGGGATACAGGACAGGGTAGTTTCCAGAATGGGGGATACAGGACAGGGTAGTTTCCAGAACGGGGGATACAGGACAGGGTAGTTTCCAGAACGCGGGATACAGGACAGGGTAGTTTCCAGAACGGGGGATACAGGACAGGGTAGTTTCCAGAACGGGGGATACAGGACAGGGTAGTTTCCAGAACGGGGGATACAGGACAGGGTAGTTTCCAGAACGGGGGATACAGGACAGGGTAGTTTCCAGAACGGGGGTGGGAGAGGGGAAGGTTTCAGATATTTATAAAGAACTCATGGAGTCGGAGGAAACGCAGACAGAGGAGCTAAAGCACAAGTGGAAAGATGAGCTGGAGGGGAGATAGAGGCAGGTCTTTGGGCCGATGCGTTAAGCAGAGTTAACACGTCCTCATCATGTGCCAGGCTCAGCCTGATTCAGTTTAAGGTTGTTCACCGAGCACACATGATGGTGGCCAGGATGAGCAAGTTTTTTGGGATAGAGGACAGGTGTGCGAGATGTGCGGGAGGGCCCACAAACCATGTCCATATGTTTTGGGCATGTCTGAAGCTTAGGGGATTTTGGCAGGGCTTAACAGATGTCATGTCCATGGAATTAAAGGTGAGGGTGGTGCCGAGTGCAGAGGCGGCGATTTTCGGAGTGTTGGAAGATCCAGGAGTCCAGTTGGTGAGAGAGGCTGACGTCTTGGCCTTTGCCTCCTTGGTAGCCCGGAGACGGATATTGTTAGCGTGCACGGGCTCGAAGCCCCCGAATTCAGAGATCTGGCTTAGTGACATGGCCTGATTCTCAGACTTGAGAAAGTAAAGTTCGCCCTAAGAGGGTCAATGCTAGGGTTCGTCTGGAGGTGGCAGCCGTTTGTCGACTTCTTTGGAGAAAACTGTCAGCAGAGGTGGTGGGGGGTGGGGGAGCTCCCAGTTGGGCACACGTTCACCAGGACTACTGGTGCCCTGTCTAGGACACCAATGACCATGACCGTCCCCCTGTGTCCATAACTGTCCTTGTCACCGTGAACACAGCCCAGCCCACCCAGCCCCTCCCTCACCCGCAGTCGGTCCTTCTCTCTCAGGTGCATCACTTGGAGGAATACAGGACTCCTTTTAACTCCATTATATGCTGTTCGCCCTCAACATGACAATGGAAAATCAGGGTACATCCATTGCGGGTGCCATTCCTGCTCTTCAGAGGTCCTTACTGTGGGTGGATGAAACTCTGCTGGTGCTCTGACCAGCCAGTCCAGGTGTCTGCCTACAGAAGAGTATATAAATCGCTGCTGAAATCATGGTAGTCTCCAGATTCTTCAGGATTAGAAGGTCCTCAATTCCACCCATCTCTGCCCATCATGGCAAATCGTGAACCACGGGATTCTCAATCTAGGTTAACAAGCTGATTCATTCTCTGTGTAAAAACAGAAAGCTCAAAGCAGCAATACTACGAATATATGAAAATAATATATTGGCTGCAGTGACCCCTCGAAATTGAGGATGGCATCCATCAGGCTTGGTGAATCTTTTGCTTTTGCCTGATGGAGGCGTGCACGAGACATTGTTTAGCGTGGGGACTCCTGTGCGCAGCCATGTTCCACATTGTCTTAAAAGCAAATTACTGCAGACGCTGGAATCTGAAACAAAAACAAAAATACTGGAAAATCTCAGCAGGTCTGACAGCATCGAGCTTGGACAAAGAGTCATCCAGACTTGAAAGGTTAGTTCCCTTCTCTCTCCACAGATGCTGTCAGACCTTTCTGGTTTTTTTCTACATGGTCTTGCCGGATGTTGGCCGGATTCAGGGGCATGGCGGACCACAGCAACTGGGGCCATTTCCTCATTGCAACCTTCTTCCACCTTTACAGGCGTTGAGTCGGCACTCCTCCGCCTGCTCTGAATTGAGGACTCCTGGGATCATTTTTGGTCTGGAACCTCCCCCTCGACCCGGCCACCATGGGAGGCTCTACCCAGAGCTCCGGATGGCATCACCCTCGGGTTCATTGGAACACACATGCCTCTCAACAGCAGCAAATTGACGATCCTTGGAAAGGAAATAATATATATAGGGAAATGTAAAGAAATACCCCCACTATGTAGGGAGGGCCAAAGGGTGAGGAAAATTGTGGTCCGGTGCAGATTTAAAGATGCAGTATCGGTTTATGCTCGATTTTCCTCACAGGAAAATTTCACTGTTTCTGATGCGTTAATTGGCAGCATCATGAATAAAGTACAATGCTGGCATCTAGTGGCGAAGATCAGAAATTACACCACCACACTTAGAATCACAAAATCCCGATATTGCAGAAGGAGGCCATTCAGTCCATCGAGCCTCCCCCAACCCTCTGAAAGAGTACCCTGTTGTGTTATGTACTCTGGGATAACACACGCTGCAACTGGATGCAGCTTTAACCAAAAGAAACTCCAGACCTTGAAGTTAGTTCAATTTGATTTATTGAGCCAGGAGCACAGTTCTCTTTGAGTTTGACTCTGCTAACCTAAGTGTGGTTACTCTGTCTGACTGAACCAGACTAGCTCTTAGCCACGTGCTGGAGGTGTGATACTGTAAATACACCCTGACTCACTCTGTAGATGTTCATCAGTGGAAAGAGGCGCAGTGTGAGTGCCTCGTGCCTTTTATAGTGAGATACCACCCCTCAGTGTCCTGCCTACTCATTGGTCATGTCCTGTTCTCTGTGTTCATTAGCTGCCTGTCTGTATATCATTATCTGCATGTCTGCATATCATGACATACCCGACCACTGCCCACTCACCTGTTTAATCTCCGGAACCACATTGAACCTAGACATCTTTGGTTTGAACACTAAGGGCCAATTTAAGCATTACCAATCCACCTAACCTGTGCATCGTTGGACTGTGGGAGGAAACCAGACACCCGGAGGAAACCCACGCAGACACGGGGAGAATGTACAAGCTCCACACAGACAGTCCCCCAAGGCCAGATTTGAACACGGGTCCCTGGCGCTGTGAGACAACAGTGCTAACCACGACTTCCGGTTGCGGCAAGGATGAGCTAGCCGCACGTTTCGGCGGCTCCAGCTCCGACGGACCTTCGGGCTCTTTTAAGAGCCCAACGGGGACTTTGCCGGCCGAAAAACCCGGTGGCCGGTGCGTGGGAAGGGAGTCCCCCCCCCCGAACGACGGAGGAAAAACCGGCGGCGGCGGCTGCAGCCCGAAGAATCTGCAACCAGAAGGTCAGAGGGAGTGGAACAAAATGGCGGCGGAGGGATCGCAGGTGACATGGGGGCCTGAGCAGGGCGAGGTGGTGAGACGGTGCGTGGATCTGCTGAAGAAGGAGGTAATGACCCCGATGTTACAGGCAATTGAGGGGCTTAAAGAGACTTTAAAGACCCAAGAGACTGAGCTTCGCGTGATGGAGCAGAAGGTATCAGGTATTGAGGACGAGGTCCTGGGCCTTGCGGTTAAGACTCAGACGCACGAGGCACTTCATAAAAAGTGTGCTGACAGGATTGAGGCCCTTGAAAATGGAGCGCGAAGGAAGAACCTTAGGATACTAGGTCTCCCTGAGGGCGTGGAAGGAGTGGACTGTGGAGCGTACGCAAGTAAGATGCTGAGCTCACTGATGGGTGCTGAGGCCCCTGCGGGCCCCATGGAGGTGGAATGGGCAAATCGGATCCCGGCGAGAAGACCAAAAGCGGGAGAACCACCGAGGGCGATAATCGTGCGATTCTACCGCCTTAAGGACAGAGAAGAGGTCCTGAGATGGGCTAAAAAGGTGCGGAGTAGCAGATGGGAGAATGCTGTGGTAAGGATATACCAGGACTGGAGTGCAGAGGTGGCGAGAAGGAGGGCGAGCTTTAACCGAGCCAAAGAGGTTTTGCACAAAAGGAAGGTGAAGTTTGGGATGCTGCAGCCGGCAAGACTATGGGTCACGTATCAGGAGAGACACTATTATTTTGAGACGGCGGAGGAAGCATGGTCCTTCATCAATGAAGAGAAACTGGACCGGAACTGAGGGACTGATGCTGCAGGGAATTGTTATTGTTATTGTTTTTGTTAATGTTATGGTGAAAGTGAATCGAGAAGTAAACAGGGAAGGGGGGGACACTGGGGAAATGTGGGCGCCGGTGAGGGGGGAAAGGCGGGACATAGTCGAAGAATAGGGAAGGGGAGGGGGAGGGGAAAGGGAGCTGCGCCATAAGAGGCGGGTTAGGTAAAGGGATGTTCCCGCGCCAGAAAGAATAAGGCGGGAAAACAGGCGCAAGGCGGATGGGAGTTCCCTCACACCGGGGGGGCCGAGGAGTGAGCAGGAGTAGCCGGGGTCAGTTGAAGTCAGCTGACTTACGGAAGCGATATGGGGGGAGCAATCAAGCTAGATAGGGATCTAGCGGGGGGGGGGGGGGGGGGGGGGGACAACAACTGGGTTGCTGCTGCGGAAATCCAAAAGGAAATGGCTAAAGAGTGGGTGGTCGGGGGCGGAGTGCGACGCTGGGGGAGCGAGCGGGAGCGCGGAGGCGGAATATGGGACTGGCCTAGAGAAGGTAATGGCTAGTCGACACGGGAGGGGGGCAGGTAGCCCCCCAGCGAGGCTGATCACGTGGAACGTGAGAGGCCTGAATGGACCGATAAAAAGGGCCCGAGCGCTCGCGCATTTGAAAGGACTAAGGGCAGACGTGGCTATGCTCCAAGAGATGCACCTAAAGGTGGCGGACCAAGTTAGGCTAAGGAAAGGATGGGTGGGACAGGTGTTCCACTCAGGACTGGACGCAAAGAACAGAGGGGTGGCCATTTTGGTGGGGAAACGGGTAGCATTTGAAGCAAAGAACATCGTAGCAGACAGTGGAGGTAGATATGCAATGGTGAGTGGTAGGCTGGAGGGAATGGAGGTCGTGTTGGTTAATGTGCATGCCCCAAATTGGGACGATGCGGGGTTCATGAGACGGATGCTGGGGCATATTCCGGACCTGGAGGCAGGAAATTTGATTTTAGGAGGGGACTTCAACACGGTGCTGGACCCGGGGCTAGATAGATCCAGCTCAAGGACCGGAAGAAGACCGGCAGCGGCCAAGGTACTTAAGGGGTTTATGGACCAAATGGGGGGAGTGGATCCATGGCGATTTCTTAGACCCAGGGCTAGGGAGTATTCCTTCTTCTCCCATGTCCATAAAGTGTACTCCCGGATAGATTTTTTTGTTTTAGGAAGGTCGTTGATCTCTAGGGTGGAAGAAGCTGAATACTCAGCCATAGCGGTTTCGGACCATGCCCCACATTGGGTGGACCTGGAAGTAGGAGAGGACAGGGAGCAGAGAACACTCTAGCGATTAGATGTGGGACTGATGGCGGATGAGGGAGTGTGTGCAAGAGTGAGGGGGTGTATTGAGAGATACCTGGAGGTCAATGACGACGGCGAGGTCCCTGTGGGAGTGGTCTGGGAAGCACTAAAAGCGGTGGTCAGAGGAGAGCTGATTTCTATTGGGGTCTACAAAAGGAAAACAGAGGCCAAGGAAAGGGATAGACTATTGGGGGAGATTTTAAGGGTGGACAGGGAATTTGCAGAGACCCCGGAGGAGGAGCTGTACAGGGAGAGGAGACGACTCCAGACCGAGTTTGACCTTCTGACCACCAGAAAGGCGGAGGCACTGTGGAGGAAGGCACAGGGGAGGAGGTATGAATATGGGGAAAAGGCTAGTCGCCTGTTGGCGCACCAACTGTGAAAGAGGGCAGCAGCGAGGGATATAGGAGGAATTAGGGATGAAAGGGGAGACACTGAGCAAAGGGCAGGAAAGATAAACGAGGTGTTTAAGACCTTTTATGAGGAACTGTAGAGGTCTCAGCCCCCAGAGGGAGAGGAGGGGATGCGGCAGTTCCTGGACCAATTGAGGTTCCCAAAAGTGGAGGAGCAGGAGGTGGAAGGCCTGGGGGCACCGATTGAGGTGGATGAGGTTATTAAGGGACTTGGAATCATGCAAGCAGGGAAGGCCCCGGGGCCGGACGGGTTCCCGGTGGAATACTACAGAAAATATGTGGACTTGTTGGCCTCGTTGTTGGCGAGGACATTCAATGAGGCCAGGGAAGGGGGGACTCTACCCCCGACGATGTCGGAGGCGACGATATCGCTAATTTTGAAGAGGGATAAAGATCCGTTGCAGTGCGGGTCCTATAGACCTATTTCACTATTGAACGTGGACGCCAAATTGCTGGCAAAGGTGCTGGCATCGAGGATAGAGGACTGTGTCCCGGGGGTGGTGCACCAAGACCAGACTGGGTTCGTAAAAGGGAGACAACTGAATGTTAACGTGCGACGACTATTCGGGGTGATAATGATGCCCTCAGTGGAGGGGGAGGCAGAGATAGTGGCGGCAATGGACGCAGAGAAGGCATTTGATAGGGTGGAGTGGGAGTATTTATGGGAAGTGTTAAGGAGGTTTGGGTTTGGGACCGGGTTTATTAGCTGGGTTAGACTACTTTATGGGGCTCCAACGGCAAGCGTAGTTACAGGTCGACATAGATCGGAGTATTTCCGACTATATAGGGGAACAAGACAGGGATGCCCGCTGTCTCCATTGTTGTTTGCATTGGCAATCGAACCTCTGGCCATGGCGTTGAGAGACTCCAGGAAATGGAGAGGGGTGACTAGAGGGGGAGAAGAACACCGAGTCTCGTTATACGCGGATGACCTATTGTTATACGTGTCGGACCCAGCGGGGGGGATGATAGAGGTTATGCGAATTCTGAGGAGGTTCGGGGAATTTTCGGGGTATAGGTTAAACATGGGGAAGAGTGAATTATTTGTGATACATCCAGGGGACCAGAGTAGAGAGATAGAAGGCTTACCGCTGAGGAAAGTGGAAAGAAACTTCCGATACCTGGGGATTCAGATCGCTAGGAGCTGAAGAACCTTGCACAGACTTAATCTGACACGGCTGGTAGAACAAATGGAGGAGGACTTCAAGAGGTGGGACATGCAGCCTCTATCGCTGGCGGGCAGGGTGCAAGCAATTAAGATGATGGTCCTCCCGAGGTTCTTATTTGTATTCCAATGTCTCCCTATTTTAATCACCAGGACCTTTTTTAATAAAATAGACAGGAGCATTACGAGCTTTGTGTGGGCAGGGAAAGTTCCGAGAGTAAGGAGAGGGTTCCTTCAGCGCAGTAGGGACAGAGGAGGACTGGCACTACCGAACTTGGGAGATTATTATTGGGCCGCCAATGTGGCAATGATACGTAGATGGATGATGGAGGGTGAGGGAGCGGCGTGGAAAAGGCTGGAGAGAAGATCCTGTAAAGGGACGAGTCTAGAGGCGCTGGTGACGGCACCGCTACCGCTCTCACCTAAAAAGTACACCACGAACCCGGTGGTGGCGGCAACACTGAACATGTGGGGACAGTGGAGGCGACAGAGAGGGGTGCGGGGAGCCCTGGTGCATCCCCTATCAGGAACAACCATAGGTTCGCCCCAGGAAGAATGGATGGAGGATTTCAGAGTTGGTACCAGTTGGGAATTAGGAAGGTGGGAGATTTATTCATAGATGGGACTTTTGCGAGTTTGGGAGCATTGGAGGAAAAGTATAAGTTACCCCGGGGAAATTTCTTGAGATATATGCAGGTGAGGGCGTTTACTAGACAACAGGTGAGGGAATTTCCGCGGCTCCCGACACAGGGGATACAGGACAGGGTGCTTTCAGGGGTGTGGGTCGGAGAGGGCAAGGTGTCAGAGATTTACAGAGAGATGAGGGAAGAGGGGGAGGAGTCGGTGGGCGAACTAAAAGGAAAGTGGGAAGAAGAATTAGGGGAGGAGATAGAGGAGGGTATGTGGGCTGATGCCCTAAGCAGGGTAAACTCCTCTTCCTCATGCGCCAGGCTTAGCCTGATTCAATTTAAGGTGCTACATAGAGCACACATAACGGGGGCAAGATTGAGCAGGTTTTTTGGAGTGGAGAACAGGTGTGGGAGGTGTGGCGGGAGCCCGGCAAACCACGCACATATGTTTTGGGCGTGCCAGGCACTGGAAGGATATTGGAAGGGAGTGACGGGAGTGATCTCGCAGGTGGTGAATGCCCGGGTCAACCTACCTGGGGGTTAGCTATATTTGGAGTTGCGGAAGAGCCGGGAGTGCAGGAGGCGAAAGAGGCCGATGTCGTGGCCTTTGCGTCCCTCGTAGCCGCCGGCGCAGGATCCTACTCATGTGGAAGGAGGCGAAACCCCCCGAACTGGAGGCCTGGGTAAACGATATGGCGGGGTTTATTAAACTGGAGCAGATAAAGTTTGGCCTGAGAGGATCGGCTCAAGGGTTCACAAGGCGGTGGCAGCCATTTCTCGACTACCTAGGGGAACGTTAGAGGGAAGACAGATGACCAGCAGTAGCAACCCAGGGGGAGTGGGGGGGGGAGGGGGGGAGGAGGTTTAGTTGAATATAGGTCAACTGAGAGTGAGGTTTTGTTACTTGTGTATTATTATTATTGTTAAAAAATTAAACATTTCTGTTTTGTTATTGTTATCGTTTCGTGTTTTGTAAGCGTGAAAAATGTTGTTCAGGGAAAAAAATTTCAATAGAATATTTTTTTTTAAAAAAACAGTGCTAACCACTGGCTGCCATGCTGCAGGACTGAACTTGCAATAAGTCAAAGGTAAGCCAGGCAGTTTTATTCAACTTGGCATTTAACTATAATTGAAATATGCTAAATATGAGCCGAAGATGAATGGATGTAGAAAAGCAACCTTGGTATATGATTCAAGCTCTGATTCCCCCTCCCCGGGTCAGGAAGCTCCTGGATTCCATTTCATATCTATTGTCGCAATTAATAAGTCACTGTTGGGAACTAAGCAGTCATGCACAGATACTAATATTCTTTGGCATCATACATCTCAAAATGCACTTGCATGGCACCAGATTTTCAGTGATGCAGCTCATATAGAATCATAGAATCCCTAGTGCGGAAGGAGGCCATTTGGCCCATCGAGTCTGCACCGACCTTCTGAAAGAGCACCCCATCGAGGTTCACTCTGCCACCCCCGCTCTGTCACTGTAACCTAACCTGCACATTACTGGACCCAAGGGCAATTTAGCATGGCCAATCCACTTAACCCGCACATTTTTGGACATACAGTTTTACAGCACAGAAAGAGACCCTTCAGCCCATCATGTCTGTGCCGGCCATCAAGCAGCTATGTGCTCTAATCCCATTTCCCAGCACTTGGTCCGTAGCTTTGTATGCTATGGTGTTTTAAGTGCTCATCTAAATGCTTCTTAAATGTTGTGAGGGTTCCCGCCTCTACCACCTTTCAGACAATGACAGTTCCACATTCCCACATTTTGGGTGATAGCGTTTTTCCTCAAATCCCTCTAAATCTCCTGCACCGACCTTAAATCTATACCGCCTGGTTATTGGTTCCTCAACTAAGGGGAAATGTTTCTTCCTATCCACCCTACCTATGTCCTTCATACTGTTGTACACCTCAATCAGGTCCCCCCTCAACCTTCTCTGCTCTAAGGAGAACAACCCCAGCCTAACGAGCCTCTCCTCATAGCTGAAACACTCCAGCCCAGGCAACATCCTGGTGAATCTCCTCCGCATTTGGATTCAACTGCTCTACATAAACATCAGTATCACAGTTTCAATCAATCAGAAAGCTTTCAGATCAAATTTGGAGTCAGGCAGGGCTGGCCCCTCTCCTCTGTGCTGTTTGTGTCTTGCATAAATCCTTTTGCCGAGTCCATCAGGAAGGATCCGGGTAAAGAGGAGTGACGATCCCAGGCAGCGGAGGCATTCAGGTCAAAGCCTCCATGTACATGGACAACGTCGCCGTCAACTGCTCAGATCCGATGTCCGTGTGCAGGTTCTCCGGTCGCGACCGTGTATCTACACTTTGCTCCGTCTGCAAACAACCCAAGGTTGTTGAAGATGTCGGGCAGCTTGACGTCTTTTACCATTTCCATCAAGAGTCTGGATGTAAGGTCCCGTTTGCTATCGGCCCTGCCGGATCATCCAGCCTCCTCAATGATGAAGCTGAAGTCACCGCCCACAATGACCGGCATGGAAGTGGCCAACAGCAGTGGGAGTTGCTGATGGGATGCCAGCCGCTCATTCGTTACGGCCGGGGCACTCATGGTAATTTTTTTCCCCCAATTAAGTGGCAATTTAGCATGGCCAATCCACCTACCATACACATCTTTGGGTTGTGGGGGTGAGACTCACGCAGATACGGACAGTGACCCAGGGCCGGGTTCAATCCCGGGTCCTCGGCGCCGTGAGGCAGCAGTGCTAACCACTGCACCATCGTGCCGCAGTGGCATACACGTTAATGAGTCTGAGAGGAGCGTTTTTGCATGTGACATCTGCTACAAGGAGGCGTCCGCCCACCACCTCCTTAACTCCTTTAGATGGTGAAGTTGCCACCCTGCAGCAGAATACCCAGGCTGGAGGAAGAGCAATCATTTCCTCCTGACTAGATGGATGGCCCGTGGGACCACCAGCCGGACCACCATCTGTAGCTGCTGAGGTGCAGTAGCCCAACCTCCCGCAGGAACAGTAGGTTGGTTTTAACGTTGACCAGGTAACTAAGGTAACTAAGGTTAGCCAAATATCGCAAAGTGTCTTTAATGCTTCGCACGTTAATAGATGCAATTAAAAATCCCATTTTTCCAGTCTGAGGGCGATGGTGACGGCTCCAGGGAGATATAGGGGGAGCCCGATGGTACAGTCAGGCAGGGCTGCCCCCTCTCCTCAGCTGGAATCAGCTGCGGTGATACTTTAAACTGGAGGGGATGTCAGTGTTGACACCATTGTGCGGGAACCATAGGTTTAAGCCGGGGGAGATGGATGGGAAGTGGAGGGAGGTGGGGCTGGTGAGGGCGAGGGACTTGTACTTGGAAGGGAAGTTTGCAGGTCAGGATGGGTTTCAAGAGAGGTTTGAGTTGCCGAGGGGGAGTGAATTTAGATATTTGCAGGTGGGGGACTTTGCATGAAAGAAGCGGAGGATGTTTCCCAGGTTGCCGGAGTACACTTTACTGGAGCAATTGCTGCTCCCGGATGAGATGGGAGAGAGTACGATTGGGGATATATACAGGTGGTTGGGGAGCAGGAGGGGGTGCAGGTGGTAAGAATCAAGACCAAATGGGAAGAGCGTGTGGCATAATTTGGCATGGTTCACCTAATACTGGTTTAGCTCAGTGGGCTAGACAGCTTGTTTGTGATGCAGAACAAGACCAGCAGCGCAGGTTCAATTCCCGTACCAGCTTACCCGAATAGGCGCCGGAATGTGGTGACTAAGGGCTTTTCACAGTAACTTCATACTTGTGACAATAATAGTTTATTATTATTATTAATCCTGCACAACATTGCTAACATGAGGACACAGCCCTTGCCTCCAGGGATACGCTGAGCAACAGAGGAAGAGCAGGAGGAAGATGAAGCAGACAAGGAGGACATGGGGCAGGAGGATGAACAGAGGATATAACAATAGAGCCCCTTTCCGATCGGGTTGTCTTGATCGGCTCATCCAATTGTAGTGCCAGTGAACATAATTCCCATTCAGGTCAGGGGCTGTTTAGCACAGGGCTAAATCGCTGGCTTTGAAAGCAGATCAAGGCAGGCCAGCAGCACAGTTCAATTCCCGTAACAGCCTCCCCGAACAGGCGCCGGAATGTGGCGACTCGGGGCTTTTCACAGTAACTTAATTTGAAGCCTACTTGTGACAATAAGCGATTTTCATTTCATTTCATTCAATAATAGCTCCACACCTTACCTTCCCCTTGTTACTGAACATCATTCCCTTAGCCATAACACTAAAATAAAAACCACCACAAAACATTCAATACCAACTTTATCAAACCATTTAATACTCCAAACTAAAGTCAACTAATAGCCCTTGTGCATTCCCTTGGTACCTGTCTTTCATGTGCCTTTACCTATCCCAGTGCTTCCAGTGTTGCCCCGTGGCTGCAGCATGGCTGGTGGAAGGCTGCTGATATCCAGTGGGAAAGATTGAAGATGGTCTTGCAGGATGATCTCACATAGCTCTAGCCCTAGCAGGTCTGGTTTGCACTGCTCCACCTTAACACGGTCAGGCTGACTGACAGAGAACAGCAAGTGCATTTCTCCAGCTGGCACAGTCAGAATGAGCTGAATGGCCTCCTTTTGGACTATAATTTCTCTTTGTTTCTACATACCTCTTATCTATCTGATCGTAGCCAAAGCACTTCTATCACTGGTTCTTCTATCTACTTCTTGGATTTGGCGAAGTGATTCTCTACTTTACAACAGTGACTCAGTATTCATTTTTCTCATCGGTCAATAAGGTCTATTCAAGGATGGATATTTTTGTGGTAGGGAAGGCGCTGTTGGCTGGGGTTAAGGGATCAGAATATACGGCAATAACAGTTTTGGATTATGCACTGCATTGGGTGGGCATGGTTTTGGAGAAGGGGGCAATGCAGAGGCCAGGGTGGAGATTGGATGTGGGATTGTTGGGGGACTGAGGCTTTTGTGAAAAGATTGGGAAGGTAATTGAGGAATATGTGGTGTTTAATTGCACAGGGGAGGTTTCGCAGACAGTGGTATGGAAAGTCTGAAGGAGGTAGTGAGGGGGAGGTGATATCGTTTAAGGTGAAGGTGGATAAGGAGAGGGTGGAGAGGCAAAGGTTGATAGACGAGATGTTGGAGGTGGACAGGAGGTATGCAGTGGAGGTGGATCCAAAGCTTTTGGAGAGGAGGAGGGAGCCAAAGGCGCGCTTTAATCGGTTGTCCACAAGGAAGGCAGTGTGCCAATTGAGGCGGGCGAGGGGAGCAGTTTATGAGTACGGGGAGAAGACATGTTGGCAAGTCAACTTGGGAGGGAGGCGGTGGTGAGGGAAATTGTTCTAGTGCGAGATAGGACGGGGAAATTGGTGGTGGCCCCAGACCAGATTAATAGGGTATCCGAGGAGTTTTACGAGAAGTTGTATAGGTCGGAGTCACCGGGGGAGGACCGGGGAATGCAGGAATTCCTGGATGGTTCAGAATACCCAAGGTTGGGGGAGGAGGTAGGGCCATATTGGAGGGGGCAATAGGGGAGCAGGAGATAAAGGAAGCAATTGGGAGGATGCAATCAGGGAAGGTAGCAGGGCCGGATGGATTCCCGGTGGAGTATTATAAGAAGTTTAGGGATAAGTTGGCACTGCTGATGGTGGGGATGTTTGAGGAGGCGATAGGGAAGGGGGTGCTCCCACAGACTTTAGGTCTGGCCTCGATATCCTTGCTGTTAAAGAAGGATAAGGATCCGACAGAGTGTGGGTCGTACAGGCCTATATTGTTATTAGTCTGGATACGAAGATATTGACGAAGGTGTTGGCGGTTAGGTTGGAAGAGCGCCTCCCGAAGGTGATAGGGGAGGACCAGACAGGGTTTACGAAAGGGAACCAGCTATTTTCAAATATTAGGAGGGTGTTGAATGTAGTTATGGCACCGGTGGAGGGGAGACAGAGGTGGTGGTTGCTCTGGACGCAGAAAAGGCATTTGATCAGTGTTATAACCTTCCTGCTTACCATTGGCTGGGGACTAATGACATCCCACAATCCTGTGGGAGTATGAGCTTCCCCAATGAGGGGGGCGGAGAAACCATTGGTAAACGCGTCAAGAGAGATGCCAATTAGGGGAACCATAGGTTTGAGCCAGGACGTGGGGTGGGAGATTTCGAAGATGGGAGGAGAGGGGAGTTAGGGTATTAAAGGATTTGTTTCTGGGGGGCCATTTTACGAGGCTGGAGGAGTTGGGGGAGGAATATGGACTGGTCTTTCTTGTTTTGTATTTGGGATGTCGGGGAGATATGGGTTTGTATGTTGAAGGGGATGCTGGTTGGGGAATTGCTATTGTATTTGTTATTGTCGATTATCTTTTGTTGGGTGTATATTTGATGAAAAAGTGGAAAATGAGGAGAATAAAAATATTTTTTTTAAAAACAGTGACTAACTGCTGTAAAGCATTTTGGAATATCCTAAAGTCATGACAGTAAATCCCTGTTTAAAGTTGTCCCATTTTGAGTTGTTCTGCATTAATGTCAATCAGCTAAGGAGGGCCCATATTTGTGTTTACTGTCAGGAGTTTAATTTTAAAGATATTTAGCACCAGGTCTGACATAGGGTTGCATGACCCAATTGGTGCCATTTTGGAGTGGTCTCTCAAGTTCCCTGACCCTCGGGCTGGTGACCTCTCCCACTTCTTTTTTTTTTTAAATATGTTTTATTGAAATTTTTTTCCCAAACAACAATTTTTCCCATCTTAGAAAGCAAGCGCAACAATAACAATACAGAAATTTTTAACAATACACAAGTAACAAAACCCCTTTATCTTTGACCTAAACTAAACTAAACCCCCCCGCCCCCCCCCCCCTCCCCCCCCCCCCCCTTCCCCCTGGATTGCTGCTGCTGGTCATCTGTCTTCCCTCTAACGTTCCCCTAGGTAGTCGAGAAATGGCTGCCACCGCCTGGTGAACCCTTGAGCCGATCCTCTCAGGGCAAACTTTATCTGCTCCAGTTTAATGAACCCCGCCATATCATTTACCCAGCCCTCCAGTCCGGGGGGGTTTCGCCTCCTTCCACATGAGTAGGATACTGCGCCGGGCTACTAGGGACGCAAAGGCCACAACGTCGGCCTCTTTCGCCTCCTGCACTCCCGGCTCTTCCGCAACTCCAAATAGAGCTAACCCCCGGCCTGGTTTGACCCGGGCCTTCACCACCCGCGAAATCACTCCCGTCACTCCCTTCCAATACCCTTCCAGTGCCGGGCATGCCCAAAACATATGTGCGTGGTTTGCTGGGCTCCCGCCACACCTCCCACATTTGTCCTCCACTCCAAAGAACCTGCTCAATCTTGCTCCCGTTATGTGTGCTCTATGTAGCACCTTAAATTGAATCAGGCTAAGCCTGGCGCATGAGGAAGAGGAATTTATCCTGCTTAGGGCATCAGCCCACATACCCTCCTCTATCTCCTCCCCTAGTTCTTCTTCCCACTTTCCTTTTAGTTCGCCCACCGACTCCTCCCCCTCTTCCCTCATCTCTCGGTAAATCTCTGACACCTTGCCCTCTCCGACCCACACCCCTGAAAGCACCCTGTCCTGTATCCCCTGTGTCGGGAGCAACGGAAATTCCCTCACCTGTTGTCTAGTAAACGCCCTCACCTGCATATATCTCAAGAAATTTCCCCGGGGCAACTTATACTTTTCCTCCAATGCTCCCAAGCTCGCAAAAGTCCCATCTATAAATAAATCTCCCACCCTCCTAATTCCCAACTGGTACCAGCTCTGAAATCCTCCATCCATTCTTCCTGGGGCGAACCTATGGTTGTTCCTGATTGGGGACCCCACCAGGGCTCCCCGCACCCCTCTCTGTCGCCTCCACTGTCCCCAGATATTCAATGTTGCCGCCACCACCGGGTTCGTGGTAAACTTTTTAGGTGAGATCGGTAGCGGCGCCGTCACCAGCGCCTCTAAACTCGTCCCTTTACAGGACATTCTCTCCAGTCTTTTCCACGCCGCTCCCTCACCCTCCATCATCCATTTACGTATCATTGCCACATTTGCGGCCCAATAGTAATCGCCAAGTTCGGTAGTGCCAATCCTCCTCTGTCCCTACTACGCTGAAGGAACCCCCTCCTTACTTTTCCTGCCCACACGAAGCTCGTGATACTCCTGTCTATTTTATTAAAAAAGATCTTGGTGATTAGTATAGGGAGACATTGAAATACAAATAAGAACCTCGGGAGGACCATCATCTTAATTGCTTGCACCCTGCCCGCCAGCGATAGAGGCTGCATGTCCCACCTCTCAAAGTCCTCCTCCATTTGTTCTACCAACCGTGTCAGATTAAGTCTGTGCAAGGTTCCCCAGCTCCTAGCGATCTGAATCCCCAGGTATCGGAAGTTTCTTTCCACTTTCCTTAGAGGCAAGCCTTCTATCTCTCTACTCTGGTCCCCTGGATGTATCACAAATAATTCACTCTTCCCCATGTTTAGCCTATACCCCGAGAAATCCCCGAACCCCCTCAAAATTCGCATAACCTCTATCATCCCCCCGCTGGGTCCGACACGTATAACAATAGGTCATCCGCGTATAACGAGACTCGGTGTTCTTCTCCCCCTCTAATCACCCCTCTACATTTCCTGGAGTCTCTCAACGCCATGGCCAGAGGTTCAATTGCCAACGCGAACAACAATGGAGACAGCGGGCATCCCTGTCTTGTTCCCCTATATAGTCGGAAATACTCAAGTCTATGTCGACCTGTAACTACGCTTGCCGTTGGAGCCCCATAAAGAAGTCTAACCCAGCTAATAAACCCGTTCCCAAACCCAAACCTCCTTAACACTTCCCATAAATACTCCCACTCCACCCTATCAAATGCCTTCTCTGCGTCCATTGCCGCCACTATCTCTGCCTCCCCCTCCAGTGGGGGCATCATTATCACCCCTAATAGTCGTCGCACGTTAACATTCAGTTGTCTCCCTTTTACGAACCCTGTCTGGTCTTCGTGCACCACCCCCGGGACACAGTCCTCTATCCTCGATGCCAGTACCTTTGCCAACAATTTGGCGTCCACGTTCAATAATGAAATGGGTCTATAGGACCCGCACTGCAACGGATCTTTATCCCTCTTCAAAGTTAACGATATCGTCGCCTCCGATATCGTCGGGGGTAGAGTCCCCCCTTTCCTGGCCTCATTGAACGTCCTCACCATCAACGGGGCCAACAAGTCCACATATTTTCTGTAATACTCCACCGGGAACCCGTCTGGTCCTGGGGCCTTCCCTGCTTGCATGCTTCCCAGTCCCTTAATAACCTCGTCCACCCCAATCGGTGCCCCCAGGCCTACCACCCCCCACTCCTCCACTTTCGGGAACCTCAATTGGTCCAGGAACTGCCGCATCCCCTCCTTTCCCTCTGGGGGTTGAGACCTATACAGTTCCTCATAGAAGGTCTTGAACACCTCATTTATCTTTCCTGCCCTTCGCACCGTGTCTCCCCTTTCGTCTCTAATTCCTCCTATCTCCCTCGCTGCTGCCCTCTTTCGCAATTGATGAGCCAACAGGCGACTAGCCTTTTCCCCATATTCATACCTCCGACCTCTCCCACTTCTGACCATACCGGTGTCTGCCACCCCATGACTTTCCCTCTCGGCTTCTCCCACTCTCTGGCCCTCTCCCTCACGGCCTCGCCCGCTTCCTGACCCTCCGTCTCACAGCCTCTCCCGCTCCCTGAGACTCCAGCTCACAGCCTCTCAAGCACACTGACCCTTTCCCTGAAGGCATCTCCTGTTCCCTGACTCTCTCTCCCTCATGGCCTCCCCTTCTCCATGACTCTCTCCCTCGTGGTCAACCCTGCTCCCTGACCATCTGGTCCACAGCTTCTCCCATTCTCTGATGGCTTTTCCTGCTCCCAGACTCCCTCCCTTGTGGCCTCCCCTGCTTCCTGACCTCCTGGTTCACAGCCTCTACCACTCCCTGACCTCTGGCTTGAGGCAAACATTAGTTTATATCTTAATCTTGCTCTCTCCCTTCCTTCAATAACACGAGGAAGGAAACCACCAATCCATTGTCCCATAAAATATGCCACCGGTGAGGAAAAGCACAATACAATTGATGCTAGAAATCTGAAATAAAAACAAATAACCCTGGTAAGGATTAATGTGGAAGATTGCATTGTCAGAACAGACGCAATGGTGAAAGACAAAAGATCTGCAGCAGAAAGTGTAAAAGGGGGAAACGGAGAATCATAAAACCACTGCTATCTGAAAACAAAGCAAAGTGATAGAGGCTATAGAAACAAAGAAACTAAGAGAAATAGGCCATTCGGCCCCTTGAGCCTGCCCCACCATTTAATACGATCATGGCCGATCCTCTATCTCAACACCAAACTCCAGTGCTCTGCCCATACCCCTTGACACCCTTAGTCTAGAAATCCTTTTTAAATTTGTTTAGTGACTTGGCTCCACAGCCTTCTGTGGTAGAGAATTCCATAGTTCACCACCCTCTGTGTGGAGGTTTGTCCTTATCTCAGATCTAAATAGCCCACCCCATATTCTGAGACACTGTCCCCTTGTTATAAACCCCCAGCCAGAGGAAACATCATCCCTGCTTCCGGTCTGTCCAACACTGTATAGAATTGTCTACGTTTCAATTAGATCCCCTCTCATTCTTCTAAACTCTGGTGGCTACAGGCCCAGTCGACCCAATCTCCTCGTATAATCCTGCCATCCCAGAAATCAGTCTGGTGAACCTTCGCTGCACCCACTCCTCGATCTGAATTTGTTGGATGTTGGCAACAATATCTGTTTCCCGTACCAGCCTCCCCGAACAGGCGGCGGAATGTGGCGACTAGGGGATTTTCACAGTAACTTCATTTGAAGCCTACTTGTGACAATAAGCGATTTTCATTTCATTTTTTCATTTTATTTCTATGTGCAGCACGGTGGCACAGTGGTTAGTACTGCTGCCTCACGGCACCGAGGACCCAGGTTCGATCCTGGCCCTGGGTCACTGTCTGTGTGGAGTTTGCACATTCTCCCTGTGTCTGCGTGGGTCTCACCCCCCACAACCCAAAGGAGTGCAGGGTAGGTGGATTGGTCATCCAAAATTGCCCCCTAATGGGAAAAAATACTTGGGCACTCTAAATTTTCAAAAAATTAAACAATATCTGTTTCTAGGATGCCTCAAGCATCAGTGTTATGGTAAGTATATATATATATAATATATATTTTATATATGAATACACCCCCAGCCCAGAGATTTGGGAGAGTTGTCTGTCCCTTTAAAGTGTTGCCATGGTAACCAATGGTCGCCATTTTGAATTTATGTTGTTGGGGAGAGTTTTGTTTACGTAACAATTGGATTAAAAGTCGGTCTGTTGGAGTTTTAACGCGGTATGTTGGTGAGATCCCTCCCCGCGCAGTGCGCCGCCACCCCTCCGTTGTTCTGACTTTGAAAATACCGCCAAGGCCGCCGTCTGCCAGAATTGTGGACGCTGCTGTGTTGGGGGGGGGGGGGGAGCAGCAGGCCGCACCGGATGTGACATCAAGTAGTCCCGGTGTTCACCCTGTGGACCCGGATTGAGCCGCGTCGCCGCTCTTGAAAGATCCGAAAGCCCCCCCCCCCCCCACTCCCGATTCGAGAAGACAGAGCCCCCCCCCCCCCGCATCCTCGGCCCGAGCGAGACAGAGACCACCCCCCCCCCCCCCCTCTCCCCAATCCACGGCTCAAGAAAGGGAGACACCCCAATCCCCGGCCCATGAAAGTGAGAGACCCCAATCTCCGGCCCGAGAAATAGAGAGACCCCCGGCCTGACAGAGAGACCCCCTGGGCCTGGCCAGTGCCGTTCCCGAGACTCGGGGCCGACAGCAGCAGTACAGTGACAGGACTCAGCTGCCCCGGCCGCTCGGGTCGGGCCTCCCCAGGTTAGTGTCAAATCTTTGGCAGAGAGTCACCCAAACTCGAAACATTAGCTCCTCTCTCCTCAGATGCTGTCATCCCCTCTGAGATTGTCCTGCATTTCTTGTTTCCCATTCCAGCATCTGCTGTAATTTGTTCTTATCCTAACGTTTCTTCATGCGGGCTGTCGGGTGCTGGAGACCACCCCCCCCCCCCCAACTGACTGTACAAATAGTTTAAAAGATTTATCTTCTGCCTTTTGATGTGCCTAATTGACCAACAGTTATTTTATGAGGATTTGCTGTCATTTTATTCATCGTCATTTAAATGTCCATTGTCTTTTTAATGAAGCACTACTTTCACTGCCTTCCTTTTTCCATTCAAAGTGTTTGATTAGGTAAATAATGAGCCTAACAATTTTGGCAACATTAATAGATAGCTTTCTGTTTGTGTGGTTGCCACTTTACAAATGATCAACAGCTTTATTTACAGGTGGCACAATCTGTCCTGGAATATTTCCACGGAGCAAAGAATGTTTGCAATATTGTGGTGTTACCTGTAATAACCAAGCAACATTCTGGCCTACGGACCAGTTTGGACATTCAGTTCTAATTACTTCGAGCAATATCGCCAGATTCTGCTCGGACACGATGTCGGTGTGCAGGCTAATGAACAAATTTGAACTGGCCTCAGGAACCCAAATAAACTGTGGCAGCAGCGAGGCCGTGTTCTTTGGGAACTGGTCTGACCGGTCCTTTGTCCCCTTCACTGTCAGGTAGATTACCTAAAGGTGCTAGGGATGTGGTTCGGATGTGCCAAAAACTGGCAGGAGCATGTTGCCAAGGTAAAGGAGAAACTGGACAAATGGGAGAAAAGCTTCCTCTCCATTGCGGGCAAAAACCTGGTCATCAGGTGTGAGGTACTCTTGGGGTTGTTGTACATGACGCAGATCTGACCCATATCCCTATCCTGTGCCACGGCAGTCACCCGAGTCATCTGCAGATCCAAGATGGATCATGTCCGAAGAGACACCATACGCAAATCTCTGGGTAAGGGAGGAAAAATGTACCCAATGCCGTCATCCTAATGGTCACCTTTCTGTGCGGCTGCATCAAGCTGTGCATAGATTCTCGGTATGCCAGCACCAAATGTCACGACATACTGAGATTCTGCCTGTCCTCGGTGATTCTGGCCACATTGCCACGGAGTGTTCCAGGTTGTTGGACCATGCCATGTCACCTGTCCCTTGTGGAAAGATTTATTCAGAAAAATACCTTTGATAACAAGGCAATCAAGCAGTGGTCTGCAGGTAACTTCCTTGAGGCCCTGGGGGAAAAGGAAAGCTTTCAAACAAGCACCAAGACCTGGCTTGGCTGGTGGTGAGAAAGGCACTCCCCTATCACGCCCAAAGTCTCTGCGCCACCGCACGCTGCCGTCCAAGCGGCTGCAGGGAAAAGAGACAGTCACACACCTCGTTGTGAATCATAGAATTTACAGTGCAGAAGGAGGCCATTCGGCCCATCGAGTCTGCACAAGCCCTTGGAAAGAGCACCCCACCCAAGCCCATACTTCCACCCTAACCCAGTAACCCCACCCAACCATTTTTGGACATTAAGGGTAATTGAGCATGTCCAATCCACCTAACCTGCACAGACTGTGGGAGGAAATCGGAGCACCCGGAGGAAACCCACGCAGGCACGGGGAGAACGTGCAGACTCCGCACAGACAGTGACCCAAGCTGTGAATCAAACCGGGGACCCTGGAGCTGCGAAGCAACTGTGCTACCGTGCTGTCTCTGGAATGTGCCTTTGCAAAAGAGGTCTGGAGAGAGATGCAATGGTATTTGTCAAGGTTCATCCCAAGCAGCTCTGTTCTATGGGCTGTTCCCAGGGACGCACACCGAGACAAACATCAACAGCTGCTCGATGATCATCGTCTCCGTGAAAGATACTCTTTGGTCTGTCCGAAACTTGTTGATCTTCCAGTGCAAAGAATTGTCTCCAACTGAGTGTTGCAGACTGGGATGTTGCAACGTCCTGGTCTACGTGCTGAGGGGTGCTTGGGGCCGCCGGCATCAAGGTGCAATGGGGAAAGACCACTTTGTAAGGCCTTTCAGCCAATGTAGACTAAGGGGCTAGTAACCCTTCGGACTGAGGGTTTAATCCTAACTATATGTAACTATTGAAGCACCGCAGAGTGCAATATGACCAATGTATATAGTTTGAAAAGAATTGTACTCACTGTAATGAACATATTGAAAAGTATGAAATTACTGAATTGAAGTTACTCAATGCATCATTGCACTTTACTGTTGTAACAATTTGAAATGTTTTTGTAATGTCTTTCAGAGATTTTATGAATATATTTTTGCAAAAAAAATTATTTAGTTACATAACATGCAACATAGAAACCGACCATTCACCCATCCTTCATCCAAGTCATTGATGTAGATTGTAAATTGTTGAAACTCCAGCACTGATCCTTGTGACACTCAATCCTGATTTATTGGCTCACCTGATTTTTCACAGTAACTTCATTGCAATGTTAATGTAAGCCTACTTGTGACAATAAAGATTATTATTATTTATGATTGTGGCAAAGGATGGCTGGCATGGAAAATGGAAAAGCTGCCCATTGTTCAGGAGGTTGGGACTGAGATGCAGTTAGTTGAACAGGGAACTATCCACTGCATTAGACCATGATCCAGCTGTATTTGCAGATCCTGAAATAAGATATCTCGCCAGAAAAATGCAGGATTCAACAAAATAACCAGATGAAAACTCCTAAGTTCAAGGCCGACTTAGATTTTTGAGGTAAGGGAGGCAAGGATTATTGGGGGGCAGACAGGAAATGTGGATTTGAAGCCAGATCTCAAATGAAAGCTCACTATGGAGGGAGTCTAAATTTTGACTTCTAATTTTAGAGATGTGAAGGTTGATCATTGTTCAGGAAATATGTGGCCGTTTGTGAAAGTTACCTGACATTTCAATTTGCAGATGTAATTTAATAGACAATCTGTGTGGAGTTTGCATGCTCTCCCCGTGTCTGCTTGGGTTTCCTCCGGGTGCTCGGTTTCCTCCCACAGTCCAAAGATGAGCGGGTTAGGTGGATTGGCCAATGTAAAATTGCCCCTTAGTGTCCAATGGTTAGGTGACGTTATGGGGTTGCAGGGATTGGGCAGGGTAGTGAGCTTAGGTGGGGTGCTCTTTCGTCGGGTCAGTGCAGACTCGATAGGCCAAATGACCTCCTACACTGAGGATTCTACTAAAATATTTTTGCATTTGCTGAAATGGCATCTGGGTACATGGGTTCCAACTGGAACTTCGAGATAAGCTCTCTGGTACAACAGGGCAAAAAACACAACAATACCCAATCTACTGACTTCTATCTCACCTCCATCACTTACAGCAATTCCTAGAATACCCAATGTCTGAACATGACAGTACATTTGCGATAATATGCAAAAGATAGCACTGTTTCTGGGTTGAGTGCCTGAAAAGCCTGTACATCATCACTGGCATCCAAAATTGCGATGACCAGTGGAAGAATTTTGAAATGTCCTAAAAGGCTGCACAATCAATTACCAGAGGAAATGGCTACCTAAAGCAGCTATATCCGTTCTTCCTCCTCTCACCCACTCCATGCTGCTCTTGGAAGTCCAACTGCAAACACTCCATGCTCCTTCCACGTTGACCTGCTTTGAAGCAGTGATATAGTGTCTCCACCCCTGACTACCAAGCCAAAACTGAACTAACTGCAACTTTCCTGCTGCCTCTCTGTTTCTGTTCAGCTCGTTGCTCTGTAATCTATCTTGTCTACTGTGAATTCTAGTGTCTGATTTCAGTTTTGCCAGCTTGAATTTCAGTGAACAGTTATTGCTGATTGTAGTGCAGAGTTTTGGGATGCATGCCTTTAAACAGAACAGATATTTGGAGCCATTGACTAAGGGAGTCTTTTTTTTTATTTTGTGTGGTGTGCACATCATTGGCAAGTTCAGCATTTGTTGCCCACCCCTATTTACCCTTGCGAAGGTGGCGGTGAGCCGCTGCAATGCTTTTGAAACCTGTATAATCACAGTGCTTGTTAGGAGGGGAGTTCCAAGATTTTGATCCAGCAACTGAGAAAGAACGGCAATTTCTTGCTGTCTGCATGTTCAAGGTCATGAGTTGTCAGCAGCATCTTGCTCTGAAATAGGCAAATGGACTCAAACTGTTTACACTATTTTCTCTCCACAGATACTGCCGGACCTGCTTAGTTTTTCCATCATTTTCTGTTTTTATTTCAGATTCCAGCATCAGTATCTTGCTTTTGTTTATCAGTTATATCCCAGTCATATGTTACTGTAAAAATGGAAAAGAGCAAATTTCAGTAGATTGGAATTAAGTATAATTTGAAAAAAACATGCTTTCAATGTGTGTTGAAGTAATGATTGAGTAAATCTTTGACTACACACTCTTCTGAGCTACAAGGTTGTAGGTTAAAGTCCCAATACCAGACCCTCGAGCACAAATATCTATGGCAACAGTGAAGAACTGTTGAGAGGATATATTGGCCTTGGGTTACAACACACATTCAACAAAATGACACAAGCTTAAAGGGTTAAATTGAAGACATGTAATGCACTTGCCTCATGTTTCCTTGAGTTTGAAGGTTGAGGGATGATCTAATTGGTTATTTAAAATGGTGGTTCAGTAGGGCAGATACAGAGAAACTATCAGCTCTGGTAGAATAAGAGGGCATAATTAAATTGGAATTATGCCAGTTAGAAGTGGAGCCTGGAATCTGGCCTTACCTTATCCCTCCTCCTCCCCAAAAGGCTCTGAAAGCTGAAATTTTCAAGATGAAGAGCAGTTGCCTCACGGCGTCAAGGTCCCAAGTTCGATCCCGGCTCTGGGTCACTGGCCGTGTGGAGTTTGCACATTCTCCCCGTGTTTGCGTGGGTTTCGCCCCCACAACCCAAAAGATGTGCAGGGTAGGTGGATTGGCCATCTAAAATTGCCCCCTTAATTGGGTACTCTAAATTTTTTTTTTTTTTTAAAAGACTAAGAGCAATAGTATTTTTTGGGTGGGTGGGTAAGTGCATCAAAACAGTGTTGAAGTACAAATCAGCCAGGATCGACCCGAATGGTGGAACAGGCTCAAGGGGCTTACAGCTGTCCTGACATTACTTCTAATTGATGCATGCTTATTCTCCATGTGCAGAAATATTTTGCTAACTTTTTTTTCTCTCCAGGAAGCTATGATTATCATACTGGCACATGAATGACATGGTAAAATTGACATTCCATCTGAATTATTTGTTTCTTTTTTTTTCTCCACAGGTGTTCTGAGCACATCTCTGTTCTGGACTCTGGGGCCCTGGTGTTTTGCGTCTTTCTCCTGGCGTTTTACCCCAGTGAGCATCATGTTCCCGATAACTGAAGACTGAGAGTGGTTGTTCTCGCTGCTGGTTGCAATTTGCAAAGTGTTCCATGGGAATGGCTGGGCACTTCCGCAGTTATGTGTGGGATCCCATTCTCATCATATCCCAGATTATCCTGATGCAGTGTATCTATTACAGTTTCCTCGGCATTTGGTTGGCTGTGGTGGACAGCCTAGTACAGAACAGTCGCTCACTTGATCAAGTGTTTAGTTATGAGGTAAATAAAAGTTTTGTGCTATGTGCAGCGGTCTCTTCAAAAATATCTCCAGTCTCCTGTAGTGCGGCAATGCCGACATTAAACCTGAGTAGTTCACGGACAGTGCCGTCTTGCAAACACTTGCTGTGGAAGAGGGTCATTGTACATCCCAGGATACATACTCCTCACATTTCAGCTTCCAAGCCAGGAATGGAAGCTGGCTTTCCAGGATGGAAAATGGTTGTATACCCAAGGACTTTGTGTAAGAGGTAGTTGGAGCCAGAAGACCAGTAGAATGCCCAAAGTTCTGCTTGCAAGCGTCCCATGAAGGCCCTAATCATCAATCTTTCACACCTGGGTAACACTAGCTGACAATGGAGAGAAACGGCGACATCACCTGTGGGCCAGCCGTCCCACCACGACAATCAGTGGCTACAGTTACTTTCAGCAGCCACCACTAAAAACAACAACCCACAACCTGATAACCATTTCATACACTGTTACTTATAGATTGGTCTCTTCAGCCATCAGGACAAGTGCTTCATTCCCAACAGATCTCATCGACTGGTTGCAAATCCATCATCTTAACAGATGGAAGGATGCTGACATGATTGTTGGCGGGGAGGGTGAGCAGGCAGTTTTGGTTTATTTTATAGGTTTGTCTGAGACAAAACAACAAATTTGGCCACATGGTTTCCAAATAAAGGCATTTCATATTTGCTACTAAAATAAGAAAAATACTACAGATGCTGGAAATCTGAAACGAGCAGAGGATGCTGGAAAGTCTCTGTAAGGAAAGACAGCTGCCAGACCTGTTGAGTTATTCTGACGTCCTCTGTTCCTGTTTCAAATTTGCTCTTCTCTGGCTATTGAGGCTGTGTAGTGAGGTGGCTTCCTGGACACTGTTCAGTTCATCAAAATGCTGAGAAGGAAATTGGGGGAAATCGCACAAGTCTAGTGATAATCAAATGACGGATGTTATTTTGTGGATGAGAGGTGGCTTGTCTTTGGGCCAGGTAGTGTTTCCTATAGTGGACCATCTGATTATTTCCAAACTGTAACAACTTTAACATAGTTTTTAAAAGTAATCTTTCTGTTTCTTACAAGGTAGAGAAATTACTGACCAATGCCAATAAGGCTTTTAATGAATTTTCATCAACAGTAAAGCAAGCATCGGAACTCTAGCTGTTACTCCTCCCCCACCCCCTTCATTTACTTTGTGAAAGGTGACAACTGCATCGTGGGGAACAGATATAATAGCAGAATGTGGAAGACTGAAGCTTGGTTCTGAGCCTTGATATGGAGAGGGTTGCAGTATAATCTATAATGTCCAAATAAAGAGTGCAGATAATTTATTTCAAACTTTGAGAAGGTGCTGCTATATTTCAGATTTCCGAGGGCAGTACAGTGACGCACCGAGGTCCCAGATTCGATCTCGGCTCTGGGTTACTGTCCGTGTGGAGTTTGCACATTCTCCCCGTGTTTGCATGGGTTTCGCCCCCACAACCCAAAGATGTGCAAGGTAGGTGGATTGAACACGCTAAATTGCCCCTTAATTGGAAAAAAATGAATTGGGTACACTAATTTGTACCTGGGCCCTCAGCGCTGCAGTCCCAGTGCTATCCACTGCGCCACATGCCGCCCTAGGTTGCGCATTCCTATGGTTTCCCCCCCCCCCCCATCTTTATTTTTTCTTTTTCCTCTCCCTTTTCTTTCTAACCAGCATCAAATTGTTGAGTGTTGAAGTGAGCTGGTACATGCTGCCTGATTGCCAAGACCTGTGGTCTTGTTGCTTGTGCTGTATTGGGAAGTTCCTGGATAGAGGTTTGATCTTTGCAGGTGATGTCTTTGTTTTAATTTTCTGTTTATGCTCACCCATTTTGTTTGTGATTTAGGTGCTGGGGTTCTCCACGGCTCAGGGGAGGCTGTCGATGATGGCATTCATCCTCAATTCACTCACATGGTGAGTACATACATTAGAAGTGTTCAGAGAATAGCAGATCAAATAACAAGGTATAAGGGGTGTTTCAGTTAAAGTCTTGGTAGTGACTTGTTAATGTAATTTAGAAGATATCAATTGGATCACATTAAAAAGGCTGAATCTTATCTCCCTTAATTTCTCAATGGTTCTCTGACTGTGTGCTTGACTGATTTTCTGGTGGTGACATATCACAGAATGTTTACAGCACAGAAGAAGGCCATTCAGGGAGTTGTGTTTGCATCAACTCTCCATGGGAGTAATTTACCCAATGCCACTTCTGTACATTGTATGAGAACAAAGTGACCAGAAGGTTAAAAGTAATCAGCTCACCTGATTGCTTTTAAACCTACTTTTAAGTAGGATATCTACAGAGATGGTGATAGCTCTGTCTTCCCTTCTTAAGCTTTTTAACAAGCCTATTTGTTTGGCTCTCTTTATATTCGCATTATTTCGGGGGCAGCACGGTGGCGCAATGGTTATCACTGCTGCCTCACGGCGCCATGTTTCCAGGTTCAATACTGGCTCTGGGTTGCTGTCCGTGAGGAATTTGTACATTCTTCGCGTGTCTGTGTGGGTTTTGCCCCCACAACCCAAAGATGTGCAGGGTAGGTGGATTGGCCACACTAAATTGCCCCTTATTTGGAAAAAATGAATTGAACACTCTTTTTAAAAACATTTTTAAAATATTCACATCATTTCCAATTTAAAGAAGTTGCCAACCAGCAGAAAATGAAAATAATTTACTATGATTTTTTTTTTTTTAAAAGCAAGTCAGGTCTCTGACTGCTATGCTGATCTGCATAAGAACCATCAATCTCTAACAATGCAGAGAAATCCAGTGACCTTCAGTTGACATGAGCGCAGCAGAATAATAGGTACATAATAATATATTACCCTCCATAAAATCAAATCAATCCAAAACTCTGCCTGTGTCCTATCTTGCACCATCTTCCATTCACCCATCACCCTGATGCTGATTCAGCTATGTTGACTCTTGGACTTATAACTCAGTTTTAAACTTCTTATCCTTATTTTCAAATCTCTCCATGGCCTAACCTCTGTTAATATCTAACCCTCTACACTACTTGATGATTTTTGCACTGCTCTAATGCTGGTTTCCTGCAGATCCCTTAATTTCATTGTTTCATCGTTGGCTGCAATGCTTTCAACTGCCTGGACCATAACTCTGGAATTCTCTCTTTGCCTTCCCTGGCCTCCTTGCCTCTCTTTAAAGATGCTCCTTAAAACCTACCTGCACAAGCTTTTGATCATATGTCCTTATATCACCTGATGTGGATCAGTGTCAGATTTTGATTGATAGCACTTCTGCGAAGCATCTTTGGCAACTTCACTATATTAATGGCACTAATGCAACTAGTTAAAACTCTTTATCTTTATAATTCAACATACCTGAGTTGCCATCAGCAACACCGTACCAGAATTGCTCCTTTTTGTACAGCATAGATGTACTTTTTATTTTTTATTTTTTTAAATTACTTTATCAGAGTTACAAAGCCAAAGCTCAAGAGAGTGGGTGGGGCAAACCCCTAATCCAGCTTCTTGACTGCTCCAAAAACCAAATCAAATTGAATCCAATTCATGGTCTCCACAAGAGAGACATGGCAGATCCAGGCATTACACCAGACCTCATGCTCATCTTCGCCAAAAGGCCGAGAAGCTATAGGTGTACTTTTTAATAGACATCTCTGACCAGACGTGTCAGCACTAACAAAATTGAAAGATTCCAGGATATTGGATTTAAATTCTGTGAAATGAGACTCTAATGTTATAGTTTCTGAGTTATAGACAATAGAGTAATAGAGGTTTGCAGCACAGAAAGAGGCTCTTAAATTCCCCTGAATTTTGTAATGTCATTCAGTTGATCCCCAGTTTTTTGTTTGGAATCTCTTATTACATTTCTTTGACAATGCGCGTTTTTAAAAATAAATTTAGAGTGTCCAATTCATTTTTTCCAATTAAGGGGCAATTTAGTGTGGCCAATCCACCTACCCTGCACATCTTTGGGTTGTGGGGGCGAAACCCACGCAAACACGGAGAGAATGTGCAAACTCCACACGGACAGTGACCCAGAGCCGGGTTCGAACCTGGGATCTCGGCGCCGTGAGGCAGCAGTGCTATCCACTGCACCACCATGCTGCCCGATAATGCACTGTTGACTCCCTGACTTGCAGTAATCTGAAATGCTGAGCTATCTATCACGACTCCCAGCATTTTATGTGTTTTTGTAATTTGGATGTTTAGACAGAATGTTGCAGTTTAGAGGAAATGCCTTACCTTCTTTAGAAAAATGTAATTTGAAAGCGAGAATGCTTTAATTCTGTTGCTGTTTCACATGCAACTTGTTGTAGAAGGACAGCTGTGATTTAATTCACTAATCCTGTCTTCCAAGGCACTCTTCCCTAGATGTAGCTTTTCAGTTGGGAGACAACGACAAGCTTGAAGAGATACTGATATTTGCAACATCTGTACTGTACCTGGGTTTGTACTCCTGTTAGCAACCTCATTTAGTATCAGAAAAAATCAGATTAGCATTTTTGGTTCTTTGCCTAACCTTTTTTTTAAAGAAATTTAGAATACCCAATGCATTTTTTTTCCAATTTAGCGTGGCCAATCCACCTTCCCTGCACATCTTTTGGGTTGTGGAGGCGAAACCCACGCAAACACTGGGAGAATGTGCAAACTCCACACGGACAGTGACCCAGAGCCGGGATCGAACCTGGGACTTCGGCGCTTTTAGGCCACCGTGCTAATCCACTGCGCCATCATGCTGCCCTTTCTTTGCCGAACATGAGTGCAATGCATTGCCAATTATACTTCAGTATCATACTGAGGGAGTGCTGCAGGCTCGAAGATGAGGCATTAAACTGAGACCCTGTTTGTGTTCTAAAAGCGTTTGTAGGATCTTCTACATTGGCATGAGAAGAGTGAGGGCATTCTCCCAATGTCATGGCCCCCCAAAAAACCTTAACCAACATTAATTGATTGCTGTTTGTGGGGCCTTCCTGTGCTTAAATTGGGCAGACTTTTACTATGTGGCAACAATGAGTACTTCAAAAGTCTTTTGTTGGATGTGAAAGGCTTTGGGCATCCTGATGTGATGAAAGCTGCTATAGCAATACAAATTCTTTGTTTCTTCTAATTCCACCTGCAAATGTGCCATCTAATGGCAAAATGATATCAAGGGCAGGTTTACATGCTAGCCACAGACTGTACATGTGACTTCCAATGAGAATGATAACCAATAGCTGGTTAAATGCCAGCAAATGTAACTAAATAACAGAATAATCATTTTTGCCAATCTAGCTCATTTCTGCCACTTTGAATCTTGTGCTCATATTTCATACTATTCACTTTTAGTAAAATACTCAGGAAGGATGTGTTATAATCCCGGACCAGTCCCCAATATTTGCTAGGATACCGGACAGGAATTGTTAATACTTTTTTTAAATTTGGAAAGCAGTGAGGAAAGGATACTTTGCTCCATGAGTGATTCCACACAAATAAATAGGGATATGGTATATTAAAATAAACTTATTATTCATATAGTATTAGGACTTCCAGTGACGTCATGTGGGAGCAAGTCGCACAAAAGGTAGCTCTCTCCTGGGTCCTGGTTTTATGAGCCTTTTGCCTGATATTCGGGGAGATTTTGCAGTCAAACGCTACCTCCCGAACAGACGAATTACTGGCAGAATGATTTCAAAACTGGTGAAGGAGTCGGAAGGAGGAAAGATGTCGGAGGTGCCCGCACCCATCACGGTAGACACACTGACTGTGGTGATGGCGTAGGAGTTTGAAAAATTTGGGAAGCAAATGAATAAGCAATTTGGTCGCCAAGGCAAGAAGTTGAGGGAGTCCTTCAACGCTACCATTGAGGAAGCATTGGGCCAAATCCAAGCACAGTGGGGAAGGATGTTGAAAGCTGTGTAGGAGCAAAGTGAAACGTTGAAGGGCATGGAGGAGGCCTTGTCGCAGCAGGAAGGGCAGTTCGCCTCACTGGAAGCAGAGATGCTGCTCGTGGAAGAAAGGAACAAGGGCCCCGAGAGCAAAAATGTAAGACTTGGGAGTATAGGTCGAGGTGGTAAAATCTCAGGATTGTGGGGCTGCTGGAGGAAGTGGAGGGCCTGAGGGCAACAGAGTACTTTCCAGAGATATTCTCCAGGTTGGTGGGGTGGAATGAAGTGTTCACCCCTCCAGAGTTGGGTAGGACCCATCGGACACTCCGGCAGAAGCCACAGTCAAACGAGCCACCACGGGCGGTGATAATTCATTTCTAGTTTTCAGAGGAAGGAGCGGGTCCTGGAGTGGGCCAAGAAAAATCACAGCATTGGGAGGGAAACACGGACCAAACTTAGCAGGACATCAGAGACAAACTGGCAAAGAGGTTTGCGGCCTTTATCAAGGCGAAGGCTGTGTAATATAAAGGAGTGCGGTTTGAGGTTACGTACCCGGCAAGGCTGCAAGTCATGATGGAGTCAAAAGATTGCTTCTCCGACACGCCGGAGCAGACTGAAACCTTCGTTGAGGAGAAGGGACTGGATTTTGATTGAAGAAGGTCAAATGGGCTAAAGAGAGGGCCAGGAAGGGTTTGTTGGGGACGTTTTTGGACACGGTGTGTGAATTTTTCAGTTTCTGGACAGCAGGGGTGGGTTTTTTTGAGAGTGGGGGAGGCGGCCAAGGTCTGAAGGCCAACAGATCTAAATACTCGGCAACTTATTATGAAGCAGATCTAAATTGTGTCTTAATCGATCCATAGGGCAGCACAATTGCTTCACAGCTCCAGGGTCCCAGGTTCGATTCCGGCTTGGGTCACTGTCTGTGCGGAGTCTGCACATCCTCCCCGTGTGTGCGTGGGTTTCCTCCGGGTGCTCCGGTTTCCTCCCACAGTCCAAAGATGTGCAGGTTAGGTGGATTGGACATGATAAATTGCCCTTAGTGTCCAAAATTGCCCTTAGTGTTGGGTGGGGTTACTGGGTTATGGGGATAGGGTGGAGGTGTTGACCTTGGGTAGGGTGCTCTTTCCAAGAGCCGGTGCAGACTCGATGGGCCGAATGGCCTCCTTCTGCACTGTAAATTCTATGACAAAAAAAATAATTCCAAAATCCTTGGCCCCTTCGGGGGTGCCGAAGGCGCTTTGACATTCATGGAGGAGGCAGGGGGAGTGGACCCATGGCAGTTGATATACCCTAGGAGGAAGAAGTTTTTGGTTTTTTCCCCCAGTGCACAGGCTGGACTCCTAGGATAGATTTTGGTTTGTGATCGGCAGGTCTCTTCTTCCAGGGTGAGGAAGACCGAATACTCAGTCATAGTCAGACCTTGCTTTACAATTCATAGACTTAGTACTGGAAGCGGGCCCGGCGCAGCGTATAGGATGGACGTTGGATGTGGGGCTTTTGGCAAACGTGGGGTTCTGCAAGTAGGTTTAAAGAGCCAGAGATGATTACGTGGAATTCAACGGGAATGAGATCGTTTCACTCTCTATTCTACAGGAGGTATTTAAGGTGGTGATTAGAGGGGAGATTTTTTCACTCGAGGCACACATGGATAGGGAGGAGCGCCAGAAGTTAGTTGAAGAGATTTTAGAGGTGAACCATTGGTACTAGAGTGACCCAACCCCAAAACTGCTGGCCAGCAGATAAGAGCTGTAAATGCAGTTTGACCTGCTGTCTACTGATAGGGCAGTGCGCCAGTTATGGAACTTATGGGGAATCACCTATGAATATGGGGAGAAAGCCAGCCGTCTTTTGGCTCACCAGCTATGGTGGCAGCGGCCATTCAGGAGATTGTCCAAATCAGGGACTCGAGGAAATGCGCAAAGGGCTGGATGTGCCGTTGGGTCCAGAGGAGGTATGAACAGCGATAGGACAGATGAAAAAAAAACAGGGAAGGCGCCTGGGTCTGACGAGTTCCCTGTGGAATTTTACAAAACAGCTGATTCCGCTGTTAAGGCTGGTCAATGACTTGTTGGCCCCGGGTTCCCTTCCTGAGACACTTGGGCAGTAATTCATCTCCCTTCTCCAAAAAAGGACAAGGATCCCGAGGAATGCGGGTCGTATCATCCTATTTCACTGCTTAACATACACGCTAAGGTTCTGGCATTGAGGCTGCAACCCTATATCCCAGAGGTAGTGGGGGCGGACCAGACAAGATTTGTAAAGGGTCGATGACTGTCTGACTGTCGTCCAATGTATGACGACTGTTGAATGTGACTCTTACCCCAGTGGCCGGACCAGAGCCAGAGATAATAGTGGCGTTCCATGAAGAAAAGGCATTTGATAGGGTGGAGTGGAGGTACCTCTTTGTGGTGTTGGGGATTTGTGTTGGATCCTAGATTTGTGTCGTAGGTACGTTTGCTGTACAAGGCTCCTTTGGCAGAAATTTGTACAAATACCATGATTTCGGGGGGGGAGGGGGCACGGTTTCAGCTGCACAGGGGGACGAAGGCTTCAGTCTGCTCCGGAGTGTCGAAGAAGCAATCTATGTCTCTCCTCTCCTGTTTGAGTTAGCAATTGAGCCATTGGTTATTGCCCTGAGAACTTCGGGCAAGTTGAGAGGAATAGTTAAGAGGCGGGGTGGAGCACAGGGTGTCCCTGGATGCCGATGATCTTTTATTATGTGTAAAGGACCCGGTGCCCATTCTGGCGGACATAATGAGGATACTAAAATTAAATCTGGAGGAAAAACAAGTCTTTTCCCATCAGCACCTAGGGATTGGAACCCGGGTACTTCCTTTTCGCTTGGCCTGGTCAGGTCAAGTTTCCGATATCTCAGGGTCCAGGTGGCTCCAGATTGGGCCCGACTCCGTAAGTTGAATTATACCAGCCTAGTGAGGAAGGTCAAATCTGGCCTACAAAGGTGGGACTTCATCCTTGTCCTTGAAGGGTGAGACCAGTCAATTAAGATGAACAGTTTGCCAAGATTTTTGTTTGTATTTCAGTGTCTAGTCTTCCCAAATTATTTTTGCGCGGGGGTTGCAACAGTTGATGTCAACCTTCATATAGGTGGGCAAATCTCTGAGGAATTGATGTTTTATACTGGGTGGCTAATGCAAAGAAGGCGTTGGGATGATGCGGGGACCCGGCAGCTACCTGGGTGCCGATGGAGTCTGAGTGTGCAGGGGGACTAGTTTGGGTGCACCGGTGACGCCTTCTCTTCTGTTCGCCCCGGCAAAGTACTCGTCAAACCCAGTGGTTGTCTCCACTTTAAAAATATGGAGGCAACTCCGTCAGAATTTCAAATTTGGGTCAGTATCAAGGCTGGCTCCTATTTGTGCCAACCACCTGGTTGAACCTGCATGACTGGATGCCACATTTGGGATGGGGAAGATGCTGGAGAGATTGTAATCTATTCCTGGAGGGGTGGTTTGTCAGCCTGGAGGAACTGAAAGGAAAGTTTGGGCTCTCTAGCTCGGGTCCGTTTCAGTATCTTCAGGTATGAAATTTTGTGAGACGAATGTGTCATGTGAGAGTACCTTTAAGGAAATGGGTGTTTAAGAAATGTACCTTTAAGAAATGGGTGTTTATCAGTGATGTCAGATTGTGGGTGGAGCTGGGCTGTCTGTCAGCTTTTTACTTTCGTTTTAGGCTGTTTGCTGCAGAGTGTGTTTTAGTTTTGTTTTCAGTGTTGGAGCTGAAGCCAGACAGAGCAGGTGTACTGTTGATTTCTCTGCCATGAAAAGACTATCTCTTGATCATTTGGTGAATTCAGAATTATAAATGTTCTCAGTAGTGAATGTAAACCTAATGTGCTTCTGTTAAAAGGTGTTTCTTTTGTCTTCTGGATGTTGTTTGGGAAGTTATCACGGATTACTTAGTGTTGTATTCTTTGGGGGTTGTATTTGAATTGATGTTTACTAAGATGTTCACTCTTTTAAAAAGGCTAACTTGAGTTCATAGAATAAACATAGTTTTGCTTTAAAAAATACTTTTCCATTTCTGCTGTACCACACCTGTAGAGTGGGCCGTGTGCTCCCCATACCACAATCTATTAAAAGTTGTGGGTCAGGTGTTGCTCTGTTTACTTGCTATAAATATGGCGGTTAATGAGGTTGCCTTTCTTAATCCTAATTATGAGTATATTTTCAGAGTCGCCAGGTATCTCTCGATACCGCCACAAGGCTCAATCCGAATACCGATCAAAGAGCCAATACACCAGTTAGTTAGTTCAAAGTCAATGGTATTTATTTACACACAGTATGATTTACTCATGCACAATAACACTACAAGCTAAACTATCTCTATCACTAACACCTATACTTAACTGCGGGTGCCCGCTTGGGTTGTTCGGATCTGAGGCTGTTGGGTTCGAAGAGATAACAGGAGTACAGCTAAGGTCGTCAGTCTGGTAGCGAGCGTTGACCTTGAACTTCCTTGCTTCTGGTGATGCTGGTGGAAGGGTCTCTCCGCTTGAGAGCCAAATCCAAGAGAGTGAACCTTTGGCGGGGGTTCCTTCTTATACTTGGAGGGGCTTCGCGCGCTTTTAGGCGGGCCTCAAACTTGGTCCCAATTAATTGGGCAGCTTCTTGATCATTGTCATCGATCTAAACCAATAAAGGGGTGGGTGCCTTGATGGCTGGGCGTATCCGAGGTGGCCGTTGGCCTTGCTTTGTTTGTGTCTTTTGGTTGGGGTAGTGGCGCCGGAATGTCTGAGACAGTATCGGCTACCTGAGCATTAGTCCTTTGTTCCTCGGAGATGGGCCATCAATATGTAAATCGACCCAGAGTTTTGATTCCGTCTGCAAACTGCCTTCCAAATATACATTCAGGCTCTGTGCCTGCTTGTTGCTTTGCATTGTCCATATTTCCCTAGAGGCTCTGCGAGTGTCCATTTTATACACTGAAAGTGGCCATCCCAAATGGCTACACGGGTGAACTCCATGATACACTTTTGGGTTCTCTAAATCCTGGCCCATAACAAATTGGGGGCTTGAGGGGGATAAAAGGCTATTGGATTGGCTTAGTGAACATAAAGACAGTGAGGGGTGAGCATATTGTGGTTGCTTTTCAGGTGTGGTATTCTAGTTTAAGTGGGGAGTGTGTTGTGGACAATGGCTCTTTCAGAGGCTCTTAAGTTTTTGGGGGTGGAGACGGTCACACACAGTACCTTACGGACAGAGACTAAAAGCAGACTGTTAGATTTGGCAAAAACATTGCAATTAACATTACTTGACAAAATGCGAAAAGATGAGGTAATTATGGCGGTGGCTAAGCATTTAAAGTTGCCTGATATACAGTTCGACTCATTGGAAATGGCAAAGATTCAGTTACAAATTAAACAAATGGAACACGAGAAAGAATTAAAGCAGCTTGAATACGAAAGAGAGGAAAAAGAAAGAGAGAGCGGAAAAAGAAAGAGAGAGCGAGCAAAAAGAAAAGGAGAGTGAAGAAAGGAGAAAAGAAAGAAGAAGGGAGATACCGATCAGGGAAAAAGATAAAGAAAGAGAGTTTGAACTTCAGAAAATGGCCATGAAACATGACAGTCAGTTAAAATTGGCAGACGGAAAGGGAAACGTACAGTTGGATGATAAGTGATGAGGATAGTGAGAAAGAGTGTCATAGTCAAAGGCTTGGTGGGGATCTATTTAAATATGTCCAAGCATTGCCAAGGTTTGACGAGAAGGAGGTGGAAGCCTTTTTCATTTCATTTGAGAGGGTAGCTAAACAAATGAAATGGCCACAGTACATGTGGGCATTACTGATTCAAACAACGCTGATGGGTAGGGCTAGTGAAATGTTTGCATCACTACCACAGGAGGTATCTGGGACGTATGAGGAGGTGAAAAAAAATCGATTTTAGGGGCTTATGAACTATTGCCTGAAGCCGACAGACAAAAGTTTAGAAATTTAGGGAAAGAATTTGATCAAACATACATGGAGTTTGAAAGGATCAAACAGAGTAATTTTGATAGGTGGATAAGGGCTTTGAAAATAGACCAAACGTATGAAGCTCTCAGAGAAATTATATTTTTGAAGGAGTTTAAAAATTCAATTCCTGATGTAGTGAGAACTCATGTGGAAGAGCAGTGGGTTAAAACTGTGAGATTAGCAGCAGAAATGGCAGATGATTATGTATTAGTTCATAAATCAAAGCTTGGTTTCCGACATCAGTTTCAGCCTGTGAGGAATAGAAACTGGGGACATGAGAAATACTCGCGTGGTAGAGGCAAAGTTGATCTGATGGGAGATAATAAGGAGAGTATATCTCCGATTAAAAAGGAAATCCAGGAGGGTGGAAAAGAAATGAAAAGTTTCAAATGTTTTCACTGTAATAGACTAGGCCATGTAAAGTCACAGTGTTGGTGGTTGATGAAAAGCACTGGGAAGGCTGATGTGGTAAAACAGGATAAGACAGTGGGGTTTGTTAAAGTGGTAAAGGAAAGCCCAAGTGAAGCGAAGGAGGTGCAAAAGATTGTACAGCATGATCATGAGGTGATTGATAAAAAGGTGACAGATCTCTTTAAAGAATTTACTTGTGTGGGTAAAGTTTACTGATGTGTATCAGGAGGAGCAGGTAAAGAAGTCACAATTTTAAGAGATCTGGGAGCTAGTCCATCTATAATTGTAAGAGCTGAGGAATTATGTAGTTTGGGAAGAATGTGGCCAGAAAAGGTGGTAATATGTGGAATTCAGGGTGAGAGGAGTAGTGTTCAATTACATAAGGTAAGGCTGGAAAGTCCAGTGAAGAGTGGTGAAGTGGTAGTCGGAGTAATAGAGAAACTATCTTGTCCAGGAATACAGTTTATCTTGGGTAATGATATAGCTGGGTCGCAGGTGGGAATGATGCCTACGGTAGTTGATAAGCCAGTGGAGAATCAGACAACTGAAGGGTTGAACGACGAATATTCTGGGATTTTTCCGGATTGTGTAGTAACAAGGTCGTAAAGCCACAGGTTAAGACCAGAGAAGAAATCAGAGAGTGAAGTTGAAGTGCAATTATCAGAAACGATTTTTGATCAGATCGTTGAAACAGAACAAGAACAGGTGGAGGATGAGGCGGATATTTCTAGTTCAGGAAAATTGGCAGAGTTACAACAGGAAGATGTAGAAATAAAACTGATGTATCAGAAAGCATACACGGAAGAGGAATCTGAGTGCATACCAGAGTGTTATTACCGTAAAAGTGATGCCTTGATGAGAAAATTGAGACCTTTATCATAGAATTTACAGTGCAGAAGGAGGCCATTCGACACATCGAGTCTGCACCGGCTCTTGGAAAGAGCACCCTACCCAAGGTCAACACCTCCACCCTATCCCCATAACCCAGTAACCCCACCCAACACTAAGGGCAATTTTGGACACTAAGGGCAATTTATCATGGCCAATCCACCTAACCTGCACATCTTTGGACTGTGGGAGGAAACCGGAGCACCTGGAGGAAACCCAAGCGCACTGGGAGGATGTGCAGACTCCGCACAGACAGTGACCCAAGCCGGAATCGAACCTGGGACCCTGGAGCTGTGAAGCAATTGTGCTATTCACAATGCGACCGTGCTGCCCAAATCTTTATATATGCAGGCGGATGAAAAGTGGACAGAAGTTCATCAAGTAGTATTGCCGGTAGGGTATAGAAAGGAGGTGTTGCGAGTTGCACATGAGGTACCAGTGGGAGGTCATTTCGGAATAAGGAAAACTCAAGCGAAAATGCAAAAACATTTTTATTGGCCTGGACTACATAAAGACGTAGTTAAATTTTATTAATCATGTCACACATGTCAAGTGATAGGGAAACCTCAAGCAGTGATAAAACCAGCGCCCTTAATACCCATTCTAGCATTTGAGGAACCTTTTACAAGGGTCCTAATTGATTGCGTAGGACCGCTTCCTAAAACAAAAAGTAGGAATCAATATCTTTTGACTATAATGGATGTGTCTACTAGGTTTCCAGAGGCCATTTCAGTACGTAATATTACAGCTAAAAAGATTGTGGAGGAGTTCCTTAAATTCTTTACTAGATATGGACTACCCACAAAAATACAATCTGATCAAGGATCACATTTTACCTCCAGGTTATTCAAAGAAGTAATGGATAGCTTAGGAATAAAACAATTTAAATCAACTGTGTGCCATCCAGAATCGCAGGGAGCGCTAGAAAGATGGCATCAGACATTAAAGACAATGTTGAGGGCTTACTGTCACGATTATCCAGAGGATTGGGATAAAGGAATTCCATTCGTACTGTTTGCAATTAGGGATGCACATAATGAGTCAACCAAATTCAGTCCTTTTGAACTAATTTTTGGTCATGAGGTAAGAGGATCACTTAAATTGATTAAGGAAAAATTGGTGAGTGAGAAATCGGAACTTACATTATTGGAATATGTGTCAAATTTTAGGGAACGATTAAATAGAGCAGGTGAATTGGCTAGACAACAGGATGAAACGGGTAGTGGACAAGAAATCCAAAGTTCGTAGTTTTGTCAGTGGAGACAAAGTTTTAGTATTGTTACCAGTGGTAGGAGAATCTTTCAAAGCAAGGTTTTGTGGACCTTATCAGATTGAAAGGAAATTAAGTGAGGTGAATTATGTGGTAAAAACAGCAGATAGAAGGAAAACTCACCGAGTGTGTCATGTGAAAATACTTAAAAGGTACTTTGAAAGGGAAGGAGCGAAAAAGGAGGTTTTAATGGTTCTAACTCAGTGATAAACCAAATTCAGATGACTGTGAATTTGACATACCTCAAATTAAATTGGAAAACGAGGATGTTCTTAAAAATTGGGATAAATTGTTGAGTTAACTTCCAGAGGAAGAACAAACTGACCTGAAAGAGTTATTGATATCACATGGGCAAGTTTGTGGAGATAAATTATGACGTACTAAAATGGCTATACATGAAGTAGATGTGGGAAATGCGGTTCCAATCAAACAACATCCATACAGACTTAACCCTTTAAAATTGGCACAGGTTAACAAAGAGATTGAGAGTATGCTTAAAAATGGCATCATTGACGTGGGTTGCAGCCAACGGAGCTTACCCATAGTGATGGTACCAAAACCAGACGGTACCCAACGGTTGTGTGTGGACTATAGAAATGTTAATGCAGTTACAAGAATGGACTCTTATCCTTTCCCACGTTTGGAGGATTGCATTGAGAAAGTGGGACAATCGGCTTTTATTTCTAAACTGGATTTACTTAAAGGTTACTAGCGGGTACCTTTATCCGAAAGGGTGAAGGAGATTTCCGCTTTTGTGACTCCAGATGGTATATACCAATTCAAAGTTATGCCATTTGACATGAAAAACGCACCAGCCACATTTCAACCGTTAACTAACAAAGTTGTTTCAGGATTACCCAATTGTGAGGTATACATCGACGATCTGGTAATTTTCAGCCAGACATGGATAGAACATTTAAAACATCTGATGGAGTTATTCGATCGACTTCAGGAGGCGGGTTTGGTGATAAACCTAGCCAAAAGTGAATTTGGAAAGGCCCAAGTCACTTTCCTTGGCCATATAATCGGACAGGGTCGAATGGTCCCACGGGATGTGAAAACAAAAGTTATTGGGGAGTTTCCAATACCCTCGACACAATGGGAAATAATGCGATTTCTTGGCATGAGTGGATTTTGCCGGAAATTTGTACCGAATTTTAGCAGTGTGGTTGCTCCACTGACGGACTTGCTCAAGAAGCGTAACAAATTCCAGTGGACAGCGGAGTGTCAACAGGCATTTGACGGCCTGAAGGCTGTGTTAACCACTGCTCCTGTGTTAGCCATCCCAAATTATACGAAACCATTCAAAGTGGCGGGTGATGTGGGTGTAGGTGCTTCCACAAGACGACGATGAAGGGCTAGACCAGCCTATTGGTTATTTTTCAAAGAAATGTAATTCTCACCAGAAAAAGTATTCGACGATTGAGAAGGAGACTTTGAGTTTGGTGCTGGCTTTACAACATTTTCACATTTATGAGATCAGCAATCCGTCTGACACTATACTGATCATAATCCTGTGACGTTTTTGGAGCGATTCCGGAATAACAATGCAAGGCTGTTTCGCTGGAGTTTATTGTTACAGCCATTTCATTTAAAAATAGTACATGTGGCAGGATGAGAAAACGTGATAGCCGATGCTTTGTCACAAATGTGATGAACGGAAGCAGTTTCAGTTGGAGGAAGAAGAAGGAGGGAAAAAATGGACCATATTATTATACCTGTTTGCGTGTTGTTTTTTGAAACGAAAAAGTATATTTACTGTGTGCATTTGTTAAAGGATAGTGAAAAGGTGAAAAATGAAACCATCTTGAAGCTGATGGCTTATTGTTTTTTCTTGGGGGGAGGTGTCATGCGAGAGTACCTTTAAGAAATGGGTGTTTATCAGTTATGTCAGAGTGTGGGTGGAGCTGGGCTGTCTGTCAACTTTTTACTTTTGTTTTAGGCTGTTTGTTGCAGAGTGTGGTTTAGTTTTGTTTTCAGTGTTGGAGCTGAAGCCAGACACAGCAGGTGTACTGTTGCCATGAAAAGACTATCTCTTGATCATTTGGTGAATTCAGAATTATAAATGTTCTCAGTAGTGAATGTAAACCTAATGTGCTTCTCTTAAAAGGTGTTTCTTTTGTCTTCTGGATGTTGTTTGGGAAGTTATTAAGGATGACTTTTGTTGTATTCTATGGGGGCTGTATTTGAATTGATGGTTGCTAAGATGTTCACTATGTTTTAAAAAGGTTAAAGTTCATAGAATAAACATTGTTTTGCTTTAAAAAAAAAAATACTTTTCCATTTCTGCTGTACCACACCTGGAGAGTGGGCTGTGTGCTCCCCATACCACAATCTATTAAAAGTTGTGGGTCAGGTAAACTCCATGATACACCTTGGGGTTCTCTAAACCCTGGCCCATAACAAATGCTCCTGGCATTCCCAGTTGCACCACCATCTTCTTTGACAGAGAGGATCTATTCATGTGCAGGGTGAAGAGGGTAGTACGTCCAGAACATATGGACGGATTGTGGCGGAGGGTTCGGTCTCGGTGGAGGGGGTGAATACCAAGTGGGAAGAGGAGTTGTGGCCCGTGTTGGAGGAGGTGTGGAGTGAAGCCCTTCGCAGGGTGAACACCATGTCCTCGTGTGCGAGGATCCGCAGTCATGTTTAGGGTGCACCTGACCAGATCGAGAATGAGTCGCTTCTTTGTGGGGTTGAAGACTGGTGCGAGCGCTGTGCGAGGGGGCCAGCTAACCATACACACGAGGTTTGGTCCTGTCCAAGCTTGTGGATTTCTGGGTCTCCTTTTTCAGCACCACGTTGGCGAATCTGAACATCGATTGGAAACCTGTCCCTTCGTAGCTTTTTCGGGATATCGGACCCGCCAGAGCTGCAGATGTCTTAGCCTGCGCCTGGCTGATTGGTCAGAGGCGAGTCCTGCTGGGATGGAGGTTGGCAACTCTGTCCAGTACCTGGGCTTGGATAGGTGATTTAATGGAGTTTCTACACCTGGAGACGGTCAAATACACTGTGAGGGGGGCAATTAATGGGTACTACTGGAGTGGACGACCGTTTATCGTCTATTTCAGAGACGTTGGACACTGTTAGCTGCTGGGTGGGGGGGGGGGGGGGGGGGGAGTGGAAGAGTGAAGGAGGGGTTGTTGTTGCCGTGTTGAAGTGGGGGTTTGTTTTCTATTTATAGGGGGTTATGTACATTAGCTTGTTCTCTTTTGCTGTTTTTATTGTTGTTTCTATTTTTGTATTGTATAAATTGAAGACTGTTAATAAAAATATATACTTTTAAAAACATAGTATTTAACTACCTTAACATCACAGAAATATAGCTTACAATTACTAGTTAAACGATGCTTAATGATTAAATGAAAAGAAATACTACCTTCTAGCGATACTTTCTCTATCTCCAATCAAGCAAAACCCATTACAGGTGAAGAAACACCTGTAAATAATTTAGAGTACCCATTTTTTCTTTTCCAATTATCCAGCAATTTAGCGTGGCCGGTCCACCTATCCTGCACATCTTAGATTATGGGGGTGAGACCCACGCAGACATGGGGAGAATGTGCAAACTCCACAACTGACCCGGCGCCGGGTTCAAACCCAGGTCCTTGGTGCCGTGAGGCAGAAGTTTTAAAAAGTGTCTCCGTGCTGCCCTGAAACCAAAGTTAGCAAATACAGGATTACTTGTCGGCTTCAGGATAAAGAGTTGTTTTGAAAAGCTGCTTGGAGAGAGAGAGCGAGATCCTGTCAGGAAACAGTCTGAAGATTTGTCTATGTATAAAGTTGGAGTACCCAATTCATTTTTTCCAATTAAGGGGCAATTTAGCGTGGCCAATTCACCTACCGTGCATATCTTTTGGATTGTGGGGGCAAAACCCACGCAAACACGGGGAGAATGTGCAAACTCCACACGGACAGTGACCCAGAGCCGGGATCGAACCTGGGACCTCGGCGCCGTGAGGTAGCAGCACTAAGCACTGCGCCACCGTGCTGCCCTCAGCCTGAAGATTTTTGTCTGTCAGACTACTGCTTAACCTGACAGCCTTTGCAAAAGATGTTGTTCATCACAACTTCCAGAAACTAATTCAAAACTGACTGCCACAGACCTGACTCCTCCCAATATTATATATTTATCCCACTCAAATCCCATAACCTAATTACTTAAGTTTAAATACAATGACTTTAATTATCTACTCCCCAGAAATCATAACAAAAACCCATTCGGCCTCTCCTTGTAAACATAAGCATGACTTTAAAGAATAATGGTCTCACATTTACGATTTGCACCCACTGCTTGCTTTCCTTTTAAACCAGAAACACCCTAACCCAGGCATTTAAAACCATTACTGCACCAGATTCATTTTTAAAAAATAATTTTTATTAAAGGTTTTCATAAAATATCAATAACAAAATGAGAAAGAAAAAAGAACCCAACAGGGGTAAGTACAAAACACAATCTAAAAAAGCAAACCCCAAACACCCCCCCCCCCCCCCGGTACCTAAATAATAAATTAGCATTAGCATCCATACTTAAGACAACAGGTGTATACACCCCCTCAGACCCTTCCAGTGTAAATAACATAAACAAAAATAAAGTAAACCCCCACCCCCCGAGCTGCTGCTGCCATTGACCAATGTCTAGCGTTCTGCCAGAAAGTCTAAGAACAGTTGCCACCGCCTAAAGAACCCTTGTACCGACCCTCTCAAGGCGAATTTCACCCTCTCCAATTTAATGAACCCTGCCATATCGCTGATCCAGGATTCCACACTTGGGGGCCTCGTATCTTTCCACTGAAGGAGAATCCTTCGCTGGGCTACCAGGGACGCAAAGGCCAGAATTCCAGCCTCTTTCGCCTCCTGCACTCCCGGCTCCTCTGCCACCCCAAATATTGCGAGCCCCCAGCCCGGTTTGACCCTGGATCCTACCACCCTCGACACCGTCCTCGCTACGCCCTTCCAAAATTCCTCCAGCGCTGGGCATGCCCAGAACATATGGGTGTGATTTGCTGGGCTCCCTGAGCACCTAACACACCTGTCCTCACCCCCAAAGAACCTGCTCATCCTTGTCCCGGTCATGTGTGCCCTGTGCAGCACATTAAACTGTATGAGGCTGAGCCTCGTGCATGAAGAGGAAGAGTTCGCCCTCCCTAGGGCATCTGCCCACGTCCCCTCTTCGATCTCCTCTCCCAACTCCTCCCACTTACCTTTCAACTCCACCACCGAGGCCTCCTCCTCCTCCTGCATCACCTGGTAAGTTTCCGAGATCTTCCCCAATCCCACCCACCCTCCCGAGAGCACCCTGTCCTGTACTGTGTGTGGCAGTAGCCGTGGGAATTCCACCACCTGCCGTCTGGCAAACGCCCTTACCTGTAAGTACCTGAAGGTGTTCCCCGGGGGGGAGCCCGTACTTCTCCTCCAGCTCACCCAAGCTCGCGAACTTCCCGTCCACAAAGGGTCCCCTAACTTTCGTATGCCTGCCCTGTGCCACCCCGGAAACCCTCCACCTGTTCTTCCTGGGGCGAACCGGTGGTTCCCCCGTAATGGGGTCCACGCCGAGGCCCTAACTTCCCCTCTATGCCGCCTCCACTGCCCCCAAATTTTGAGGGCCGCCACCGGGCTCGTGGTATACCTCCTTGGAGGGAGCGGCAGCGGCGCCGTTGCCAGCGCCCCCAGACTCGTACCCACACAGGACGCCGTCTCCAGCCTCTTCCATGCAGCCCCCTCCCCCTCCATCACCCACTTGCACACCATTGTACTGCACCAGATTCATATAATACAATATGTATATCAATTTCTTGCATTCATCACAGATGCATGATCTGAAAGAATGCCACAATTTTCTTTAAATTCATCTTCACATCTTAACAACTCTGGCAAGACCAACATTTATTGCCCATCCCACATTTCCCTAGAGCAGATAATTGTGAGCTACCAACAGTGGAATGGCGTGCTAGGCTATTTTTGGGTGTCATGGTAGCACAGTGGATAGCACTGTTGCTTCACAGCTCCAGGGACCCAGATTCAATGAATTGGGTCACTGTCTGTGCGGAGTCTGCACGTTCTCCCTATGTCTGCTTGGGTTTCCTCCGGCTGTTCCGGTTTCCTCCCACAAGTCCTGAAAGACATGCTTGTTAGCTGAATTGGACATTCTGAATTCTCCCTCCGTTTACCTGAACAGGCGCCGCAATGAGGCGACTAGGGGATTTTCACAGTAACTTCGTAGCAGTGTTAATGTAAGCCTACTTGTGACAATAAAGATTATTATTATTGTGGACCACATTTAAACGTCAACCACATTGTTGCAACTCTGGAGTCACATGTTGGCCAGACCAAGAATGGAAATTCATTGGTTTCATGGTCATTATTAATTAGATTGATATTTTTGTCCAGATTTATTAAATTCCCTAGTTGATTTGATGGGATTTGAACTACAATGCATTAATGCAGGACTTGGATTACTAATCCAGTAACATGACACCTGTACTACTGACCCCAGCCTGTTGAGGACGAATTCTATATTGTCCCTGAAATTTTTAAGAGCTAAGGATAATGATGGGCTGTTTTTTTTTTAACTGTCCGCTCACCCTTGTCTCCTGGGTTTGAAACCAGCTCACACTGATGTACAGAGTTAGCTCCCTCTCCTTTCAGACTGCAGGGATTCTATATGAAATACATTTGGCCAGTGACTACACAGTTTCTGGTGAGTGTAAATGGCCCACAACACACATTAACTGAATTTGACACTAAATTGACAGTTTGTAAAATGGCCCATAAGAATACTGAATAATGATATACTGTTGCAATAGAGGAAACTTCACGCAGGTTGCAGTATTGGTGCAACACTCAAGTGAGCTAGAAGTATGATGCAGACGGTCGGAGTGCCTATGATGGGAAATGCCCCATTTCTTAAACTCAGTGAGCATAAAAACCCAGCAGAGAATAACGGTGAAAGATTCGCATTTAAACAGAACCTTTCACCACTTCAGGATATGCTAAAATGTTTTACAGCCTACAAAGTCGTTTTTAAAAAATATTTAGAGCATCCAATTCATTTTTTCCAATTAAGGGGCAATTTATCGAGGCCAATCCACCTACCGTGCACATCTTTTTTTGGGTCGTGGGGCGAAACCCACGCAAACACGGGGAGAATGTGCAAACTCCAATGGACAGTGACCCAGAGCCAGGATCGAACCTGGGACCTCGGCACCATGAAGCAGCAGTGCTAACCACTGCGCCACCGTGCTGCCCTAAAGTAGTTTTAAAATGTAGTCAGGAAGTGCTGAATTTCACACACGCCTAGCTCCCACAGCAAACGGGCAGTAAACAGTGTGATTGTGACCAAACAATTTGTTTTATTTCATGTTGATTGATTATCCCCGCCTTGCTCTTCTTCAAAACTGTCATCAGATCTTTTACACCCAAAAAAGAGCACATCTAGGTTTGATATTTCATCTGAAAAGACAGCACCTATAATAATCTTATAGGTGCTGTCTTTTCAGATGAAATATCAAACCTAGATGTGCTCTCTTTGGGTGTAAAAGATCTGATGACACTTTTGAAGAAGAGCAAGGTGGGGATAATCAATCAACATGAAATAAAACAAATTGTTTGGTCACAATCACACTGTTTACTGCCTGTTTGCTGTGGGAGCTAGGCGTGTGTGAAATTCAGCACTTCCTGACTACATTTTAAAACTACTTTAGGGCAGCACGGTGGCGCAGTGGTTAGCACTGCTGCTTCATGGTGCCGAGGTCCCAGGTGCGATCCTGGCTCTGGGTCACTGTCCATTGGAGTTTGCACATTCTCCCCGTGTTTGCGTGGGTTTCGCCCCACGACCCAAAAAAAGATGTGCACGGTAGGTGGATTGGCCTCGATAAATTGCCCCTTAATTGGAAAAAATGAATTGGATACTCTAAATTAGGCTTACATTAACACTGCAATGTGAAAATCCCCTAGTCACCACATTCCGGCGCCTGTTCGGGTACACAGGGAGAATTCAGAATGTCCAATTCACCTACCAGCACGTTTTTTGGGACTTGTGGGAGGAACCCGGAGGAAACACACACAGACACGGAAGAACATGCAGACTCCGCACAGACAGTGACCCAAGCGGGAATTGAACCTTGGAACCAGATGCTGTGAAGCAACAGTGCTAGCCACTGTGCTACCCTGCCGCCCACACCTGTCACAGTGCAGTACTCCCTCATTACTGCAGTGTCAATGTATACTAAGTGCTCAAGTCTCTGGAGTGGAAAAATTCGCAAGTATGTTACAGTCTGCTGGGCAGCACATTGGCGCAGTGGTGCTGAGGACACTGGTTTGATCCCAGTACCGGGTTACTGTCCATGTGGAGTTTGCCTATTCTCCCCGTGTCTGCATCCAGAACCCAAAGATGTGCAGGATAGGTGGATTGGCCATGCTAAATTGCCCCTTAATTGGAATTTTAAAAAAATCTTTTTTTTAAATGTTAGTCTGCTGTGTGTAAATAGTGCATCTAATTACCTTTTTCCTTTTTCCTTCACCAGTGCACTAGGATTGTGGTATTTTATCCGAAGAGGGAAGCAGTGCCTGGATTTTACTGTGACCATCCACATCTTCCACTTTATGGGCTGTTGGATCTACAACTTACACTTTCCCACAGCACTCAGCTGGTGGCTGGTGAACATTGTGTGCATTGCACTGATGGCTGTGATAGGGGAGTACTTGTGCATGCGGACAGAACTGAGGGCCATCCCTGTGAACACCGGGCCCAAATCTAACCTGTGACATTGTGCAGAATCAGGTGCTACTTAAGCACTCGGCACCTCTGATTTGTCCAATCGTGAATGAAATTGCCCCAACGACCAGTGTTAAATATTTTATTTCAATGTTAGCAAGATTTTTGTGCACAGCATACGACCACCTCGAATTCTTGTTTTGGTCACCATATTATATAACCTGATATGTAAAGTGAAAATGATTTGCAGACTGCATTTTTTTTCTAAATAAGCCTCTCTAAGCTTGTATCTACTCATAATCTGGAAGTAGCTTTGGTTGGCAGGGAGTCTGAGGTTGGTGACAGAGCTCTTGCACAAAGATATTGGTGGTTTTATAAACTAAGCTGGATGTGGATTGAATGAGATTTTCAGACTTGCTGAGAGTACAGCAAGGTGGAATTATTGGAGAAATCTGCATTTACCCTTCATCAGTGGTGAGAGACCCTGTTGTGCGGCCTACCCAGTGTTTTCAATCCTTTTCTTGTAAACTAGCTGGAATGTTCCCAAATTTTATACTGGTTTAGTTTTCTTAATCTAAATGCCCTTCAAATTTGGACATCGAACCCTTCTCCACACTGAGCACCTTTCAACTTAAAATCTATGTCTCAAACCATCCATTCGACATTTGAAAAGGTAAGGAATACTATGTGAGTCATCAAATGAGAAACCTGGAACCTATTGTAACACTGGGTGTGTCTGACATTGCACAGTTTCCACTGACTTTAAGCAAAGATTAAGCACCCTTGTTTTGATATTGAGATATACCTACTGATTGGTGTAAAATAGTTTAGTAACAAAATGGTAAAAGCACTTCGAAACTAAAGGCTGGTCCTAGACTTGAGGACTGCGTCCATCACGTTTGTACTATGTTTTATTGGCAAGGTACACAGCTTAATCTCTATTTTGTTTAAAAGTCATTGAGGAATAAATCTATTGCAGTGCTCAAAGTTAAATGTTTTAGTTCTTGATTCAAAGCAATTCCATTGAAAGATCCTGAGCCCTGACATACTTCTCTATACCTGCTCCATCGCCACTGTTTTCCTCCTCTCTCCATCCCAGTTTTCACTTCCTCTCCAGGCGATGATTCTTGATGGGATTCGGTTTGTATGTCTGCAATCCTCCTCCAATATCTTAGTCATGTCCATGATGCAAGTCTAGACAACGTTAAAGGCCTGTATCAGCAAACTCCTGCTTTGTTAATGAAAGAGTTAGTGAACGAGCTCCATGTGTTTAAATTGCTGGCAAATCAAATAGAGTCATCATCAACTAAGTCACCTAAGGGCAAACCAAGATATGCCAATTTGAATATTTTGATGAGGTAACAGGCGATTGATTTTTTTTTAAATTAATTCATGGGATGTGGGCATCGCTGGCTGCACTTGCACCTATCCCAGAGGGCATTTTAAGAGTCAACCACATTGCTGTGGATCTGGAGTCACATGCAGGCCAGATGAGTTAAGGACAGCAGATTTCATCTCTAAAGGTCATTAATGAACCAGATGGGTTTTTACGACAATCGACAATGGTTTAATAATCATCATTAGATTTTATTCTAGATTTTAATTGAATTCAAATTTCACCATGGTGGGATTCGTACCCAGGTCCCCAGAGCATTACCCCACATCTCTGGATTATTAATCCAGCGACAATACCACTGCCTTCCTTGATATGGGCAATGCTATTGATATGGTGTACATGGCCTTTCAGAAAGCGTTTGATACAGTACAACAGACTTGTGAGCCAAGTTATAACTGAAATAAGAGGGCAGCACGGTGGCGCAGTGGTTAGCACTGCCTCACGGCGCCGAGGTCCCAGGTTCGATCCCGGCCCTGGGTCACTGTCCGTGTGGAGTTTGTACATTCTCCCAGTGTTTGCGTGGGTTTCGCCCCCACAACCCAAAAATGTGCAGGTTAGGTGGTTTGGCCACTCTAAATTGCCCCTCAATTGGAAAAAGAGTTGGGTATTCTAAATTTATTTTTAAAAAAAGATAAAATAACTGAAATAAAAATTATTTTAAAATGGGTTTCTTTCGGGTGCTCCGATTTCCTCCCACAATCTAATGCTGTGCAGGTTAGGTGGATTGGCCATGATCAATGGGAGGGGGAGTGGACCTAGGTCGCGTGTTCTTTAGGAGGGTTGGTGCAGATCCGATGTGCTGAATGGCCTCCCTTTACACTAGGGTATCTGTGGATTCTTTTTTTAAAGATGATTTTCCCAAATATAAACAATAACATATTCCAACAAAACATGAGTTAAGTTTGTACAATTTTTCCCTTTTAATCCGCTCCTTCGATGAACAGTTCCTTAAATATCGTCATGGACGGCCTCCACCATACCTCAAAACCCTCTTCCGACCCCTTTAAGGCAAATTTAATCTTTTCCAACCGGAGAAACTCGTACAGGTCCTCCAGCCAGGCCGCAACCCCTGGTGGTATATCCAACCTCCAATTCAAAAGAATCTGTCACTGGGAAATTAGAGGTGAAAGCCAAATCACAGCCCCCTTCCCCTCCGGCACCCCCGAAACCCCAAAGATCGCCACCATGGGGTCTGACTTCACCTCGGCTCCCACTATCCTCGATAAGGTCTCAAAAACCGCCTCCCAGAAGCTCTCCAACTTCTTGCAACCCCACAACATGTGAACATGATTCGCCGGCCCCCGCCCTCGCCTCCACCTGCTACCTCTAGGAAGAACCCACTCATCTGAGCCCGAATCATGTGTCTTGTGCACCACTTTAAACTGAATCAAGCTCATTCTAGCACAGGGGGAAGTAGAGTTCACTCTCTGCATCGCCTCACACCCATCCTATCTCCTTTGCCAACTCCCCCTCCCACTTCCGCTTAATCCTTTCCACCAGCACCTTACCCTGCTCTCCCAATCACCCATATATGTCCCTGATCATTCTATGGATTCTAATAGTAACAACACCAATACAAAATTGGCTGAGTTACGGGAAACAGTAGTATTTGATGGATGTTTATCAACCTGGAGGAAGATTTGTAATGGAGATCCCGGGGGTCGGTGTTAGGACGCTTGCTCTTCCTGATGTATATCTGGGGCTGGTTTAGCACACTGGACTAAATTGCTGGCTTTTAAAGCTGAACAAGGCAGGCCAGCAGCACGGTTCAATTCCCGTACCAGCCTCCCCGAACAGGCGCCGGAATGTGGCGACTAGGGGCTTTTCACAGTAACTTCATTTGAAGCCTACTTGTGACAATAAGCGATTTTCATATCAATGACCTAGACCTTGGTGTGTGGGGCACAATTTCAATTTGCAGATGGTACAAAACGTTGAAGCACTGTAAACTGAGGAGGATTGTGTACACCTTCAAAAGGACATGGACAGGTTGTGGAATGAGCAGACAAGCAACATGCAATTTAATGCTGAGAAGTGTGATGTGATTCACTTTGGTAGAAAGAACACAGAGAAACAATATAAAATACAGGGCACAATTGTAAAGTAGGTACAAGAGCAGAGGAACCAGAGTATACTTATGTACATATATGTTATATATACATATATAAGTTATTGAAAGTGGCAGGACAGGTTGATGCATACAGCATCCTGGGCTTTCGAATGCAAAAGCAAGGAGGTAATGTTATGTTAAACTTGTATAGAATACTGGTTCAACCTCTACTGCAGTATTGTGTCCAGTTCTGGCCATCACATTTTAAGGAGAATGTGAAGGCTTTATAATAATTATTATTATTATTCTCACAAGTAGGCTTACATTAACACTGCAATGGAGTTACAGTGAAAAGCCTCTGGTCACCACATTCCGGTGCCTGTTCGGGTACTTTAAAGAGAGAGAGAGTGCAGGAATGATTCATGAAAATGTTTCCACAGATGAAAAACTTCAGTTATGTAGATAGAACAGAGAGTTCCATATAATTTCTACAGTCCAGAAGGAGGCGATTCAGCCCATTGAGTCTGTACCGACCCCCCGAAAGAGCACTCTACCTAGGCCTACTCAACCACCCCATCTCCATAACCCCACTCATTCATCATGGCCAATCCACCTAACCTGCACATCTTTGGACTGTGGGAAGAAACCGGAGCACCCGGAAGAAATTCACACAGACATGTGGGGAATGTGCAAACTTCATACAGACCGTCACCCAAGGCCGGAATCAAACCCAGGTCGCTGGCGCTGTGAGGCATCATGAGGGGTCTGGACAGCGCAGATGGGGATAAACTATTACTATTGATAAAAGAATCAAGCACAAGAGGACACAGATTTAAGGTAATTGGGAAAAGGGGCAGTGAAGACATGAGGAAAAGCTCACGCAGTGATTGGTTAGGATTTGGAGTGCACCGTCTAGAATGTGATGGAGGTAAGTTCAATCGAGATATTCAAAAGGGAATTGGGAGGGCAGCACGGTGGCACAGTGGTTAGCATTGCTGCCTACGGCACTGAGGACCCGGGTTCGAATCCCGGCCCTGGGTCACTGTCCATGTGGAGTTTGCACGTTCTCTCAATGTCTGTGTGGGTTTCACCCCCACAACCCAAAGATGTGCAAGGTAGGTGGATTGGCCAGGCTAAATTGCCCCTTAATTGGAAAAAATTATTGGGTACTCTAAATTTATTTTTTAAAAAGGGAATTGGATTGTTATCTGAAAAGGAAGAAGGTGTATGTCGGGGGAATGGCACTTGCACACCTTCAGAGAACCGGCAGAGACATGACGGGCTGAATGACCTGTGTTGACCCATCTGTGAAGTTGAGGAATTGCTCATAAGCTCTACCCGTTTGCTGGATCTGGTTTTCATTATTACAACTGCCCTTCCATGAAGGTCAGCATCCAATATAATGTTTTTTTTTTAATGACAATACTAATTATTCTCCAGTTTCAAGTATTATCTTTTGGCTATACCAGAAGTTTTTAATTTTGTTGCTTATCATGGGGAAGAGCTCAAATATATGTTGTACCTTATGGCTGCCCGTTCTACATAATGAATGGCACTTTGTCAGGTGGGTCAATTAATATGGGAAAAATTAACATTTATGGAAATATTTAGGACTTTTTGTAACTAGATATAGATTATGGAGCAATAGCATCACAGGTTGTCCTATGATGAGAGGCTGAGTAAGTCGACCCTATGATGTCTGGAGTTTAGAAGCATGAGAGGTGATCTCGTTGAAACATACAGGATTTGGAAGGAGTTCTATGGCATAGACGCAGCTTGTTTCAAAGAACAGTACAGCACAGAAACAGGCCCTTTCACCCTCCAAGTCTGCCCCGACCATGCTCCTCATCCAACCTAAAACCTCTACACTTCTGGGGTCTGTATCCCTCTATTCCCATCCTATTCATGTATTTGCCAAGGCGCCCCTTAAACGTTACTAACATACCTGCTTTCACTGCCACCTTCGGCAACAAGTTCCAGGCATCCACTACCCTCTGTGTAAAAAGTTTCTGCTGCTCGGGGAATCTAAAACACAAGGGCAGTCTCAGGATAAGGGACTGAGGATGGGGAGAAATTACTTCATTCTAAGAGTTGTAAATCTTTGGAATTCTCTATCCCAGAGGGTTGTGGATGCTCCATTGTTGAATACGCTTAAGGCTGAATTTTGGTCTTTCAGGAAACGAGGGATAGGGGGAGTGGCAGGAAGGTGGAGTTAAAGTGCAAGATCAGCCATAATCGTATTGAATAGCAGAGCAGGTTTGATGAACCATATGGCCTATTCCTACTTTGTGTTATGAGCAATTCCACATAGTCATGTTGAAGCAGAGAATGAGATCAACTAGAAAATAAATTTAGAAACAAGCTTGCAGTTGAGACAAAAATCAAGAATACAGTCATCCTTGCCTGACTGCTGGAAGCAATAGAAATAAAATGCTGAGTTATGGTGGTGGCCTTGGTGTGAGCGGTCGTACATTAGGTGGCTCCTGCTCAAAGTGGAATTGTTTTGGGTCTTTTCGCCCATTTCGGGAGGAGTTATGCAGGATTTGGATTTGTTTTTTTTGTCACGTGTACTGAGGTACAATGAAAATATTGTTTGAGTAGCAGTCCAGACAGATCGTTCCATACATGAAAAACATAGGACATATGATAGATACGCAATGTAAATACATAGACATGGACATTGGGTGAAGCGTACGGAATGTAGTACTAATCAATAGAGAGGATGCGAGAAGAGATCAGTTCAGCACACAAGAGTCATTCAGGAGTCTAGTAACAGCGGGGAAGAAGCTGTTTTTGAATCTGTGCGTGTTCTCAGACTTTTGTACCTCCTGCCCGATGGAAGATGTTGGAAGAATGAGTAATCCGGGTGGGAGAGCTCTTTGATTATGCTGCCCATTTTCCCAAAGCAGCGGGATGTGTAGACAGAGTCAATGGATGGGAGGCAGATTCGCCTGATGGATTGGGCTGTGTTCACAACTCTGTAATTTCTTACCGTCTTGGGCCGAGCAGTTGCCATACCAAGCTGTTATACAACCAGATAGGATGCCTTCTGTGGTGCATCAGTAAAAATTGGCAAGAGTCAATCAGGACATGCCGTATTTCCTTAGTTTCCTGAGGAAGTAAAAGCGCTGTTGTGGGGCAGCACGGTGGCGCAGTGGTTAGCACCGCTGCCTCACAGCGCGGAGGTCCCAGGTTCGATCCCAGCCCCGGGTCACTATCCGTGTGGAATTTGCACACACTCCCTGTGGCTGTCTGGGTTTCACCCCCACAACCCAATGAATGGCTTAGATAGGGTGGATGTAGGGAAGTTGTTTCCATTAGCAGGGGAGACTAGGACCCGGGGGCACAGCCTTAGAATAAAAGGGAGTCACTTTAGAACACAGATGAGGAGAAATTTCTTCAGCCAGAGAGTGGTGGGTCTGTGGAATTCATTGCCACAGAGGGCGGTGGAGGCCGGGACGTTGAGTGTCTTTAAGACAGAAGTTGATAAATTCTTGATTTCTCAAGGAATTAAGGGCTATGGAGAGAGAGCGGGTAAATGGAGTTGAAATCAGCCATGATTGAATGGTGGAGTGTACTCGATGGGCCGAATGGCCTTACTTCCACTCCTATGTCTTATGTACAGGGCAGGTGGATTGGCCATGCTAAATTGCCCCTTAATTGGAAAAGATGAATTGGGAACTCTTAAATTTATTTATTTTTTCAAAAAAGCGCTGTTGTGCTTTCTTGGTCGTAGCGTTGACATGGATGGACCAGGACAGATTGTTGATGTGCAAACCTAGGAATTTGAAGCTGTCAGCCATCTCCACCCCTGCACCATTGATACAGGGTGGGGGGGGGGGGGGGTACGATACTTTGCTTCCTGATGTCAATGACCATCTCCTTAGTTTTGCTGATGTTGAGGGAAAGATAAGGGAGAGGTGTAAAGTGTTTAAATATAAGGGACTAAGAATTCTCTTTTGTTAGGGCCGTTTGGGGCCTATCAATCAAGGAGTGCAACAAATAAGGAGCAACAGACCAGGAGATCTCTCGAACTGCGACAGAGGGAAAGGTGATGGAGAGCTCTGTGGCCTTGTTGCCCGCTCAGTGGTCCACGGAGTTGTTGAAGTAAATGAAGGCTAAGTTTGAGCAGCATAGAAAGGAGGTCTCAGAGGACCTGGCCAGGGTGGCTGTGCCGACCCGGAGAAGGTGGAGAGGTCTGACTAACCGCGACGATCGGTTGGCTTCTTTGGAGGCGGAAATCATGCTGGTGGCGGAGGGCCAGAAGAAGTTAAGAGAGAAGGTGGATGACTTGGAGAATCATTCGAGGCAGAATTTTCAGATTGTGGTTCTGCTTGAGGGCATTGTGGGAACGCAGGCCACACAATATATGGCGAAGATGTTCAAGAAGTTGGTGGGGGAGGGGATACTTTTTAATTTAGAGTACCCAATTATTTTTTTCCCAATTAAGGGGCAATTTAGTTTGGCCAAACCACCTAACCAGCACATCTTTGGGTTGTGGGGGTGAAACCCACGCAGACACTGGGAGAATGTGCAAACTCTAAACGGACAGTGACCCAGGGCTGGGATTTGAACCCGGGTCCTCAGAGCCATAGTCCCAGTGCTAACCACTGCACCACCGTGCTGCCCTTGGGGGAGGGGATACTTGACCGACCTGAGGTGGATCGAGTGCATAGGTCGCTAAGGAGTAAACTGGTGAGCCGCCGATCATGGTGCGGCTGCGTTGTTATTTGGATAAAGAAAAGATTCTGCAGTGGGCAAAGGAGACGAGGGAGTGTATTTGGGAAGGCCATGCAGGGTTTGGGAAGGCCATGCAGGGCTTGGGAGCAGTGTTGGCCAAGCGAGGGGGCAGGTTTAGTCTGGTAAAAGCAGCCCTATTCAGGAAGGACATGAGGTTAGGAGTGTTATAGCCTGCCCGTTTGTGGGTCCCATTCCTGAGTCAGGAGTTTTATTTCGATACGTCGGAGGAGGTGAGTACCTTTACCCCATTTTTATTTCTATCAATTTATTTTCATTTCTTCCATTGATTTTTTTTCCCTCTCTCCCCATTGTCTCCACTCCCTCCACCCAACCCCACTGGGGCCATGTGTTCTGTTCCCTGTTCCAAGTTGTCCTTTGACACACTGGTCATCTTTGTTCTGCCATTAGCATATTTTGATCTCTTAATGTGCCACTGTCAACACTCTTAGTCATTATCACCATTTACATTCCTTTGTCTTTTCATCCACAACACCGTTGTCAATCTCCACCTATTGCTGGCCCTCTATCCAGCCACACTGTCCCACGTGCCCCCCCCCCCCCCCCATAGTGTAAATCGCATCCTATTTTAAATTCTCCCTAGTTTTGACAAAGAGTCATCCAGACTCTCAACATTAGCTCCCTTCTCTCTCCACAGATGCTGTGAGACCTGCTGAGATTGTCCAGCATTTTCTGTTTTTTGTATCAAATGTAATCACCTGGACACTATTTGCATGATGTTCCCTTAGCGTCGGCTTGTTTCCTTCTTGGTCATAACACAACCCTAAACGCAGTTCCTCCTTTCTAAAATGCAAACTCATTGCCTTTACTACTGCAGCTGTTTTTCGCCGCGTCTGTATGAAATTTAATGTCTACCACATACAGTAGGTGGAGCCACAAAAAATGGGAGAGCATTCAGTACACAGAGATATGGATTGTTCAATAAAAGCTGTAGGAGAGATAGCCGAATACATACAGGGGAAATGTAGAAGTCAAAATAATATCTTGGGGCCTGGGGAGACAAAATTAAATTTTATTTTTAAATTCAAAAATAAACTGGGATCTGCTAGCTGAAGGAATTGTTGAATCTTGCACGATTTGCATGGGGTGACTCATTAAAGGAACAATCCAATTAGTTCCATGTTCTTTCCCCATGGCCCTCCAAATATTTACCAAATTTCCTTTTCAAAGTTACTATCGGATTTGCTTCTATTCTTTCAGGCCATGGATTTCAGACCTTGCTGCCTACGAAAAAAATGTTTTAAAATCAAAAGCACCATTTAATTAGATTAGAAATGTTTGTACAATTAATGTAATTCAACAAGCCCAATGTAGCCCATCTGAATTTAATGTGGTAAATTGAAATGGCTGGTACAAGAGTGCTTCTGGATGCATTGTATCATAAACTCCATTAGGAGGAACTCTTATCTATACTTGCTTCTTATAATCATGGTATCCTTTTTTAAAGTGCGGTACTTCTTGATTATAATATGGTTAACTTTGCGATCTGAGTCGGCAAGAAGCAGAGCAGTCACACGTGCCCACAAAATGCAAAAAGTTTAATGGAACGAGAAACTAAAGCAATAAAGTGAGGGACCTTGGTGCGCATGTACACCGGTCCCATAAGTTGGCAGGGCAGGTGAATAAAATGGTTAAGAAGGCATATGAAATGCTTGCCTTTATTAGTCGAGGCACAGAGTTTAAGAGCAGAGAGGTTATGCCTGAACTGTATGAAACATTGGTTAGACTACAGCTAGGGTATTGTGTGCAGCTCTGGAATCCATATTATAGGAGGGATGGGATAGCACTGGAAAGGATACAGAGGAGATTTACCAGGATGTTGCCTGGGCTGGAGAGTTTTATCTGTGAAGAGAGATTGGATAAATTGAGGATGTTTTTCTTGGAGCAGAGGAGACTGAGGGGGGACATGATTGAGATGTGTAAAATTATGAGGGGCATAGATAGAGTAGACAGGAAGAAACGTTTCCCGTGGTGGATCAATGACCAGGGATCATAGATTTAAGGTAAGGGGCACGAGGTTTAAAGTGGATGTGAGGAAAAACCTTTTACCACAGAGGGTGGTGGGAGTCTGTAACTCATTGTCTAAAAGTGTGGTGCAGGCAGAAACCATCATAACATTAAAGAAGTATTTAGATGTGCACTTGCAATGCCAAGGTATATAAGGCGATGGGCCAAATGCTGGAAAATGGGATTAGAATACTTGTGTTTTTTTTGACTGGCAGAGACGCAATGGGCCAAAGTGCCCTTTCTACACTGTAGACCTCTATGATTCTAAACATATTGCTGAGAGAACTCCATGAAAGACATTACGTTTGGGGAATGTTCCTTTGGTTTGGGTGCTGGATGGGGATGGGTGAAGGGATTTGATGGGGAGAGTGTGGGCGTCGGTGTTGGAGGGGCAGACCCCCACGAAGGAAGAGGGGGAGTGGAGGCCCGGGGATGGGGAATTGGGGTAAGGCCGCAAAAGGAGCTGCGCCAGAGGGGGCGGGGCTGGCTCAGGAAAGCGCGGGCTTTTCCCCGCGTTAGGGAAGGACAGGAGTGGGGCCGGGGGGGGGGGGGGGGGGGGATGGGCGGTGCTGGAAAGGAGCGCACACTGACTGCCAGGGAGGGGGGATTCTCACACTGGGGGGGGGGGTCGATGGAATGGCGGGAGAGGCCGGGGTCAGCTGACTTACGGGAGTGTTATGGGGGGGGGAGCAAAAGGGCTAGATGTGGATCTAGCGGCGGGGGGGGGAGGTATAGGGTTGCTGCTGCATTGGCCAAAGGGGAGCTGGAAGTAGGAGAGGTGTCAGGGCGGGGGTCTGCCATCTGGAGGGTGCGAGAGGCGCGGGCACATGGCTGGCCTAGAAAAGGAGATGGCTAGTCGGCAGGCGGGGGGGGGGGGGGGTGTGAGTAGCCCCCCAATCCGGCTGATAACTTGGAATGTGAGGGGCCTGAACGGGCCGGTCAAGAGGGCCCGGGTGTTCGCGCACTTAAAGGGACTGAAGGCAGACGTGGTTATGCTCCAGGAGACACATTTGAAGGTGGCAGATCAGGTTAGGCTGAGAAAGGGATGGGTAGGACAGGTATTCCATTCAGGGCTGGATGCGAAGAACCGAGGGGTTGCAATACTGGTGGGGAAGCGGGTGTCGTTTGAGGCAATGAATATTGTAGTGGATAATGGAGGTCGATATGTGATGGTGAGCGGTAGGCTGCAGGGGGTGCGGGTGGTACTGGTAAACGTATATGCCCCGAACTGGGATGATGCCGGATTTATGAAATGCATGCTGGGTCAGAGTCCGGACCTGGAGGTAGGCAGCTTGATAATGTGGGGGGGGGGGGGCGGATTTCAACACGGTGCTGGACCCAGCACTGGATCGCTCTAGGTCCAAGACGGGTAAGAGGCCGGCTGCGGCCAAGGTGCTTAGAGGGTTTATGGACGAGATTGGGGGAGTGGATCCATGGAGGTTTGTCAGGCCCCTGGCCATGGAATTTTCATTCTTTTCCCACGTCCATAGAGCCTACTCCCGGATAGATTTCTTTATTTTGAGTAGGGCGCTAATCCCGAAAGTGGAGGGAACTGAGTATTCGGCCATAGCCATCTCAGACCACGCCCCGCATTGGGTGGAGCTGGAGTTAGGAGAGGAGAGGGACCAGTGCCCGCTGTGGCGCCTTGATGTGGGATGATTGGCGGATGAGGAGGGGTGCGGGGGTGCATTGAAAGATATTTGGAGGCCAACTACAACGAGGAGGTGCAGGTGGGGGTAGTCTGGGAGACACTGAAGGCGGTGGTTAGGGGAGAGTTAATCTCCATCAGGGCCCATAGGGAGAAGAGAGAGGGCAGGGAGAGGGAGAGGTTGGTGGGGGAGATCTTAAGGGTGGATAGGAGATATGCAGAGGCCCCCGAGGAGGGACTACTTGGGGAGCGGCGGAACCTCCAGACGGAGTTCGACCTGTTGACCACAGGGAAAGCAGAGGCACAGTGGAGGAAAGCGCAGGGAGCGATGTATGAGTATGGGGAGAAGGCGAGTCGGATGCTGGCACACCAGGTTCGTAAGAGGGAGGCAGCGAGGGAGATAGGTGGAGTTAAGGATAGCGGGGGGAATATGGTGTGGAGTGCGGTGAGAATAAACAAGGTATTTAGGGACTTCTATGGGGATCTGTACAGATCTGAGCCCCCAGCGGGGGAAATGGGGATGCGACGATTTTTGGATCAGCTGAGGTTCCCGAGGGTGGAGGAGCAGGAGGTGGCTGGTTTAGGGGCACCAATTGGGCTGGAGGAGCTGGTTAAAGGATTGGGGAGCATGCAGGCGGGGAAGGCCCTGGGGCCAGATGGGTTCCCGGTCGTGTTTTACAGGAAATACGTGGACCAGCTAGGCCCGTTAGTGAGGACTTTCAATAAGGCAAGGGAGGGGGGACCCTGCCCCCGACAATGTCCGGGGCGCTGATCTCTCTGATCCTGAAGCGGGACAAGGACCCACTGCAAATGTGGGTTGTATAGACCGATCTCGCTCCTCAATGTGGATGCTAAGTTGCTGACAAAAGTGCTGGCTACGAGAATTGAGGACTGTGTCCCGGGGCTGATTCATGAGGACCAGACAGGATTTGTAAAGGGCAGGCAGCTAAACACTAATATGCGGAGGCTCCTCAATGTGATCATGATGCCCTCGGTGGAGGGAGAAGCGGAGGTAGTGGCAGCTATGGACGCGGAGAAGGCCTTCGACCGGGTGGAGTGGGAGTATCTTTGGGAAGTGGTGCGGAGGTTCGGGGAGGGGTTCATCAGCTGGGTCAGGTTGCTATATAGAGCCCCGGTGGCAAGTGTGGCTACAAATCGGCGGAGGTCGGAGTACTTTCGGCTGTACCGAGGGACGAGGCAGGGGTGCCCCCTCTCCCCCTTGTTGTTTGCATTGGCAATTGAGCCTCTGGCCATGGCACTAAGGGAGTCCAGGAAATGGAGGGGACTGGTCCAAGGGGGAGAGGAACATCGGGTGTCGCTGTATGCGGACGACCTGTTGCTGTATGGCAAAATCCAGTGGAGGGGATGGCGGAGGTCATGCGGATCCTAAGGGTGTTTGGGGACTTCTCGGGGTATAAGCTCAATGTAGGGAAAAGTGAGCTCTTTGTGGTGCATCCAGGGGACCAGGGAAACTGGATAGACGACCTACCGTTGAAGAGGGCGGAAAGGAGCTTTCGGTACTTAGGGATCCAAGTGGCTGGGAGTTGGGGGGCCCTGCACAAGCTCAATTTGACGCGGTTGGTGGAGCAGATGGAGGAGGATTTCAAAAGATGGGATGTGCTGCCACTCTCGCTAGCGGGCAGGGTGCAGTCGGTTAAAATGATGGTCCTCCCGAGGTTTCTCTTTGTGTTCCAGTGCCTTCCCATTATGATTCCCAAGGCCTTTTTCAAACAGGTAGGTAGGAGCATCATGGGTTTCGTGTGGGCAAATAAGACCTCGAGGGTAAAGAGGGTGTTTCTGGAGCGAAGTAGGGACAGGGAGGGCTGGCGCTGCCGAATTTGTGCGGCTATTATTGGGCTGCCAATGTGGCGATGATCTGTAAGTGGGTAATGGAGGGAGAGGGGGCAGCGTGGAAGAGGTTGGAGATGGCGTCCTGTGTGGGCACGAGCCTGAGGGCTTTGGCGACGGCACCGCTGCCGCTCTCGCTGACAAGATACACCACGAGTCTGGTGGTGGCGGCGACGTTGAAGATCTGGGGGCAGTGGAGACGACACGGGCGAGGTGGGAGCCTCGGTTTGGTCCCCGATTCGGGAGAACCATCGATTCGTCCCGGGAAGGATGGATGGGGGGTTTCGGAGCTGGCACCGGGCAGGGATTAGAAGAATGGGGGACCTGTTTATAGATGGGACGTTTGCGAGCCTCGGGGCGCTGGAGGAGAAGTTTGGGTTACCCCCGGGAAATGCTTTCAGGTATATGCAAGTGAGGGCATTTGTGAGGCGGCAGGTGAGGGAATTCCCGCTGCTCCCGGCACAGGGGATTCAGGACAGGGTGATTTCGGGTGTATGGGTTGGAGAAGGTAAGGTTTTGGCGATCTACCAGGAGCTGAAAGAAGAGGAGGAGGCCTCGGTAGAGGAGCTAAAGGGCAAGTGGGAGGAGGAACTTGGGGAGGAGATAGCTGAGGGTCTGTGGGTTGATGCCCTGAGTAGGGTTAATTTTTCCTCCTCTTGCGCCAGGCTCAGCCTAATATAATTCAAGGTTACTCACAGAGCGCGTTTGACAGGGGCGAGGTTGAGTAGGTTCTTTGGGGTGGAGGACAGATGTGGGAGGTGCTTGGGAAGCCCGGCGAATCACGTCCACATGTTCTGGTCGTGCCCGGCACTGGATGGGTTTTGGAGGGGTTTCGCGAGGACTATGTCCAAGGTGGTGAAAGTCCAGGTCAAGCCGAGTTGGGGGTTGGCACTATTTGGGGTAACGGACGAACCGGGAATGCAGGAGGCGAAAGAGGCCGGTATCCTGGCCTTTGCGTCCCTGGTAGCCCGGCGGAGGATCTTGTTATTATGGAAGGACGCGAAGCCCCCCAGTGTGGAAGCCTGGATAAATGACATGGCAGGGTTCATTAAGCTGGAGAGGATAAAGTTTGCCTTACGAGGGTCTGTGCAGGGGTTCTTCAGGCGGTGGCAACCGTTCCTAGACTATCTCGCGGAGCGTTAGGAGGAGGTCAGCAGCAGCAACCCAAGGGTGGGGAATTCGGGTGGGGGGGGGGGGGAATTCGGGGGGGTGGGGGGGGCTTCCCTATGGGTACCTTTGAATGTCATATGAGGGGGGTTACTCTATATGGGGGAAACCCAATGTATAAGTGTTGTATAATTTTTGTTTGTGTTTCTTTTTGTTATGGGGGGGGGGGAGTTTGTTAAAAATTCTTTTGGAAAATTTGAATAAACATCTTTTTTTTAAAAAGAGGTACTGGAGGAACTAAAGATGAAGGGAAAGTATGATTTTTTTTCTGATGCGTGTTTACTGGAAAGGAAAACATTGGTTCACATCCAAATATTGTGGTACAAGTAACTGTAAGAATCTGATTGACCAGACCAAAATAATTAAGGGCACTAAACAAATCCTTTCAAAGGCTGTATGGTTGTAGTTGGCTATGTTTCCAGAACCTGCCTGATCTTGTTCTGATGCACTTGTATGGATGCGCTGGCAGCCTTGTTCTCCTTCAGAGGAATGATATTTAGCCTCTTGAGACATCTGTCAAGTTACTTACCATTTCTCCCAGATTCTCTGCTCCCAGGTAAATTTGCATTCTGCTGAATCAAGTCTAGCTGACTAAAAGCTCATCTCATTTGATCGGAAACATGGATGCTTAAGAGACACAGTCCTATATGGCTGGTTTAGCTGTTCAATCAACATCCGTAATATTTCTGTCGAAGATGCACTTTCTGATTGTACAGAGAATTGCCCCCACTATGCTATGCCACAAAAAAATATTTCCACTATTTTTCAGCAAAGATCATAAAACGAAATAGAACTAAATACTGTATTACCCCTGGCTTCAGTGTCAAATACACAAAACATCGAACTAATCATCAATCTAAATGATATCCTAGACAAGTTCAGGCTTTCTAGTGTCTGTCACCTCACACACCCCTGTTGGTGCTCCAGATGACATCCGTGTCAGTAAAGCTTCAGCATCCAGACATGCCAGGTCACTCATTTACACCCTAGCTTCTCAATTCTTTGTTAGCAACTGGGTTCAGAAAAGGTACCAAATATTTCTGACCCCATAACAAATTATCTCTACGCCAGTGATCTTGACGGCCTATCTTGTATCCCTGGAAGGAATGTTTTATTGATATAAATAGCCCTTATCTTTCCTATCATCCAATTTAACTTGGACGTTTTGTGGACAGATGAAAGGCCTCTCCTCCTTCAATATGAGGGCATTTAAAAGTTTATTGGATAAACATATGGATGATAATGGCATAGTGTAGGTTAGATGGCTTTTGTTTCGGTGCAACATCGTGGGCCGAAGGGCCTGTACTGCGCTGTATTGTTCTATGTTCTATGTTCTAAAGCATTTGGAAATTACTGTTAAATGAAGTACTGAATATCTGAAATGAACTGATGGGCAGCAAATCCCCCAGGCCAGTTGTATAATCTCGGGAGCTGAAAAAGACTGGAGAGCAGGAGAATACTTGATGAACATTGGTTATGGAATGAATTGTCAGTTTGAATCTGGAGAGGTTCTGCAGAGTTGGATGCAGTCAAACATAGTACCAAGGGGACAAGCAATCTAACTAAGGTCCTTGGATTTGCATCAATCTGGGCAGCATGGGGGCGCAGGTGTTAGCATTGCTGCCTCATGGCGCCATGGTCCCAGGTTCGATCCCGGCTCTGGGTCACTGTCCGTGTGGAGTTTGCACGTTTTCCCCGCGTTTGCATCGGTTTCGCCCCCACAACCCAAAGATGTGCAGGGTAGGTGGATTGGCCACGCTAACTTGCCCCTAAATTGCCGTGTGGGCAGCACGGTAACATAGTGGCTAACACTGGGGCTTCACAGCACCAGGGTCCCAGGTTTGATTCCCTGCTGGGTCACTGTCTGTGCAAAGTCTGCACATTCTCCCCGTGTCTGCATGGGTTTCCATCGGGTGCTCCGGTTTCCTCCCATAGTCCAAAGAAGTGCATGGATTGGCCATGCTAAATTGCCCTTAGTGTCAGTTAGGAGGGGTCATTGGGTTAAGGGGATAGGGTTGAAATGAGGGCTTAAGTGGGTCAGTGCAGACTCGATGGGCTGAATGGCCTCCTTCTGCACTGTATGTTCTATGTTCTTAATTGGAAAAATGAATTGGGCACTCTAAAATTATTTTTTTTAAATATTTGTATCAATCTTCGGCAAAATATTGGAAACCAAATTAAGAATTTGAAGATGTGTCCACACAGTCATTTTTCAAAAAGTAGTGGCCTCAGTGCCACAGGATTGCTAAGCAAAGCTCCATAATAAAATACAAGGAATGAACCCATATCGTAGTGTCTGAGCTATAAATGTTCCTACGTTCGATGAGTAACAGCATGAACTTAGAAGTGGAAGTTTCTACTTCTCAAATCTCCAATTACTGAAGATCTTATAAACTGATCCCATTAGAAATCAAGAAACCAAAAGAATCAAATTTAATTAACCAACACTAATGAAAAACCAATGAGCAAGATTTACCTTTTTCTAATTTAACAGTAATACCAAAATTAACATATATTAAACAAAACAGGCAATGTCATTAAGAACAGAGGAGGTTAAGGGGTGACCTAATTGAGGCGTACAGAATTATGAGGGGCCTATCGAGGATAGACAGGAAAGATTTGTTTCCCCTAGCGGAGGGGTCAATTACCAGGGGCAATAGATTTAAGGTGATTGGTAGAAGGATTGGAGGGGACATGAAGATAAACTTTTTCACTTGTTTGGGGGGTGGGGGTGGGGGGGGGGGGGGGGGGGGGTGGGAGGTGTCTGGAATTCGCTGCCTAAATTGATGATTGAGGCTGAAATATTCAACTCATTTTAAAGGTACCTGGATCTGCATCTGAAGTACTGGAACTTGCAGGGCTGCGGACCAGGTGCTGAAAAGTGGGACTTAAACAAGCTGCTGGTTTCTTCTTTTTCCTTTTGATGTCGACACAATAGGCTGAATGGCTTCTTTCTGCACCATAACGTTTCTATGGTTCATCATAGTAAGAAGTCTTGCAACACCAGGTTAAAGTCCTACAGGTTTGTTTCAAATCACTAGCTTTCGGAGCGCTGCTCCTTCCTCGGGTGAATGAACTTGGCTAAGTTCCGCTCACATAAGTACGGCCTCAACCGTACTTGGATTCATGTCGCATTACATTCACCCCCCACCATCTGGCCTGGGCTTGCAAAATCCTACCAACTGTCCTGGCTTGAGACAATTCACACCTCTTTAACCTAGGATTACCCCTTTCTCTGGATCTGTAAAGAATTAATTGTCTGCAAATACTCGCATTCAAAGTATCGTCTTGCATCTTTGACTTTGTTTATATATATGTTTCTAGAACCTAGCAGTGCTCCGAAAGCTAGTGATTTGAAACAAACATTTTGGACTTTAACCTGGTGTTGTAAAACTTCTTACTGTGCTCACCCCAGTCCAACGCCAGCATCTCCACATCATGGGTCATCATAGTTAATATGAATTAGAAATCACACATTTAATAGCAGATAAAACAAGAATTGATCTCACAGATATATCAAGCAGCCCATGTCCCTGTTCAGACCCTGTCAGGATATTCCTAGAAGCGGCACAGTAGCACAGTGGTTAGCACTGTTAGCGCCAGGGTCCCAGGTTCGATTCCAGCTTGGGTCACTGTCTGTGCGGAGTGTGCACATTCTCCTCGTGCCTTTTTAAAAATAAACTTAGAGTACCCAATTCATTTTTTCCAATTGCAATTTAACATGGCCAATCCACCTAGCCTGCACATCTTTGGGTTGTGGAGGCGAAACCCTTGCAAACACGGGGAGAATGTGCTAACTCCACACGGACTGTGACCCAGAGCTGGGATCGAACCTGGGACTTTGGCGCCGTGAGACTGCAGTGCTGACCACAGCACCACCGTGCTGCCCCTAAATGTTAACTTCTTGTAGAGGTTAGCAGCTTGATCTGGCAGGAGATAGCAGCTTGTTCACTTGGCAAATTTTTTTTTTTTTTTAAATTAGAGTACCCAATTCATTTTTTCCAATTGCAATTTATCATCTGAGAACTCGATGTGCATCCCATAGAAGAAAGAATGGCCTAATATATCACCGGTGTTAATTCTAATCTCTCTATCCATCACCTGCAGAGTCAATTCCGACAGTTATCAAATATTTTGCAACAAACCTCTTCTCAAGGATTATTTAATGATAGGTTGTTGGGGCAAAACCCACGCAGACACTGGTAGAATGTACAAACTCCACACGGACAGTGACCCAGAGCCGGGATCGAACCTGGGACCTCGGCGCCATGAGGCAGCAGTGCTAACCACTGTGCCACCGCGCTGACCTCACAGTCCAAAGATGTGTATTGGGTGGATTGGCCATGATAAATTGCCACTTAGTGTCCAAAGCTTGGGCGGGTTTACAGAATGGGGCGGGAAATTGGGCCTAGGTAGGGTGTTATTTTGAAGGGTCGGTGCAGGCTCGATGGGCTGAATGGTCTTCTGTACTGTAGGGATACTATGATTCTAACATCAGGTGTGGAACAAGGATCAAGGATTGAAGTCAGATATGCAACTGGCTGACAGATAGCAACGTGAAATTTAATAGCAGTAAATGCAAAGTACTGGGTGAAAAGATGATCAGGCAGGGATGTGAAGGATGGGAAGAGGGTAACTGGAGTGGAAGGAGGTCTGGGCAGAGTACAAACGTGGGCATATACTTGTTGAGCTGAATGGCCTGTTCCTCTGCCCTACAGATTCCACAGCTGTATCGTTGGAAGACTGCAGAAGGTCTCGGCTCATTCATCATTTTCAATGTCATGAGAATGTGCAGCAACAATTAAAGAGGCAAATAGAAAGCTGGGATGGTGTAGGATGAAGAATACTGACATTGTATTGTCACAGAGGTTGAATAAACTCAGTTTGTTCTCACTAGAACGACAGAGGTTGAGGGGTGACCTGATCAAAGTCTACAAAATTATGAGGCAGCTGTGCTAACCATTGCGCCACCATGCTGCCCTCCTGTTTGGTTTTACCATGTGAATCATAGCAGGCAAAATGTATCAACATGCTCACTGTGTGAAATGGGGTAGTATTGAATTTAACTTGTTTTGACGGATTCTTTTAAATTTCCTTCTCTGTCCTACCTCTCAGAAAGAAAACTCTGGAACCATATAAAATATTAGAGAAAAAAATACTAATTTCAATACGCTGAAAAGCAGCCATCTTGAGTTTTTATTTATCTTATCTCAAACTACCAAAAGCTTATTGCACAACTTTTTGTCTTCCCATAAAGAATGGTGCTATCCCTGCTTTAATACGGACACAGGGAGTCCACGCTGAGTAAAATAAAGTACTATGATTTATTTACAATTCAATATATACACATCCCGGTAGACCCCTACCGGGTCTCTTTCTGATCGGTGCCTTACTGGCTGAACCTTTATACACAGCTGAATGGAGTTCCCTCAGTGAGGGAGCTCGTACTCCACAGGAACGATGTGATGATAATCATTCCCAGCCCATAAGTCCCGTGCAGGATATTACACCTAGCAAAAAATAAATGTATTGCTCTTTCCTACTGACTGGTCAGATCAACCTCATTTTGGAATTAATTCCTCTTGGAATTGGCCACTCTGGCTGGAGGTATTCCTGGAGGTTCGATCATGTGCCATTCTGACCACATAACAGCTGACAGCTTGATGTGCAATTACATGACATTTGTTCACATGACTTCCACAAATGTAATTTCAATTCCTTAAAAAATTTTGGCCCCTATTTTCATTTCTGATCAGCAACTTTGTTAAAGTTCTTTCATCAGATATGAGTGTCTCTGACCAGGTCAGCATTTATTGCCCATTCCTTACTGCCCTTGAGAAGGTGATGGCAAGCTGCCTTCTTGAACCATTGCAGTCCATGTGATGTTGGTACACCCACAGTGTTGTTAGGGAGGGAATTCCAGGATTTGATCCCAGTAACAGCGAAGGTTATATTTCCAAACCAGAATGGTGTGTGGCTTGGATGGGAACTTGCAGGCGATGATGTTCTCATGCATCTGTTGCCCTTGACCTTCTAGATGGTAGAGGTCATGGATTTGGAAGGTGTTGTCGAAGGAGCCTTGGTGATGTATGCAAAAGACAAGGCTGAAGCATTTGCAACCATCTTCAGCCAGAAGCGCTGAGTGGATGATCCATCTCGGATTCCTCTGAAGGTTATCAGCATGACGGGTGCCAGTCTTCAGCCAACTCAATTCACTACATGTGATATCAAGAAATGCATATGAAGGCATTGAATACCACAAAGCTATGGGCTCTGACAATTCTCTGGCAATGGTACTGAAGATTTGTGCTCCAGAACTTGCTGCACCCCTAGCCAAGCTATTCTAGCTAAAACACTGGCATCTACCTGGCAACATGGAAAATTGTCCAAACATGTCCTGTACACAAAAAGGATGAACCCAACCAATTACCATCCTCTCCGTCTACTCTTGATCATTAGTGAAGTGATGGAAGGTGTCAACAACAGTACTATCAAGAGGCAGTTGCTTAGCAACAACTTTCTCACAGATGCTCAGTTTGGGTTCTGCCGGGGTCACTCAGCTCCTGACCTCATTACAGCCTTGGTTCAAACATGGACAAAAGTGCTGAACTCCAGAGGTGAGGTGAGAGTGACTGCCCTTAACATCAAGGCAACATTGGACCGGGTGTGGCATCAAAGAGCTCTTAAAAAAAACCAGGCAATGACCATCTTCAACAAGAGAGGATCTAACCATCGCCCCTTGACATTCAATGACATTACCACCACTGAATCCCCCACTATCAACATCCAGGGGGTTACCATTGACCAGAAACCGAACTGGACTAGCCCTATAAATATCATGGTTACAAGAGCAGGACATAAGTTAGGAATCTTGCAACAAGTAACTCATCTCCTGACTCCCCAAAGGCTATCCACAATCTATAAGGCACAAATCAGGAGTATATTGGATTATACTCCACTTGCCTGGATGAGTGCATCTCTAACAACATTCAAAAAGCTTCAAACCATCCAGACAAAGCAGGCCACTTGATTAACACCCCTTCCACAAACATTCAATCCCTCCACCATTGATGCACAGCAGCAGCCATGTGTACCATCCACTAGATGCACTGCAGGAACTCACCAAGACTCCTTAGCACCTTCCAAACTCACGACCACTACCATCGAGAAGGACAATGTTAGCAGATACCTTTAATAATAATAATCTTTATTAGTGTCACAAGTAGGCTTACATTAACACTGCAATGAACTTATGGCACCAAGGACCCAGATTCAATCCCGGCTCTGGGTCACTGTCCGTGTGGAATTTGCACATTCTCCCCGTGTCTGCATGGGCCTCACCCCCACAACCCAAAGATGTGCAGGGTACGTGGACTGGCCACGCTAAGTTGCCCCTTAATTGGAAAAAAAAAGAATTGGGCACTTTAAATTTAAAACAGTCATTGACATGAACATTAACCCTATATCTCTCTACACAGATGCTGCCAGCCCTGCTGAGTATTTCCAGCACTTTCTGTTTTTATTTAAGATTTCCAGCTTTTGCAGTATTTTGATTTTGCTTTTTTGCTGATGTCGCCTCTGGTTCTTGTGCCAATTGCCTGCTCACCAAACTCTCTGCCACTGGAAAAAGTTTCTCCTTATTTACTTCATCAGTTTCTGAACAGATTCGTTTCACAGCTGACTGAAGGAAAATGATGCTCTCCATCATTGATTTAAATTAGTGCTCTACACTAGAAATAATGAACTGACAAGTTAATAAATACAGAAATCTGTTAACTGGGCACTTTACAAACCTGTGGAGTCTCGTGACATTCCTTAAGTTCTTGTTTTGCTGACACAATGTTGTTCAAAGTCTGTTAACATGTCAAGCAAATAAGTACCCATGTCCTTGCCATCAATGACACTGTCAACAAAACCTGCTCCCGAGACCAGTCTGAGAAATAACTTTACTTTCAGCCTTTTCTCCACCTCAAGCTCTTGGACAGCTGTTTCTTGTGGCTCAGTGGCAGCACTTTCACTTCTGAGTAAGGTTAAAGGATTCAAGATCTAGACCAGAGACCCGAGCGTAAAATCTGGGCTGACACCCCAGTGTGGTACCGAGGGATTGCTGCACTGCTTGAGGTGCTGTTTTCTAGAGTGGGCATTAAACCAAAGACCTGTCTGATCTGTTGGGGCAGATGTCACCCTGTCCAACAATGAACCCTCAAATTTTCTCATTGTGGCAACCAATTATTATGCTTCACATAGTTATTTGAGAGCCCATTCAAAGTGTTGATCCCTCTTTCTGTGACTAAGAATCCCTTTTTTTAATAATATTTATTGTCACAAGTAGGCTTACATTAACACTCAATGAAGTTACTGTGAAAAGCCCCGAGTCACCACATTCCGACGTCTGTTCGGGTACATGGAGGGAGAAATCAGAATGTCCAAATTACCTAATAGCACGTCTTTCGGGACTTGTAGGAGGAAACTGGAGCCCCCGGAGGAAACCCACGCAGACACAGGGAGAACGTGCACACTCCTACAAACAGTGACCCAAGCCGGGGATAGAACCTGGGACCCTGGTGCTGTGAAGCCAGAGTGCTAACCACTATGCTACCATGCTGCCCTTGGTATAGTGAGTAAATATACCATTTACTGGTTCAAAATGTTTTCCCTTGTTCTGTTCACACAATTTAAATTTTCTGTATTTATTTTGTGCTGCCCTTTAACTACCTTATCGAACTCAGTAACGTCGCCTCTCAGGCACCTCCTTTCCACGTTAAACAGCCGAATCTCTCCTCATTAATCAGCTTGGCTCTAGAGATCAACCTCATGGCTCCTCTCTGCAATGCCTTTGACACTAAATGTCTCCCTTGAGCCTTCAGACCAGAACTGGTCTCACTTACTGAAGCTGAATTGTTCTGTCTGACTGAGATTTCATCCAGCTTGTGCTCTACTGTTTGGGTGATCCTAGTCTCCATCAATGTAACTTTGCTAGATCTAGGGCAGCACGGTGGCACAGTGGTTAGTACTGCTGCCTCATGGCGCCGAGGTCAGGTTCGATCCCGGCCCTGGGTCACTGTCCGTGTGGAGTTTGCACATTCTCCCCGTGTTTGCGTGGGTTTCACCCACACGACCCAAAGATGTGCAGGTTAGGTGGATTGGCCACACTAAATTGCCCCTTAATTGGAAAAACTTAATTGGGTACTCTAAATTTTTTTTTAAACTTTGCTAGATCTTGTTTCTGTCATTCTTAATTTCCGGAAAAGCAAATAGAACATTGCTTAAGTATAAGATGTGATATCAGAAAGCCTGACCAGAAAGGTAGTGAGTAGATGGGCTACCTGCGCGGGGCAGCTGGATAACTGAGCGATGCAACTTATATCTAACAGCATGAAGCTTACTAGCAGATCAGCTTGCATTCAGGAGCTGAAGCACAGGCCCCTGGTGATGTAGAATAAATACTGGAAACACCCGGAAGATCAGGCAGTCTCTGTGGAAAGTGAGAGAGCCCAAATTAATGTCTCAGGCTATTGACCTTTTGTCAAAACTGTGTGTCTCAGTAACACACCAAGGGCAGTGCCAACCTGGCATTGCCCATGCCAGCTGGCAGTGCTACGCTGGTATCCTGGTGGAGAAAGTGCAAACTTCACACGGACAGTGATCTGGGTCCAGGATCGAACCCCGGCTCCTTGGCGCGGTGAGGTGTTAACCAATGCGCCACCATGCTGTCCAGCTTTATATCCTTGATGACACTGTCCCTTTTATTCCAATGACCTCAACTTTTCTGACAAGCCTGATGTGTGACACTTTATCAAAAACCTTTTGGAATCGCTTCTCAGCCTTTTGGCTAAGATGAGCGTGAGGTGAGGTGTAATGCCTGGATCTGGTATGTCTCTTGTGGGAACCATGAATTGGATTCAATTTGCATTGGTTTTGGATCAAGCAAGGAGCTGGATTTAGGGGTTTGCCCATGTCCACACTTTGAACTCTGGCTTTGTAACTTTGATAAAGTAATAATAAAAAAGCCTTTTGGACATCCCTGCACACCACATCAACTGCACTTTCCTCATCAATCCTTTCATTTATTTGATCAAAAAATGTAATCAAATCAGTTAAAAATGATTTGCCCTTGGTCCGTAGCCTTGTATACTGTGGCGTTTCAAATGCTTATCTAAATGCTTCTTAAGTGTTGTGAGGATTCCTGCCTCTACCACTTTTTCAGGCAGTGAGTTCCAGATTCCCACCACCCTCTGGGTGCAAAGATTTCTCCTCAAATCCCCTCTAAATCTCCTTGATTAATGCAAGTCATGAGTAAATGCCCTTTTTGGGTCTCTAATTAGCCCTACTCTTCCTTTTACCGCCCTTTTACTATTTATATGTCCATGGACGAGATTTGGATTGCCTTTTGTTTGCTGCCAATATCTTCTCACACTTTCTCTTTGCATTTCACATTTTCATTCGCACTTCCTCTTTGTACTTTATATTTTCAGCCTATTTCTCAAATGTGTTATCGACCTGGCATCTGTTATATATACCCTTTATCCGCTTCATCTCACTCTCTATCTCTTTCATCACCCAGGGAGCTGGGGCTTTGTTTGTCCTGCATTTCTACCTCATGGGAATGTATCTCAAATGTACCCGAACTAACTTCTCTTTAAAGGCAGTCCATTGTTCAATTAGTTTTGCCCGCGAATGTTTGATTCCAAGAGGCCAGAATCGAGGAAATATAGATATTGTGAGGGGACTGCAGTGTTTGGGCAGGTGAAAGAAATAGGGAAGGACAAGGACATGTAGAGATTTAAACGGATGAACGGACATCGCGCGACAATCGCCAGGCAGGAATGTTCCCTTCCAGTCAGGGAACACTCCAGCAGTCAAGGGCATTCAGCCTCTGATCTTCGGGTAAGTGTTCTCCAAGGCAGCCTTCAGGACAACGTCAGCCTTCAGGACAACGCGTGACAACGCAGAATCGCCAAGCAGAAACTTACAGCCAAGTTCCGCACACATAAGTACGGCCTCAACAGGGACCTTGAGTCATGTCGCATTACATTCACTCCCCACCATCTGGCCTGGGCTTGCAAAATCCTACCAACTGTCCTGGCTTGAGACAATTCACAGCCCTTTAACCTGGGATTACCCTCTCTCTAGATCTGTAAAGACGTAATTACCTGCAAATGCTCACATTCAAAGTATAGTCTGCATCTTTGACTTTGTCTATATATATGTTTCTGGAACCTACCTCTTCCTTCACCTGAGGAAGGAGCAATGCTCCAAAAGCTAGTGACTTGATACAAACCTGTTGGACTTTAACCTGGTGTTGTAAGACTTCTTACAATATAATGTAATTGCCGGTTAGCTCAATCACTCTCTCACCTCCAGTTTTGATGCCTTTACCTCTGGGTTGGTTCCACTCTTACCTATCTTATCACAGCCAAAACATATCAAGCCATAGCTCCTGTTCCCAACCCCCAATGTTATTTTGGTCTCCTCACATCATCAGCTTCAAAGGTGGAGATAACTGAACCCTAGATAAGAAATTGATGGACTGGTGATGAGACGGTATGGTGAGGTGGGCAGGAGATTGCCAGGGGTTGATGGTTAATAGAATATGGGATTCAAAACTTAGTTCGGAATTGAGCAGCAGACTGAGGTTCTGGATTGTTAGGTTCAGCCTAAACAAGCAGCCCAGTGGGGAGGAGGGAGTCGAAGATAAAATCATCGGGTTTCTTGCAGGGGTCCAATAAGATGGTGTTACCCTTGATGACCATCAGCAGAATAGAATCACTGGGAGGGAAAATCAGAATCTGTTGGTCCAGTTGCACCCGCACAGCCCAGCTCTTTGTATGTGGTTATGGCTGGGATACTCATTTAGTGATGGTACAGACCAGTGGGGGGCAACCTGTGTCCCCCGTGCGGCCCATCAGGTTTCTGCGCATGACCTAACAGACATTATGTTGACCGTTGCCCATGTGCAGGGTCGCCACATTCTGCTGATTTCTGTGTAGTTTTTTTCCAATTGTATGACTGAAGTGATCGCACGGGTAAGTGAAGTGAAGCACGAGCTGATTATTCACAACATTGACTGTGAGAGCCGTGCCATCCTTCTGTGGCCAAAGTATAACTTTTTATTTTATCTTTACCATTTGAAGTTGATGACAGTTCTATGAATATAATAATCTTTATTAATATCACTAGTAGGCTTACACTAACACTGCAATGAAGAAACTGTGAAAATCTCCTAGTCACCACACTCCGGCACCTGTTCGGGTACATAGGTGAATTGGACATTCGGAATTCTCCCCCTAACAAGCATGTCTTTCGGGACTTGTGGGCGGAAACCGGAGCACTCGGAGGAAACACGCGCAGACTCTGCACAGTGACCCAAGCCAGTAATCAAACCTGGTTCCCTGGCACTGTGATGCAACAGTGCTAACCACTGTGCTACCCTACCGTGCAAATATATAAATGAGTAAGCATTTTCTATAATTTGTTGTGAAATATTTGTCGTGTATTTCATATCCTGGTTAGTGAACAAACCCGATTTCAATCATGTGGCTCACTGAGATGAAGGAGGAACACTCATGCGGCCCACTCACTAGCCTAGGTTACCCATCACAGGCATAGGCACAGTAAAGGAGCAGAACACACAGTCATTTTGCATGGTTCCCAGGCAGATTTTATTTTTTATTTTTAGAGTACCCAATTATATTTTATTTTTTTCCAATTAAGGGGCAATTTAGTATAGCCAGCCATCTAACCTGCACCCCTTTTGGGTTGTGGGGGTGAAACACACACAGACGCAGGGAGAATGTGCAAACTCGACACAGACAGTGAGCCAGGGACGGGATCGAACCCGGGTCCTCAGCGCTGTAGGCAGCAGTGCTAACTACTGCGCTAGCGTGCTGTCCTCCCAGGCGGATTCTTACTGGACACGGGTGCAGGTCACAGAATTGTCCCATTGGTTCCACATCTGACATTCATTTCAGTCCTGTGAAGTTTAGAGCTAACATGTAAACACCAGGCATGACTCAGACTCTCGCCTACACACAGACACAGCGCAGAGTGGAATACACAATTCCCAGTACACTCCAGTGCAGTACTGGAGGGGGGGGGGGGGGGGGGTAGGGGCGCTATATTTTGGGAGCTATGATATGATGAGATATTAAACTGAAACTGTCTCTCTGTCCTCTCAGGGGAACTCTGGAGTTTCCATGACATTGTAGGAAGGAGCTCAACGAGTAATCTGCTCATTTTTCTCCTTCAACCCAACATCACCAAAAACAGATGAGAGAATATATTCATTGGTAGGCTGTGGTGTGTTGGAGTTCAGACTAACATTCTTATTTCCCCATTTTACAGGTGTTTCATTTTAAAATATACACTAGTTCAGGCAACTATTCTTATTTCCCCATTTTACTGGGGGTTGGTCCTTCTGGGCGGCTAATGCGGTAGCCACGTTATCCAGTTTTTAAAGTATATCTATATATATATATATTGTGAATCACTTTTGGACATGTGAGTAAAAAGAAAACGCCAGGCAATTCTTATCGGAACGGAACTTGCACTGAGATGCTTTATTCTCACATGACTTTGTGGGGTAGGGAGATTAAAATCAGGCAAGTCCTTTTGCCCTCCCACTTTCAAGGAAAAGGCTTGATTAAGGCAGGCGGAGTCATTCTTCGCTCTGACCTCAGCCAGCAGGGTGCTTACTGTAAACTACCCAACTTGCTGAGGTGTTGCTCTCACACCACCATGGGTCGCTTGCTGTTCGCTCTGTGCCTCCTGGGCTGCGCTTCGGCCGCCTTCCACTTCAGGGGCAGTCAGCCCTGCCACAAAACTCTACCCGGCAGAGAGTTTCCAGGGGTCAGGTAAGCAGCGGGGTGAGGACTGGGCAGCAGGAAGGAGCCACAGTCCCCGGTGTGAACCTTGCTGGGCGCTACTTTGTGCAGGGGATGTGAGCCCCACTCTCACTGCCACACACAAGCTGGGCTGGGGTCAAACTGTCCTGCTGCTGAGTGAACGCCCCACTCCCTCCAAATCGCGGCTGATGGTTTAAAGCGGAGCTCTTCGCATTTATTCCCAGCACTGACTTCCTACACATGACTTCCTGTTTTTTTAAATCAGATTTGTATTACTCTCGTTTAAGCAACCAGAGCGAATTTCGGTGTCCGCTAAAGGGACGGGGATGGGACTGGCTCCTTCTGTTTGTTTGCTGCATAGATACCAACATTTTAATGGAGCTGACTGCTTGTCGAGATGGTGCGGGGCCGGGTTTCCCTTTTGTATTGGACAGTGATTGGTACCAAAAACAAGGGGCTATTGAACGAATAAAGGGTTAGTGCCCAGGAGAGATGGAACAGGAACTTCAGAAAGAGGATAATAATAATAATCTTTATTGTCACAAGTAGGCTTACATTAACACTGCAATGAAATTGCTGTGAAAAGCCCCTAGTCGCCATATTCCAGCGCCTGTTCAGGTACGCAGAGGGAGAATTCAGAATGTCCAATTCACTTAACAGCCCATCTTTCAGGACTTGTGGGAGGAAATCTGAGCACCCGGAGAAAACCCACACAGACACGGGGAGCATATGCAGACATTCCCAAGCTGGGAATCGAACCTGGGGGCCCTGACACTGTGAAGCAACAGTGCTAACCACTGTGCTACCGTACGGGATGCTAGTGTTGATACAAAAACAGAAAATGCAATATAAACTCAGCAGGTCTGGCAGCATCTGTGGAGAGAAAAATTCGGATCTAAATGGTCCTTCTACAGAACTGTTAGTATTGGACTGAATGAAGTCAGTGCTGGTCCTGACTAGGCTTCTATTTGTCTAGATCCAGATATCACTGCATCTGTTGAAAAAAACTAAGGTTGCCTTTGAAGTTTTTAATCTTTGTTTTGCACACACATGAACTTTGCATCATGATTTGACTGCTTTAACTCACTGCAGCCCTAACCTTACCCCACCCCACCCCCAGGGTCACCTTACACTAACTTTTCTTCCCTACTCATTACATACCACTCAGGAAATCCAAGTTACTGGGACTACATGTTGTATGTCGAGAGCCATGAATGGCGATGATAAAGGCTTCCTTTCCAACATATGAACAGGAATCTCTCCCAGTCTGTTATTGATTTGCCATGTGCTGGAAGGATTTACAATTTGATAATTAACCTGATTAGCTATGTTTTAAACACACCTTCCTTGGACATCAGGTCCTGGGGTGGGACTTGAACCCATAGCTTTTGACTCAGAGGCAGGGATGCTACCCACTGAGCCACAAGACCGCCTTCAGATTTGAGGTTGTTAAAAGGTGCTGCAATTACTGTTGCAAATTGATTGCCAATAGTGAACTGTATAGGTGATACACAGGGGGTCAGAGAAGTAGATGAGTTACTGAGTAATTGATGGATAATCAGGATTAGTAGTTGAGTGACTAGTGGTCAATGAGTTGAACGAAGAGAAATTATAAAAACCGGGCACGATCTAGCCACATTTTTCTAAGTGTGATAGCGAGCGGGAATTGCCAGGTGTTTCCACACGGCCGACGGGGTGAAACCGTCATCAGTATCTAACATTACTTAGGCCACCCGAATGAAGGACCACAGGCTTCACGCCGCAAAGCTGATTGCCAACTGATTCGCCAGATTGTGCCCAGCATCGCCCGTGCCCAAGGGGGAGCAGCACTTAAACTGAACCCGCACAGCAGACCCCAGGCAGCATGCAGCCATGCCACTGTGCAGACCAGCTCCACCATTCAGGGATGCCGACTTGGTCAGGCTCATGAACGCGGTCGAGTCCAGGAAGGATACCCAATTCCCCCGAAGCGGATGGAGGGTCAGCCACAGGTCAGCCAGTGACACCTTGGAGGCAGTGGCAGCGGCCGTCAGCTCGGGGAGTGTCACCAGGAGGATTGCCACCCAGTGCCATAAGAAGATCAATGACCTCCACTGGGCCGCACAGGTGAGTTGCCATCTCCGGTGACCCCACAGCACATTACCATGCCCATGCCCCTGCACACCCTGGCACCCACCAGAACACCCACCCATGCCTGGCAGCGGTGCCCACACCGGTCCACGACCATGCCCCTCCACCCGTATGTCATGAAGCATTCGGCTTGCAGTGCCTCCGTCTAAATCCCCACAGGAGAAGCTGGCACACAAACAGTGGGAAAGGGCCCAGACTGGTGTCATGTTGCCAGATCTCAGGATCCTCACCCTCCATGAGAAACAATCCCCGGAGGTCGCGGGGGTGACTGAGGACAGATCGGCCACCGGCGTAGAGCTTGGCCTGTGTCGCAGAGGTGAGGATCCACCGGCCCCCACCCAGATAATTTGTCACATTTTAGTTGTTCATGCTAACCTGATGATTCTTACTGACCACATGTTCATTCTCCCGCGGGATCTCCAGCTGGCGGTGCTGGCCCATCCGGTGTGCCGTACCCCGCCTCCCAAATGAACACCTCGGAGGAGAGCTCCAAGGATGCCACCATCAATGCGTTAAGACTCATCCCCACCCTCCACCAGTGCAGAGACATCCACCTTTGTGGGCGAAAGCAATGGACAGGGTTCTGGGGCACATTCTGGTGAACACCACACAGTTGGAGATGCATATCAGGTGGTGGCAGGAACGTCCAGGTGAGATAGCAGTCGGAGGTCTGCTGGATCCCAGGACACAGGTGAATCCTAGTCAGATGCTGAGCGTCTGGACCAGGTTTTCCCGGAGCTGATACAGATGATCGGGTGCGGTCATGTGATTCAAAGTGTCAGTGACACTCCAGTGGGTCCATAACCGATTGGAGGAATCCCAGAGGCTAAGGGCGGCAATGCGTGTCACTGAGGCCAACAATGCTAGGGTGGAGACAGCAGTGGAAAGCCTGGAAAGCGATGCCAGCAGCATGAGTGGTGGTGTCCAAGGTGTAGTGACGGCCATGGCTGAGGACTTTGACAGCATGACTGAGTCACTGGGGGACTTGTCTCTGACGCAGGTGGACCTTTCCAAGGCACAGCAGAGCACGGCCCAATTGTTGGAAGATGTGTCCCGGTCTCCGGTGGACCTTGCCACGTCGCACCGGAGGGTGTCCCTGTCTCAGGTGGGCATTGCTGAGGCGCTCCAGAGCACCTCTCGGTCGCTGAGGACTGTATCCCAGAAGCAGGCGGACATTGGCAAGGCATTGCAGAGCATGACCTGCTCACAGAAGGGCATTGCTGAGGGCATCAACACCATGGTGCAGACATTGGAGAACCACCAGGGCTGGCAGAGCCACATGATGCAGGGGCATCCAGAGCTCAATCCAGCTGCTCCTCTGTCCCAAGGTGACCCCAAGGACCCTAAGGGCACCAATCTGGAAGGAGCAAGCACTGGAGGCCAACCAGGAGCCCCCTACAGGAGGTTGTCACCCCCCCTCCCCTCCCCCTGACAACGGCATCTCAGGGTCAGCGTGCGGAACCAGGTGGCACGGTAAGGCATGCGCCACCATCAAGTCGGCAGGGGACCTCCAGCCCTAGGCCCTCCATAGGACGCCTACCAGGGGCATCAAAGGCCACAGGACGCATTAAGCAGCCGGCTACTTCCATCTCTGATGTGTATCCTGGGGACACACCTAGATGTGCTGGTAGAGCTCAGAAGGCAAGGGCATTGAGGATCACTGAATCATAGAATTTACAATGCAGAAGGAGGCTATTTGGCCCATTGAGTCTGTACTGGCCCTTGGAAAGAGCACCCTACTCAAGCCCACACCTCCACCCCATCCCTGCAACCCAGTAACCACACCTAAGCTTTTTGGACACCCAAGGGCAATTTTGCATGGCCAATCTGCCTAACCAGCATATCTTTTGGACTGTGGGAAGAAACCGGAGAACCTGGAAGAAACCCAAGCAGACATGGGGAGAACGTGCAGTCTCCACACAGGCAGTGACCCAAGGCCGGGAATCGAACCTGGGATCCTGGAGCTGTGAAGCAACAATGCTAACCATTGTGCTACCGTACCAACACTGAGAGGACACTGGGGGAGGGGAGGGGGGCAGCACCATTGGAAGCTAGAGACGGTCGGGGTCATTATTGTACTTGTACAACATTAAAACCTGAGACATGTGAAGCCTCCATCACTTTATTCCACACTGCGAGCCGGTACTGTAACCCCCCTCCCCAGTTGCTCTCCCCAGGCCCAAGTGCCCTCCCCCCCCCACCCCATTCCCTGTTACTAGACCTTGACCGTCCCCCAGGCATACCACGTGCAGGTGATGGGTATGAGCACGCACTCAGCAGACAGATCGTAGTCAGACCATGGCATAGATTGAGGAGCACCAGAGCTCAGCTCACAGTGAGGTTTCATCACCCTCTTGCCTTGCGTATTTACCCACTGACCGTGCTGACACAGGCCCATTACCCAGACCCTGGGAGGGTGGAACAGGGTGGTGGAACAGGGTGATGGGGAAGGGGGGGGGGGGGGGGCAGGCAGGAGATGGTTGGGACGAGAATGGGTGCAGGGTTGGAGAAGGGGGGTGGGGCAAAATGGGGGAAGATGCACTTCTGGACATGGGAGATGCCACACAGATGCCCCACTCAAGCCTTGGAATGATCCTGAGGCACAGAGATTCAGTGCTGCAGTGACCAGCATGGTTGTGGGTGTTGGTGGGTGGGATGGGGAAAGGGGGCGATGATGACAAAGTCACGCCCTATGAAAGCGGGCGAAGATCAGGGCCTTCCTGGTCCTCCGGGCATGCCGAGTTCTCGCTGCCACCACCTGTTCCCCATCCTCCGGCTGCTCCTATGGGTCCTCCCTGGGCTCACCCTCCGCCCCTTCCTGGTCCAGCTCCTCTTCGTCATCCTCGGAGGAGGAGGTGGCCACATGTTCCTTATCCTACACCTCCAGCACATTGCCCCGCTGCCATGCCAGGTTTTGGAGGGCACAGCAGGCTATCACAAAGTGGGCGCCCCTCCGGGGGGTGTACAGCAGTGCACCACCAGAGCATTCAAGGCATCGGAACCGCACTTTCAGCAGTCCAGTGCACTGCTCAATGACAGCCCAGATGGCCACATGAGCCTCATTATAATGGATCTCTGCATCGGTCTCCGGCCTCCGTACAAGCATCATTAGCCAGGACCTAAGCAGGTACCCCTTATCCCCCAAAAGCCGACTGCTCACCCTAGGCTGTTCCTGGAAGATGTTGGGATTTCCAACTGCTCCAGGATGTAGCTGCCGTGCACCCCCCCCGGTGTAGCGTACACACTCGTTCATGACCTTGAGGTGGTGGTCGCACACGAGTTGAACGCTCAGGGAGTGGGACCCCTTCCTGTTAGTGAAGAGTGCTCCTAGACTGCCCGGTGCACGCAAGGTGACATGTGTGCCATCGATTACCCCCTGGATTTGGGGCATCCCGGCGATGGCGGAGAACCCTCCTGCCCGGGCATCTTATTGGGCTTGGTCCAGTCAAAGTTTATATAGTCAGCTGCCCTGGCGTGTGGGGCATCCGTGACTTCACAGATGCACTTCTGGACATGGGAGATGCCACACAGAAGCCCCACTCAAGCCTTGGAATGATCCTGAGGCACAGAGATTCAGAGCTGCAGTGACCTTGATGGCCTCCGGGAGTGGGTATCGTCCTCCTCCACATGGTGCCAGGACCGCACTGTCCGACATCAGTTTGAAAGACCAGTGATGCCTATGCACCTTGGACTGTCATTGGTCTCCCCCTCTGGCCTGATGGGCAGTCGGGTCCTCAGTATCCACCACATGCACCGCCGCCTCGGGCCTCTGTCGAGACTGGTGCCCCGCTTGGCCTGTCAGCAGCCCCACGAGGGCAGCTTCCGTGGGTCCACAATATCATTCATACTGTGATATATATTTTTTAAAAATATTTTTATTTTCCTTTTTCACATTTTCTTCAAAATTTACACACCACCAACAAACAGTAAACGGTAACGAATACAATGTCAATCCCTTTATTAACAACAACAATCCCATTCTCCCACCAACCCCCAAACAACGGCCCGCATGACAATATAAGCATCAAATAAAAAGAAACAGCCCAAGAAAAAAAAGAAAAAGGAATCAGGAATCGCTCTTGGTCACCATTAATATATATAGCCCCCCCCCCCCCTCCCCCCACACTAATATTCAAAGCCATCCAATTCCTGAAAGTGTACTGTGAAGGACATCCATGAATTGTAGACCCCCCCCCCCCCCCCCACATATTCCTCCCCTCCACATCCTCTTGTAAACCTCTCCCCCCAGCATCGGTTTCTTTCCCCAACTTTTCACCCCGGCTAGACTCAGCGAAACCTGTTCTACCAGGCTCCGATGGCCGCAGCCCTCCCCCACTTCACTCCCGTTCACTGGCCGACTTAAACCAGCCAGTGTGGAGGCCTCCGCCCAGGTCTCCTTCCCCCCTGCCCGGTCCCAGGGAAACAAAGAAATCCCCTTTAACACACAACCCCAGCATACACACCCAAGCCCCAAAGAACCATCATTGCAAATGAAAGTCCCAACTCTTCCCTTGTCCCAATATACAGTGTCGACTCATTTAGTACGTACACCAACACACAGTGAAAAAATAAAGTTACATAAGGCTACATCGGTACAAGACCAACTCTCAGTCCAATTTCTCAATTCTGCCACAGTCCTGCCTTTGCAAACCCTCCGCTGCTTCCGCCGTCCCAAAATAAAAGTCCTTGGATTTGTAGGTCACCCTCAACTTAGCTGGATACACTATGCCGCATTGCACCTTGCTTTTGTACAGTGCCTTTGTCACCCGGCCGAAGGCCGCCCGCCTCCTCGCCAACTCCACCGTAAAGTCCTAGTAAATGCGTATACCAGCTCCAGCCCACTGCACCACCAGCTTCTGCTTTGCCCAGCACAGTACCTTCTCCTTCAAGCTGTACCTACGGAAACAAACAGTCACTACTCTTGGCCTCCACGACCTACGAGCCCGATCCAGTTCGTATCGAGAGGGATCGTCCCCCTCCCCAATAGCTCCGCCAACATCGTGGCAAAATACTCCGTCGGCCTCGGGCCTTCCACCCCTTCGGGCAGACCCACGATCCTCAGATTCTGTCGGCTGGGTCTGTTTTCCAGGTCTTCCATTTTGGCTCACAGACCCTTGTTGGTCTCTATCACCCTCCGCAGCTCCTTCCCCATCGAGGTGAGTTGATCACTATGCTGCGATAATGCCTCTTCCACTTCCTTCAGTGTCTCACCTTGTTCCCGCACCTCCGCCGCTGCGCTTGATACCGCCGCCCTCACCGGGGCAATCTCCTCCTCCACCGGCACTTTCAATACTGTCCCCATCTCCTTCTTCATCGCTTCCACGTGCTTTGTGAACTGTTTTTCAAGTTCCACTGCCATCACCTTGGTCATTCCTTCTGCTGTGAGCGATGCGGCCTCCCCTGGTGTTCCAGCCTCCGCTTTCCTTACAGTTCCTGCGCTGACTTTTCCACTCACTGGCTGACTTCCATTAGCCCCCTTTTTCACGGCCGTTTTTTTCGAAAACTTGGGACATTTCTTCTCACTGTGTCTTCCTACAACTTTTTCAGCACCCATTGTCCCTGGGACCAGGCATTAAAACCCCGAAAATTCTATTCCCGAGCAGGAGCCCTCCAACGTGTGGCTGCCTCCTGCCCGCCATCACCGGAAGTCCCCCATACTGTGATATCTGTAAGGATTTGGAGACTGTGTAAGACTGACCACCAGCTATGGCTTCTACCCTGGACCTGTGGGTCCCCAAGGCCTCTCCCACCCTCACAGCCCCTGCCATCCCTCATGGCGCCATCCAGCATGCCCTGCACACGCACCCCTGGTCCACAGCAGGGGCTCCTGGGCAATGGACCCCACACCCTGTATCGCAGGCACCCGCTGGTAACGTTACCTGGACTGGGCGTGGTTCCCTCCTCGATCCATACACCTACCCTCTGTCGCGGGGATGTTCCCAGTGCTGTGGCCCAGCGCTTGGGTGTTGGAATGTTGGCTGCTGCCTTTGTGATGTTGATGCTTCCGGACTTCAGAACAAGTGTCCAGGCCTCATGACCTGACTGGATGCTAGGCAGTAAGAGCAACCTGTGTCTTGGCACGTTGTATCCACGGGGATCCACTTGGGAGCTGTCAAGTGCTCACATTACTAGAATTGCCAATTTCCCATTAGCAATAGCCTTCATCTGTGCGGCCAGCAGCCTCCACGGTCAGTGGGATTTAAAATGACCTTCTGAGTGCCCAACAGAGCTCCTCCCCCCTCCGGAGCTTCACCACAACCCTCATACTGGGGCAACATCTGACTGCCTGATTTCAAAGATGGCTACTCACCTCCTAGGACCCCCACAGCAGCCATTGTGCTGGCTTCATGTTTTTAGACAGGTGTGCTGAATGGTACCTGCGTGACCTTCACTGGGAAGGCGGTTAGATCACAGGAGGTTGTTTGATAGGGGGTCCTTTCCGTTAATGGGATGGAGATTGGACTTAATTGGTGATTATTGGTTTCTCGTGACTCCGTGGCATGATCCAGATCTCGCCAATGGGAGCAGGTCAGATCGGAAACCGATTGGTGCCCGTCGTGGTTCCTGATTTCAGCCTCACCCTCAATCTAACCAGCCGGCTCAATTTCGGGCCCAGCGTGACGAGGCCGGTAGATCATATCCACTGAGTTGGATCAAAGTTGAACAAAGTGCTCAGAGGTGAAAAGGTTAGAATGGTTATATTGACGTAGTGTTTTTAATGTACAGAAAAACAACCTGGGGTGCTTCACAGATTAGATAACTAAACAATGAGCACAAATTGGGGGTTAGGTCAGGAGACCAAAGCAAGAATTGAAGGAGTGGGCTTGGGTAATGTTTTTAAAGGGAGTGAGAAAGAAATTTTAAAAGTGCATCAAGGAGAATATTTTGCAAAGCAGGGCTGAGACAGTTGAAGACAACTTCTGTAAAAAACAGATAATGATCCTGACTCTAGCTGAAATTGCTGATAAAGAGGAAGAGGTTGGCAGGGAGCCAGCAAAAGACTTTGAACATGGAAAACATCTGTGAGCTTAATCTCCGCTTTCTGATCAATAAATTAAACAGTTTAATTGAAGGCGCCTGTTGTGAACAGAGAGCCTTGAAGGGGGCTGGTGCTGAGAATATTTGCTCAGGGTATGCTTTGAGGAATTTGATCGGGTTCAAGGGAGAACATTATTGAAACTTGTTGGAGACGCAAAAATGAAGCAAAATTACTTCAATGGGACATAAGACAAGAGAGAACCAGGCCAAACTAGACTGCACCTGTTGCATCCTATTCAGCCCTGAATTGAGTTTTGGGCCCATATCCTCTCCATCACATAGACCATTGTAACATTGCCCATCTCCTCCCGTGCCTTAGCCAATCTGTAACTGAAACTCTCAACGATTCTTGTTAACTGAGCCACAACTATTTCAATGCTCTCCTAGGCCACCCTATCTTCTAATCTCCATAAACGTGAGCTCCTACAAACTCTGCCTGTATCCTAACTCGCAACAATTCTCCCATCACCTCTTGTCTTTGCTGACCTCCTGGTTCACCAGCATCCTATTTTCCAAAGTTTGACCTCTTGTGCATCTACCAGTCCCTTCACTTTCCAATTGCTGTGGTCAGCAATGATATGGCCGTCAGCTGCCCAACCCTAATCTCTGAAGTTCCTTCCGCACGGTTCTCTGCTTCTGCACATCTCATTCAAAACTTCCCTCTTTGACCAAAAATCAAGTCACATCTCCTCGTATGTGGTATGGTGTCAATTTTTTGCCTAATCATACTCCAGTGGAACACCTTAACATATACCACACTAAAGGTACTACATAAATGCAAGTTGTTGTATTAGAATAGGCAGACTAGCATCAAAGAAGCAATTTAATGTGAGGAAATATGAGATATATTATCACAAAAACACGAGGATTGTGAGTGTATACTCAATGGGAGGAAGGTGAAGGACGTGCCGGAACAGAGACCTACAGATTCAAAATCCATGTAGGTGTTTGAGCAGATAAAGACATTTTCAAACGAGGCCAATGACATTTGAGCTTTATGAATAGGGATATAGAATTCTTGGGGGAAGAGGTAAAGTTACAGTAATGTGCACTGTTTTTAGTGGCATGTTACAGGCAGGACATTAAAACGACAGCTAGTCTATAGTGCAGGATAATGCTTGGCAGTGAAACTACATGTTGAGGAGGGACTTGAGATACCACGACTACTTCCACTGGAGCAGAGAAAATTAAAAGGAGATTGAGGGTTTTGAATGATGGGGAGGATAGGGACAGACTATTTCATCTAGTTGGATGATAAGTAATGTGAGGCCGTTGAGTCACTGACAGCTTGAGAGGGGCCGGGTGGGGAGAACTCTCTTCATGCAGATTTAGCAAGACTTTGCCACAGCGAAAGGTTGAGGCATCTTGAGAATACTGTCCTCCCTATGCACAATTACCACCTCCCCCCGCCCCCGGCAAACACTGGCCCACCATCCAAAATAGAACACTCCTGATCCAATCCCAGGAAATCCTTGTAAATTCTATTTTCGTTGTTCCCTCAAATTCCAGGCTAGAATAGAGACCACTCTGGCAAAATACATTCACTATATCTCCCACCCCCCCTCAGGTGCTTGATGCCTGCTTTGTTATTCAGATCTATATCATAAGAGGTCTGCAGTTTACATTTCCATTTTGAATTCACTAACAGTAATCTTGGCTGTGTGAACACTAGCGGATAGCTCGGCAATTGAGAAAGCAAAAGAAGAGGGAAGCAATATGTAGAGTCTTTTTTAATTTAGAATATCCAATTCTTTTTTTCCAATTAAGAGGCAATTTAGTATGGCCAACTGACCTACTCTGCACATCTTTTTAGGTTGTGGGGGTGAGACCCATGCAGATACGGGGAGAATGTGCAAACTCCACAGGGACAAGTGACCAGCAATATGTAGAGACATGAAGTTCGGAGATGGGAGTAAGGGAGTGGTACACAAGTCACATTTCTCATGGAATGAACAAAGAAGCATCATTAAAGAGAGTTGGCAGCAAGTCATTGTTCAAAATTGGGCATTGTCCATATATTTTCTCATGTCTTAATGTCCAATATCCTGTCAGGAAAGAGCTGTAATCTCTCATTGAATATTAGAAAGGTTCAATCCATCATCTTTTATCTACACTCAGTATCCTTCACTAGCCATCGTCTTAACCTGAAACAAACTGTTCACAACCTTGGCATCCAATTTGAGCTTCCGACTCTAAATCCTTTTCACCATAAAGATTGCATAGTTACACCTCCATCCCTCAGCCCATCTGCTGCAGAAACCCTCATCCATATCTTCTCATGGCTAGACTCGACTATTCCAGTGATCCTCTGACCAGACTCCCATTTGACACTCTCTGTAAACTTGAGCTCATCCAAAGCCTTGCTGTCTGTATCCTAACTCCCAAGATCCCACTTATCCATCTGTCTTGTCCATGGTGTTCCACATTGGCTACTGATTTCACAAAGCTATAAATTTAAAATTTCTCATCTTGCATTGCACCCCCTTCTTTATCTTTGTAACCTACTCCAGCCCTACAAACTACCCTCAAGCTCTTGCTTTTCCAACTCTTGCTTGTGAGTTCCCTCGTCTTTAACTCCAACTTTAATTGCTTCAATTTCATAAGAGTCATAGAGGCCACAGTGCACAAAACGCCCCTTCAGCCTATTGAGTCTGTGCTGGTCAAAACAAACACCTTAGTATTCTAATCCCATTTTCCAGCACTTGGCTTTGTATACCTTGGCATCGCAAGTGCACATCTAAATACTTCTTAAATGTTATGAGGATCTCTGCCCCCACCACCCTTTCCTATAGCGAGTTCTAGACTCCCACCTGCCTCTGGGTGGAAAAGCATTTCCTCCCTAAACCCACTTACCTTACCTTAAATCTATGCCCCCTGGTCATTTATCCTTCCACCAAGGAGGAATGTTTCTTGCCGTCCACTTTATAAATGCCCCTCATAATTTTATGCATCTCAATCATGCCCCCCCCCCCCCATCCCTCAGTGTCCTCTGTTCCAAGGAAAACAACCTCAATCTATCCAATCTTTCTTCATAACTAAAACTCTCCAGCCCAAGCAACATCCTGGTAAATCTCCTCTGTACCCTTTCCAGTGCTATCACACCCCTGCTACAATGTGGATTCCAGAACTGTACACAGTACTCTAGCTGTGGCCTAACCAATGCCAGCATAACCTCCCTGCTCTAAGTATACAATATGTCTTCTTAACGCCTGGGATTCCTTTTCTTTAACTCCTGTTTCTCCACATTCCTCTCTTTTTCTAAGACCTTGGTTAAAATGCAGCTCTTTGACCACGTTTTGTTTAGCCCTCCTAATTCCCTTTACTTGGTTCAATATTTATTTTTTGGTTACACCTCTGTGAAACAGGCACTTGTTTCTATGTTAAAGGCACTATTTTACGACAAGTTTGGTGTTGATTGCAGTGAGGCTGTTGAGATGGAGTGCTTACTAAAATACCCTAAAATTATTTCACAATTGGGAAAATTAGATGGCAAGACCTTAACAATTATTCCATCTGTTACTACATGTGTTTTCTAGTTTAATATTGTCGTATAAAATGTACAAAAACACTTTTGAAATTCCAGTTGTTTCATTTGTACTTTTCTGCAGGTCTTACCCACGGCCCCATGAGTACCTTCCCATTGCTGCTTTACCAAATGTTTGGGACTGGCGCAACGTGAATGGCACTAACTTTGTCAGCACCACTAGGAACCAACACATACCCCAGTACTGTGGATCATGCTGGGCCCATGGGAGCACCAGCGCTCTGGCAGGTACGACCCTGATATTTACATTAAATGGCTCCAGAATGGGTCAGTAGTCAGGATCATAGGGGCACAAAGTAGAAACAGGTGTAAATTCCTTGGAGGCAGAGTGCAGGAAAAGCTGTCAGTGCCACCAGGAAATAATTGATCTAATTTGGCTACATACAAGAACACAATTGGAATTATTAATTATTTTACCGACTTCCGGGTGCGGCGATGACCAGCTGAGTCGCATGTTTCGGCAGCTCCCGGTGAAACGGACTTTTGGGCTCTTGATAGGAGCCCCAACGGCAATTTTGACGGCTAAAAACACTGTGCGGTAAACCAGAAGGGAATCCCCCCTGGATACGGATGAAAAAAGGAGGAGAAAGTGGCCGGATTGCAGTGGATCCTTTAGAACAGCGGCAAGGAAGGCAAGCAAAAACCAAGATGGCGTCGGAAGGTGGCAGTTTAACATGGGGCCCTGAACAACAAGAGTTCTTGAAATGCTGTGTGGAAGAGCTCAAAATGGAAATGAAGAAAGAGCTGTTGGCCCCGATACTACAGGCGATCGAAGGGCTAAAGGAGGAACAAAAGACCCAGGAGCGGGAGCTTCGGGTCGTGAAGGCAAAGGCAGCCGAGAATAAGGACGACATACAGGGCCTGGTGGTGAAGACGGAGATGCATGAGGCACATCAGAAACGATGTGTGGAAAGGTTGGAGGCACTGGAGAACAATGCAAGGAGGAACAACCTGAGGATTCTTGGTCTTCCTGAAGGTGCGGAGGGAGCGGACGTCGGGGCATATGTGAGCACGATGCTGCACTCGTTAATGGGAGCGGAGGCCCATTAGAGGGGGGTTAAAAAGGGGGGAAAGGGGAGTTTTATGTACTAATCCTGCGATGTGGTAACTTTTCTCTCTTCCACATGTGGTGATGGGGGGAGGAGGGGAGGTGGAGGAGATGGGGCGTTGGCCATTGGGGGCGGGCCAAGGGAAAAGCGCGGACTTGGTTCCCGCGCTATGATAATCATGGCGGGAATAGAGAAGCAGGAAGGAGGGGGCGTCGCACGGTGCGAGCCGAGGTCACGGGGGGAAGCCGAGGTCGGCCAGAGTTTGCTGACTTCTGGGACCAACATGGGGGGAGTAATTACGCTAGCGGGGGATCTAGCGGTGGGGGTGGGAGTGGGGAATTACTGGGTTGCTGCTGCTGAGGAGAGGGGGGAGCTGGTATGGGAGGGGATGGGCGGGGGGGGCACCGCCTGGGGGAGATACAGCTGCGTGGGAACCGGGTGAGGAGCTGGAAAAAGGGGATGGCTAATCGACAAGGGGGGGGGTAGGAAGCCCCCCAACCCAGCTGATCACGTGGAACGTGAGAGGGCTGAACGGGCCGATAAAGAGGGCACGGGTACTCGCACACCTTAAGAAACTTAAGGCAGATGTGGTTATGTTACAGGAAACGCACCTGAAACTGATAGACCAGGTTAGGCTACGCAAAGGATGGGTGGGGCAGGTGTTCCATTTGGGGCTAGATGCGAAAAACAGGGGGGTGGCTATATTAGTGGGGAAGCGGGTAATGTTCGAGGCAAAGACTATAGTGGCGGATAACGGGGGCAGATACGTGATGGTGAGTGGCAAACTACAGGGGGAGACGGTGGTTTTGGTAAACGTATATGCCCCGAACTGGGATGATGCCAATTTTATGAGGCGGATGCTAGGACGCATTCCGGACCTAGAGATGGGAAAGCTGATAATGGGGGGAGATTTTAATACGGTGTTGGAACCAGGGCTGGATAGGTCGAAGTCCAGGACTGGAAGGAGGCTGGCAGCAGCCAAGGTACTTAAAGATTTTATGGCGCAGATGGGAGGTGTAGACCCGTGGAGATTTAGCAGACCTAGGAGTAAGGAGTTCTCGTTTTTCTCCTATGTCCATAAAGTCTACTTGCGAATAGACTTTTTTGTGCTGGGAAGGGCGTTGATCCCGAAGGTGAGGGGAACGGAGTATACGGCTATAGCCATTTCGGATCACGCTCCACACTGGGTAGACTTGGAGATAGGGGAGGAAACAGGAGGGCGCCCACCCTGGAGAATGGACATGGGACTAATGGCAGATGAGGGTGTGTGTCTAAGGGTGAGGGGGTGCATTGAAAAGTACTTGGAACTCAATGATAATGGGGAGGTCCAGGTGGGAGTGGTCTGGGAGGCGCTGAAGGCGGTGGTTAGAGGGGAGCTGATATCAATAAGGGCACATAAAGGGAAGCATGAGAGTAAGGAACGGGAGCGGTTGCTGCAAGAACTTTTGAGGGTGGACAGACAATATGCGGAAGCACCGGAGGAGGGACTGTACAGGGAAAGGCAAAGGCTACATGTAGAATTTGACTTGCTGACTACGGGCACTGCAGAGGCACAATGGAGGAAGGCACAGGGTGTACAGTACGAATATGGGGAGAAGGCGAGCAGGTTGCTGGCACACCAATTGAGGAAAAGGGGAGCAGCGAGGGAAATAGGGGGCGTGAGGGATGAGGAAGGAGAGATGGAGCGGGGAGCGGAGAGATTGAATGGGGTGTTCAAGACATTTTATAAAAAATTATATGAAGCTCAACCCCCGGATGGGAGGGAGGGAATGATGGGCTTCTTGGATCGGCTGGAATTTCCCAAGGTGGAAGAGCAGGAAAGGGTGGGACTGGGAGCACAGATCGAGGTAGAAGAAGTGGTGAAAGGAATTAGGAGCATGCAGGCGGGAAAGGCCCCGGGACCGGATGGATTCCCAGTCGAATTCTATAGAAAATATGTGGACTTGCTCGCCCCGGTATTGACGAGGACCTTTAATGAGGCAAAGGAAAGGGGACAACTGCCCCCGACTATGTCTGAAGCAACGATATCGCTTCTCTTAAAGAAGGAAAAGGACCCGCTACAATGCGGGGCCTATAGACCTATTTCCCTCCTAAATGTAGATGCCAAGATCCTGGCCAAGGTAATGGCAATGAGAATAGAGGAATGTGTCCCGGGGGTGGTCCACGAGGACCAAACTGGGTTTGTGAAGGGGAGACAGCTGAACACGAATATACGGAGGCTGTTAGGGGTAATGATGATGGCCCCACCAGAGGGGGAAACGGAGATAGTAGTGGCGATGGATGCCGAGAAAGCATTTGATAGAGTGGAGTGGGATTATTTGTGGGAGGTGTTGAGGAGATTTGGTTTTGGAGAGGGGTATGTTAGATGGATGCAGCTGTTGTATAGGGCCCTGATGGCCAGCGTGGTCACGAATGGACGGGGATCTGCATATTTTCGGCTCCATAGAGGGACAAGGCAGGGATGCCCTCTGTCCCCATTATTGTTTGCACTGGCGATTGAGCCCCTGGCGATAGCATTGAGGGGTTCCAAGAAGTGGAGGGGAATACTTAGAGGAGGAGAAGAACACCGGGTATCTTTGTATGCGGACGATTTGCTACTATACGTGGCAGACCCGGCGGAGGGGATGCCAGAAATAATGCGGATACTTGGGGAGTTTGGGGATTTTTCAGGGTATAAATTGAACATGGGGTAAAGTGAGTTGTTTGTGGTGCATCCAGGGGAGCAGAGTAGAGAAATAGAGGACCTACCGTTGAGGAAGGTAACAAGGGACTTTCGTTACCTGGGGATCCAGATAGCCAAGAATTGGGGCACATTGCATTGGTTAAATTTAACGCGGTTGGTGGAACAAATGGAGGAGGATTTCAAGAGATGGGATATGGTATCCCTGTCACTGGCAGGGAGGGTGCAGGCGGTTAAGATGGTGGTCCTCCCGAGATTCCTCTTTGTGTTTCAGTGCCTCCCGGTGGTGATCACGAAGGCTTTTTTTAAAAGGATTGAAAAGAGCATCATGGGTTTTGTGTGGGCCGGGAAGACCCCGAGAGTAAGGAAGGGATTCTTACAGCGTAGCAGGGATAGGGGGGGCTGGCACTACCGAGCCTAAGTGAGTATTATTAGGCCGCTAATATTTCAATGGTGAGTAAGTGGATGGGAGAGGAGGAGGGAGCGGCGTGGAAGAGATTAGAGAGGGCGTCCTGTAGGGGGACTAGCCTACAGGCTATGGTGACAGCCCCATTGCCGTTCTCACCGAGGAACTACACCACAAGCCCGGTGGCGGTGGCTACACTGAAGATTTGGGGACAGTGGAGACGGCATAGGGGAAAGACTGGAGCCTTGGGGGGGTCCCCGATAAGAAACAACCATAGGTTTGCCCCGGGGGGAATGGATGGGGGATATGGAATGTGGCAAAGAGCAGGAATAACGCAACTGAAAGATCTGTTTGTGGATGGGAAGTTCGCGAGTCTGGGAGCGCTGACCGAGAAATATGGGTTGCCCCAAGGGAATGCATATAGGTATATGCAACTGAGGGCTTTTGCGAGGCAACAGGTGAGGGAATTCCCGCAGCTCCCGACACAAGAGGTGCAGGACAGAGTGATCTCAAAGACATGGGTGGGGGATGGTAAGGTGTCAGATATATATAGGGAAATGAGGGACGAAGGGGAGACTATGGTAGATGAACTAAAAGGGAAATGGGAAGAAGAGCTGGGGGAGGAGATCGAGGAGGGGCTGTGGGCAGATGCCCTAAGCAGGGTAAACTCATCGTCCTCGTGTGCCAGGCTAAGCCTGATTCAGTTTAAGGTATTACACAGGGTGCATATGACTGGAGCACGGTTCAGTAAATTTTTTGGGGTGGAGGATAGGTGTGCGAGGTGCTCGAGAAGCCCAGCGAATCATACCCATATGTTTTGGTCATGCCCGGCACTACAGGGGTTTTGGATGGGGGTGACAAAGGTGCTTTCAAAAGTAGTGGGGGTCCGGGTCGAACCAAGCTGGGGGTTGGCTATATTTGGGGTTGCACAAGAGCCGGGAGTGCAGGAGGCGAGAGAGGCCGATGTTTTGGCCTTTGCGTCCCTAGTAGCCCGGCACAGGATATTGTTAATGTGGAAAGAAGCCAAGCCCCTGGGGGTGGAGACCTGGATAAATGACATGGCAGGGTTTATAAAGCTAGAGCGGATTAAGTTCGTTCTAAGGGGGTCGGCTCAAGGGTTCACCAGGCGGTGGCAACCGTTCGTCGAATACCTCGCAGAAAGATAGATGGAATGGAAAAAAGAAGGCAGCAGCAGCAGCCCAGGACTGGGGGTGGGGAGGGTGGGGGGGGTGGAGGGGGGGGGGGGGGGGGGAGGAACCAGAAGGACTCTCAGGGTTGTTAATATATACTGTATAATATGTATAGGTCGTTGCGACAGATAATTATATATTGGACTGTTAAATTATATTTTTGGAGCGTGTTACTTGTGATAAGGCAGTTGCCAATTAGGGTTAGTTTTCATTTTTGTTATTTATTATTTATTCATTTTCTGTTTATAAAATAGGTCATTGTTATTTGTGTTGTTATAATATTGTGTAAAGGATGCACAATGTACTGTGTTGGTTGACCAAAAATTTTCAATAAAATATTTATTTAAAAAAAATTAATAATTTTACCTTCTATGGCATGTATCAGTCTCTTGTACCATATTCCAGCTCTTATAGTTGTGTAAAGGGATTGAGGCACAGATAAGCCCTGATCTAACTGAAAGGTGAAATAGGCCCAAGGAGCTGAAAGGCCATCTACTGTTCCTCTGAAGTCCCTATGAGTTGCTGGAATTAGTGCAGTTTTTGAAAACTAAAAAGCTACATCTTCAATCTGTTGTTGCAATCCAAATTAACATAGAAACCTGAAGTAGATAGCATCCAGCGGACCCACTATGTTTACTGGGGCACTTCTACTATAATTAGCAGATTACTGGTACACACACTTGAACCCGATCACAAAGGCGGCAGGCACCCACTTTTCAGTTCGCTTTTCCTGGATCCGAGCATCTAACCATTTACGGCTCTTATCGCCAATAAAGTTTGTTCTCCCCAGCCACTGAATTCCCATTCCTTCTGGACACTGCCCTATCACGAGAACCCAGGCATTGACTCAAGAGGAAAGCTTCCTCTGTGCAGCCCTGGCCACAGTAAATGGCTCCCGAGTGAAGCTGCCTATTTAGCGGTAATGTAGGACGCAATGGTGGGTTATGCCAACAACGAACTAGTTGACCCTGTCAAACACATTTCATACATCTCCCTCATAGGCAACAGCGGGAAGAGACTTTCACCCCACCAGCCAGTTAGATTGGAAGTCTGAACCAGAGTGTGACAACCTACAGCATCTCCCAGTCCCCATGATGGCAGCTTGTGGCCCCCACTATTGCACCAGTTCTGCTACCCAGATTGTGACTATCTTAAGAAATGTTTCCTTTTTTCTTTCAGATCGGATCAATATTAAACGTAAAGGCGCCTGGCCATCTGCGTACCTGTCAGTACAGCACATTATTGACTGTGCTAATGCAGGCTCCTGTGAGGGGGGAGATCACACGGGGGTGTGGGAATATGCAAGTACGCATGGCATTCCAGACGAAACCTGCAATAACTACCAGGCCAAGGACCAAGGTAAAGTTCTCTCTGTGCTTCACCCTGTATTACATTCTGATTACATTTATTAGTCCATTTCTACTTGAAGAAGCATATGCATGGAAGTTACATAGGTTACATGGAAATTACATTGAATTTACAGCACAGACGCAGAGAACACTGAGAGGTGACCTGATAGAGCTCTTTAAAATTACAAAAGTGTTTGATAGAATCATAGAGTCATAGAATTTATAGTGCAGAAGGAGGCCAATAGGCCCATCGAATCTGCACTGGCCCTTGAAAAGTGCACCCTACTTAAGCCCACGCCTCCACCCTATCCCCCTAACCCAGTAACTCCACTGAACCTTTTGGACATCAGGGGGCAATTTAGCATGGCCAATCCACCTAACCTGCACATCTTTGGACTGTGGGAGGAAACCAGAGCACCCGGAGGAAATCCACGTAGACATGGGGAGAAAGTGCAAACTCCACACAGACAGTCACCGAGTAGACGTAGGGAAGATATTTCCACTTGTGGAAAAAAAGACCAAAGCTAAATATTTTTAAAAGTTACTACTAAATCCAATAGGTAATTCAGGGGAAACCGCCTCATCCCAAAGCAGGGCATTTGATCCAATTTGTCCATGCTAGTGTTTTAGCTCCACATAAGCCCCTTCGCACTTCTCTTCATCTAACCCTGTTACTATCTCCAACATGTATCTTTTTAGTTTTCTTTTAAAAGCATCTATGCTACTTGCCTCACCCACTTTTATTCAAAGCATTTCAACAAAAATATAAATATACAGAATATGAAAAGAACATCACATCGACCCAACAAACAACCGCCACGCCCCGCCTTCCCCATTTTAACACCCTTATCCCCCCCCACATAAAGCCCCCCCCCCCCCCCCCCCCCCAACCTTGTCGACCCCTCATTCTCCTTGAAGAAGTCAATAAATGGTTTCCACCTCCGGGTGAACCCTTCTACCGACCCCCACAAAGCGAACTTGATCTTCTCCAATCAGAAATTCTGCCAGGTCGCTCACCCACACCCCTGCCTTTGGCAGCCAACACAACAAAATCCATCTCTGGGCTATCATGGAGGCAAAGGCCTATCTTGCCCCAGAGTCCCGGATCTTCCGACACACCAAATATCGCCACCTCTGCACTCGGGACCACCCCACACCCAGAACCTCAGACATAACATCTGAGAATCCCTGCCAGAACCCCTCAATCTTGGGCACGCCCAGATCATGTGGACGTGATTTGCGCACCCCCCCCCACCGCGCACCATCCTCACCTATCTTCCACTCCCTCAAAAAACTTGCTCATCCTCGCACCTGTCATATGGGCCCGATGCACCACTTTAAGCTTGGTGAGACTTAAAATTACACACAACTAGGAAACATTCACCCTCCACAAGGCCTCAGCCCATATCCCAGCCCTCACTTCCTCTCCCAACTCCTCCTCCCATTTGTGCTTAACATCCTCCACCAGGACGTCCTCCCTCTCCATCAATTCCTTGTAAACATCCGACACCTTCCCGTCCCCTATTTCGTCTTCCGACAGGAGCTTATCTTGCAGCACCAGAGGCGGAAACCCCACGAAGGACGGCACCTCTCCTCACAGAATCCTAAACCTGCAGGTACCTAAACCCATTCCCCTTGGGCAACTCCTACAATTCCTTCAACTCCTCCAGCCCCGCAAATTTGCCCCCTATAAACAAGTCCCTGAAGTATTCAATCAATGCCTGCAGCCACTCCCGGAACCTCGCATCCAGTCTTGCCGGCACGAACCTATGGTTATCGCAAACACAATGACATGCCCTCTAAGTGCTGCCCCTATATTGCCTGCTTAAAGCCGACACCACCACTGGGCTAACGGAATATCTGGCCAGCGAGAATGGCAAAGGAGCCAACACAAAGCCCTTAAACTCGTTCCCCAACACGATGCCGCCTCCAAATGTCGCCAAACCAACCTCTCCTCCAGGCTCATTTCCTCACCATCACAATGTTTGCAGCCCCAATAATAATTTATGAAATTCGGCAATGCCAGCAAACCCCCCCCCCCGCCCCCTCCCCCCACCCGTCCTCCAGAAAAGCCGGCCGCACCCACAGGGCCTTCCCGATTCCACACACCCCAAAATCAACCCATTGATTGTCCTGAAAAATGACTTAGGTACAAAGATAGGGAGGTTCTGAAACACAACACAAACCTAGGCAGCACCGTCATTTTCACTGTCTGTATCCGCTCCACCAGCGACAACGGCAAAACGTCCTACCTCTTAAAACCTGCTTTCATCCCCTCCACCAATCGGCACAAGTTCCACCTATGCAGCTGGGTCCAGTTCTGCGCCACCTGGATACCAAGGCATCTAAAGCTTGTCCCCACCACCCTGAACGTCAACTCCCCTAACCTCCAACCTTCACCAAAAGCTTGGCATCGACATTCAATAACGATATTGAGCAATATGACCCACACTGCTCAGAGTCCTCATCCTTTTTTAGTAAGAAGTCTTACAACACCAGGTTAAAGTCCAACAGGTTTGTTTCGATTTACTAGTTTTCGGAGCGCAGGTCCTTCATCAGGTGAATGAAGAGGTGGTTTCCCAAAACACACAAATAGACAAAGTCAATGATGCAAGACGATACTTTGAATGTGAGCCTTTGCAGGCAATTAAGTCTTTACAGGTACAGATGGAGCGACTGGAGACAGGGATAATCCCAGGTTAAAGAGGTGTGAATTGTCTCAAGCCAGGACAGTTGGTAGGATTTCGCAAGCCCAGGCCAGATGGTGGGGGATGAATGTAATGCGACATGAATCCAAGGTCCCGGTTGAGGCCATACTCATCTGTGCGGAACTTGGCTATCAATTTCTGCTCGGCGATTCTGCGATGTTGCGCATCCTGAAGGCCGCCTTGGAGAACGTTTACCAGAAGATCAGAGGCTGAATGCCCTTAACTGGGCATGGCTTGAGACAATTCACACCTCTTTAACCTGTGAATATCCCTCTCTCCAGTCGCTCCCCACACATTGACCATTTCTACGGCATGAAAATATAAAGAAATGCACTTTATGGAGCAGCAGAAATGAGCAGCATTTCACCCCCAGCTTGATTCTTGTTCTGGCTTTAGATTGTCTGCCATTTAACCAATGTGGTACCTGCACGACCTTTAATGTCTGCCACGTGATTAAGAATTACACACTCTGGAAAGTTGGTGACCACGGCAGCGTCAGTGGGAGAAAGGAGATGATGGCAGAGATCTATGCCAACGGTCCAATCAGGTATGGTATATGATCAGGGCCATTCCTTCCTGTAATGCACAGTATAAAATGGGAGATTGAATGTATGAGAGAATGTGGAGGAGTCTTGAGCAGATGTGAATGAATCTTGAGCGCAACAACCAGTGGTCCAGTTGTGGGACCCGGAGCAAAAAGTTTTCAACCAGGCCTTTACATTGACTATGAGTAGACAATGCGAGCAGCCCGCCTTCATGTATGAGCATTGACACTGAGTCGGCAAGTTACTCAACCATGAGGGACTGAATGTGAGCATCCCCTAGCCTCCTTCAGTTTCTGCCCACGAGCAGTTTTCACCAATCAGGAGTGAGAAACCAGGTTAGATCATTTTTGACCATCCCTCTCAAACCTAAAAACATAGAGGCCAATGATAATGCTTTACTCTGATTCAGATCACCTAACTCAGCATCAATCAGATCCTGCTTCACATGACTGCCTACCATCCAATCAGAATTTATTTGACTATTTTTACCACATGATTAGCTATTAAACTATCCAATCAGATGGTGGTATGTTTATAGGCTCTTATGCTGAAGAGAGGCGTGTTTTGCTAAATTACTCCTACATTTTTAAAAGGAACTAGCTGGACATTCAGAGCTGTGTTTCAGACTTCCAGTGTTGGTTTTTTTTAACAATGTTGAAGCCTGTAATTACGCACAGTCTGGGAGAATACATTTTGTCCAGAACATTCCTGTGACATCACGAATAGGGGACAAAAAGGAGCTGTTGAAACTGTCCCTCAATCTACACCTTAAGCAGCATATGCAAAATAGATCCACAGCATTATACAACACTGAAAGAGGCTATTAGGTTCATCATGCCTGTCTTTCCTCTTGAGTAGAGCTGTCCAACCAATCCTACTTCCTCCCTTCCTCAGAGGTCACAATCTTACATTTTCCCTTTAGGTATTTGCCCAATTTTCTTTTCTAAGTTACAGTTGAGTCTGTCTCTGCTTTCAGGTGGTGCATTCAGTATCACAACAGATAGCTACGTTGAAGAAAGATTTCTTCATGTCGACTTTGGTCCTTTTACCAATCACTTTCAATGTGTTCTATGGATTTTTCACCATGGAAGCAGAGTTTACTCTATAAAAACAGTTAACGATTTTGAACTCTTCTCTCAATTCCCCTCTTTTTAAAAACATTTTCCAATTAAGGGGCAATTTAACGTGGCCAATCCACCTACCCTGCACATCTTTGGGTTGTGGGAGTGAGGCCCACGCAGACACGGGGAGAATGTGCAAACTCTACATGGACAGTGACCCGGGGCCGCAGTGCTAACCACTGAGCCACTGTACCACCCTAATTCCCCATTTTAGCTGCATGCTCGGAGGAGAACAAACATGTCCAGTACCTCCGTTGAACTGAAGTCCTTCAGCCCTTGTACCATTCAAGTATATCTCCTCTTTGAACCCTCTCCAAGGCATTGAGATCCTTCCTAAAGCCTGGTTCCCAGAACTGGGCACAGTATTCAGGGGAGACAGTGACATTTATCTCAGATTATTATCTCTGGACTGGGAACCCGAGATACAAATTAATGCTCTGGGTACATGGATTCAAATCCCAACATGTAGGTGGAATTTGAATTAAATTAGCAAATCTGGAATAAAATGCTAATCTCATTAATGGAGACCTAGAAACTATCATCGACTGTGTTATGGGTCAGGGTTTAGAGAACCCCAAAGTGTATCATGGAGTTCACCTGACCCACAACTTTTAATAGATTGTGGTATGGGGGAGCACACTGCCCACTCTACAGGTGTGGTACAGCAGAAATAGACAAGTATTTTTTTAAACAAAACAATGTTTATTCTATGAACTCAAGTTAACCTTTTTAAAACGTACAGTGAACATCTTAGCAACCATTAATTCAAATACAACCCCCAAAGACTACAACACTAAGTAAATCCTTAAGCTTTCCTTTTTAATATTCATATGACTTAAAAACAAACCTTTATCAGAAGCACATCAGGTTAAAGTCACTACTGAAAACATTTATAATTCTGAATTCACCAAATGACCAAGAGATAGTCTTTTGATGGCAGAGAGAACAGCAGTACACCTGCTTGGTCTGGCTTCAGCTCCAACACTGAAAGCAAAACTAAAACACACCCTGCAGCAAACAGCCTAAAACGAAAGTAAACCGCTGACAGACAACCCAGCTCCACCCACTCTCTGACATCACTGCAGTAGTAAACACCCATTTCTTAAAGGTACTCTCACTACAGATATTTATATACACACCCATTTATAAACACACATGTGAGGTACTCTCACATGACAACTGTCAAAAAAACCTATCTGGTTCACAAATGCCCTTGAGGGAAGGAAATTTGCCATTCTTACCCAGTCAGGCCTAAGTATGACTCCAGACCCATAGCAACATGCTTGACTCTTAACTATCCCTCTCTGAAATGGCCTAGCAAGTTCAAGGGCTATTGGGGATGGACAACAAATGCTGGTCCAGCCAGTAACAACCAAATCCAACAGCAGAATTTAAATAAAAAATCCAGCTGAGGTGAAACCAGCGTTTTACAAAAGTTGAAATAGAACATAGAACAGTACAGCACAGAACAGGCCCTTCGGCCCTCGATGCTGTGCCGAGCTTTGTCCGAAACCAAGATCAAGCTATCCCACTCCCTGTCATTCTGGTGTGCTCCATGTGCCTATCCAATACCCACTTGAAAGTTCCTAAAGTGTCTGACTCCACTATCACAACAGGCAATCCATTCCACACTCTAACCACTCTGAGTAAGGAACCTACCTCGGACATCCCTCTTATATCTCCCACCCCAAACCTTATAGTTATGCCCCCTTGTAACAGCTACATCCACCCGAGGAAATAGTCTCTGAACGTCCACTCTATCTATCCCCCTCATCATCTTATAAACCTCTATTAAGTCACCTCTCATCCTCCTTCGCTCCAATGAGAAAAGCCCTAGCTCCCTCAACCTTTCCTCATAAGACCTACCCTCCATCCAGGCAGCATCCTGGTAAATCTCCTTTGCACCCTTTCCAATGCTTCCACATCCTTCCTATAATGAGGTAACCAGAACTGCACACAATACTCCAAATGTGGTCTCACCAGTGTCCTGTACAGTTTCAGCATAACCCCACCGCTCTTAAACTCAAGCCCCCTGTTAAGAAAAGCTAACACACGATAGGCCTTCATCACGGCTCTATCCACTTGAGTGGCAACCTTCAGAGATCTGTGGACATGAACCCCAAGATCGCTCTGTTCCTCCACATTCCTCAGAACCCTGCCGTTGACCCTATAATCCGCATTCAAATTTGTCCTACCAAAATGAATCACCTTGCACTTATCAGGATTAAACTCCATCTGCCATTTTTCAGCCCAGCTCTGCATCCTATCAATGTCTCTTTGCAGCCTACAACAGCCCTCCACCTCATCCACTACTCCACCAATCTTGGTGTCATCAGCAAATTTACTGACCCACCCTTCAGCCCCCTCCTTTATCAAGTCATTGATAAAAATGACAAATAGCAGAGGACCCAGCACTGATCCCTGTGGTACACCGCTGGTAACTGGTCTCCAGCCTGAAAATTTTCCATCCACCACCACTCTCTGTCTTCTATGTGATAGCCAGTTACTTATCCAATTGGCCAAATATCCCTCTATCCCACACCTCCTTACTTTCTTCGTGAGCCGACCATGGGTAACCTTATCAAACGCCTTACTGAAATCCATGTGTACGACATCAACTGCTCTACCTTCATCTACACACTTAGTTACCTCCTCAAAGAATTCAAACAAATTTGTGAGGCAAGACTTACCCTTCACGAATCCGTGTTGACTATCCCGGATTAAGCTGCATCTTTCTAAATGGTCATTAATCCTATCCCTCAGGACCCTTTCCATTAACTTACCATTAAGTTCAGTGCTTTCATATTCTATGGATTGAATCTTAACCCCAATGTCAAAGGATAAAATGCAAAAAGATCTGATGCAAAAATCAAACCGGTCTGAAGAGGTAGGACACAAGTCAGGTGACCAACCTACTTCCTGTAAGTAGGTTTATTCATTAAATATTAAATATAATAATGGGGCTGCATATCTTCATTTTAACAGTCATTCAATTTTCAACCACAAGCAGCTGAGTTTCTCAGGCCTCCGGGAACCAGGGAGTTTCAAGGAAGTGAGAGGAGCTGAATCATGAGGGAAGTGCCTTTACTGCACTGATTGTGGGCCAAGAGGAGCATGAGCATTTCCTCTAAGTTCAACAAGCAAACTACCTGACCAACCCTCTCATCCAAGATCTCATTCCTCCAATGCGCCTACCTATTCTCAATGCTTTGGCCCGTGAGCAGACTTCCCACCTAAAAGGTCTCCAGCCTGTGAGCCTTGTTTAAAAAAAAAAGGAGCCCTGCAGTTAAGTTCTGTAGGACTTTCAGGGAACCCTCTTCCGGGTCTTCTTACCTCTCAGCTACCTCTTACTTCTCACTCGACTCATCCTCCATGTCCCACAAACTCGCCTCCAGGTTAAAATCCATTTTTATGCTCCATTTTACAAAGTCAAAGATCCCAGAGGCTTTTTTAACAGCCTTCTCAGTTATCCTGCCACCTTCAAAGACTTGTCTCCATATACTACCAACTCTCTCTCTCTCTTCCTCCCTCTCTAATCCACCTTTAAAATGATATTTAGTTTACATCGCCTTTCCTCATTATCCCTTTTCATCATTTCACAAGGTTCCGCGTTAAGTTTCTACCATGTCTCCACTCATTTGACCAATTTGCTTATGTTCTCTTGAAGTCTGAAGATCCAATGAGTGTGAGGTTATCAAGTGGCAGAGTCAGGAACCTGCACCAAACCTGTCAATTTATAATGGCCACACCAAGCCAACATTTGCTGTTTCTGTTTTTCGTCTGGTAACAATTAGAAGATTTGTGGTTTATTGTCATAGATTCCCCTATTCACCATGTGATTTTAATTAATATGGAATTTCAATATCAAGAACACGCCTTTCCAAATGGGGTTTTAGACCTTTGCAAAATTATCTCAACTTAGCAGCAATGTGATACTATCATTTAAGTAATAAGTTCCTTGCCTTCTATTAAGTATTGCAGTACTGTTCCTGTGTGTCATAATTTGGGAAACATGAGCCAAATTGTACAAAGCAAGGTCCCATGACCAACTATGATTAAATGATCAACTGTTGGTGATTTACTTGAATAATAAAACATTTGGAAGCACACTGGGGAGCATTTACCTTCTCTTTGAATAATGACATTCACCTGAAGTAAGATTCAGTTCAACATCTCAACCAAAACGCATTGGAGTGTCAGCATAGGTGTGTTTGAATGCACGACCAGTTGAGATAGGGGCTAGAATACTACTTCTTACATAAGGCTGACACTCAAGGGCCTTGAAACCTTCTGCTCAGTATGTGTAGTGTAGTTAGATCCTGTTATTTGTTTGGAGAACTGGTTTGTGTTTGATGATTGCTTTCATTTGATTCCTTTCAGTTGTGGCATTATGGCTACAGAGAAGCTGGATGCCTATACTGGAGGTGTATACACTGAGTTCCACACAGACTCTACGATAAACCATATTGTGTCAGTGGCAGGCTGGAGCGTAGACGCGAATGGAGTTGAATATTGGATTGTGCGCAACTCTTGGGGTGAACCGTGGGTAAGTGTTGACCAGATCCTTCATTGCACTGCCAGGCAATCAGCTTTGAACTTTGTTGGTTTGGTCTACCTAGTGAAGCCAAAAGCCAGACTAATAACCAACTCCTGCCCATCCATTCTCTTTGGGTCACTATGGATCCAAGGTGACATGCCTGGCAGTGTAAGATTGAGCCTACTCTGTGGGCAGACTTGATAATCCGATATCTGAACCAGGCAGGTCTGCAGTACCACTGTGCAGTTAAGAATGAATGAACGTGACTGGCTCATTAATGGGATATAAATATCATTACAGGGGTTGGGATTCTTCCCACTCAGCTTCAGATAAAGATAATACTAAAAGCCAAGAGGTCAGTTATAATGTCCTAGCTAGGTGAATGGCAAGAAGCTTATCAGTGCTCTGAGCTGTGTGGTTTTCGCTGGTAGATCCTGCAGACTCTCTCCATATACTTGGATGAGGGGAGAGGACTGTGGATTCCCAAACCTTGGTTCATACCAAATTGTGCCTACATCTCAGATAATGGGGTGTATTCCTCCAGGGAGGGCATTCCATATCACTCCTTTGCCCCTGCACTGCCATTCAGTTGGATCAAGGTAGATATGTACTTCAACTTTACTTCCCTGTCTTTACAGAAAAACATAAGAGCAGGAGAAGGTCATTTGGCCTCTCGAGCTTGCTCGGCCATTCAATAAGCTGCAAATATTTTCCTCTCTGCCTCCTCATGAAACCTGACTCCCTTGTCGATCAAAATTCTGCCTAACTCTGCATTGAATAAATTCAAAAATTGGAAGACCGGAATAAAGAAGTCTTGCTGTGATTGTACAGGGTTTTGATGAGACTGCTTCTGGAGTACGGTATACAGTTTTGGTCTCCACATTTAAGAAAGAATATACTTGGGGGCATTACAACGATGGTTCACTAGATTAGTCCCTGGATGAGGAGGTTGCCCTATGAAGAGAGACTGAGTGAATTGGACTTGTATTCTCTAAATTTCAGAAGAATGAGGGGCAATATTATTAAAACCTATAAAATCTTTGAGGGGGCTTGCCAGGGTGGATTCTGAGAGATTGTTTCCGCTGATCAGGGAATCTAAAACACAGGGGCACAGTCTCGGGACAAGGGGCCAATCATTTAGGACTAAGTTGAGGAGATATTACTTAATTTGTAAGGTTGTGAATATTTGGAATTCTCTACTCCAGAGGGTTGTGAATGCTCCATCATTGAATATATTTAAGGCTGAGAGAGACAGATTTTTAGTCTGTCAGAGAATCAATGGGTATGGGGAGCGGGTGGGAAGTGGGCTTGAAGCCATGATGCTATTGAATCGTGGAGCAGGCTGGATGGGCCAGGTGGTCTACTCCTGCTCCTATTTCTTATGTTCTTATGCTTTTTGGGGAAGCGAATTCCACAACTAATAATGAGCCTTCGAGATAAATAATTTCTCCCCTTCCCATGATACCATAAGCTCCTGAACAAAAAAATCAGTTTTGGTCTTTAAAGTTTCAATTCTCCCCCAGCATTTGCAGGCCTTTTGCAGAGTGAGAATTCTACTGCCGTTTGTGTGAAAAAAGTGCTTTCAGGTTTCGCTGTTGAATAACCAGCTCTAATCCTAAGACTATGCCCCTTTGTTCCAGATTCCCACAGCAGAAAAAATAGTCTTTCTGTATCAAACCTGTTCATCATTTTATTTTATTTTTTAAAATATTTTATTGAAAATTATTGGTCAACCAACACAGTACATTGTGCATCCTTTACACAATATTATAACAACACAAATAACAATGACCTATTTTACAAACAGAAAATGAATAAATAATAAATAACAAAAATGAAAACTAACCCTAATTGGCAACTGCCTTATCACAAGTAACACTCTCCAAAAATATAATTTAACAGTCCAATATATAATTATCTGTAGCAACGACCTATACATATTATACAGTATATATTAACAACCCTGAGAGTCCTTCTGGTTCCTCCTACCCCCCCTCCCCTCCCCCCCCCCCCCCCCCGATCCTGGGCTGCTGCTGCCTTCTTTTTTCCATTCCATCTATCTTTCTGCGAGGTATTCGACGAACGGTTGCCACCGCCTGGTGAACCCTTGAGCCGACCCCCTTAGAACGAACTTAATCCGCTCTAGCTTTATAAACCCTGCCATGTCATTTATCCAGGTCTCCACCCCCGGGGGCTTGGCTTCTTTCCACATTAGCAATATCCTGCGCCGGGCTACTAGGGACGCAAAGGCCAAAACATCGGCCTCTCTCGCCTCCTGCACTCCCGGCTCTTGTGCAACCCCAAATATAGCCAACCCCCAGCTTGGTTCGACCCGGACCCCCACTACTTTTGAAAGCACCTTTGTCACCCCCATCCAAAACCCCTGTAGTGCCGGGCATGACCAAAACATATGGGTATGATTCACTGGGCTTCTCGAGCACCTCGCACACCTATCCTCCACCCCAAAAAATTTACTGAGCCGTGCTCCAGTCATATGCGCCCTGTGTAATACCTTAAACTGAATCAGGCTTAGCCTGGCACACGAGGACGACGAGTTTACCCTGCTTAGGGCATCTGCCCACAGCCCCTCCTCGATCTCCTCCCCCAGCTCTTCTTCCCATTTCCCTTTTAGTTCATCTACCATAGTCTCCCCTTCGTCCCTCATTTCCCTATATATATATCTGACACCTTACCATCCCCCACCCATGTCTTTGAGATCACTCTGTCCTGCACCTCTTGTGTCGGGAGCTGCGGGAATTCCCTCACCTGTTGCCTCGCAAAAGCCCTCAGTTGCATATACCTGTATGCATTCCCTTGGGGCAACCCATATTTCTCGGTCAGCGCTCCCAGACTCGCGAACTTCCCATCCACAAATAGATCTTTCAGTTGCGTTATTCCTGCTCTTTGCCACATTCCATATCCCCCATCCATTCCCCCCGGGGCAAACCTATGGTTGTTTCTTATCGGGGACCCCCCCAAGGCTCCAGTCTTTCCCCTATGCCGTCTCCACTGTCCCCAAATCTTCAGTGTAGCCACCGCCACCGGGCTTGTGGTGTAGTTCCTCGGTGAGAACGGCAATGGGGCTGTCACCATAGCCTGTAGGCTAGTCCCCCTACAGGACGCCCTCTCTAATCTCTTCCACGCCGCTCCCTCCTCCTCTCCCATCCACTTACTCACCATTGAAATATTAGCGGCCCAATAATACTCACTTAGGCTCGGTAGTGCCAGCCCCCCCCTATCCCTGCTACGCTGTAAGAATCCATTCCTCACTCTCGGGGTCTTCCCGGCCCACACAAAACCCATGATGCTCTTTTCAATCCTTTTAAAAAAAGCCTTCGTGATCACCACCGGGAGGCACTGAAACACAAAGAGGAATCTCGGGAGGACCACCATCTTAACCGCCTGCACCCTCCCTGCCAGTGACAGGGATACCATATCCCATCTCTTGAAATCCTCCTCCATTTGTTCCACCAACCGCGTTAAATTTAACCTATGCAATGTGCCCCAATTCTTGGCTATCTGGATCCCCAGGTAACGAAAGTCCCTTGTTACCTTCCTCAACGGTAGGTCCTCTATTTCTCTACTCTGCTCCCCTGGATGCACCACAAACAACTCACTTTTCCCCATGTTCAATTTATACCCTGAAAAATCCCCAAACTCCCCAAGTATCCGCATTATTTCTGGCATCCCCTCCGCCGGGTCTGCCACATATAGTAACAAATCGTCCGCATACAAAGATACCCGGTGTTCTTCTCCTCCTCTAAGTACTCCCCTCCACTTCTTGGAACCCCTCAACGCTATCGCCAGGGGCTCAATCGCCAGTGCAAACAATAATGGGGACAGAGGGCATCCCTGCCTTGTCCCTCTATGGAGCCGAAAATATGCAGATCCCCGTCCATTCGTGACCACGCTCGCCATCGGGGCCCTATACAACAGCTGCACCCATCTAACATACCCCGCTCCAAAACCAAATCTCCTCAACACCTCCCACAAATAATCCCACTCCACTCTATCAAATGCTTTCTCGGCATCCATCGCCACTACTATCTCCGTTTCCCCCTCTGATGGGGGCATCATCATTACCCCTAACAGCCTCCGTATATTCGTGTTCAGCTGTCTCCCCTTCACAAACCCAGTTTGGTCCTCGTGGACCACCCCCGGGACACATTCCTCTATTCTCATTGCCATTACCTTGGCCAGGATCTTGGCATCTACATTTAGGAGGGAAATAGGTCTATAGGACCCGCATTGTAGCGGGTCCTTTTCCTTCTTTAAGAGAAGCGATATCATTGCTTCAGACATAGTCGGGGGCAGTTGTCCCCTTTCCTTTGCCTCATTAAAGGTCCTCGTCAATACCGGGGCGAGCAAGTCCACATATTTTCTATAGAATTCGACTGGGAATCCATCCGGTCCCGGGGCCTTTCCCGCCTGCATGCTCCTAATTCCTTTCACCACTTCTTCTACCTCGATCTGTGCTCCCAGTCCCACCCTTTCCTGCTCTTCCACCTTGGGAAATTCCAGCCGATCCAAAAAGCCCATCATTCTCTCCCTCCCATCCGGGGATTGAGCTTCATATAATTTTTTATAAAATGCCTTGAACACTCCATTCACTCTCTCCGCTCCCCGCTCCATCTCTCCTTCCTCATCCCTCACTCCCCCTATTTCCCTCGCTGCTCCCCTTTTCCTCAATTGGTGTGCCAGCAACGTGCTCGCCTTCTCCCCATATTCGTACTGTACACCCTGTGCCTTCCTCCATTGTGCCTCTGCAGTGCCCGTAGTCAGCAAGTCAAATTCTACATGTAGCCTTTGCCTTTCCCTGTACAGTCCCTCCTCCGGTGCTTCCGCATATTGTCTGTCCACCCTCAAAAGTTCTTGCAGCAACCGCTCCCGTTCCTTACTCTCCTGCTTCCCTTTATGTGCCCTTATTGATATCAGCTCCCCTCTAACCACCGCCTTCAGCGCCTCCCAGACCACTCCCACCTGGACCTCCCCATTATCATTGAGTTCCAAGTACTTTTCAATGCACTCCCTCACCCTTAGACACACCCCCTCATCTGCCATTAGTCCCATGTCCATTCTCCAGGGTGGGCGCCCTCCTGTTTCCTCCCCTATCTCCAAGTCTACCCAGTGTGGAGCGTGATCCGAAATGGCTATAGCCGTATACTCCGTTCCCCTCACCTTCGGGATCAACGCCCTTCCCAGCACAAAAAAGTCTATTCGCGAGTAGACTTTATGGACATAGGAGAAAAACGAGAACTCCTTACTCCTAGGTCTGCTAAATCTCCACGGGTCTACACCTCCCATCTGCTCCATAAAATCTTTAAGTACCTTGGCTGCTGCCGGCCTCCTTCCAGTCCTGGACTTCGACCTATCCAGCCCTGGTTCCAACACCGTATTAAAATCTCCCCCAATTATCAGCTTTCCCATCTCTAGGTCCGGAATGCGTCCTAGCATCTGCCTCATAAGATTGGCATCATCCCAGTTCGGGGCATATACGTTTACCAAAACCACCGTCTCCCCCTGTAGTTTGCCACTCACCATCACGTATCTGCCCCCGTTATCCGCCACTATAGTCTTTGCCTCGAATATTACCCGCTTCCCCACTAATATAGCCACCCCCCTGTTTTTCGCATCTAGCCCCGAATGGAACACCTGCCCCATCCATCCTTTGCGTAGCCTAACCTGGTCTATCAGTTTCAGGTGCGTTTCCTGTAACATAACCACATCTGCCTTAAATTTCTTAAGGTGTGCGAGTACCCGTGCCCTCTTTATCGGCCCGTTCAGCCCTCTCACGTTCCACGTGATCAGCTGGGTTGGGGGGCTTCCTACCCCCCCCCCCCTTGTCGATTAGCCATCCCCTTTTTCCAGCTCCTCACCCGGTTCCCACGCAGCTGTATCTCCCCCAGGCGGTGCCCCCCCGCCCATCCCCTCCCATACCAGCTGCCCCCTCTCCCCAGCAGCAGCAACCCAGTAATTCCCCCCTCCCACCGCTAGATCCCCCGCTTGCGTAATTACTCCCCCCATGTTGCTCCCAGAAGTCAGCAAACTCTGGCCGACCTCGGCTTCCCCCCGTGACCTCGGCTCGCACCGTGCGACGCCCCCTCCTTCCTGCTTCTCTATTCCCGCCATGATTATCATAGCGCGGGAACCAAGCCCGCGCTTTTCCCTTGGCCCCGCCCCCAATGGCCAACGCCCCATCTCCTCCACCTCCCCTCCTCCCCCCATCACCACATGTGGAAGAGAGAAAAGTTACCACATCGCAGGATTAGTACATAAAACTCCTCTTTCCCCCCTTTTTAACCCCCTTCTTCGCCCCCCACATTCGCCCCACCACTTTGTTCAAACGTTCTTTTTAATAACCCGCTCATTCCAGTTTTTCTTCCACAATAAAAGTCCACGCTTCATCCGCCGTCTCAAAGTAATGGTGCCTCCCTCGATATGTGACCCACAGTCTTGCCGGTTGCAGCATTCCAAATTTTATCTTCTTTTTATGAAGCACCGCCTTGGCCCGATTAAAGCTCGCCCTCCTTCTCGCCACCTCCGCACTCCAGTCTTGATAAACGCGGATCACCGCGTTCTCCCATTTACTGCTCCGAGTTTTCTTTGCCCATCTAAGGACCATTTCTCTATCCTTAAAACGGAGGAATCTCACCACTATGGCTCTGGGAATTTCTCCTGCTCTCGGTCCTCGCGCCATCACTCGGTATGCTCCCTCCACCTCCAACGGACCCGCCGGGGCCTCCGCTCCCATTAACGAGTGCAGCATCGTGCTCACATATGCCCCGACGTCCGCTCCCTCCGCACCTTCAGGAAGACCAAGAATCCTCAGGTTGTTCCTCCTTGCGTTGTTCTCCAGTGCCTCCAACCTTTCCACACATCGTTTCTGATGTGCCTCATGCATCTCCGTCTTCACCACCAGGCCCTGTATGTCGTCCTCATTCTCGGCTGCCTTTGCCTTCACGACCCCAAGCTCCCACTCCTGGGTCTTTTGTTCCTCCTTTAGCCCTTCGGTCGCCTGTAGTATCGGGGCCAATAGCTCTTTCTTCATTTCCTTTTTGAGCTCTTCCACACAGCATTTCAAGAACTCTTGTTGTTCAGGGCCCCATGTTAAACTGCCACCTTCCGACGCCATCTTGGTTTTTGCTTGCCTTCCTTGCCGCTGTTCTAAAGGATCCACTGCAATCCGGCCACTTTCTCCTCCTTTTTTCATCCGTATCCAGGGGGGATTCCCTTCTGGTTTACCGCACAGTGTTTTTAGCCGTCAAAATTGCCGTTGGGGCTCCTATCAAGAGCCCAAAAGTCCGTTTCACCGGGAGCTGCCGAAACGTGCGACTCAGCTGGTCATCGCCACACCCGGAAGTCCTGTTCATCATTTTAAACACCTCAATCATATCTCCCAAGGAAATACAAGCCAGGTTTAAGTAACCTGGCCTTATCATTTGACCCTTTGACCTTCAGACCAATATGGGTTTTGCTAGGCTTGGAAATTGTTGACCACAGTGATGGATTTCTCTGTGATTCAGCCTCAGGCTGTTAAAGAAAATGCTGTCTCAGCCAGCCGGGGATTAGGGGAGGCTTCCAAAGTTAAATTAAATGTGCCTTGTATGTGCAACTCATTCATGGAGAGACTTCATCCCCTGCCATCCTCAGCCGCGATCATACTCATTCTACGGTTTACTGTTTCAGGGGGAAAGGGGATGGCTGCGAATTGTCACCAGCGCCTACAAGGGAGGGAAAGGAAACTTCTACAACCTGGCAATAGAAGATGACTGTGCATACGGAGACCCCATCCTGTAGTCATGTATGCATTTGACTGCAAGTCTACTCTTCATTGGAATGGAACTTTTTAAAATACATACATATATTTTTTAAGTGCTAATCTAAAATATAAATTGTTGAGGTATATAAATGATTTGACATTCTGTGCCTCCGAGAGTTGAATTGAGTGCAGAACTGATTGCTTTTTTAAAAATAAATTCAGAGTACCCAATTCATTTTTTCCAATTAACGAGCAATTTAGCGTGGCCAATCCACCTACCCTGCACATCTTTGCGTTGTGGGGTGAAACCCATGCAAATACGGGGAGAATGTGCAAACTCCACACGGACAGTGACCCTGAGCCGGGATCGAACCTGGGACCTTGGTGCCGTGAGGCAGCAATGCTAACCACTGCGCCACCGTGCTGCCTGCGTGATGTCTTTTTTAAACAAAGGTGTAATTGTATAAAGGGAAATAGAAATGAGAATGTTATTTGCTACATAGAGACCACAATATGAATTAAAAAGCCCTTTGAAAATCACGGGTGATTTATTTTTTGGACCCAAGTCCACCTCACTTGTATTTAGGTTCAATGTCTTATAGAATAGACAAACACTATTCATACACAATGGTTCCACTGCGACAGAGATATTGTATTGAAATACCTCTGTACATAGCTTTGTGGGTAAAAGGGCAGCACGGTAGCACAGTGGTTAGCACCATTGCTTCACAGCTCCAGGGTCCCAGGTTCAATTCCTGGCTTGGGTGACTCTGGGTGGAGTCTGCATGTTCTCCCTGTGTGTGGGTTTCCTTCAGGTGCTCCGGTTTCCTCCCACAGGCCAAAGATATGCAGGTTAGGTGGATTAGCCATTCTAAATTCCCCTTAGTGTCCAAAAAGGTTAGATGGGGTTACTGGGTTTCGGGGATAAAGGGGATAGGGTGGAGACATGGGGCTTAAGTAGGGTTCTCTTTCCAAGGGCAGGTGCAGACTCGATGGGCTGAATGGCCTCCTTCTGCACTGTAAATTCTATGATGAGGGTGAAGGACCAATCTTATCTTTTCCTAAAAGGAAAGTGCTTCAGGATCTACGTCTAGAGTATGTACAGCCTGAATTCATTTGCTCCAGACCTCCTGATGTAATCTCAACACAATCATTTTGATTGTTGAGTTGATCAAATACATCAACAGCAGGGACACAGTAATGCAACAATTACTCACCAGACCAGTTATACTCAAAGATGTATCACTGACACAACCTGATTATAAACTGGAATTGCAATGATGCAGCAGTGTTGTGATTCTTTCCAACCATCAACAAGATCTAAATCCTCCTAAGCACAACATTAACCTAACTAAACTGCACATGGTCACCATGACGTTTCCTTCACTCAGTAACACCCTTACTAAAAATAGAATTAAATCTGACTTTAGTGATTCAAGTCTATATTTAGTATAGGCCTCCACTACCTTTAATGATCCTTTCATGATCCTTTAATGATCAGATGGAATAGCACTCATGAAGGTCTTCCAGGGGATTGGAGGCTCCAGTGCATGCACTTTGGGCAGGGTGGTGCCCTGACACTGCCAGCTTGGCACTGCTGAGGTGTCCAGGTGGCAGTGCCAGCAGGCATGGGTACTGTCAGGGTGCCAAGCTGGCATTTTTTGCAATCGTGATTGGGCCAGTGGTGCCCTGCTTAAGTGTTGGGGGGGCTGGGGATTCCCGTGGGGCGTTGCGGCTGGGGGGGGGGGGGGGGGGGGGGGGGGGTGGTCTGGGATCGGTTTGGGGCCTCAGGAGATCGGGACGTTATTTAAAGATTGTATCCCGATCTCTCGCTACACTGGGGAGTTCCGGCAAGTGGAGTTCCTCACTACAAAATGGGGCTATGTGCGGCTATGGCCACGTTTTCCCGATTCAGGCCCCTTTTACAACGCGAGCCGCGTTGAATAGCCACGTGTTTCTCGGCACCGCGAGCACCGGGAAACACGCAGCTAAACGCACTCGCTATGGGACTTTGTTCCACTTGGGTGAATTGTGCCCGATCTGGGGACTTGTGCCAAAGCTGCTCCAATGGCCTGACAAAAGGATGATTCTATGAGTATGACTCTCAATCAACACCTCAGACTCCTCCATCACCATCATCAGGTTATGGTCCCGTCCCATGGGCAGAACAAACCAGAAATGGCAGCATGATGATACACGGGTATGCACCACGTAAATATTGTGGCTGCAAATGCGGGTTAGAGACTCGGAATTCTGAATAACTCCCCTCTCAATTCCCCAAAGCTTGTTCACTATCTGCAAGGTGCAAGTCCGAAGTGGGCTGGAATACATCACACTTGCCTGAATGAGAGTAGCTCCAACAACACTCAAATGCTCGACACCATCCAGGACAAAGCAGCCCACTTGATTGGTACCCCACTACTTTCAACATTCACTCCCTCACCCTCTGTATTTACATTTTGATTTCAGGCAGTTACTTTTCCCAGCAGCTTTCACTAGTTCTATGTACTTTCTTTAATTGTGATAATCTCAGTGATCATATGCTTGAGCTGTCAACTGTATCTAAATTTTTTTTTTTTTAATTTTAGAATACCAAATTCATTTTTCTCAATTAATGGGCAATTTAGCGCAGCCAATCCATCTAACCCTTCACATCTTTGAGTTGTGGGGGTGAAAGCCACACAAACACGGGGAGAACGTGTAAACTCCACACGGACAGTGACCCAGAGCCGGGATCGAACCTGGGACCTCGGCGCCGTGAGGCTGCAATGCCGTGCCACCGTGCTGCCCTAACTATCTAAATTAAACAATGGCATTAGTACTGCCTATATCATCAATTGTAGTACTCCCTAACTGCAAAGTACATTTCCCTTTTCAAGAATGTTGGACTGAAAAATATTTAAGATTATTCACAATTTCCAACCAATTCACCAGTTTATTATAGTTGAAGTACGGGCAGCATGGTGATGCAGTGGTTAGCACTGCTGCCTCACAGCGCCGAGGGCCCAGTTTCGATCCCAGCTCTGGGTCATTGTCCGTGTGGAGTTTGCACATTCTCCCCATGTTTGTGTGGGTTTCGCCTCCACAACCCAAAAGATGTGCAAGGTAGGTAGATTGGCCACGCTAAATTGGCCTTTAATTGGAAAAAATTAATTGGGCACTCTAAATGTTTTCATTTTTTAAAATTATAGTTGAAGTGCATACATTAATTGTTTGGAGTTTGACAGTAAGAATAGTCAATTTCCTGTTCTTCTCAACCGGAGAAGTGGAACTATTGCTCCAGGGGTGCCAAAGCGGACCTGAATGGCTTCCTTCTGTGCCATGAATGACTGTATGAATCTCTTAAGTGTAGGCCCAAAGTGATACATTTTGGTGGGGAGAATGCAGAACAGCAATTTCAATCAAATGATACATTTTTGAAGGGTATGTTTTGTTACCTGTGTGGTAGGTAACATGTGCTACTCAAACCTTGGTTAGTGATGAGGTCTTCTGAATCTCGATGAAGAAGACTCAAACTCGTCCAGGAGTAACAAAAGGTTTATTGAGTAACTATAACAATAATTGCATGAGTTCTTTACTTTAACTTTGATACTAGTAATAAGGTTAACAAGATCTAACTACGGTAACTATACGTAACTCCACTAGCCATCTGAACTAGTCTGCTATTGCCCTGGTCACAGTGCACCCAAGAGAGAGTGAGAGACCCAATGTGGTTGCTTTTTATACCCCTGTTGGTCTGGCCCGCTAGTGATCATGTGGTGCTACTGATTACACATTAACCCCTTGTGTACATGCACATATAGAGATCACTACATCCCCCTTTTTTTCGTGTTACATATTTTTTGTATGTTGTAAAGAAAATTGAACAAACATTATGGATGCAGTTTGCAAATGCATTACATAAAATCAATGAGTTAGTCCGTCAAATGTGAATACATTTAGTTTCTTAATTTTTTTTCGCTTGCGTGAAATTGGTAGACAAATGATGTTATGTACAAGTTGTGATCATCTTGATGATTATACAAAGCCAATTAATATTTTTGAGTCCAATCTTAATTTTAAAAAACTGTGAATCCAAACTTAATGAATTTGTTCGGTTGAGTTGCTTTCTTCTTCTGTTGCTGAAGTGGTGATGTTGATGTCGTTATTTCTTTGTGAATGCGTCAGTGTTCTTGTGTTTAAGTGACCATCAAAGTCATCTTGAGGTGTTCGAGGGGTAAGTGTGTGTGTGTCTACATAGGTCTTTGAAGGCCATACACAATTTGAGAAGTCCGTTAAAAGCATGGGATCCTTGGCATTATTAATAAAGGCATAGAGTACAAGAACAACATTATGCTAACGCTTTCTAAAAAACACTAGTTAGGCTTCAGCTGGAGCATTGTGTTTAATATCTGGGCATCTAACTTTAGTAAGAGTGTCAAGGCCTTAGAGAGAGGTACAGAAGAGATTTTTCTCAAATGGTACCAGGGATGAGGGGGTTTCGGTATGTCCAGGGACAAAGGAAGTCGGGGGCTGTTCTTGAGGAATAGGAGGTCATGAAGAGAATTGATAGAGGTCAAAATCACATGCGTTTGATTAGTAAGGGAAAGCAGTTTTCAACAGCACACAAGGTTATAGGTATCAGAGGGCACAGATGAAAGATGATTTTATCAAGAAACGGCTAAAGGCACGAGATACGGGTCCCTGACAATACACCAGCAATCGTGAAGACTTGTGCTCCAGTACTTGCCACATCCCTAAGCAAGCTGTTCCAGTTCAGCTGCAACACTGGCATCTATGGCAATGTGGAAAATTGGCCAGGTGTGTCCTGTACACCAGTGTTTTTCAAACTTTTTATCCAACGACATATTTTTACAGAATGGCCAACCCTCACAACCCACACCACATTCACAAGAATTCTCCACAGTTACTTTTAAAAATGTCACACTCATTGCTGGCACATCTGTATCATTAAATGTAAAAATTGTAAATTGCGCCGCTGTTTCACCTTAAAGGACAGTTCTATCCTGACACCTTGCTAAAGGGTGTAACTCAGGATTATTTCGTGCACCCATTGTTAGCATTTGTAGAATTGTGTGCAAGCACTGGAAAGATTAAAAGGCTCAATATTACACAGTTTTAACAACGGCACGTTCACTCGTTCAAAATCTATTAAGACTTCGAATAGGAAATTAAATTTAAACCTTCCACTTCAGAAACAGGAGCCTCAATGGCTGAACTAAAACCACAGTCAGATAGAATGTCACTGGATGCCTGTCTGTACCGTTTCCCAGGTAAATATGTAACAGACTGAAAACATGCTTTGAAAAAATGATCGGCACAACCCAGCTGACCAATATGCAAAATGTGCAGACACATAATAATAATCTTTATTATTGTCACATTAACACCGCAATGAAGTTACTGTGAAAATCCCCTAGTTGCCACACTCTGGCGCCATTCGGGTACGTTGAGGGAGAATTCAGAATGTCCAATTCACCTAATAGCACGTCTTTCGGGACTTGGGGGAGGAAACCAGGGCACCGGGAATGACATTCAATGGCATACCATACTGAATTCCCCACAATCACCACCTTGGGGTTTCCATTGAGCAGAACAGAACTGGACTAGCCATGCTAATATTCTGGCTACCAGGGCAGGTTAAAGGCTAGGAACTCCATGGCGAGTAACTCACTTCCTGAGCCCCCCCAAAGCCTGTCCACCATCTACAAGGCAAAAGTCATGAGTATAATGGAATACTCTCCACTTGCCTGGATGACTGCAGCTCCAACAACACTCAAGATGCTCGACACCATCCAAGACAAAGCAGGTCACATGATTGTTCCCCCTTCCACAAACATTCAAAACCTGCACCACCGATGAACAATGGCAGCCGTGTGTATCATCTACAAGATGCAAGTAACTCACCAAGGTTCCTTAGACAGCACCTGCCAAACCACTACCATCTAGAAGGACAAGAGTAGCACATACCTGGCAACCCCACCACCTGGAGGTTCCCGCCCAATTCACTCACCACCCTGACTTGGAAATATACTGTTGTTCCTTCACTGTCGCTGGGATAACATCCTGGAACTCCCTCCCTAGCAGCATAGTGGGTGTACCTACACCTCAAGGACTGTAGCGGTTAAAGAAGGCAACCCACCACTACCTTCTGAAGGGCACACATCGTCGGAGGAATTCCTGCTGGTCCGGGCCCCATGCCGTCTGGGCTCCATCCGCCGCCATCTTGCTTCTCCCTTCTCTTCTCTGCCGCTGCTCCAAAGGATCCTTCGCAATCTGGCCACTACCACTGGTCCTTTCCATACACACACGGGTGGGGGGGGGATCTTCCTTCATCACCCCACACTGGGTTTGGTCTAAAAGAAATTCCGTTGGGGCGCCCGAAAAGAGCCCAAAAGTCCGTTAGAACGGGAGCTGCCGAAACGTGAGGCTTAGCAGTGCATCGCCGCAACCGGAAGTCCGGCCTGACAACTATTGGACTACAATGGCAACATCATTCCTGCTACCGGCTTGTGCCAACGTGAAGTGACGCACAAGTCACGGAAAGCCATCCTTCCTCTCGAGATTGTGGGCTCCTTAAAGGGCTCCCTGCTTGGCGCACAGGCGTGCAAGCTGTTGAACCTCGTTCAAGGAGTTCACTCTCTCTCTCCTGATGACACGCCTGCCTTCCAGGACGCTGGCTTCAGGTCTCAACTCAACGCCATCATCGACCAGCACCGTGACGTCTTCGAAGGCATGGGCACGCTCCCATATACTTACAAGATCCTACTCAAACAGAACGCCACGCCTGTGGTGCATGAGTCCCAGCACCCCTCAAGGACCGCCTCAAGCAGCAGCTGCAGGACCTCCAAGACCAAGGAGTGATCTCAAGAGTTACGGAATCAAGCGACTGGGTCAGTTCCATGGTGTGCGTAAAAAAGCCTTCTGGCGAGCTGAGAATTTGCATTGATCCCAAGGATCTGAATCGCAATATCATGAGGGAGCATTATCCAATTCCCAAGCGCGAAGAGATCACATGCGAGATGGCTCGCGCCAAGCTCTTCACCAAACTTGACACCTCGAAAGGATTCTGGCAAATCCAGCAGGAAACTGTGTACCTTTAACACCCCCTTTGGCAGATATTGTTACAACAGGATGCCGTTTGGGATCATATCGGCTTCAGAAGCGTTCCACAGCATCATGGAACAAATGATGGAAGGCATTGAAGGTGTTCGCGTCTATGTCGACGACATAATAATTTGGTCCACAACCCCGCAGGAACATGTCAGTCGCCTCCAGCACGTGTTCAAACGCATACGGGAGCAGGGTCTACGCCTCAACAGAGCCAAATGCTCCTTTGGTCTGATGGAACTCAAGTTCCTAGGAGACCACATATCCCAGTTGGGTGTGCGGCCGGATGCGGACAAGGTGGCTGCTATCACAGCCAAGAAAATGCCAGAGGACAAGAAGGCGGTCCTCCGATTTCTGGGCCTGGTCAACTTCCTAGGGAAGTTCATCCCTAACCTCGCCTCTCATACCACGTCGCTCAGGAACCTGGTCAGGAAGACGACAGATTTCCAATGGCTTCCTGCCCACGAGCGTGAATGGAGAGAACTCAAAACCAAACTCACCACGGCCCCGGTCTTAGCCTTTTTTGATCCAGCGAAAGAGACAAAAATTGCGACCGATGCCAGCCAATCTGGCATTGGGGCAGTGCTCCTGCAACGCGATGAGGCCTCATCATGGGCCCCCGTTGCATATGCGTCACGCGCCATGACCCCCACGGAACAGCGCTACGCGCAGATAGAAAAGGAGTGCCTGGGCCTGTTGACCGGTGTCGTCAAGTTTCATGATTATGTGTACGGCCTTCCCCAATTCACCGTCAAGACCGACCATCGCCCGCTGGTCAATATAATACAGAATGACATGACGCCTCGCCTCCAGCGTATTCTGCTCAAGCTCCGGCGATACGACTTCCAGCTGGTATACACCCCGGGCAAAGACCTAATCATTGCCGACACTCTCTCCAGGGCAGTCAACACTCCATGTGACCCAGCGGGATTCGTCTGCCAGATTGACGCCCATGTGGCCTTCGTGGCCTCCAATCTACCTGCCACTGATGAACGCCTCGTCCAAATTCGCCACGAGACAGCGGCTGACCCTTTGCTACAGCGTGTCATGCGCCACCTAACAGACGGGTGGCTCAAGGGCCAATGCCCGCAGTTCTACAACATCAGAGATGATCTGGCGGTAGTCGATGGTGTTCTCCTGAAATTGGACCGCATTGTCATCCCGCACAGCATGCGCCCGCTCGTCTTGGAACAGCTACACGAGGGCCATCTTGGCGTGGAGAAGTGCCGCCAACGGACCCGAGAGGCAGTGTACTGGCCCGGCATCAATGACGACATCGCCAACACAGTGCTCAACTGCCCCACTTGTCAGCGCTTCCAGCCGGCCCAACCACGTGAGACCCTACAGCCCCATGAGTTGGTCACGTCCCCTTGGTCCAAGGTCGGGATCGACCTGTTCCACGCGCTGGGCAGGGACTATGTCCTGATTGTAGACTACTTTTCAAACTACCCGGAGGTGGTACGTTTACACGACATCACATCGTCTGCAGTCATCCGTGCCTGTAAGGACACCTTTGCTCGACACGGCATCCCACTCACTGTGATGTCGGACAAGGGCCCCTGCTTCACAAGCCAAGAATGGTCCAACTTTGCCAGGAGATACAACTTTGTGCATGTGACATCCAGTCCCCTGTACCTCCAATCCAGCGGCAAAGCGGAGAAGGGCGTCCACATAGTCAAACGGCTCCTCTGCAAGGCTGCCGATGCTGGGTCCGATTTCTACCTCGCCCTGCTGGCCTATCGCTCGGCCCCACTGTCCACTGGCCTGTCGCCAGCCCAGCTGCTCATGGGTCGCACCCTGAGGACGGCGATGCCGTCCATTCATGTCCCAGACCTCGACCACATTCCGGTCCTTCAACGAATGCAACTGTCTCGTGCACAGCACAAGGCGGCTCATGACTCCCGTGCAGCTGATCTCCCTGCTCTGGCTCCAGGTGACAACGTCCGCATCCATCTTCCGGATGGTGGCTGGTCTGCAACCGCTGTGGTTCTTCGGCAGGTGGCTCCCCGCTCGTTCCTGGTTCGTCTACCGGATGGCTCCGTTCTGTGCCGCAATCGACGTGCCCTTCGTCTCGTTCCGCGCTCGCTACGTGATCCTCCACCATTGCCATGCCCTCCTGTTGACGCTGACCTGGACTATGCAGAGATTCCGGTCACTCTGCATCCTCCTCACTCTGACGCAGTCCAGCCCGCTCCTCAACCGGCGGCTCCCGACCCACCATTGAGGCGATCAACCAGAATTCGTCGCCCACCTCAGAGACTTAATTTGTGAACTTTGTGGACTGATGGACTTTCTGATTTGTTCTGGTCTTCCGTTTAATCGTTCAAGTGGTTTGTATATAGTGTTCATCTCGTTATTCTTGCGACACACTGTTTTTTTCTGCCCCAGGCACCTTCCCATGTAAATAGCTTAGTTTTTATGTACATAGTCCTGTAAATATTTCGCACACACGTAGTCAGGAACATTCACGATACACTATTTATTGCCACGCAGGTACATTTTTTATAAAAGAGGGGATGTCATAATATACACCAGTATATCATGATGCAGACACACACTGATGGACACACAGTGGGACCAATCAACATACACAACACCGCAGCCAATCACCAGTGAGAGCACACGCACTATAAAGTCAGGGAGCACCAGAGTTCCCTCTCATTCGAGTTGCAGCTAGCTAGGAGGACAGAGCTCACAGCCTGCAACACAGACATTCTCCATGTGCTGAGTGCATCGACTGGTTAGGACAAGGCAGAGGTCTTTAGTTAAAGCTAGTATCGTATTAACCCACAGTCTAAGTATGTTTAAACAGTTAATGATTCAACAAAATAGTGTTGCACTATTTCAAGTGTTGCTGGCCTGTGTGTGATCCATAACACCCAACACATCAGCCCTGCGATCGGGAACGTCAATGCATGGCCCTGTGATCAGTGCAGCCACCTAAATTGGCCAACTCCCGATTTAAAATGGCGAACGGCAAAGGCTGATGGGAAAGTCAGCCAACATAGACAGAAACCAGCAGCTGCAGCTTTGCTGTGTATTTACCTCTGCAAAGGCCAGACAACATCGAGACCAGCGACCATCAGCATAACAAAGTAGCAGCCATCTGCATACTGATGAGCAATCCCCGGGAACAATAAGTAACATTTTGGACACACAAAGCAAAGCCAGACTCCTCGGTGCCAGCAGGAGCCAACACAAAGGAGGTGAACGAGCACCTCAAGACCGCCCATCGATCAGGGAACCGCTCCAGTATTGGAGAAAATCGAACCAAGTGATTGGGACAAAGTACAATCACTTAGGACCAGGTACAGGGTCCGCCCTGAAAGGAGGGAAGCCCCTGGGGACTATAAGAGTTAAGTCCCAAGTTCAAATCGCTCTCTCTTCACCTCTGCATTCTGCCGGATCACCCAGCAACACAAACCAACATTCACCGTGACCGGTGCAGTGACTCCCGACAAAGTAAGTCTTAATTCAACGCTCGCTACGAGATAGGCGCTCCTAGCTACCAATCCGTACCAACTTCGAATCCCGCAGACTCAGAACCTGAACAAAAGGCCATTTGTTCCCCTGACCTGGTGGGCCAGTCCGAAGTTAAGTATAGGCCTGTTAGTTGTAGAAGTAGCTTAGACGTAGAATTTGTGCATGAGTAGCGATTACTGTGTCTAATAAATGTGCTTTGATTTAAATCTTACTAATCGGTGTATTGGGTTATTGATCATTACTCGGACTTGAACCTCGTGGCGGTATCATAAAGATACCTGGCGACTCAAGAGCAAAGGTAATAAAACAGAGCAATTGAACCAAGGAGAAAATTAGCAACATTATTTGGCGAATCTGGTGGGACCCGATCTAGAAGTGGCAAAACCACTCCGGGAGAACCCAGAACTTGAATTAGAGATCCAATTGGAAACAGAAAACCACAAGCGTTCAAGCAGTTCTGTTCAATACTCATAATTCTGAAGTGTGTGTATGCATGCGTAACTAACAGGGCGATAAGGTAAAACTGATAGATTTTTTGTTGCGACATGTGCGCAGGGAAAGCCACAGAAGAGAAAAGCACCCCAACCCCCCACACAGCAGATAGTTCAGGCTCCAATGAACCCAGTCACCACCCACCGCACAGCCACATCGGACGATGCGGAATTTCTATACTCCACCCCCTTAACAGTGATCCAATTACGGGACGCGTGCGAGAAAATCACCCCGTTCCTCCCCACCTCAGACCCCCACCATTTCTTTGCCACAGTAAAGCATCAGGCCTGGATGAGCGAGAGCATGTAAAGCTCACAGTTTTAAGTTTAGACCCTTCAGTAGCAGCAGCCCTTCCCGACCCACAGAATGTAGGAGGAGGCACCCTTGCAGAAATGCATACCGCGATCCTGGATGCGATCGGGGTGACCCCGTAGATGGCCTCAACAAATGCAGGCAAAAGAAATCCGAGCACCCCACAGCGTTTGCTGGACGCCTGTGGATCCACTTTGCAGCAGTCTTTGGAGACGTAGACCGCGCCCATTTGTCCCCAGACAACATGGTCAAATGGAGCCGCACACTTATCTCCCATGCCACAGAAACAGGACAGAAAGCCTGCATGAGTTATGATCCCTCAGAGGAGGCCAATAACGGGAAATGTGTCGTGAAAAGATTGTCCCGCGTTTGGGAGCAATCTATATAAAGCAAACCCGCAGTCAAGAATCCTGAGGAAAAGCAGGCCGCCGCAGATATACAAGCAGTTGCCACACACCAGAACGCCGCATGGGTGAATGAAGGAAAGAACAGCCCCCCACCCAAGTCGCAGGAGTGTTACAACTGTGGACAGTTGGGCAACTTCGCAAGAGAGTGCAATGCCCCTAGAATGCCACAGAGAGCCCAGCAGACGGGCGCTCTGAGTAAGAGCCCATTCATAGTGTTAACGCCAGTTCAGATCAGACGGACCTGACCGGAACGGACTGACGGTGTTCGGGCTCCCCCAGTTGGGTCTGCGACACCCTTTGGCATAGGTCCGGACGACCGGTAGTTGCAGCGAAAATTCGGGGACAGCCCATCAAGTTTCTCTGGGACACAGGAGGGTCCCGCACCACAATAAATTCCTCCACCCTGTTTCAAAAAGACACGTGGCCCACTACAGCCACCATCACCCTCAGCGGCTTTACAGGCCACTCACAGCAGGGACACATCACAGCCCCTGTACCCATTCAAATCGGTAACTTCATCACCAAGCACCCCGTAGTTTTAGTTGATCTGCCCCACACAGCAGAACACATTCTGCGAATCGATTTCATGAATTCCCACAATCTTTCATTTGATCCAGTCAACCAGTGTGCCTGGAAAATGGCAAAGTCCGCAGGAGCCCCCGCAACGCTCAACATAGGAGAATACGCGAACAAAATTAGCGCAGTAGGCGAATTTTGGTTTAACCCGACCACGCTTAGCACGGACAAGCAGGTTCGGGCAGTTCTGCAAAAACACAGGGCAGCATTCGCGACCCACAAGCACGACTGTGGATGGATGACTGGCTCCGTGCAAATAACAGGACCTGACCCTAGACCCCAAAAACAGTATGGATTTCCCCAAGAGGCAGAGGGAGCAATCTCAAAGGTAATAGAAAGCTTATTAGAGCAGGGCATACTTAGATCAGTAGCCTCCACTAATAATGCCCCGATTTGGCCAGTGAGAAAGCCCGATGGATCACGGCGACTGACCATCGATTACCGGGAACTCAACGAAATCACCCCCGCAGCAGCTCCCACAGTAGCCACAAGTCCCGAGACCATGCTCAAGCAGGGACTCAATTCCCGATTCTTTACGGTTTTGGATGTCAGTAACAGATTCTGGTCCATTCCATTGGCAAAGACGTGCCAGTACAAAATTGCCTTCACCTTTAAAGCACAGCAGTACACGTGGACATGCCTGCCACAAGGGTTCCACAACTCCCCCTCCATTTTCCACTGACAGCTGGCAAATGGTTTAGCCAAAACCTCTCGCCCCGAATGTCTGGTTCAGTACGTAGACGACCTACTACTGCAGACAGACACCAAGGAAGAGCACATTGAGCTTCTGTCCGAACTCCTGGAACTCTTACACTCAATCGGTTGTAAAGTCAAGCCCAAAAAGGCCCAGATTTTGGAAGATAAGGTGATATATTTGGGAACAATTATCACACATGGTAAACGCGAGATCGAGCATGAAAGGATTGACTCGATTGCTAAACTGCCCCTTCCCCAGAACGTTTCAGCCCTCTGGTCATTTTTAGGACTGGTTGGCTACTGCCGTAACCACATTGACGGTTTTGCCAGCAAGGCAGCACCCCTCTCAGACCTCCTAAAGAAAGGAGCCCCTTGGGAATGGCTTCCGCAGCATACGGATGCTATGGACTCTTTAAAACAGGCACTCATAGCAGCCCCCGCACTATAAGTTCCAGACCCGCTTTCCCCCTTACACTATAGAGGTAGCAACCACAGACCGCAACCTTTCGGCCGTGCTCCTCCAGGAACGGCACGACCAGTTAAGGCCCGTAGCTTATGCCTCCAGAATTTTAGATGCTGTGGAGCAGGGATTTTCAGCCTGTGAGAGGCATCTGCTCACAGTATTTTGGGCAGTTCAGTATTTTTCGTATATTACCGGACTGAACCCCATCACAATTCTCACCGAACACACCCCCACCCAACTTTTACTGGATGGCCGACTCAAGGACGGTACAGTAAGCCAGATTAGAGCAGCTAGATGGACCCTTCTCTTGCATTGACGGGACATCACTGTTAAACGGACAAAGACGCACATCTTTTTAGCCGACAACGTACAGTACCCCGGAACCCCCCATGAATGTGAAATTATCTCTCCACACCACAACACAGGCCCCTTTATTGCTAAAACACCCCCCAGAAAGATAGGCAGTTCAACCCAGAGCCCCCAGCACACAGACACGTGTGAGCCCATTAAGATATATGTCGATGGATCTTCCACAGTATTGGATGGGAAGCGCATAACAGGTTGCGATATTTATGTCGAGGACGCACAGGGACGTGCCCTAGAAGAGATAGCAATAAAACTTCCAGGACACTTAGGCGCGCAGGCAGCAGAGCTCGTGGCCATCGCATATATAGTGGAACACCTAGATTCCTCCCCCAGCCCAGCAGACATATACTCGGACAGCCTCTATGTCTGCAACAGCCTCACGGAATTCCTGCCCCGTGGAAAGCAAGAGTATTTGTTTCCGCAGATGGGAAACCCCTCCCCTCAGCCCCATTGCTCCCATCATTAGCAACATCAGGAACGGCGCACATGGCTCTGCGATTGGCAACACTGCAACGCGACCATGGCCCTGCCGACACCCGCCCGTGACCCACCCGCGGGTTGTGACCCTGGGTTTCAAAATGATTGCTTTTCACAGGGAGCTGCTGGGATCTGGAATGCACTGCCTGCTGGGAGGATGGTGGAAACAGATTCAACATTAATTTTCAAAAGGGAATTTGATAAATATATCTAGAGAAAATGTAGGTCTGCGGGGAAAGAATGGGACTAGTTGAACAAAGGGGTAAATGGCCTCCTCGTGTCCTGCAATGTAGGTCTCACTGTTAAACTTGGTGCCAGCACGCAGTAGAGCGTAGGTGAGCTGCGCACGTGCAGTCAGGCCCACGGCCCAGCCGCCGGTGCACGCGCACTCATCCTGATGCCTTTCCGACCGTTGGGGAGGATGAGGCGCGGGCTCGCTCAGAAACGGTTGCAAAGCAACAAATCCCACTCCGGGCTTCTGCTCTATTATTGTGGTTAATTAAACGTTCCGAAAATTTTAGCAACTATTACTGGGCGGCTAATATAGCCAGGATCAGGAAATGGGTGGTGGGGGAGGGGTTGGCATGGGTGCGCATGGAGGCGGCTTCATGTAAGGGCCCTAGTTTAGGGGCGTTGGTAACTGCGCCTCTGCCGTTCCCGCCAGCACGGCACTCCACCAGTCCAGTGATGGTGGCGGCCCTGAGAGTTTGGGGCCAGTGGCGGAGCATGTGGGAGCAGTGGGAGCATCGGTCTGGGCCCCAATCTGTGATAATCACCGGTTTGCCCCGGTGAGTATGGACGGGGGGTTCCAGTTATTGCGGAGAGCGGGGATTGAGAGGATGGGGGATATGTTCATAGAGGGGAGCTTTCCGAGTGTGAGGGCGTTGGAGGAAAAGTTTGGGTTGGCGAGGGGAAACAAATTCAGGTATCTGCAGGTGCGGGACTTCTGACGTAAACAGGTGTCAACCTTCCCGCTCCTACCGCTAAGGGGGATTCAGGACAGGGTAGTTTCCAGAGGGTGGGTAGGAGAAGGGAGCGTCTCGGACATTTACAAGGAACTTATGGGGTCAGAGGAGACGCAGACCGAGGAGCTGAAGTGCAAGTGGGAGGAGGAGCTGGGAGGTGAGATAGAGGAGGGTCTATGGGCAGACGCGTTGAGTAGAGTCAACGCGTCCGCAACATGTGCCAGGCTCAGCCTGATACAATTCAAGGTTGTTAACCGGGCTCACATGACAGTGGCCCGGATGAGCAGATTCTTTGGGGTGGAGGACAGGTGCGCAAAATGTGCGGGAGGACCAGTGAACCATGTCCACATTTTTGGACATGTCCAAAGCTTAGGGGATTTTGGCAGGGGTTTGCAGATGTCATGTCCACGGTGTTAAAAACAAGGGTGGCACTGAGTCCAGAGGTGGCGATTTTCGTGGTGTCGGAGGATCCAGGAATCCAGGAGGAGAAAGAGGCAGACGTTCTGGCCTTTGCTTCCCTGGTAGCCCGGAGACGGATACTATTAGCTTGGAGGGACTCAAAGCCCCGAAGTCGGAGACCTGGCTATCGGACATGGCTAGCTTTCTCTGTTTGGAGAAAACCAAGTTCGCCTTGAGAGGGTCACAGTTAGGGCTTACCTGGAGGTGGCAACCGTTCGTCGACTTCTTTGCAGAAAATTAATCGTCAGCAGACGGGGGTTGGGTGGAGGGGGGGGGGGGGGGGGGGGAGAGTAGTTTAGATTAGAGTAGGGCGTCAATAAGGGTGGGACCTGTACGAGAGGTAAATGGCTTTTCCATTATGTTTATGGTCTCATGTATATTGTTTATTTTGTTGTTGTTACTATACCAAAAATACCTCAATAAAATGTTTATTAAAAAAAAATTAAACTTTCCGAAATTCCATTGCATCGCAGACATATAAAACAGAAACTCCTGGCTGCAGGTCAGTTGGAAAAGCTTTCTTGCAGCCAATTCCCAGCGAGCTCAGTAACTAGAACATAGAACATACAGTGCAGAAGGAGGCCATTCGGCCCATCGAGCCTGCACCGACCCACTTAAGCCCTCACTTCTACCCTATCCCCGTAACCCAATAACCCTTCCTATCCTTTTTGGTCACTAAGGGCAATTTATCATGGCCAATCCACCTAACCTGCACGTCTTTGGACTTTAGCCCAGGAAACAATGGGACTCCACAGTGGGCGACGATTTCTTACTTTTAATATTGTTTATTTACCAGAGAATACATTCATTTGTAGCGAATAGAATGAATGCTGTTGATAGCACCCCCAATAAGTCCCGTTAATAAAACAATGCCCCGATATATCTCTGGCGAGAATCTTGATCAGGATGACTGACAAATGAACAGAGCGTTTTGGGGACGGTCAATCCTCACATGATTCTGCTTTAATTTATTCCCCAATGCCAGGTTTCAGTTTGCATTTCAAAGCTTAATTTAGGATATTTCAGTCACAGACTGACACTGTGTGCGGGACATGCTCCCCTCAGTTGTGGCAGAGCTATAAACACAGCCTTTGTGTTTTTACTGCCAGCCGCCTTTACTCTGTGCTGATGGGGGTCTGGGTTAAGTCACCGAGCTCCAAACTGGACTGACCTACACGTTAGGCATGCCTCTTATTTCAATTCGCCCACATGAGCGAACTATCAACATCAACATCAGCAGCACGGTAGCACAAGTGATTAGCACTGTGGCTTCACAGCGCCAGGGTCCCAGGTTCGATTCCCCGCTGGGTCACTGTCTGTGCGGAGTTTGCACGTTCTCCCCGTGTCCGCGTGGGTTTCCTCCGGGTGCTCCGGTTTCCTCCCACAGTCCAAAGACGTGCAGGTTAGGTGGATTGGCCATGCTAAATTACCCGTAGTGTCCATAAGGGTTGGGAGGGGTTATTGGGTTGCGGGGATAAGGTGGAAGTGAGGGATTAATGTGGGTCGGTGCAGACTCGATGGGCCGAATGGCCTCCTTCTGCACTGTATGTTCTATGTAATCTATGTATGTAAAAATTAAAACAAACGTCCAAGACGTTTAATGCCAATGGTTGGGCAATTCAACCGATTTATTTCCTAGGGTTTTCCCATTTGAAAGCTGCAGGGTATTTGCATAAAGAAGGCTGACAGCCACAGGCAGCTAGTTCACACCCACGACTGCCAAGCAAACCAGCATTGCTTCTTATTATAAATTATGTCTGGGAAATAATCGTTGTGGAAATCCCCACTGTCTGCTTGTTATAAATTGGCAGATTTTAAAGAAATCTTCAAGTAGCCAATGTCCCCTTGGCATTGTTTTTAATTAAGTAGCCAGAAAATATCCTTTTAAAAAAGTGAACCCCATCCTAATCTGATTTTAAGATCAAACAGTCCCTCATAAGTACAATTCTCTTGCTGGTTTGAATAAAAAATAACTAGATCTGTCCTTACATTAAGCCAGTGCAGTTTCAGAAAAAAAAGAGAAGATGTACATTTCTAATTGGATAATAATTCTGCAATGTTAAAATCAGCCAGTTGTCTCAAACGTTCGGCCAGCCGAAACAAGTAACATGCTCATTTTAGTAAGGATTGCCCAGTTCGCTTCCCCTTTCGAAGACATTAGTGCAACAGTAGTTCTTAGAATGTAGAAGTTAAACTCATGATGAAAGGTCATACTGCATCGTGGTGAGGTATTAGACTGATGTTGTCTCCAGAGTTGCCCTGGAGTCCAGCAATTAATAATCAAACTTCCTACATTGGATTGGATTTGTTTATTGTCACGTGTACCGAGGTACAGTGAAAAGTATTTTTCTGCGAGCAGCTCAACAGATCATTAAGTACATGGGAAGAAAAGGGACGAAAAGAAAATACATAATAGGGCAACACAAGGTATACAATGTAACTACATAAGCACTGGCATCGGATGAAGCATACAGGGTGTAGTGTTAATGAGGTCAGTCCATAAGAGGATCATTTAGGAGTCTGGTAACAGTGGGGAAGAAGCTTTTTTTGAGTCTGTTCGTGTGTGTTCTCAGACTTCTGTATCTCCTGCCCGATGGAATAAATTGGAAGAGTGAGTAAACCAGGTGTGAGGGGTCTTTGATTATGCTGCCCGTTTTCCCCAGGCAGCGGGAGGTGTAAATGGAGTCAATGGATGAGAGGCAAGTTCGTGTGATGGACTGGGCGGTGTTCACGACTCTCTGAAGTTTCTTGCGGTCCTGGGCCGAGCAGTTGCCATACCAGGCTGTGATGCAGCCAGATAGAATGTTTTCTATGGTGCACCTGTAAAGGTTGGTACGGGTTAATGTGGACATGCCGAATTTCCTTAGTTTCCTGAGGAAGTATAGGTGCTGTTGTGCTTTCTTGGTGGTAGCGTCGACGTGGGTGGACCAGGACAGATTTTTGGAGATGTGCACCCCTAGGAATTTGAAACTGCTAACCATCTCCACATCTCCAAAAATCTGTCCTGGTCCACCCACGTCGACGCTACCACCAAAAAAGCACAACAGCGCCTATACTTCCTCAGGAAACTAAAGAAATTCGGCATGTCCACATTAACCCGTTGATGCTGACAGGGGTGTGTACAGTACTTTGCTTCCTGAAATCAATGACCAGCTCTTTAGTTTTGCTGGCATTGAGGGAGAGATTGTTGTCGCTACATCACTCCACTAGGTTCTCTATCTCCCTCCTGTATTCAGACTCGCCGTTATTCGAGATCCGGCCCACTATGGTCATATCGTCAGCAAACTTGTAGATGGAGTGGGAACCAAATTTTGCCACGCAGTCGTGTGTGTACAGGGAGTAGAGTAGGGGGCTAAGAACGCAGCCTTGCGGGGCCCCGGTTTTGAGGACTATTGTGGAGGCGGAGTTGTTGTTCATTCTTACTGATTGTGGTCTGTTGGTCAGAAAATCGAGGAACCAGTTGCAGAATGGGGAGCCAAGTCCGAGGTTTTGGGGCTTTGATATGAGCTTGGCTGGGATTATGGTGTTGAAGGCGGAGCTGTAGGCCATAAATAGAAGTCTGATGTAGGAGTCCTTGTTGTCAAGATGCTCAAGGGATGAGTGTAGGGCCGGGGAAATGGCGTCTGCTGTGGACCGCTTGTGACGGTATGCGAATTGCAGTGGATCAAGGTATTAGAACATAGAACATAGAACAATACAGCGCAGTACAGGCCCTTCGGCCCACGATGTTGCACCGAAACAAAAGCCATCTAACCTACACTATGCCATTATCATCCATATGTTTATCCAATAAACTTTTAAATGCCCTCAATGTTGGCGAGTTCACTACTGTAGCAGGTAGGGCATTCCACGGCCTCACTACTCTTTGCGTAAAGAACCTACCTCTGACCTCTGTCCTATATCTATTACCCCTCAGTTTAAAGTTATGTCCCCTCGTGCCAGCCATATCCATCCGCGGGAGAAGGCTCTCACTGTCCACCCTATCCAACCCCCTGATCATTTTGTATGCCTCTATTAAGTCTCCTCTTAACCTTCTTCTCTCCAACGAAAACAACCTCAGGTCCATCAGCCTTTCCTCATAAGATTTTCCCTCCATACCAGGCAACATCCTGGTAAATCTCCTCTGCACCCGCTCCAAAGCCTCCACGTCCTTCCTATAATGCGGTGACCAGAACTGTACGCAATACTCCAAATGCGGCCGTACCAGAGTTCTGTACAGCTGCAACATGACCTCCCGACTCCGGAACTCAATCCCTCTACCAATAAAGGCCAACACTCCATAGGCCTTCGTCACAACCCTATCAACCTGGGTGGCAACTTTCAGGGATCTATGTACATGGACACCTAGATCCCTCTGCTCATCCACACTTTCAAGAACTTTACCATTAGCCAAATATTCCGCATTCCTGTTATTCCTTCCAAAGTGAATCACCTCACACTTCTCTACATTAAACTCCATTTGCCACCTCTCAGCCCAGCTCTGCAGCTTATCTATATCCCTCTGTAACCTGCTACATACTTCCACACTATCGACAACACCACCGACTTTAGTATCGTCTGCAAATTTACTCACCCACCCTTCTGCGCTTTCCTCTAGGTCATTGATAAAAATGACAAACAGCAACGGCCAATGAACAGATCCTTGTGGTACTCCACTTGTGACTGTACTCCATTCTGAACATTTCCCATCAACCACCACCCTCTGTCTTCTTTCAGCTAGCCAATTTCTGATCCACATCTCTAAATCACCCTCAATCCCCAGCCTCCGTATTTTTTGCAATAGCCTACCGTGGGGAACCTTATCAAACGCTTTGCTGAAATCCATATACACCACATCAACTGCTCTACCCTCATCTACCTGTTCAGTCACCTTCTCAAAGAACTCAATAAGGTTTGTGAGGCATGACCTACCCTTCACAAAGCCATGCTGACTATCCCTGATCATATTATTCCTATCTAGATGATTATAAATCTTGTCTCTTATAATCCCCTCCAAGACTTTACCCACTACAGACGTGAGGCTCACCGGTCTATAGTTGCCGGGGTTGTCTCTGCTCCCCTTTTTGAACAAAGGGACCACATTTGCTGTCCTCCAGTCCTCTGGCACTATTCCTGTAGCCAATGATGACATAAAAATCAAAGCCAAAGGTCCAGCAATCTCTTCCCTGGCCTCCCAGAGAATCCTAGGATAAATCCCATCAGGTCCCGGGGACTTATCTATTTTCAGCCTGTCCAGAATTGCCAACACCTCTTCCCTACGTACCTCAATGCCATCTATTCTATTAGCCTGGGGCTCAGCATTCTCCTCCACAACATTATCTTTTTCCTGAGTGAATACTGACGAAAAATATTCATTTAGTATCTCGCCTATCTCTTCAGACTCCACACACAATTTCCCATCCCTGTCCTTGACTGGTCCTACTCTTTCCCTAGTCATTCGCTTATTCCTGACATACCTATAGAAAGCTTTTGGGTTTTCCTTGATCCTTCCTGCCAAATACTTCTCATGTCCCCTCCTTGCTCGTCTTAGCTCTCTCTTTAGATCCTTCCTCGCTACCTTGTAACTATCCATCGCCCCAACCGAAACTTCACACTTCATCTTCACATAGGCCTCCTTCTTCCTCTTAACAAGAGATTCCACTTCCTTGGTAAACCACGGTTCCCTCGCTCGACGCCTTCCTCCCTGTCTGACCGGTACATACTTATCAAGAACACGCAGTAGCTGATCCTTGAACAAGCCCCACTTATCCAGTGTGCCCAACACTTGCAGCCTACTTCTCCACCTTATCCCCCCCAAGTCACGTCTAATGGCATCATAATTGCCCTTCCCCCAGCTATAACTCTTGCCCTGCGGTGTATACTTATACCTTTCCATCATTAACGTAAACGTCACCGAATTGTGGTCACTGTCCCCAAAGTGCTCTCCTACCTCCAAATCCAACACCTGGCCTGGTTCATTACCCAAAACCAAATCCAACGTGGCCTCGCCTCTTGTTGGCCTGTCAACATATTGTTTCAGGAAACCCTCCTGCACACACTGTACAAAAAACAACCCATCTATTGTACTCGAACTATATCTTTTCCAGTCAATATTTGGAAAGTTAAAGTCTCCCATAATAACTACCCTGTTACTTTCGCTCATATCCAGAATCATCTTCGCCATCCTTTCCTCTACATCCCTAGAACTATTAGGAGGCCTATAAAAAACTCCCAACAGGGTGACCTCTCCTTTCCTGTTTCTAACTTCAGCCCATACTACCTCGGAAGAAGAGTCCCCATCTAGCATCCTCTCCGCCACCGTAATACTGCTCTTGACTAGCAGCGCCACACCTCCCCCTCTTTTGCCTCCTTCTCTGAGCTTACTAAAACACCTAAACCCCGGAACCTGCAACATCCATTCCTGTCCCTGCTCTATCCATGTCTCCAAAATGGCCACAACATCGAAGTCCCAGGTACCAACCCATGCTGCCAGTTCCCCTACCTTGTTTCGTATACTCCTGGCACTGAAGTAGACACACTTCAAACCACCTACCTGAACACTGGCCCCCTCCTGCGACGTCAAATCTGTGCTCCTGACCTCTATACTCTCATTCTCCCTTACCCTAAAACTACAATCCAGGTTCCCATGCCCCTGCTGCATTAGTTTAAACCCCCCCAAAGAGCACTAACAAATCTCCCCCCCAGGATATTTGTGCCCCTCAGGTTCAGATGTAGACCATCCTGTCTGTAGAGGTCCCACCTTCCCCAGAAAGAGCCCCAGTTATCCAGAAATCTGAATCCCTCCCGCCTGCACCATCCCTGTAGCCACGTGTTTAAATGTTCTCTCTCCCTATTCCTCATCTCACTATCACGTGGCACGGGCAACAACCCAGAGATAACAACTCTGTTTGTTCTAGTTCTGAGCTTCCATCCTAGCTCCCTGAAAGCCTGCCTGACATCCTTGTCCCCTTTCCTACCTATGTCGTTAGTGCCAATGTGGACCACGACTTGGGGCTGCTCCCCCTCCTCCCTAAGGACCCGGAAAACACGATCCGAGACATCACGTACCCTTGCACCTGGGAGGCAACATACCAAACGTGAGTCTCTCACGCTCCCACAAAATCTCCTATCTGTGCCCCTGACTATAGAGTCCCCAATTACTAATGCTCTGCTCCTCTCCCCCCTTCCCTTCTGAGCAACAGGGACAGACTCCGTGCCAGAGGCCCGTACCCCATGGCTAAGTCCCCCCCCCCACAAGTATCCAAAGCGGTATACTTGTTTCTCAGGGGAACGACCGCAGGGGATCCCTGCACTGACTGCTTTTTCCCAGTCCCTCTTACAGTTACCCACCTATCTCCAATCTTTGGTGTAACTAATTCCCTGAAGCTGCTATCTATGACCCCTTCTGCCTCCCGAATGATCCGAAGTTCTTCCAACTCCAGCTCCAGTTCCCTAACTCGGTCTTGGAGGAGCTGGAGATGGCAGCACTTCCTGCAGGTAAAATCAGCAGGGACACTAACTGCATCCCTCACCTCAAACATCCTGCAGGAGGAACATTGCACTCCCTTCCCTGCCATTCCTCTAACTTTCTACCAAGATCTGGCTAACAACTAAATTAAATTTTTATAAAAAATAATAATAATATAATAAAATATGGTACTTACCTCAGACCAGGGGACGGGATTCTGGGAATATGGAGGTGATGCGCTTCATGATCAACCTCTCGAAGCACTTTATTATGACTGAAGTCAGGGCCACCGGACGGTAGTCATTGAGGCACGTTGCCTGGTTCTTCTTTGGCACCGGTATAATGGTGGTCTTCTTGAAGCAGGTGGGGACCTCGGAGTGGAGTGGGGACAGGTTAAAGATGTCCGTGAATACCTCTGCCAGCTGGTCCGCGCAGGCTCTGAGTGCACGACCATGGATCCAGTCCGGGCCCGTCGCCTTCCGAGGGTTCACTTTCAGGAAGGCCGATCTGACCAATTCTGCAACTAACCGTGGGATAAAAATTAGAGGGATTTTTTTAAAAAAGCATCCCTTCATTTCATTGTATACTTTTGCCTTTTAGTTACCAGCACTATTGAGCGAGGAGGCTGTAGGGTTGAGTCATCCAAGTGGATAATTAGGGGTCAGTATTCATTGAATGGGCTCACAAGAGCATGAATAGGCAAATGGGAGAGGAGCTGGAGCGAGATGTGCTCACAGCAGCAGAGATAAAAAACAAGGCAAGTAGGTATGGGTGATCCTTGTTTTTTTTGATGTGGGTGTCCTGGCAAGATCAGCATTTTTATCGCTATCGCTAGTTGCACTTGAGAGGGTGGTGGTTAGCTGCCTTCTTGAACCACTGCTGTCCCTGAGATGTAGGTACTCCCACAGTGCTGTTAGGAAGGAAGTTCCAGCATTATGACCCAGGAACAGTAAAGGAATAGCGATATATTTCCAAGTCAGGATGGTGAGTGGCTTGGAGAGGGAATTTCAGATGGTGGAGTTCCCAGGTATCTGCGACACTTGTCCTTCTAGATCAGGGTTTTTCAAACTCAGAGTCGCGACCCGTGGGTGGACGTTAGGATGGTCGCGGAGCGATCGGTTGCGGCATTCCTGATCGCAAGGGATGTGCCGCTACCAGCTTTTAAAAACGCCAGCTGTGACTGGCTTTCAAGAATGCCAGCCATCCTGCACATGCGTGCCCCTCAGGCGGATCGGCAGTGTGCAGGCCTGGAGCCCACAGGGGCACACCGCCTCCTCCTGACATCAGCACACTGTGTTAGGACCAAATTTCTTCTAAAAAATGATGGAGTCTTCCCACCAGAAGCGGCAGCAGAGAGCAGGTCACACGCCCGGCACATACACTGATGTCACGCGCCCTATACATCCATGCTTTGAGCGCGAAGTCACAGAGGAGAGATTCCACCATTTTGTAGTTGCCAGCAAGCAAGCAACAGGACTGTGTGAAGAACTAAGGTGGCACAGTGGTTAGCACTGCAACCTCATAGTGCCAGGCATCCAGGTTCAATTCTGGCCTCGGGTGACTGTGTGGAGTTTGTACTTTCTCCCTGTATCTGCATGGGTTTCCTCTGGATACTCTGGTTTTCTCCCACAGTCCAAAGATGTGTAGGTTAGGTGGAGGGTCTGGTTTAGCACAGGGCTAAAGACCTGGCTTTTAAAGCAGATCTAGGCAGACCAGCAGCACGATTCAATTCCCATACCAGCCTCCCTGAACAAGCGCCGGAATGTGGCGCCTAGGGGCTTTTCACAGTAACTTCACTTGAAGCCTACTTGTGACAATAAGTGATTTTCATTTCATTGGTTATGATAAATGGCCCCTTAGTGACCAGGGATGAACAGGTTCTCTGTGGATGAAGCAACACAGGTGAGTTTCTTTCTCCCATTTTATTTTAATGGACAGTGTATCATATCCACCTGTGGACCAGTCAATGATAGTTTCAAAAAAATATTTTTATTCAAAACAGAGCATTCATAAACATGAACACATAATCATTCAAAAAACATAACACAATCCCCATAGTTTGACATTTCCCCCCTCTTTTTCTCCACTTAATGTCCCCCCCCCCCCCCACCCCCCCCCCCCCCGTCCCCCCCACACACACACACCTGCTGGCAAAAACCAAGTCCTTGTAGCGCACAATGACTTACGCGAGACGAGAAGCGATGAAGTACATGACCCCTAATACATACCACCACAGTCCTCAAACAGGGACAAGAATAACCTCCATCTTACCCAGAAATCCTGCCCCGACCCTCTGAGGGCAAACTTTATTTAAAAAATGTTTTTATTGGGTTTGTGATACATAATATAATATAAATACAAATACCCACAGAATGAAAAAGTTTTGTTACTTGGGTGGTGCCCCTAATGCTCTTGTGGTAAAAAATCAGGGCCTAGTTTTAAGGCCGATTAAATTAGATATCCTTGTGGTGAACGTATTGTACTAACCATTCACCACTGTATTACATTGTATCACGCTGTTGCCCATGTGGGCTCCATCTATGGACTATTGTACTATACTACACGGAATGTATCATGTTGGTGCCCTTGTGGGCTCCGCCCCTGGCTCCGCCCCCATGAGGGGAGGTATAAAGAGCAGCTGCCCTGTAGGCAGCTCTCACTTGCAGACCAGTCGCAGGCAGGCATTGTTCTAGTTGATTAAAGCCACAGTTCACTTCAACTCTCTGTCTCGCCTGAATTGATGGTCGCATCAATTTAATCAACGACATCGCTACTGAAGCAGCCCTCAAACCTGGCCGACCGGAACTCGACCCACAGGCCGCGGAGGCCAAAGGGATTTTTTTCACACTGGCTCCGATGTTTTGAGGCCTACCTCACCGCCTCCTCCTCGCCCACCATCACCGACGAACAGAAGCTGAGCCTCCTCCATGCCATCGAATCTCTGTACAACTCGAGGAAGCCTCCACATACGCAGATGCCCTCGCGATACTGAAGCGCCTATACGTGAGGCCGGTGAACGAAGTGTACGCACGGCATCTCCTCACCACTCGCCGCCAACGCCCCGGGGAATCGCTGGAGGAGTGCCTACGCGTCCTCAAAGTCCTCGCGCGAAGCTGCAACTACCAGGCCGTCACGGCCTCCCAACAAATGGAACTCGTCGTCCGGGGCACCTATGTGGCTGGGGTCAAGTCTAACTATGTCAGACAACGCCTGCTCAAGAAGGGCACCCTCGACCTAGAAGAGACGGTAAAACTAGCCACCTGCCTAGAAGTAGCGTTCCAAAGCCTCAATGCGTTCCCGTCCAATCACGTGACCCCCCCCTCGTGGACCCCCAACCAGAGAGTACCCCAGGCCTGTGCCGCGCAGCGACCCGCCCAACCCGGGGGGACTACCCTGCTATTTCTGCGGCCAGCACCAGCACCCCAGGCAACGCCGCCCGGCTCGGAACATGAACTGCAGCGACTGCGGCCAAAAGGGACACTTTGCCAAAGTTTGCCTGGCCAGGTCCAAATCCTCCAAATCGCAGGCCCGACTCACAGGCCCGCAGACCCCGCAGTGTGGCTGCGTGGCTGCCGGCTCCGCCCCCTCCGGACGCATCATCGGCCTCGTGCTGTCCGTGGGGGCAGCCATCTTCAATTCCGCACAACATATGCGACTCATGGGAGCCGCCATCTTGGTCGCCGTCTCCCAAGTGGCCTGCCATGTGCGACTCATAGGGGCCGCCATCTTGGACGCCATCTTCCTCGCCGCCCGACACATGCGACCGACGGGGCCGCCATCTTTGCCGCCATCTGCAATGCCGCCCGACACGTGCGACTGACGGGGGCAGCCATCTTGGGACCACCTCATCACCTCCGATCACGCCGGCTACCCACAATTCGGCACGGTCACCCTGGACCAGTCACGACCAAAACACCTCCGGAACGCCATGATGACCGCCCGGGTCAATGGACACGAAACGCCTTGCCTGTTTGACTCCGGGAGCGCAGAGAGCTTCATTCACCCAGACACGTTTAGGCGCTGTTCGCTCCAAATCGTCCCCTCACTCCAAACTATCTCCCTCGTTTCCGGATCGCACTCAGTGCAGATCCGAGGGTACACTGTCGTGAACCTCGCGATACAAGGCGTCGAATACCCAACCTTTAAGCTATACGTACTCCCCAATCTCTGCGTTCCTCTCCTGTTGGGACTGGACTGCCAGTGCAACCTCAGGAGCTGACCCTGAAGTTCGGCGGGCTCCTACCCCCTCTCACCGTATGTAGCCTCACGACCCTGAAGGTCGACCCTCCCCCGCTCTTCCCAAATCTCACCGCCGACTGTAAGCCAGTCGCCACCAGAAGCAGGCGGTACAGTATTCAGGACAGGACTTTTATCAGGTACGAGGTCCAGTGACTTGCGGGAAGGGATCATCGAGGCCAGTAATAGCCCTTGGAGAGCTCAGGTCGTGGTCGTCAGGACCGGGGAAAGAACCGGATGGTTGTAGACTACAGCCAAACCATAAACCAGTACACGCACCTCGATGCGTACCCCCTCCCCCGGTTAGCGGACATGGTTAATCAGGTCACACACTACCGAGTCTTATCCACGGTGGATCTGAAGTCCGCATGCCACCAGCTCCCAATCCGCCCGGAGGTCTGCCACTACACGGCCTTTGAGGCAGACGGCCGCTTCTTCCACTTCCTCCAGGTCCCCTTCGGCGTCACAAAAGGGGTCTCGGTCTTCCAAAGAACGATGGAGCGAATGGTGGACCAGTACGGGCTGCGGGCCACATTTCCGTACCTGGACAATGTCACCATTTGCAGCCACGACCAGCAGGACCATGACGCCAACCTCCAGAAATTTCTCCAAACCGCCCAAGCCCTCAACCTCACTTATAACAAGGAGAAATGTGTTTTCCGCACAACCAGACTAGCCATCCTCGGCTATGTCGTGGAAAACGGAGTTCTAGGGCCAGACCCCGACCGTATGCGCCTCCTCCTGCAACTCCCTCTTCCCCACTGCCCCAAGGCCCTGAAAAGGTGCCTCGGGTTCTTTTCCTATTACGCCCAGTGGGTCCACAACTATGCGGACAAAGCCCGCCCACTGATCAAAGCTACCATCTTCCCACTGGCGGCTGAGGCCCGCCAGGCCTTCAGCCGCATCAAGGTAGATATTGCCAAAGCCGCGATATGCGTGGTGGACGAGTCCGTCCCCTTCCAGGTGGAGAGTGATGCGTCAGAGGTCGCCCTCGCCGCCACCCTCAATCAGGCGGGCAGGCCAGTAGCATTTTTCACCTGTACCCTCAACGCCTCCGAAATTCGACACTCCTCAGTCGAAAAAGAAGCCCAAGCCATCGTGGAAGCTGTACGGCACTGGAGGCACTACCTCACTGGTAGGAGGTTTACCCTCATCACCGACCAACGGTCAGTAGCCTTCATGTTTGATAATACACAGCGGGGCAAGATCAAGAACGATAAGATCTTGAGGTGGAGGATTGAACTCTCCACCTATAATTACAATATAGTGTATCATCCTGGGAAGCTCAACAAGCCCCCAGATGCCCTGTCCCGCGCACGTGCGCCAGCGCGCAAGATGACCGACTCCGGGCCATCCACTATGACCTCTGCCACCCGGGGGTCACCTGGCTTCTCCACTACATCAAGGCCCGCAACCTGCCATACTCCACTGAGGAGACAGAAAGTTGAAGTGACAGTGGCTTTAATCGACTAGAACAGTGTCTGCCTACGGCTGCTCTGCAAGTGTGAGCCGCCTACAGGGCAGCTGCTCTTTATACCTCCCCTCATGGGGGCGGACCCAGGGGCGGAACCCACATGGGCACCAACATGATACATTCCGTGTAGTACAGTACAATGGTCCATAGGTGGAGTCCACATGGGCAACAGCCTGATACAATGTGATACAGTGGTGAATAGTTAGGACAGTACGTTCACCACATTCACCCCCTGTTAAAAAAATTGAAGTCCAGCAGGGGTGAAGGGCTCACAGGCTCAGTCTGGCCGGCGCCCTGATCATGCACTGCGATCGGCGGAGCTCTGGTTTCGCAGCGGTCACGGGTGTCGAACTCGTCGGTGCAGGCACAGGGGTGGACTCTGGGAGTGTGTCTTCAGGAGCTACATTCCTGTGGGTCGACGAAGGGGGGAGGGGGTATAGGAGGGGGTGGGGTCGCAGCAATCCTAAATTAAAGAAATGGGCACTTTAAATTAAAACCACAGTCCTCTCCAGCAAGAAGCCTGCAGAATCCAAATACTCGACCAACAGACAAGCGGCCAGAACATGTCCGGGCCTGTCCCATTCAATCACCCATCAAAGATCATCGCACTCTACTGAGACCCAGCAGGAGATCATCATACACCATTAAAATGCACAGGTCTATAGTCCGTAGCCCAGATTGAGGCAGACTTTCCATCACCCAGAGTATCTACTGTTGCCTTATATGGGAACAGGTCATGTGCAGCCCACACCACCAGAGATGGGACACCTGGGGCGAACGGTCATCAACCAGACCATTGGCTGCTGGGACCTCCCGAGACCTCATTTGCCAGAAGCCAGAGAAGTTTGTGGAAAGGCAGGGAGAGAGGGGCATAAAGCTTGGCATCTCAGAGACACGAGCAGCAAAGACTCGGTGTGTGAGGTGACCTTGACCTGACCAGAAGTGTCATGATATTCAAACACACACATCATGATAGACACACCAACAGACAAATCAGAACACACACCACAACCAATGACAGAAAGATATAAAAGCACAGACACGACCCCCGGTGGTCAGTATTAGCTGCAGAGGAGAACCAGGACACATCTATTGCCAAAGACACTCAGGGAGACAGCACGTGCAGAGTATCCAGAACGAACTGTATTATAAGAGTTATAATAAAATAGAGTTGTACCACATACAACTGTGTTGGCTCATCTGTGCACCAGAGCACCCAACACCACATGGTACAGGAGTGGATCGATACCTGCCGGCATACCTCAGTGTACACAGACAACCAGCAGTGCCCAGGCAAAATGATAGAGCTCCCGGTTCCGCAGGCGCTCCAGTGCGACGGCGACCTCCACGAAAACTGGCGGCGATTCCGGCAAATGTTCGAGTTGTTCCTGGCGGCAGCTGAACTCAAGGACCTGGATGATAAGGAAAAAATTGAATTTCTCCTCGTCGTCGCCGGTGCAAGGGCAAGAGCAATGTTCAGAAGGTTCAGGTTCTTCAGGAGGCAGCAAAGGCACGATTACCAGGCAGTCATGGGCAAATTCGCCAAGTACTGTGAAGAATACGCAATCCAATGGGGACTTAAAGGTAAGAAAAGCTGCAGTACTCACCTCGTGGCTGGGATCCCGGAGCCCGAAATCCCGGGCCTGAGAAAAGGCTGGGTCGAGGTCGGCGGCCATCTTGCTAAAGGTATAACGCTAGCACAGTTGCGCGAGAAGTGCGCAGAACCGGAAGTTTCGTTTGCGCATGCGCGAGATGCTGCGCATGCGCAGTCAAGAAAACGGCCATCGGTAAAGGAACAGCGATCTGAGCATGCGCAGTCGCTTCCTACGTGCTACATACCGAGCGTCAGGATGTCAGAGGCCCAAGACTGGATCAATTTAAAAAGGAAATGTCCCAAATCCAATTTAAAAGGGAAACGTCCCAAATCAAAAAAACAAAAATCTGTTAAAGCTGTAAAAACAACCTTCCTTCACCTGGAATGACAGCGCAGTGCCGCAAATTGACCCAGGAGATGAATTTTACCTCCGAAGAACCCTCCGACAAGCAGTTACCTACGCACAAGCCGATGATTCCGACCTTGAATACTTCGATGACGATTTTTACAGTGTTTCCGGACCTCGCGAGCCCAATGATAGCTCCGTGGTCCTATATGACTATGACTCGGACGAACCTTTCGTGTTGCACATTGGCGGCCCCCACATTGAATCCGACGCAGATGCGGATTCATTTTTCGGATTTGAGGATCTTCAATCCAGCAGATATGACGTTCCAACTTATCAGTACCGGATGATGCTGCAGCCTGACATTAACAGACAGGGAGCGGTGCAAGCACACGGAGAGTGCCCTGCTGCCACACAGAGCGTGGTCCACGTCCCGCTCAACGTTCCCGACTCTATGAAAGAAGACATGCAAGACTCCAGAGTGCAGTCCTCGCATGAACCAGAAGTGACTCCAGTGTCACAAGCTTCCACAGCAAGCTCGTGGACAGACTCCACAATTGCAGAAACGCAAGACTCCAGAGCGCAGTCCTTGCACGAACAAGAAGTGACTCCAGTGTCACAAGCCTCCACAGAGAGCTCGTGGACGGACTCCACGATGGAAGGAACGCAAGACTCCAGAGCGCAGTCCTTGCAGGAACAAGACCATGAGGGTCTAGCAACCTCTCCTGACCAACCAGCGGCAGACGATGCAAGTCTGCCATGCTCCCGTGAACAGCAAGAAGGCTATAACAGCCTACCATGCTCCACTACACAGCAGCATGACCATGACGGTCTCTCATGCTACAATAAAGGGCACAGCGCTGAAGACTGTTCAAGCCCAACTGAAGACAAGCCAAAGGAATCGCCTCGTCCAAGCCCGAAGAAAAAAGGTTTATGCGCTGACCTTCAGGATCATTGTAGCCGAACAGAGATTAAGAATGCTGCACGGCCACAGAAGGATGCTGAGGATTTGCTAACGAAATTAATTGAATGTTTAACTTGCAAGGAGCAGACTGAGAATTGCCAGTGTTTTAGTACGGATCGAAAAAATGGACAAGACATTGATCCTCAGGTAATGGAAATAACACAACCTGAATCATATCTACAGCAGGGACAAATGTCTCCCTTCAACACAATGCCGCAAAATCCCAACTTCGGAGACCAGCAGTTAGTCAGTAATGACTCTTCAAACCTGGAGGGGAACATTAATTGCATTGAACCTATACACACTCCACTGATTATTGAGCAGAACATTGGAGCAAGAATCCTGAGGACACCGACATCGAGTAGCCAGATAACGAATTTAAAACCCACAGCAGTTTCAAGTGAACCAAGTGTGCTTTCCACTAATGGTGAAGATGCAGATAAGGTCGACCCGATTGTCCATTGTACCACACTAACCCCAGTGATTAAGCAGTTATGTATGGGGAGTATAATGTGGGCAATTGAGAACAGTTAAAGAGAGACCGTGACCATGCCAGTCCCAGCAAAATCAGACCCAGAGACCATGAAGGCATGTACATTAAACAAAGTTACATATGAGGTACCTGAGAAGAAAAGTGAAACGGAATGCTCTTTGGAAAATGGCACAATGTCGATAGAAACAGTGGATCCTATATTCGAGACCATACATATGGGAGAATTTGGGGGTAATAAACAAGGTTCTGCAATGTCTGGGGGAAGATTTAAAGTTCCAAAGAAGAAAAGCCCAAATGAAGGACAATGGCAAGACAATGACAGTCCACCGACATGGTGTGCACCACCAGATGAACACTCTGACAATTTACCCAACCCTAGTGAACAGCAAGCTGCTAATGACGATCTATCCACGGGATGTGAGACGAGTGACGACAGCATCCCACTTCCCATGCAAAAGGTGCAAGGTGACAGACCTCGCCTAGTGCGTACCGAGGCACTCAACGATCACGGTGGGACCACTGACGACTGCGGTGGCGGCGCACCGCTTCCACCCTCGATGGCTCGAGCCTCTCCACTGGTTGGTGCATTCCTGCATGTTCCGACTCCAGAAGTGCAGCTTCAGGGAATCTCGGCTGCCTCCAGTGAACCTGTTGGGACTCCGGACGGGGGGCATCGGCGGAAGGCAGACCGGACTCCAGATGGGGAGCAGCCAAGCGCCGACTCTGATTTGCGCACGCCAGACCTTGCTCCGGACGGGCGGTGTCGCGGCCTCGGTGATGGCACGCTCAGGGTGACGGCAGATGCCACGGCAACAGGGAATGGATCGCGTGGCAGTCCCACTGGGTCGGCAGTGGCAACCAGCACCGGCGGTCCAAGATGGACACACCAATTCGCGCCATCGCCAGACGTTGATGCGAGCAACAATTCTCTCTCCAAGGCGACATGCTTCGACGTTTCTCTGCGGAGTCGCCCTTCCGGCACAGCAGAAGGCCGGAACCAGCGTACACGGTCTTGGCTAACTTCCACATCTGGCACAGTCATCGCCTTGCATGATATTAGTGATGGTGCTACTTCGATGGCAACGACCCATCGGCTACAAGATGCCGTCCACCACAAACATAAAAAGAAAACAGACTCCACCTTGTTCCTGGCATGCAGGGCGGATGGATTGGTGCGTAGGCGCAATCAGCGGGCTTTGTGCCGCCTTCCACGCTCGCAACTGCACCGTACGCACACGCCGGATCCTCCACTGGTTCCCAAGGATGACTTCGTGGAGATGCCACGGATCATGCCCCTTCCATCGCCACCAGAACCAAACCACAGCCAGGGCACCACTAACAAAGATGTTGAATGTTATATTTGCAAGAATGAAAAAAACCAAGCACTGCATGAAGTACAACAAATGGTAAAGTAGAGACTTCGGCAACAGCATCACCTCCAACAGTCCAAGGTGAACCAGTGTGACCCCAAATCTCCACAGCTGAACCGGCTTGAGGACCAGCCCATTCTTGAGGCGGTCACCCATTAGACTGGACTTATAACGCTGTTAATACGTTCAAAAAGTCAAACACTTCTGTATTATAACCTGTTGTTGTTTATTGTTCCAGATATCGTCTGACCGGACCAATGTTCAAGTTTTTTTTTCTCTCGCATCCAAGTTTTGTTATGGTACAACCTTGTTAGTGTGACGCACCCGACATCGCCCCATGTAAATAGTTACGTCATAAACACACGCTGTACACAACACAAACGCACACTCTTAGATGCACTCACGACACAATTATATTTATAACCACGTAGGCACTTGTCTTTGTAAAAAGGGGGGATGTCATGATATTCAAACACACACATCATGATAGACACACCAACAGACAAATCAGAACACACAACACCACAACCAATGACAGAAAGATATAAAAGCACAGACACGACCCCTGGTGGTCAGTAAGAGCTGCAGAGGAGAACCAGGACACAGCTATTGCCAAAGACACTCAGGGAGACAGCACGTGCAGAGTATCCAGAACGAACTGTATTATAAGAGTTATAATAAAATAGAGTTGTACCACATACAACTGTGTTGGCTCATCTGTGCACCAGAGCACCCAACACCACAAGAAGGAAGCAAGCAAGGAAGAAACAGCCAGCAAGAATCACCTTTTCAAGAGGAACCAGAGGGACTCAGGGATCGGATGTACAGCAAACTAAACCACCTTTGCGAGTAGTACAGTCGAATCCTGGGTGTTTCTTGGATATATATAGCGGGTAATTTACGAGGTTAACTCTCTTTAATAAAGTGTGTTGCATTAAATCTGTGTCAGTACTTTGTTCTCATAAATAAAGACACCGTGGTGAATTTAATTAAGGAGCTGGTTGAAGTATCTGAATTGGACAGATATAACACTATTTACATTTCGGTCAGTCTCTTATTTATTTGCATGAGCTTCGACTTTGGACCGTTCCTTCTTCTCGTTCTTTTGTCCACCTTCCGTCCTGCTGTATTCGTTGTGGCCGTTGTTTTCTACCCTGCTTGTGTTCCCCTCTCTCTTCTCCTTCCTGGTTCTCCTGTATTATTTCCCCCCCCCCCTCCCCTTTTCCCTACTGTAGCCATCTGGGATGGCCACTTCCAACAAGGTACAGAGAAACTCGCAAAGCCTAGCGGGTAAAATGGACAAGCCAAGACTCAGGCAGGCTCAGAGCCTGAAATGCATATTTGTCAGCAAAACGTCCAGACGGTATCGAAACTCCGTCCAATTAGGATTGTAATGGGGCCGATTAGCATTTGATGGCCCATCTTCACCAAAACAAAGGACTGGTACTCAAGCAACCGGGATAGTCCCAGACATTTCGGCGCCACTCCCTGTTCAAGGGAAACACAAACAACAGAGTCAATGACCGCTTGGGACACGCCCAGCCATCCAGATCCCCGCCCACTTATTGGCTAAGGAATCGAACGGAGTGATCAGGGATCACCCAATTAGTAAGGCCCAAATCGAAGGACCGCCCAAAAGAGCGCGAAAACCCCCTGAGTATAAGAAGAAGAAGGCCCTTGGCCTTGGTACCCCGGTCACGGCCATCGCCAATTGCAGCAACACCAGAAGCAAGTACAAGTTCAACGCCCACTACCAGACGGATGATCCCAGCTAAGCAGCAGTTACTCCTTCGAACCCGAGAGATCCAGAATTGAACAGCGGCCACTGTTTTCTGACCTAAGCCGGGTGCCCGAAGTTAAATACAGGTTGTCTTATTCGATAGGTGTAGTTGACGAGTAGTGTTTATGTTGCATGACTAATTGTGTGTAAATAAAGTACCCTTGACCTTGAACTAACTAACTGGTGTCTGGCTGTTTGATCGATAGCCGGTTGAAACTTGTGATGGTATCATTTGATACCTGGCGACTCTAAGCATTCGGACAGAGATAACATAGAAAGGAGGGCAAATTCACTGATTGCCATAATTAGAACAGAGCCACAGAAAAGACAAAGTAGAAAGAATCGGCAACAGTTATTGGCGACATCTGATGGGATTCGACCCAGAAGTGACTTTGTCACTCCGAGAGAACCCACAAAGCATTCGAATTAGAATCCAAATTGGCAAAGAAAAAGAAACCACAAGTGAAACCAGTATCGATCAAACCTCCAGAATTCGGAAGTGTGTAATTTGCATGCGTACGAACAAAGGGATATAAGGTAAACTCGATAGATTTTATCGCGTGAAACTTTCGGGAGTTGCGTAAACCGTAAAATAGCTTGAGCCGTACCCGTGTTTGCACTACCGCTTTATTCCCCTTGTTCCAAATTTCTGGGAGTCAGAAGTATTTGTAAGGATGGCCAATAAGGCAATGGAACGCCTTATGCATCCACAAGAACCCGAGGTCGCAGCGACCAATAGGTCAGAGGAGATTACTAAGTACCGAAAGGGGAAAGGATGGCCCCTATGGTCTGAGTTTTGCGTGAATGAAGAGACAGGTCCTGGCAGTATAGGACAGGCTTGGTGGGCCAGCCTGACCGAGATCCATAAAAAGAGTGAGACTCAGGTTCATAAGCCGATGGCAATCGTGTCCTGTCTGGCACAATTGCGAGGCACAGAGGACGTCGTAAGGACGCTCCGCAAGCAGCTTGAGGAGAAGGAGAAAAGTAGAGAGGGAGATATCAGTGAAAGCGAGAGATTAAATGTGCAGCTCCGGGAGCAGTTAGCAGCGAGGGACAAGGAAATGGTTGATGTCAAGAGGGCACAACAATCCTGTTTCGCCCACCTTAGCAGCTTCCAAATCCAATCTGATAAGGCCTACCAGGACACACAATGTGCTGTAATGGTACGAGAAGAGACAGAGAATCAGGTACAGCAGTTAAAGAAACAGTGCGATGATCTAAAGGCAGCCCTCCGAGCACTCCACAGTTCCACCACGGAACAGAGGCAGAGTTTGGTGGATCATGACAAACGTAGACAGCAAATTGCAAGGTTGCAATCCCTGCTATCAGTTCAAAATGGGTTTAGAGACACCTTTGGCCCACAGCTAGACCAGGAAGACAGCCCCAAATGGCAGGAACTCAGTGAAACGGCCCAACGTAAGCGAGACCGAGAATCAAAATAGAGCCCCCTAGGCCCCGAAAAGAAAAGCATCCGCACCACCGACTGCACAGGCAGCACCCAACCCAATGAACCCCATTACCACACAGCACAGGGTTACCACGGAAGGCCAACCCGATTTCGCGTACACCACGCCATTATCGATCACCCAGTTACGAGATGCCCGCGAGAAGATAGATACTTTCCACCCCACATCGGACCCACATCACTTTTTCGAGATAGTGAAACAACAAACCCTCATGTATGGTTTAGACGAGCCGGAACAGGTCAAGCTCATAGTTATGTGCTTAAACCCCTCAGTTAGGTCAGCCCTTCCCGACCCACAAAATGTAGGAGCAGGTCGCCTCCAAGAAATGAAAACGGACATTTTAGATGCCATAGGATATAACAGAGGAGATCCGGTAGACGAACTCAACCGGTGCAGGCAGAAAAAGGGAGAGCACCCAACAGCGTTTGCTGTACGTCTTTGGATCCATTTTACTGCTGTATTTGGTGAGTTAGCCCGCGCCCATTTATCAGCAGACAATACGGCCAAATGGACCCGTACGTTAGTATCCCACGCCACAGAGGCAGGACAGAAGGCATGCGCCAGTTATGACCCCTCAGACCCAGCGCACAATGAAGTGTGGGTTCTGAAACAATTGTCCAGAGCTTGGGAACAGTCTGTACAGAAAAAGACAGAGCATGAGAGAGTAGACGCCACAATGAATCCAGTAAGGGCACACCAAGACCCCGCATGGGTAAATTAAGGCAGAAGTACAGCGCAGCACCCCAAGACACAAGAATGTTACAATTGCGGACATGAAGGACATTATGCCCGAGAATGCAATGACCCCCGAAGCAGCAAAGGAACAGCACCCAAACGCACCCCCCAGAAACAATACCCGACCCATTCACAGCGTTAGCGCCCGACCAGATAATTCAGCCATGAATGACACTGACTGACGGTGTTCAGGCTCCCCAACTTGGGTCTGCGGTACCCTTTGGGATAAGTCTGGAAGACCGGTAGTTGCAGGCACAGTCCAGGGACACCCCATAGAGTTCCTTTGGGACACAGGAGGGTCCCGAACCACGTTAAACTCCTCCACCATGTACCAGAAAGAGATATGGCCCACTACGGATACCATTACCCTTAGTGGCTTTACAGTCACTTCCAGCAGGGACACATCACAGCCCCTGTGGACGTACAGCTCGGTAATATTAGAACAAAACATTCGGTTGTTTTAATAGACTTGCCCCAGGCAGCAGAACACATCCTAGGCATCGATTTCATGAGTACACACAACCTTTCATTCAACTCAGTTAACCGATGCATATGGAAAATGGCTAGAGCAGCGCGAGCCCCCGCCACACTCACAGTGGGAGATTATGCCCATAGAATCAGCTCAGTAGGAGCGTACTGGTTTGATCCACAAACTATTACCACAAAGCGGTGAGAGAGGTCTTGAAAAGACATAAGGCAGCATTTGCCCAGCATAAGCACGACTGCGGCAAAATCCCAGGTGTAGTAACCATTACAGGTCCCGATCCCAAGCCCCAGAAACAATACGGCTTCCCCCAGCAAGCCGAGGGAGAGATAGCCAAGGTAATTCAAAGTTTATTGAATCAAGGTGTGATTCAACTCGTTGCATCGACAAATAATGCCCCGATTTAGCCAGTAAGAAAACCTGATGGATCATGGCGACTGACCATCGACTACAGAGAACTGAACAAAGTGACTTCCCTAGCAGCCCCCACCATTGCCACGAGTCCTGAGACCATGTTGTGACAGGGAATCCAGTCAACATTTTTTACGGTATTAGATATCAGTAATGGCTTTTGGTCCATACCACCGGACTAAGCATGCCAGTATAAATTTGTGTTCACCTTCCAGGGACAGCAGTACACGTGGACGTGCCTTCCACAAGACTTCCACAACTCCCACTCCATTTCTCACAGGAACTGCTCATCGAGGAACTGCTTCATCCCTGAGTCCCCTGCTGGGGGCTCCGAGGTGTACAGTCCCCGGTAAAAGACCTCAAAGGTTTTGTTGACCTTGTCTGAGTCTGTTTCTAATGTGCCTCTGTTGTCTCTGATTTGTGCGATCACTCTAGTGGCTACCTGCTTTCTCAGCTGGTGTGCCAGCAGGCGGCTGGCTTTGTCTCCGTATTTGTATAGGGTTCCCCATGCCTGGCGGAGTTGGTGCACTGCTTTCCTCGTGGAGAACAGGTCAAAGTCCATCCGTAGCTTTTTCCTCTCCGCCAGGAGTTCTATGGTCGCGACCTGGGAGTATTTACGGTCTACCTCCAAAATGGAGTCGACTAGCTGTTGCCTAGCCGCCCTTTCCACCCTGTCTCTTCGCGCTTTAAAGGCGATAATTTCTCTAATCACAGCCTTCAGCCCCTCCAGAACGTGGAGGGTGAGACCTCCCCGTTCTGGCTATACTTTTAAAAATAAATAAATTTTGAGTACCCAATTCATTTTTTCCCAATTAAGGGTCAATTTAGCGTGGCCAATCCACCGACCCTGAACATCTTTGGGTTGTGGGGGCAAAACTCGCGCAAACACGGGGAGAATGTGCAAACTCCAAACGGACAGTGACCCAGGACCGGGATTGAACCTGGGACCTCGGTGCCGTGAGGCAGCAGTGCTAACCACAGCTCCACCGTGCTGCTTACTCTCACCAGGTCCTTCATCATCGCTGCTTGGATTGCAGCTTCTTTTCCGCTTTGTCCAGGGCGAGCTGCATCTACGCCAGGGCTTCAGCCACTGCGTCCTTCACCGAAGCCTCGATATCCCTTTTCGTCTCCTGCCTGTGTTCCCTCAGAGCTTCCGAGAATAACGCCGCCCAGCTGAAGCCCCCCCCCCCCCCCCCCCCCCCCCGTGACGGAGGGCTTTGTGTGCGGCTGGTCTGCCCTTCCAGCTTGGGCAAAACTTGCGCTCCCCCGCCTGGTGAGCCGATCGGTTCATCCGATTCTCCCTGCTCCAGGCTCCTTCCACTCCTGAAGCTGGATTCTTCGGTTCACGATGCTCCGTCCCCTCCAAAGTGGCATACTCTAGGACATTGCCTGAGGCCCGCCCCCGCCCGATGCTCCGCCCCCGACCGGCCGAGTTCCTGACGGCATTGGTCTCTCATGGTCTCATCCGCCGGGAACTCAGTGTGGCAGCTGCGGATTCAGTCCAGCGCCGCCACAGTCACGGAAGGGCAATCCACGGGCAGGGGGGGTCATTATTTGGGCGGGGTGGTCCGGGGTGAGCGAGCCGGCCAAAGGGGGAGCACTATTTCGCGGGCTCGGTCAGCGGGCTGCGTCCACCATGTAGCACGGCGCAGTCGCCGCCGTGAGCATGCGCAGCCACGGACCCGGCAATTCTCCAGGCCGTATCAGCAGCTTAAGCCGGGTGCTCTACGCTGCCGTCCTGCTAGCCCACAGCAAAACAGGGAATCGGTGGCTGTTTTGCGCCATTTCTTCTGGCGTAAAACACCACTGCTCCCACGTTGGCATGGGGACATAGCCCCAGAATCGGAGAATCCAGCTCCTGGTCTCTGCGCGGTCCCTGGACTGACTTCTTCCGGGCATTTTTCACCTTTTTTTTCCCCCTTTGTTTTACTAAGGTTGGGGGAACAGGTTGTCAAGTTTTCTGGCGAGTGTTCGATAAAAACTGAGTATTTTACAGGTCCGCGGGAGGAGAGACACCTGATGTGCGACTGCTCAGCACATCGTCGTCACCGGAAGACGACCCCTGAGGGCAAACCCTCGGTGGCTCCACCGACCTCCACTCCAGTATAATTCGTCACTGAGCAATCAGAATGGCGAAGGCCAGTGCATTGGCCCCTTTCCCCTCCAGCAGCACCGACACCCCAAAGATGGCCACCAGAGGGCCCGGCGACATCTCCACCCCGACAATTTTCGATAATGCATCAAATATCGGGCCCCAAAACCTCACGAATCTCAGACATGACCAAAACATGTGGACATGATTTGCCGGCCCCACTCCACAACTCTCACACTTATCCTCTACCTCTAAAAAAGTCCTCGCCTGCGTCATGCCCTATGCAACACTTTGAACTGAACCAATCTCAACCTATCACAGGACAACGTCGCATTTACCCGATGAATAATCTCACTCCACACCCTCCATCTGAACTTCTATTTCTCCTCCGCAATTGGTGCTTTCCCTGTGCCTACCAACCATCCTTAAGTATCCACAATCTTCCCTGCCCCCCAACTCATCTGGCAACAACAACCTGTCAAACAAAGTGTGCTCCGGCAACCGAGGATACAAAGGCACCTTCTTCTGCACAAGATCCTGTAACTGTATATACCTGACCCCCCCCCCCCCCCACCTCCGGCAACTCATATTTCTCCTGCAACTCACCCAAGCTTGCAAATCTTCCTTCCACAAACAAGTCCCTCACCGTTCCACCCCTTCCCTATACATTGCTGTCCATCCCTGTCAGGGCGAACCTGTGATTCCCACAAATAGGAACCAGCACCGACATACATCCCCACAACAAAATGCCACCTTAGCTGGTTCCAGACTTTTTTTTTCAGAAAATATTTTATTGAGGCATTTATAATTTTAACACTTTTCAACAACAACATCCAACAGAGACAGAATCCACTCTGGTTCCAGACGTTTAAGAAGAAAGCCACCACTGAAATCACCATATATCTCCCCAGGGCAAAGGGAAGGGGGACCATGACCAGGGCCCTCAAACCTACCCCCATACACGACACCTCCTCCACCTGCACCCACTCCGCCCGCTCCTCCCCTTACCAGTGCTAAACCTTCTCCACGTTCGCCGCCCGGTAGTAATGCAACAAATTCAGGAGCCCATTGCTTCCTTTGTAAAAACACCTGCTGAATCCACAGCACCTTGCCAGCCCATACTAAAGCCAAGATTAACCTGTCCATCTTACAAAAGAACGACTTTGGCAGGAACATCAGGAGGCACTGAAACACAACCAGAAATCTCAGCTGAACGTTCAACTTGACTGTCTGCACCCATCCTGCTAACGAAAGTGGGAGGGCATCCCACCTGTTCAGATCCCCATTTACCCCCTCCACCAAACTGGCCAGATTCCATTTATGGATCGTGGCCCAGTCATGGGGCACCTGAATACCCAAATATCTGAACATACGCCTGGCCAACTTAAACCAGTAAGAAGTCTTACAACACTAGGTTAAAGTCCAACAGGTTTGTTTCAAACACTAGCTTTCGGAGCACTGCTCCTTCCTCCCGAGGACCCAACACTCAGTTGAAATTGCCCCTCTTATTAATTTATGCAAGTCCAGATTTTAGAATTTAAAAAATTTTTGTTTAGAATTTACAGTGCAGAAGGAGGCCATTCGGCCCATCGAGTCTGCACCAGCTCCTGGAAAGAGCACCCTACCCAAGGTCAACACCTCCACCCTATCCCCATAACCCAGCAACCCCACCCCACACTAAGGGCAATTTATCATGGCCAATCCACCTAACCTGCACATCTTTGGACTGTGGGAGGAAACCGGAGCACCCGGAGGAAACCCACGCACACACGGGGAGGATGTGCAGACTCCGCACAGACAGTGACCCAAGCCGGAATCGAACCTGGGACCCTGGAGCTGTGAAGCAATTGTGCTATCCACAATGCTACCGTGCTGCCCGGTTCTGGGATGTCTGCCAGCATCCCCTTACCAAACTCCCCATCATCCAAATTAGACGCATAAACATTTACTAGCACTACCGGTGTGCCCTCCAAAACCCTGCTGACCATCAAAAACTGACCCCCCCTGGTCCCTGCGCCTTCCTAGCTACCATAAATGTCACCCTTTTACTAAATAGAATAGCAATCCCTCTTGACTTGGAATCGAATCCTGAATGGAATGTTTGACCCACCTACCACTTTCTCAACCTCACCTGAAAGTGTACCTGCTGAAGGAACACTACCTCTGCCCTCAAACTTTTCAAATGAGCAAACACCTTAGATTATTTCACCAGCCCAATCAACCCCCACCCATTCCAAGTCACTATCCTCACCAGGGGTTTCTGCATCCCCCTCCCCCACCCCCCTCATTTGAATCCACCATCCAAATCCATCCCAAAACCATCTCTTCCCCCATTTTTTGTTCTTGTCAAAGCCCACCCAAAATGGATGCCCAACCCCCTCTTGGCCCAATAACAATCTGCCACACCTGCATCACCAGGAACCCCCCCCCAAATCCCTCTTCCCCTGACCAATCTAATTGCACCCCCCCCCCCACCCCCCGATTACCTGTTGCAGCCCCCACCCGCACATTACTTCCATTCGTTCACCAGCAATTTTTTTTTCTAAATTTAGAGTACCCAATTATTTTTTTCCAATTAAGGGGCAATTTTGCATGGCCAATCCACCTAACCTGCACATCTTTGGGTTCTGGGGGTGAAACCCACGCAGACATGGGGAGAATGTACAAACCTCACACGGACAGTGACGCAGGGTCAGGGTACAGCACACCAAACCGGACCTTAATTTGAAAAAGTACCACCTCCAGCCCTCCCCTTGGCCAGGTTGGCACCAATGTCTTGGTACATTCGGATCCGCTGGCCCCCCCAAGTACAGTCTCTCATCGTCCTTGTCTACCTAAAGATCTGCTCCTTGACTTCTGGTGGTAGCCATGGTCTAATCAGTCGCACACAGAGTGGCTTCTGCGTGGAGGTGTCGGTTTTGGTCCTTTTTACCTGATTGATGGGGATTTTGATGGATAAAATGTGAGGTGAGTGGAAGGTGACTGTTTCTCCTCCGGATTGGAATGTCTACGGGGTATCAAACCCGGTTAAAGTCGGTGAGAGCCCTGGCCCAGGAGTTGGAGGAGACTCGTGGCGCAATACAAGGTGGGAAGATAGCTTAAGGGAAATGGTCGTCATCGATGGTTAAACTGCCGATGGAGCAATTGATGGGTTTTATTAAGGAGGAATTTCGTCAGCAACTAAAGGAAATGCAGGGAGAGGGTCGAGCACGATTGAGGGGGCAGTAGCACCTCTTCGCGGGACTATGGATTTGACAGAGAAGCACTTGGAGGTGCATGGGGTGACGATTCAGGAAGTGGAAAAGGTGGTGTCCGACCAGTGACCAGATTGTGTCGTTGGAGGCAGAGATGGCCATCCTGGCGGATGTCTGTAAGGTGCTGTGTGCGAGGGTGGATGACCAAGAGAATCAGTCTCAGCAGCAAAATTTTCATATTGTGGGCCTGCCGGTGTGTGTGGAGGGAATAAGTGCCACTGCTATGTCGCAAAGGTGTTTGCAAAGTTGGTGGAGGGGAGGGTTTTCGACAAAGCACCGGAGGTGGATTATGCCCACAGGTCCTTGAGACAGAAGCCCAGGGCTGGGGAGCTGTCACGGGCGGTGATTGTGCAAAGGACAAAGAAAAGATTTTGAGGTAGGCCAAGGCGAGTCAGGACTGTAGCTGGGAAGGCAATCGGATGTGGATCTACCAGAACATTGGTGCCGAGCTGTCCAAGAGAAGGGCAGGGTTAATAAGGCTAAATCACCGCTTTTCAGCGTGGTTTGGGGTGCTGTTGTACCCAGTCAAACTTTGGGTAACTTTCTAGGGCTGGGAATATTATTTCTTGATGCTTAAGGAATGACTTTGTTGAGGAGCACAGGTTGAGGGAGGGCTGAGTACAGGACTTTTGTAATGTGTGTATCTTTGGGCGAGATCTGTGCTTTTTGTACTTTTATACCCTTTTGTATTTTGTGTACTTTGTTGTACTTTTTGTACCTTTTGTACACTGTTGTGCCTTTGTGTACCCTTGGTACAGTTCATGATTGGTTGTGTTTGCAAGTGTGCGAGTTATTAGGGATAACTGCCATTTCTGTGTATGTAGGGCGTCTTTGGTGTAATTTTTTCATTGTTATGGGAGCGGGATGTTGAGGACGGGAATATGTGGGTGGGTGGAGGAGGGGATGTGGCGATTCAAGCGGAATTGAGGGAGTGGTTTGGAGGAAAATGTAACTGGTCTGATTAGTAAGTTTGCAGACGACACAAAGGTTGGTGGAATTGCGGATAGCGATGAGGACTGTCTGAGGATACAGCAGGATTTAGATTGTCTGGAGACTTGGGCGGAGAGATGGCAGATGGAGTTTAATCCGGACAAATGTGAGGTAATGCATTTTGGAAGGGCTAATGCAGGTAGGGAATATACAGTGAATGGTAGAACCCTCAAGAGTATTGAAAGTCAAAGAGATCTAGGAGTACAGGTCCACAGGTCATTGAAAGGGGCAACACAGGTGGAGAAGGTAGTCAAGAAGGCATACGGCATGCTTGCCTTCATTGGCCGGGGCATTGAGTATAAGAATTGGCAAGTCATGTTGCAGCTGTATAGAACCTTAGTTAGGCCACACTTGGAGTATAGTGTTCAATTCTGGTCGCCACACTACCAGAAGGATGTGGAGGCTTTAGAGAGGGTGCAGAAGAGATTTACCAGAATGTTGCCTGGTATGGAGGGCATAAGCTATGAGGAGCGATTGAATAAACTCGGTTTGTTCTCACTGGAACGAAGGAGGTTGAGGGGCGACCTGATAGAGGTATACAAAATTATGAGGGGCATAGACAGAGTGGATAGTCAGAGGCTTTTCCCCAGGGTAGAGGGGTCAATTACTAGGGGGCATAGGTTTAAGGTGAGAGGGGCAAAGTTTAGAGTAGATGTACGAGGCAAGTTTTTTACGCAGAGGGTAGTGGGTGCCTGGAACTCACTACCGGAGGAGGTAGTGGAAGCAGGGACGATGGGGACATTTAAGGGGCATCTTGACAAATATATGAATAGGATGGGAATAGAAGGATACGGACCCAGGAAGTGTAGAAGATTGTAGTTTAGTCGGGCAGTATGGTCGGCACGGGCTTGGAGGGCCGAAGGGCCTGTTCCTGTGCTGTACATTTCTTTGTTCTTTGGTAGTTTGTGTAGAACCCGAACGGGGGAGACCACATGGTAGGGTAGAAAAGAACAACTGGTTTATTCAGGTATCCTGAAAAATAACTAAGCTACTACTCCTCTCCCTGAAGAGCAACCCACCTTAACCTACACCCTGGTCAGGGTTTTTATAGCCCAAGTAAAGGTTTGTGGTCCGCATAGGCCGTAAATGCGTGGCCGTAGACATACTGGTGTAACTTCCTGACACCAAACACAACAGCCAGGCCCTCCTTCTCAATCTAGGCATAGTTCCATTCGGCGTCGGTCAGTGAGCGCGACGTGAAAGCTATTGGTCACTCTGACACATTGGCCATCCGGTGTGCGAGAATAGCTCCTACGCCGTAGGGGAAAGCGTTGCATATCAGGAGAAGTGGTTTCTCCGGGTTGAAGTGCATCAGTAGCTTCTCAGATGACTGATGTGTTAGGCAGGTTGGTTCGATGTGGACTGCACTCGGTGCAGGGAAGTTAGAAACAGACGTCTAACACAGGAGAAGATCCAACACTGTTTTATTCCACTAGATGAACTGCTGTACATATTCAGCTGTGGGTCGACACTATACTGATGTGACTAGTGACCTGGTAGTAGCCTGACCATTATCATAGATTATCACAGAATTTACAGTGCAGAAGGAGGCCATTCGGCACATCGAGTATGCACCAGCTCTTGGAAAGAGCACCCTAACCAAGGTCAACACCTCCACCCAACACTAAGGGCAATTTTGGACACTATGGGCAATTTATCATGGCCAATCCACCTAGCCTGTACATCTTTGGACTGTGGGAGGAAACCGGAGCACCCGCAGGAAACCCACGCACACACGGGGAGGATGTGCAGACTCCGCTCAGACAGTGGCCCAAGGCGAACCAGACTTACTAGCTACCGCATGGTGTTTGTGCTTGCTAGCTCGTGGACTCTGACTGTCTCAGTAGCTGGGTCCCGAGAGAGCAGGAAACCTAGTGCCCTCTGGCTTTATAGTGGCAGTGTCCTGTTTGGTGATTGGCTGTGCTGTGTTGTATGCTTACTGGTCATCCTATGTGTCAATCACTGCCTGTCTGCATCTCATTATATACATGAGTCGATATTATGGCATCTCCCCCTTTTTTTTGAGTTAAATAAATACTGAGGTGTGTATATATAATATATACAATATATATATACATATAATATATATATATATAATATATACCTGCCTATATAAACGGTGATTGAACAAAGGTATATACATGGGAAGGTGTCGATAGTGCAGATACATGGCAAATTAAGCAATATTTACAAGAGTTAAGTCGATGGATTCAGTCACAAAAATTTACAAAAGTTAAGTCTACATATTCAGTCTTTGTGGCAGGCGACGGATTCTTGTCGATCGCCGCAGAGGTGGATCAGGAGCCGCCTGCACGTGGAGGTGTGGGATCGTTGCCATTGCGGTGGTCGCGTGGACCGGCAGGATCGCTGACAGATTGGTGGAAAAATGCTTGGTCGGGCCCGGATAGCGTCGAGGTCGGATTGTGAGATGAGGTTCGCAGACGCGCCGGTGTCCAGTTTAAATCAGATGCGAGCCTTGTTAACTGTGAGGACAGCACACCACTCATCGTGGAGATCCACACTGAGGATCGAGAGGCATTGCGCAGGTGTGGTGGAAGCCATATCATGTGTGGTTATGATGCCCACCCGATATGGAGACTGGAGGCAGTCAGCATCAGGGTCCGTTGGGCTGTCGGGATCAGAATCTGGCATGCCTTGTTGTATTGAGCGGATACTTCTGCGCCGCAGCTGGGATCGCTGGCTGCTGAGCGGTGGAGCGGATCTGCAGAGGGCTGCGTAGTGGCCAAGCTTGCCACACTGGAGACATCGGCGTCCTCTTGCTGGACATTGACGCTTTAAGTGGGCGGAGCCCAATTCAGACACGCCATGACGCCGACATCAGCGCAATCCGTGCGCCATCGCGCATGCGCAGTGCGGTCAGCCGACGTACGCACCCGCGCAGTCGGGTTTTCGGTCTCGTCGTCCACTCGGTCGTGGCGTGCATGCGCAGGGATCCAAGAAAAGCGCACAAAATGGCCTCTCCTCGATGCTCAGGCCCTGCATCTGTGCAATGACCTGCACCCTTTCTGCCTCGTGGGAGGCCAGCTTTGCAGGTTCTGCCGCCCTGATGTGGGAGTAACAATTCTTGGCATGCTCATAGACAACTCATGTCTCAATAGTGACAGAGAGGGTCAACTGTTTGATTTTAAGGAGCTGCTGCCGCAGGGAGTCGGAGTGGACCCCGAAAACGATCTGATCCCGGATCATGAAATCAGCCGTCGAGTCATAGTTACATGACTGCGCTAGGATGCGGAGATGGGTCAAGAGGGACTGAAAAAGTTCATCCTTACCCTGAAGCCTCTGCTGGAAGATGTACCGTTCAAAGCTCTCATTCACCTCAATGTCGCAGTGGCTGTCGAACTTCAGCAGGACTGTTCTGAATTTTGTTTTGTCCTCGCTGTCGGTGAACGTAAGCGGATTGTAGATATGGATGGCGTGGTCCCCCGCAGCGGAGACAAATAGCGCGATCTTCCTGGCATCCGATGCTGCCTCGAGGTCGGAGGCCTCGATGTACAAGAGGAACTTTTGCTTGACTGTTTTCCAGTTGGCGCCGAGGTTGACAGAGATGCGGAGTTGCGGAGGAGGCTAGATGTTTTCCATTTCGCTGAATGGCTGCTTGCTGGTCGATGCTGATTCACTCGAGGTAGGTCCGTCAAGATCAATATCACTCTGGTACCATGATGTGTTAGGCAGGTTGGTTCTACGTGGACTGCACTCGATGCAGGGAAGTTAGAAACAGACGTCGAACACAGGAGAAGATCCAACACTGTTTTATTTCACTAGATGAACTGCTGTACATATTCAGCTGTGGGTCGACACTATACTGATCTGACTAGTGACCTTGTAGTAGCCTGACCAGACTTACTAGCTACCGCATGGTGTTTGTGCTTGCTAGCTCGTGGACTCGGACTGTCTCAGTGACTGGGTCCCGAGAGAGCGGGAAACCTAGTGCCCTCTGGCTTTATAGTGGTAGTGCCCTGTCTGGTGATTGGCTGTGCTGTGTTGCATGCTTATTGGTCATCCTATGTGTCAATCACTGCCTGTCTGCATCTCATTATATACATGAGTGGATATTATGACAATGACAACTGCCATTTTACCTCTTGGAATGGCTTCTGGTGTTGGGGTTCCATTACCACTGGTGTCCTTTTTTTAACAATTGGTGGAACGGACTAAGCATATCATGGTTCGGAGTGGAGGCCTATGTGGACCGGAACAAAGCGAGTCGGCGGTAGAACGCACGGCAGTTGTGTCAGCTCCACTTTACACTCATCGCCAGAACCCAAACGGGAGAGATAATAGGGACACGCGGTAGGGTAGAAATTAACAACTGATTTATTACGGTATACACAGAAATAACAAAACTCTCCCCGAAGGGCTAACTTCCTTGACCTACCCAGGTCAGGGTTTTTATACAGAGTAGTTTCCCCTGGGAAACCCTGCTCCCAATTACTGGGGGGAGTTCATACTCAGCGGAGTAGGGGGGAAATAAAATAGAACACAGTCCTTGGCCCCCAAGGGAGTCATAATACCTTGGAAGGTGCAAGTGGGGCCCTTTGTCAGGGCCTCCAGGTGAGAATTGCTATGCCAGCAGGTGATGCTAGCGAATGGAAGTAGTGTGGATGGGGGCTGCGGTGGTTAGCCTGAGTGGGGGTGGGAAGAAGGGGCTGGGGGGTTGGTGACGCAGTTGGTACGTCGGTGGAGCTTCGGTGAGGACTGAGGGGGACAACCATCTTGGGTGAGTCCGGTTTTGTGAAGGGATGGAGGTTTGGTGCGGAGTCCAAGTTGGGTGAGGATGACGGTCTCAGTGGAGAGGGGGGGGGGGGGGCGGGGGCCAGAAGCCCCCAGTGAGGGTTGTGACATGGAATGTGCGTGATGTAAATGGTCTAATTAAACATAAGACCATAAGACATAGGAGCGGAAATAAGGCCATTTGGCCCATCGAGTCCACTCCACCATTCAATCATGGCTGATTTCAACTCCATTTACCTACTCTTTCTCCATAGCCCTTAATTCCTCGCAGTTGCGCATCTAGAGTTTGAAGGTGGAGGTGATTTTTCTGCAGGAGACACATTTATGGGTGAAGGATCAGATGCAGCTAAGGAAGGGTTGGTTGGGACAAATGTTCCACTTGGGGTTTGATTTGAGGTTGATTCGTGTTGAACATGCAGGAATAGCGATCTCAGACCACGCGCCACACTATTTGGATGTTAGGTTTAGGTTTGGGTGGGCGCAGAGACCGGGATGGAGGTTGTATTCAAAACGGGGAGTTCTCTGCAGCCAAATTCTGGGAGGTATTGAAGGCAGTCATTCAGGGGGAAATTATTTTGTTTAAGGCTCATAGAGATAGGGTTGATAGTGAGGAGAGACAGAGGTTGTTGGAAGGCATTGTAGACGTGGATCGGAGGTACTTGGTGGCCGCAACTAGGGAGTTGCTGGCGGAAAGAAAGAAGCTGCAGGGACAGTTTGATTTGTTGACAACGGGGAAGGTGGTGGGTCAGCTGCGCCTGCTACAGAGGGTGCAGTATGGGTACGCTGACAAGGCAAGTCACCTACTTGCCCATCAGTTACGACGGCAGGCAGCGGCAAGGGAAACTGTGCAGATGAGGACAGAGCGGGGACGGATGTGGTGGTGATGGAGCCTGGGAAAATAAATTAAATGTTTGAAGCTTTTTGTCAGGAGTTGTACAGGACTGTGCCTAGGGGGGAAGGAAGCAGATATGCGCCAGATTTTGGATGGGTTGGAGTTCCCGGCGGTGGATGAGGGGAAGCGGCAGGCTTTGGAGGAGCCACTGGGGTTGCAGGAAGTAATGGAGTGTATTGGCATGATGTAGTCGGGGAAGACACTAGGGCCAGGCGGCTTTCCGGCGGAATTTTATAAACTGTTCTTGGCGGAGTTGGCTCCCTACATTTTGAGTATGTTTAATGAGGTGGTGGAGAGAAGGGAGCTGCCGAATACGCTGGCGCAGGCGTCTATTTCTCTGATTTCGAAAAAGGACAGGTACCCGATGGAGTGTGGGTCTTCTCGGCCCATCTCACTGTTGAACACAGACGTGAAAGTATTTGCTAAGTTATTGTCGAGGAGGTTGGAGGGGTGTGTGCTGGAGGATCTGATAGGGATCGTGAAGGGGCGGCAGCTCTCTAGTAATATTCGGAGGCTAGTGAATGTGCTTATGACCCCTCGGGGGTAAGTGCCAGAGGTAATTGTATCGATGGATGCTGAGAAGGCCTTTGACCGGGTGGAGTGGCGGTACTTGTTTGAAGTCCTTGGGAGGTTTGGGCTGAAGTTCGAAGTCTGGATACGTCTATTGTATGCGTCTCTATGGCGAATGTGAGTATGGACAAGACAAATCTGGGGTATGGGAGCCAAGGCAGGGATACTTGTTGTCACCATTGCTGTTCACGTTGGCGATTGAACCCTTGGTGATTGCGCTCCCAGCCTCAAATGAGTGGCAGGGGTTTGTGAGGTGGGGTAGAGAGCACAGGGTGTCTCTGTATGCCGATGATTTATTGTTGTATGTGGCGAATACCCTGGAAAGTATGGGGAGAATTATGGACTTATTGGAGAACATTGGGGCCTTTTCAGGGTATAAATTGAATATTGGGAAAAATGAGATCTTCCCAGTGAGCGCTCTGGGTCGGAATGTGAATTTGGGGGAACCGTTCAAAGTGGTTCGGATTGGATTCCGGTATTTAGGGATTCAGATGGCGCATGACTGGGCCACCATGCATAAGTGCAACTTGAAGGATTTGATAGAGGGGGTTAGGGGGGAATTTCAAAAGATGCGACACCCTACGTTTGACATTGGCAGGGGGGGGGTATAGGTGGCAAAGGTGAATGTGTTGCCGAGGTTCTTGTTTATTTTTCAATCCCTCCCAATTTACCTTCCCATGGCCATTTCTGGAAGGGTGTACAAACTGAGTTCATCAGTTGTTTGGGCAGGCAGGACGCCACGGGTTAGTAGGGCTCTATTGCAAAGGAGGGGGAGCTGGCTCTCAGTAACCTGCTGCATTATTATTGGGCTGCGAATGCCAAGATGTGATGATGGTTGGGGAAGGGGTGTCGGACTGGGTCCGGTTGGAGGAGGAATCTTGTAGGGGGATGAGTTTGAGGGATCTGGCAACAGCCCTGTTGCCTTTTCCCCCAGGGAAGTATACAAGCAGCCAGTGGTAGAATCTTCATTTGAGACCTGGAATCAGTTGAGGAGACATTTTAAATTAGGAAATATGTTGGTATTAACCCCATTGTGTGGAAACCATAGGTTTGCACCGGCGAGATGGATGGGATGTGTAGGAGATGGCAGGAGGATGGGATAGAGTGGGTTAGGGACCTGTTTGCTCAGAGTAAGATTGCGGGGTTGGTATTTCTGTCGGCTTTCTGGTGACGGGGTGTGCTGAGCGGACGTACGAAAAGTGGCTCTCCTGAGAATTAGGATTTAGGCACATTTAACCGAAAAGAGCCTGCCAGAATCAGGAAACAACATCCCCCTAACCCTCTTCCAACAACAGTAGAACTAGCATTGCCAAGCAATAACAGTTCCAAAGAGGCAAAAGACAAACAAAGCCTGTGGAAGCAGGCAAAGGAGACAGTGAATGCACGAGGTGACGCAGCCCCAACCACACCCCCCAGAGAGGACCACCAGGCCACGCAGGGAGCGCCCCTTCACTAGTGTGCGGGTGGAGGGAGTTCCCCACAAAGGAATTACAAGAACTCAGAGGCCATTAAGGCTGACATAAGGGCAATGGTCAAGGTGGCTGTGGTGGAGGCACTGATTGCCAAGCAGACGGCCCTGGACAAGGTGGAGAAGCAACTGGAGGCCCAGGGGAATACCATAAAGGGGCTGGAGGGGCAGCACGGTGGCGCAGTGGGTTAGCCCTGCTGCCTCACGGCGCCAAGGTCCCAGGTTCGATCCTGGCTCTGGGTCACTGCCCGTGTGGAGTTTGCACATTCTCTCTGTGTTTGCATGGGTTTCACCCCCACAACCCAAAGATGTGCAGGTTAGGTGGATTGGCCACGCTAAATTGCCCCTTAATTGGAAAAAATGAATTGGGTACTCTAAATTTATTAAAAAAATAAAAAATAAAAATTAAAGGGGCTGGAGAAGGCCTTCACAGACCATATCATCGCACTGGAATCAGAGGTGGCAAGGTTGGTGGCAGCACCCTAAAACCCTAAAAGGGAAAATCAAGGACCAGGAGAATCGAATCGATCGAGGCATCAGAACCTGCGGATAGTGGGCCTACCGGAGAGAACTGAGGGCAGGAACCCCACGGAATATGTGGCCCAGAAGCTGGAAAACCTGGTGGGGAGAGACAGTTTTCCCATGCTACCAGAAATAGACAAGGACCACAGGTCACTCTTGCCAAAACCCAGGGCCAGCGAACAGCCGAGGGCCATTATTACTAAACTACACCGGTACCAAGACCGGGAAAGAATCCTGAACTAAGCCAGGCATACAAAGTCCTGCAAATGGGGAGGACATCCAATCAGGATTTAACAGGACATTGGGGACACCTGTCTGCTCAATGTAGACGTGAAAATCCTGGCTACAATACTGGCTAGGCGACTGGAGAACGGATTACCAGAGGTGGTCCCAGAGAACCAGATGGACTTTTTCAATGACAGGCAGCTAACATCAAACATCAGTTGCTTGCTGAAATGTAATAATGAACCCACCAGGGGAGAGAATACCAGAGGTGATCACATCCCTGACACAGAAAAGGTCTTCGACAGAGTCGAGTGGAAGTACGGGGTACTGTAGCAGTTAGGGCTTGGTTCAAGGTTCACCGCCTGGGTGAAACTTATGTACAATGCTCCCATGGCGAGCGTGCGGACTAACGCTACCAGTTCCAGTTGCATAGAGGCACAAGGCAGGGATGCCTGCTGTCCCTGCTTCTGTTTGCCCCAGCAATCGAGCCACTGGCAATCACCCTCAGAGCGGCAAAGATTTGGAGAGGTATCCAGAGAGGGGACAGAGAGCATAGAGGCTCACTCTGAGTCTCGCACCCCTAAGCCAGCCTGGAAGGGATTATGAAGTTCCTGAAAGAATTTGGAGCCTTCTCGGGCTACAAACTCAACCTGAGCAAGAGTGAAATTATCCCAGTCAACCCGCAATGGAGAGGGGCAGAGCTGGAAGGAATGCCATTCAAACAAGTCCAAAACAAATTCCGATACCTGGTGATCCAAATTGCTTACGAGTGGATATGGATCCACAAATGGAACCCGACGAGTCTGATGGAGGAAGTAAAAAAGGACCTGCAGAGGAGAGATACATACAATTCTGCCACTGATAGGACACAGCAGAGAGAGTGAGGGATGGCTGAAGGAGCCAGGAGCAGAGTAGGTGAAGATGGAGGAGAGTTTCTGCACAGGGACGTCCCTCCTAGCCCTAGTTGCCATAGCACTCCCAACCAAACAATCAAAAAGTCCACTGGTGGTAGCCACGCACGGTACCAATTGAGCCAACACTTTGGCCTGACCGAAATGTCCACATTAGCCCCCATCTGTAACAACCACAGGTTCACACCAGCAACAATAGAAGGTGGAGAGAGGACGGAGGGACGTTAGCGACTTATACACAGATGACGGATTAGTGACGCTGGAAGAACTTATGGAGAGGTTTCAACTGCACAAAGGAAATGAATGAAGGCATATGCAACTTAAAAATTTCATCCGTAGGGAAATGACAACATACCCACGGATGCTGAGACACTCATTGGTAGAGGAATTGTTGGGCGTTGGCGACTTAGAGAAGGCAACTGCGAGGACTTGTACGGGCGACTGTGGAGGAGGCATGCATTCCCCTAGACGAGAGAAAAATAACAGGAAGAACTAGGGATAGATGTAGGGTGGGGGGGGGGGGGGGGGGGGGGAGACGACTGGATCAAAGCACTAAACAGGGGAATCTCCACCCCCACACGTGCAGGGCTAAGCCTAATGCAGGGCTAAGCCTAATAAAGGTGGTGCACAGAGCATGCCTAATCAGAACCCAAATGAGTTGGTGGTGGTAGTTGGAGGTATCTATGGGTGGTTGGGAGAGAAGGGGTCGGTCCTAATGGAAAGGATCAAGCGAAAGTGGGAGGAAGAGTTGGGAATCGGAATGGGGTGGGGAATATGGAGCAAGATAATACATTAAATCAACTCAACCCCCTCCTGTGCAAGGATGAGCCTTATACAGTTCAAGGTGGTACGTTGGGTTCATATGACTCTGGCCCAGATGAGTGGGTTCTTCCTGGGAGGAGAGGACATGTGGAAAAGGTGCGTGAGGGGGCCTACAAACCATATTCACATGTTCTGGGGGTGTAAAGTTGGCTTCTGGGAGGCGGTTACCAGTTTGAGAGTCCGTTGGAGATAGGGGTTGAGGATGACGCCAGACAATATGGTGGTGGTCTTTGGGGTGTTGGAGGTGCCGGCCTGCAGGAGGGAAAGGGGGCCTTCGCCTCCCTGATTGCCTGGCGAAGGATACTATTGAGTTGGAGGTCGACTGCGTCGCTGGGGGTTGCGGAATAGTTGGGGGATCTATATGAATTTCTTAAGCTGGAGAAGATAAAGTTCTCCCTTAGGGGGTCAGAGGAGGAGTTTTACATGTGTTTGTGGCTGTTTCTGTGTTTGAAGAATTGTTCGTCGCGGGGAGGGGTTTTGGGATTAAAAGGAGGAAAATAGAACAAACTATATATACTTTGTTTATTTTCTGTTATGTTGACCTGTTTTCTTATGTGTGGAATAGAATGTTTTTTTAAAAAAAAGATCTGCTCCCTCACCTGGATTCAGTGCATTCTCACTAACACCACCCTCGGTGGCTCCCCTGCTCTCGGCCTCTGCTTTAACGATCGTTGTGCCCCATACAACTCCAGGGCCTTCTCACAGACCCTCATCCACCAGCTTCGCCAACATCTTTGAGATGTAGGTCATGACGCTCGTTCCCTCCACCCCCTCCGGCAGCCTACAATGCGTAGATTCTCCTGGTCGGCCACCTTGGAAGCCCCACCTTTAAACTGGATGCAAGTCATAGAATTCCGACAGTGCAGAAGGAGGCCATACAGCCCATCGAGTCTGCACCGACCCTCTGAAAGAGCACTGTACCTAGGGTCAGGCCCAGACCGTATCCCCGTTACCCGCCTAATCTTTGGGACACTAAGGGGAAATTTATCATGGCCAATCCACCTAGCCTGCACATCTTTGGACTGTGGGAGGAAACCAGAGCACCTGGAGGAAACCCACGCAGACACGGGGAGAACGTGCAGACTCCGCACAGTCACCTGAGGCCTCACCTGAGGCCAGTATTGGACTCAGGTCCCCAGCACTGTGAGGCAACAGTGCTAACCACAGTGCCGCCCCTGAGGGCACATAAGGGAACATTTAAAAAAAAGCTATTTAGAAGTCTTTCATAAAAACAATCTTTATTTTGACCACACCACTTACAAATACCGTATAATTTTCAGACCCAGTTAAAGAAAAAAAAGAAAACCACTGTTTCTACATTTCCTCTTTAGCTGCTAATTATGTAAAAATATATAAAATCTACCAATTATTTCTCCTGCAGGCTGCAAATGATTCTCGTTCAACAATTGTTCCATCGGTTTTGGAGTGTGTAGCAGTGCCACTGCATGTCCCATCAGTCTTACTGCTCGGAATGTCTCTCTTGCGCCCTCTTGTTGGTGTGCTCAGGCCACTCTCTGCTCCCACTACCGTTGCTCTGCCTTCTTCACAGTGCTAATTCATCATGATGAAGTTGGATTTGCAGTGTGCTGGAAGTACACATCACACAGAACCTTTATTTGGTGTCTGCAATCACTTAATGCTATCAACCTATTATATTCCCTTCATCCCTCAAGCCAAGAATCTGGTGGTCTGTTCCAGAATTGAAGCCAATGCTGCTCTGATCCAGCCACTAGGAGGAGTGCACCCCTCCTTTAAAACCACTCATAATGTTCCCTTGGATTGATTGGTTGAGGTCAGTGTTTCACCAAGTGGAATAAAGCCACATGCTAATACTTCACAATGTCACTGTATTAAAGGAGTGAATCTCAAGGGTGTTCTGATGGTAGATCTGAGGGGGCAAACTTTCCCACTGGAGAGCCATGTGGAAATAATAATCTTTTTGTCACAAGTAGGCTTACATTAACACTGCAATGAAGCTACTGTAAAAAGCCCATGGTCGCCACATTCCGGCGCCTGTTCGTGTACACCGAAGGAGAATTCAGACTGTCCAATTCACCTAACAGCACGTCTTTCGGGACTTGTGGGAGGGAACCAGAGCATCCGGAGGAAACCCTCACAGACACAGGGAGAACGTGCAGACTCCGCACAGACAGTGACCCAAGCCGGGAATCGAACCTGGGACCCTGGCGCTGTGAAGCAACAGTGATAACCACTGTGCGACCATGCCGCCCAAAAATAGATGCGGCGGGTGGGGGGGGGAAGAACTTAAGCACTCAACAAATAACAATTAGAATTAAGATACATTTTGGTACAAGTAAACAAAACCTTTATGATGATAATTAGACCATTGTAATGATGCATTATATACTATAACAAAACCAAATGTATCCTCCCTTTCATCCTCTCTTGGCTTAATTAACAATGCAGTTGGTCACCCCTCTGTACAATGGCATTAAAATCTAGTGTTGTTCTTTATCTCTCTCCACAGATTCTACCTGACATGGTAAGTGCTTCCAGCGATTAGCTTTTTTCTTTCCTATTTCTGTTATACTCAGTATTTTGCTTTTGGCTTGTCAATGTAAATGTTGCTTCACTGTGATCTACAATGTGGCCTTTCAAGAAGCACCAATTGTAAAATAGTAAAGAAAAGAGAAAGAAAATGTGGAGACTAAAGGGTATCTCTGAGGGTTGTGGGGTGTGTTCTGTATCCTCTCTATACCTCTCATTCCTAGAGCTGGGATGTCATAACCTGACAGCACATTTTAACAGAGGCGCCACCAAGTGCATCTGTAATTTGTTCCACACGAGTTTCTAATGTTCAATTTTCACAAAACTCTTAACATAAAACCAGACACACTTCATGTTCATCATCCAACTTAATGCCAAAATGCCCAGTCATTCAGCAAGTTCATCATCTTTCTGCTAACAATCTAAACCTTAGCTATACCTCTGGAAGGAACAAAAGATGTTTTTCAACTCTAATTTTCAGAAGTCCATAAACAACTAATTACAGAGATGCTCACCTCAGAATGTTAAATGACACCTTTAAACTTACATATTTTGGAACTTGCTGCGGGTAGCAAGTCGGCACCAACACTTCAAAGGCCCACTCCTCCATCCTTTCCCTGCAACTCTGCCTAACCTGCACATCTTTGGCCAATAAGGGTCAATTTTAGCATAGCCAGTCCACCTAACCTGCACATCTTTGGACTCTTGGAGGAAACCAAAGCACCCGGTGGAAATCTACGCAGACATGGGGAGAAGGTGCAAACTCCACACACAGTCACCCGGGTCCCTGCAACTATGAGGCAGGAGTGCTAACCATCCTGCCACCGTTCCGCCCCTTAAAACTTAGGTAAAAAATATGTTAAACATTTGTTTTTAGAGTACCCAATTATTCTATTTTCCAATTAAGGGACAATTTAGCGTGGCCAATTCATCTACGCTGCACATCTTTGTGTTGTGGGGGTGAGACCCACGCAAACACAGGGTGAATGTGCAAACTCCAAAGTGAAATACAAGTTGAAGTTTTAAAATTACTGTATATATATTTGCAAAACCAAAATGCAAATCAAAACTTCAGTAATCTAATAACTAATCTTGAATACACACTTACATGGCAGCCACACGCACACACCAAGTCAAACCCGCTTTTGGTCACTGGCCAACTCCAACTTAACTCTCTCAAAGGGGAGAGCAGCATATGGTCCTCTGGGACTATGGTGACTTTCACTTTCACCCTTCATAACCTCAGGAGAGCTAAAGAAGAACCTTTCAAGTGTAGTCACTGCTGAAACGCAGCAGCCAATTTGCATTACAGCAGAGACTGCACTTGAAAGGTTCTTCAACCGTACACGAGTTCCACAAACAGCAGTGTAATGGCCAGATAAATTGCTTTTTTTCCCAAAGTGATGTCAGCTGCGGAATAAATATTGGTCAGGACACAAGGAAGAACTCGCCTCTTCTTTGAAATAGCGCCACAGAAACCTTAATGTCCACAGAGGACAAACAACACCTCAGTTTAGTGTCATATCTGAAAGATGACACTTATGACACTGCAGCACACCCTCAGTACTGTACTGGAGCGTCATCTTAGATTTCAGGATCAAGCAATAGCATGCTGGTGAAGCACTGCATCCAATCCTGGTTTCTCTCTTTCACTGCGGATATAATTCCAGAATTGTCCACTTCTGTATCTAGAGATTTAGTGTTTTTTCTCTCCATTAAGCCCTGTTCCCCACTTACCAATGAACTCTGCCACTGCATCGCATTCTCCTTCCGTTTTAATTGTGCCAACAATGCTGTCATTCTCCAAGATCGGAAGAAACAGGTGGACAAAGTCCGAGGTGTATGGAGGGGCAATGACATCCAGTACCTGCAAGCACACAATAGAATCCAAAAATGATAATATTAATAATCTTTCTTAGTGTCACACATGGGCTTACATTAACACTGCAATGAAGTTACTGTGAAAATCCCTACAGTACAGAAGGTAGCATTCGGCCCACTGTCCTATGGCAGCACATTGATAGAACAATCTGATTGCTCTTTCTCCATAGCCGAGTACATGTTTCCCCTTAATTAAATATCAAATCCCCTTCTAAAAATTACTATGGAATCTGCTTCCTTCTGGTACTATGTTCTAGAGCACAATAATTTGCTGTGCAGAAGAAACATTTCCTCGTGTTGCCACTGGTTCTTTTGCCAATCACCTTACATCTGTGACCTCTGGTTACTGACCCTCCTACCAATTGAAACAGTTTCTCCTTTTCAGTCTATCAAAACTGGTCATCATTTTGAATATCTCTGTCAAATCTCCTCTTAATCCTCTCAGTCCTAAGGAAAACAACCCCAACTTTTCCAGCCTCTCCACATAACTGAAGTCCCTGATAACAGCGCTGGAACAGTGCGCCGAGGTTTCATTTATGGGATGTGGGCGTCGCTGGCTGGTCCAGCATTTATTGTCTATCCCTAATTTCCCTTGAACTGAGTGGCTTACTAGGCCATTTCAGGGCACAGTTTCTCAGATAGTGATCAAATCCCCGTGTCGTCCCACCACAAGGGACTGGATATCCTTTAGGGAAGGAAATTTGTCGTCCTTACCTGGTCTGCCCTATATGTGACTCCAGATCCACAGCAAATGAATGTGCTTGACTCTTAAATGCCCCCTGAAGGGCAATTAGAGATAGGCAATAAATGCTGGCCCAGCCAATGACACCCACATCCCATGAAAGAGTTAAAAAAAACTCCAACGATCCAGGGTAATGCCCCACAGACCGGGGTTCTAATCTCACCAAGGCAGATGGTGAAATTTGAATTTAAAATCTGGAATTAAAAGTCTTAAATAGTGACCATGAAACCGCTGTTAATTGTCGTGAAAGAAAAAACCCATCTGGTTCACAAATGTCCTTTAGGAAAGGAAATCTGCAGTCCTTACCTGGTCTGCCTACATGTGACTCCAGATCCACAGCAACAAGTGCCCTCTGAAATGGCCTAGCAAGGCACTCAGTTCAAGGGCAAACAGAGATGGGCAATAAATGCTACATAAAAAAACATTATCTGCCCATTTCACCAGTCTACGTCCTCTTGAAGTCTGTTACTATCCTCCCCATTTTTGAGTTTGGCATCTTTTGCAAACATTGAAATTATGCTTTGTATATCCAAATTCAGGTTATACATCAAAAAGATCCTGATCATTGTATGCTTCCCTCCGCTTGAAAATTAGCAACCCACCATAATTCCTTGCTTTCTGTCCCTTAGCCCAGTTCATAGCCATGCCTCTACTCTCCCTTTAATCCCATGGGCTTCAATTTTACTACCAGATTAAAGGTTGGATCCTGGGCTTGCTACAAATATTTGGGAACGACATGAACAAGTAAAAAAAATCCTGAATCCAGGAAGGAACATTTTGCACCAATCGCTGAGATACAGTCTCTCAGATAGTGATCAAACCCCCATGATGGCCCACCACAAGGGGTTGGATGACCAGATTTCTGTTTAACAGGGCTATTGGTCAGGCAGGACTCGCAGTCCTCAATGCTGCCTGCTGTATAGTACATGCATCTGGACATTAGGTGACCAAGGTGATCCTCTAAGACAACTCAGCTTGTGCTAACACTCGCCATCTGGGCTCAGTCATACGAATGGCCACTTGGGTGGATTAGCCAAGGGCTGTTGGTGTCCACAGGCTGAGCCCCCGTCTGCGTTAGCACCTTTGGCACGGCAAGAAAAAACCTGCAGCTATAAAGGCAGCACACATTGTAAACCCAGAATCTGCTGTCTGCCTGACAGTGCATTGAACAACCACCAGCAAGAAATCAGTGCACAGTTTGCTGACCTCAGTCACAAAGTATCTGATGAGTGAGATATCGGTGTCCAGTTTCTCCAGACATTTGCGGATGTAGCTGACCACGGGCAGGACATAGCCACGACTCAACAGGTGGACCATCCTGTCCAGCAGGGTCTTCTTCAACTCCAGCTAGCAGTAAACACAAGGAAAAAGCATTATACAGAGTGAACTGCAACCCCACCCCCAACCTCAGGCTCCTCTGCTGCTACCCAAGTACCCCAATAATCAGATCAAAGTCAGTGATGTGGAAGTGTGGGTCAGGTGAAAGCTGCAAAGCCCCAGGGTTGGTGCAGGTGTACAGGCACCGAGAGGGTTTTCCAACCTACTGACCTTGTACACTGGTTACCATGGGATGGACAAATGGAAATAAAGCATGAAGAAGGGGATGTTTGATGCCAGTATCAGATAGTCACATGCAGATAAAAGGCAGAGAATGGACAGAAAACATAACCAGGGACCTCAACAGCCGAGGACCCTTGAAGCTACATGGATAATTCTTCCATCAATGCCCCAACTCCAAACCATTTTAGAAAAAAGGCCTAAATGTAGCTTGCGCATGGGGAGACTCTCACCGACAGGATGGGACAGAATTCTCTCACAGATAGAACCAAGGGACAGAAGGTTTCTCCACACTGTTTGGAACTAGTAGCATTAAGGAACCTTGTTAGATACACAGTTTGGTATAACTACATAGGAATTCCACCTCTCACAATGCACATAAAGCACTATCCATTACCTACAATGTTTCAGAAACGGTTTACCATTTAACACAAGTTACATCCTTACATTATACATGGGATTCCTCATTTGTGTCAATTGGGGCAAATTTCTAGAACAATTCTTCCTATGGATTCATATCTTGTGACCATTGGGTGACAACTGACTACAGGTGGATCCTTTGCAGCTGAAATGGAGCATTAATCCCCTCCGCAATGACAAGACTCAGCTAAAATCCTGCTCGAGTGATCACAAACTGTTTTACAGTTTCCACCAGAATAGGGCCTTCATCCTGGCTCTATGTGGCTACTCCTAAACCCCAGTTCCTGTAGTTAAACAAAAACAAGCAGACAATTGGCTGGCACTTTTTTTGTATTGCATTTCTTTTATTTAAATAGATTTAGAGTACCCAATTCTTTTTTTTTTCCAATTAAGGGGCTGTTTAGGGTGGCCAATCCACCTTCCCTGCAAATCTTTGGGTTGTGAGGGTGAGGCCCACGCAGACACGGGGAGAATGTAGAAACTCCACACGGACAGTGACTCGTGGCCAGGATCGAACCCTGGGCGCCGTGAGACAGCAATGCTAACCACTGCCCCACCATGCTGCCCCCTTGTATTGTATTCCTGTCTCTAGTCCAAGAGCTCTCTGTGACAGTGGATTACCTGCTCCATGACATCAAGCTGGGAATGTTCAGTCTCAAACAGTTTTACAAGGAGCTGCAGTACTTGGGGATGAAGGAGTTGGTGGCAGGTGCTGATCTGAAGAAAGACACAAAGAAATAAAGACAGTTACAATCACAGTCCTAAATTCATTCAAAAATAAACACAAGGGCGGCACGGTGGCGCATTAGTTAGCACTGCTGCTTTACGGCGCTGAGGAGCCGGGGTTGATCCCGGCTCCATGTCACTGCCCGTGTGGAGTTTTCACATTCTCCCCGTGCCTGCGTGGGTCTCACCCCCACAACCCAAAAGGTATGCAGGTAGGTGGCCACACTAAATTGCCCCTTAATTGGAAAAATAATAAAAATAAACAACACTACAGCTCAGCTCCACAAATGGTCAAGAAGTACAATCCTGGTCAGTGTCAAGGGGATTTTCACAGTAACGTCATTACTATGTTAATGTAAGCCTACTTGTGACAATAAAGATTATTATTATATTATCTGATCTCTTTTTTTTTTAAATTTAAGAGTACCCAATTATTTTTTTTCCAATTTAGGAGCAATTTAGTGTGGCCAATCCACCTACCCTGTACATCATTGGGTTGTGGGGGTGAAACCCACACAGTCACAGGGAGAATGTGCAAACTACACACGGACAGTGACCCAGGGTCGGGATCGAACCCAGGTCCTCAGTGCAGCAGTGGGTCTAACCATTGTGCCACCATGCCGCCCCCTTATTATCTGATCCCTGCTGGGACAGCTGGAGATACACTAAACCTGGTCTCAGTTACTCAAAGTAACAACAAAAATGTCAGCCACGGATCCCATTCCAGTTCACTAGTCATGGCAGGTCTGGAATGTTCCTGGTAATGTTTCCTCTAAATTTTTCCCATTGTGCCTGCTCACTTGAATTCACAGTAGCTTTAAACATTTTAGTAATAAAAGACACAACTAGTGATGACCTGCATGTTACCTTCCAGATTGCTGAATGGTTGCACGCATGCAACTCACAGGGATTACTGCTTCCTGGTTTATATCACCTCACAGTCACAGAATTGTTATGGTGTAGAAGGAGACTATTTGGCCCATCATGTCTGCACTGGTTCTACAAAGCTTAGTGCTATTCACCTGCCTTTTCCCTGTACCCCTGCACAGTTTCGATTCAAGTAATCATTTAATACCCCCTTGAACAAGGAATCATCTCATATCCCCTTGAATGCCTTGACTGAACCTGCCTCCACCACACTTCCAGGCAGTGCATTTCAGACCACAACCACTCGCTGTGTGAAAAGGTTTTTTTCTCGCATCGCATTTAGTTCTTTTGCAAATCACTTTAAATCTGTGTTCCCTCGTTCTGGATCCTGTTACAAGTACCAACAGTTTCTCCCTATCTACTCTGTCCAGCTCCTTCATAATTTTGAATGTCTCTATCAAGTCTCCTCGTAGCCAAGAAGAACAGTCCCAAGCTATCAACTCTCCATTCTATCCTCATAACTGAAATTTAGTGAGCCAGATAGTTTTTTTACGACTATCTGGGAATTTCATAATGACCACATCATAGACCATATTTTTTAATTAACTGAATTTAAATTATCAACTGCCAGATTGGGATTTGAACTCGAAGTGTAAAAGGACTATTCAGTAACACCACCATATTGTTATTGTTGTTGTTGAGAGTAAATTCACTGTTAATTGTAAGTTTCCTGTGAATGATCAGCCTGTTGTTGACTGTAAAATCACTGTAATCAATCTGGGTCAGTTTCCAGTAAGTGGAAATGTTCTATCATTGGACTCACTGAAAAAATGAATTTGATACTCTAAATTTATAAATAAATAAATAAATAACCTGATGCAGTCAGCGCCCCACTTTTAGTTTCAGTCCCTGAGCTCAGGCGAGATTGACTCCGATCCAGCATGGTCATGTACCGGGGATCCTCCACCTCCTGCCTTACCCTATTCTACCTGCTCCAAGTGAGTCAGGACACAGGTAGCCCCTAGCGGGACTACTCCGTCTATGAGCAGTGTCTGGATAGCCCTGCCTGCGTCGGGGTGACTTTGTGCTGCCTGATCCATCGGATCCAAATTGTTCCTAGTTCCACCCACCGCGCATTCTAAGACCCACCTTGGAGCCCATCTGGTAGCAACTTTACTTACACTTACGAACTGTGTTGGGTGTATACAGTTGTCTGGTCTGCAATTGCTGCCACATTGTTTATCAGAATCGTGCTCACTAAGGTGTGGGCAATATTGCAGAAGGATGGTGCGTTTTCCACCCTTTGGTCCCACTGTCAGTAGTGAGCTTTCCTAGATTAGGTGTAGCATGAGTACAACTGCCCAAGCTCCACCCCACACCACTGTCACTCTGTCACAAACTCAGAACAACACTTCCTGTTGTTGTGGTGTAACAATTTTCAGTTTTCACACCCTCTAACCTCATCAGTGAGGCTACCAAATTAGTGCCAAAATGCCCAGCCATTCAGCAAGTTCTCTCCAACAGCGAGATTTATCTGTTTCTGATGCTGGTTGAGAAATAAATGCAGGCCAGGATAGTGGGAGAACTCCTCTGCTCCTATTTGAATCGTGGTACTGGATCTTTCACAACAACCTGAAAAGACAGGTGTGGCCTCAGATTAATGTCTTTCCTGACAGGGGATTTCTACTCAGGAAGTGCTGCACCCTCAGGATTGGATTTTGAAGCCACAACCTTATGACTCGACGGTCAACATGCTACCACTGAGCTATAGAGATAGGCAAGGTAAAGTCAGACTAATATTCAAAAGCAAATCACAGAATAGGTCTCAATGAAAGATACATTTAAAATAGATATTAGAAACACCACTACTGAAACATCTGGAATTTGCAGGTGGTGGTTTTGAGAGGTTAGTGGAGGATCATTTTGGAATTTTTGGGGTTACAACATAAGGTGTTTTCAGTTTTAGTATGTGAACTCACCTGACATTCACAGATACACTTTATAAAATAATATTTTTCATGAGCAAGAACCTTGCTCATTTTTCTCACCTCCCTGAAATAGGGGCAACGAGGCTGACAATAAATCAACTACTAGCACCACCCAAGACCTTGTAACTCAGCAAAAATGAGAGTAGCACCGTGGATATTTAATTAGATACATCCTTCATCTTGGGGAGGAGCACCTATCTTCTAACATTTTTAAAAATACATTTAGAGTACCCAATTTTTTTTTTCCAATTAAGGAGCAATTTAGCGTGACCAATCCACCTAAACTGCACATTTTTGGGTTGTGGGGGCGAAACCCGCACAAACACGGTGAGAATGTGCAAACTCCACACAGACAGTGACCCAGAGCAGGGATCGAACCTGGGGCCTCGGCGCCATGAGGCTGCAGCACTAACCACTGTGCCACCATGCTGCCCTATCTTCTAACATAAAGAAAAACAGTTCATAAAGTTATCCAAATGATTTGGTTTGGGGTTTATATACAACTTAAGTTACCTCATCCAGTAGGGCCAGGTGAACAGGTGTATGGTCAGTCTGCAACTGAAAATAGCTGGGCTCTGAGACAGTCCAGTCAACCCATTTCAGTACTCCCATAGCTACCACTGGGAACCTAATAATCAGAAAGGAATCATCAACTGACATAATGTAAGATACAAATGCATGTCTCCCACAGTTTATCATAAAGAGATCACCATTCTAACACCATTGCAACACTAAATTAAGTCCCAGCATCAAGGGAGGGGTCAGTGACAGAGCTAAGAAAACTTCCAGCACTTCAGACACCCAGTATTACCATCCCGTGTGATAATAGAAGTGCTGGGTGTTTACTTCACCCTGCTTTGGACTAGGTATAGCACAGGTTTAAATACAGAATGAAATTCTGTCCTGTTCTATCAAATACTCCCACATAAGGGCGTTGCATTTCCAGATCGAGCATTAGATTCATAGAGGTTTATAAATACAAATCCTTTAGTTTTATACAAAGAGAAGGAGGAACGAGATTCAGGTTTAGACAGAGATATGGGGGCGGAAGGGATTCAGTTTTATATAGCCTATAAGATGAGGGTGTGGACAGAGGTTTAGTGTTACATAGAGGCCAAATGAGGGGAATCTGTGGTTTAGTCAGATACAGAGAGGAGGAGAGCAGAGGCTCAATATAATGCAGAGAGAGGTGGGGCAGGGGATTTGCGTTATATAATGGAGAAGGCGAGGTTGCAATGGACAGATGCACAGTGTTGTATAGAGGGTCCCAAACACTATGGCAATCACTGAATATACTGATTGAGGGACCCCAGGACCCTATACATACCCTGTGGTAACCAGTGAGTCCAATGATAGAACATTCCAAACCCAATGGGACTCACCGAATACATTGATAGAGGGTCCCCAGTTCTGCAACCAGCTCTGAAGCCCCTTTGTTTTCATTGCAGCACAGATTGTGGACGGTTTCAATGGCCTTCGATGTTGATTTCAGCTCATCTTTGTTGATGTTACATCTTTTGTTCTGTCAACAAAAATAGCACATCTGGGTTACGCTGATATAAAACACTGGGACACATTTACCGCCTGTACAATCTGCACGCAAAATCCCAGCTGGCTTTCCAAACCTGACAATCAGAAGTTCACTCTGTAAATGTTTCTGTTTTGCATGTTAGAAACTTGCAAGTTCTATCCTTTTATTACTGCCCTGGCCTATCCAATTACCGCTCCAACAATCTCCTCTTATCATAAGCAAAGTGAAGAAAGAAGTCAACAGTGTTGTAAGTGGCACTTACACACTAATAATATAATAATAATCGCTTATTGTCACAAGGAGGCTTCAAATGAAGTTACTGCGAAAAGCCCCTAGTCGCCACATTCCGGCTCCTGTTCGGGGAGGCCAGTACGGGAATTGAACCCGCTCTGCTGGTCTTGTTCTGCATTACAAGCCAGCTGTTTAGCCCACTGTGCTAAACTAGCCCCAATAATAATCGCTTATTGTCACTAGTCAGCTTCAATGAAGTTACTGTGAAAAGCCCCTAGTCGCCACATTCCGGCTCCTGTTCGGGGAGACCGGTACGGGAATTGAACCCGCACTGCTGCCTTGTTCTGCATTACAAGCCAGCTGTTACCCCTGTTATGGGTCAGGGTTTAGAGAACCCCAAAGTGTATCATGGAGTTCACCTGACCCACAACTTTTAATAGATTGTGGTATGGGCACACGGCACACTCTAGAGGGGTGGAACAGCAGAAATGGAAAAGTATTTTTAATAAAAAAAACAAAGTTTATTCTATGAACTCAAGTTAACCTTTTTAAAACAAACAGTGAATATATAAGCAACCATTAATTCAAAGAGAACCCCCAAAGAATACAACACTAAGTAATCCTTTAAGTTGTCCTTTTAACATCCAAAAGACTTAACAACATTTAAACAGAAGCACACCAGGGTTTACATTCAATACTGAAAACATTTAAATTTCTGAATTCACCAAATGATCAAGTGATAGTCCTTCATGGCAGAGATCAACAGTACAGCTGCTTTGGCTGACTTCAGCTGCAACACACTGCAAAACGAAACCAAAAAGACAGACACACCCAAGCTTTTCTCAAAGTGAAACTAAAAAGCAGAACCAGAGCTCAGCTCCACCCACACTCTGACATCACTACAGTAACATCAGCAGCTAACCATTTCTTAAAGTGACATTCTCATGACACCCCACTGTGCTAAACCAGCCCCTGCTCCCTGATGCTCATTTTGGGTTCGACCAGGACTACTCAGCTCCAAATCTCATTACAGCCATGGTCCAAAAAGGGGCAAAAGAGTTGAATTCTAGAGCTGAGGTGAGAGCGACTGCCCACAGCACTGAGGCTGCATTTGACTAAGTGTGACATCAAGAAGCTCTAATTAAACTATCATCTGATTATCATCTCAGCACCAAGGAAACCTGTACAGGCAGGTTTCGATGGGCCTGGGAAGTGTGAATGGTGGGGGGGGGAAGGAGATGGGGCTGATACTGGGTGCAGTGTTGAAGCCCCATCTTGGCATCTCCCTCACCGCTGCCTGCCGACGGAGCTGTCCCACCAACAATCGGCCGGCCTTCTCGCCATACTTACACAACCCTCCGCGCTCGCCTCAGCTCCAAACCGCCCTCCCCGTAGACAGGCAGTCAACTTCACCTGCAACTCCTTTCCCCTCACCAACAACCTCGACTCCAAGTACTCCACGTATCTCCCATCCACCTCCAAATTATCCTCCTGCGCCTCCCTACCCACCTTCGCCTTAAATGAGATGACCTCACCATTTCGATTAAACTCCACATACTCCTCTATCACCCTACCCATCTTGATGCAAATGTTTTGGTCCGCCAATAAGTCCACATCTAGATCCACGCTGGCCTCTGGGTCCAAGACCACATCCACTAGTGCGGCGCATGATCTGATATCACGATTGGCGAGTACTCTGCCTTTTTTAGCCCTGCCAGCAACACCTTCCCTACCACAAAAAAGTTGATCCTCGAAAACACCTTGTGTACCGAGGAGAAGAATGAATACGCCCTGTCCCGTGGATGCAAAAACCTCCACGGAGCATCGGGTGTCCCTATACACAGATGACTTACTGCTGTATATCAGTGTTCTTCAAACTCGGGGGCGCGGGCGGGTGTCAGGAGGGTTGCGGAGCCGTCCTTCGCAACGCTCCCGATCGCGCAAATCCCCGCGCAGAAGCCGGCTTTTAATAACGCTGGCTGCAAGCGGCCTTTAAAATGGCCGTGAACATGTAAAAAAAATTCGGCCGCATTGCGCATGCGCGCACAATCATCGGCGTGCATGCGTAAAACTATGCGCGTCGATGATCGGGCGGCATGCGCAGTGCGGCCGCTATTTTTTTTTAAACGGTCGCAGCTTTTTGTTTTACAAGTTTGGCGGTTTTTACTTCATTTATTTTATTCATTTAATTTTTATTTTTTTCATTTATTTTATTCATTTTATTTATTTTTCGTTTACAAGTTCGGGGGGGGGGTTTATTTAATAGAATTTTACGGAAGAAAATGCAAAACTTAGGACAGTTGGAGACACCATACTTTCCGACACCGGAAGGCTTCACCTTCATCCAACAAGGTTCCATTGGAGGAGCGTGTATGAGGGCCAAAGGGACCCAAAACCATTTCCTCCATTTTTATCAGCAGCAAACAAGGCAAGAGAAAATGATGGGTTGCTCAGGTCGGCCGGCGTGGGTCGTGAAGGTTGGCCGGCGTGGGTCGCGAAGGTCGGCCGGGTTGGGTCCCCGTGTGTGCGTGGATTTCCTCCGGGTGCTCCGGTTTCCTCCCACAGTCCAAAGATTTGCAGGTTAGGTGGATTGGCCATGATAAATTGCCCTTAGTGTCCAAAATTACCCTTAGTGTTGGGTGGGGTTACTGGGTTATGGGGATAGGGTGGAGGCGTGGACCTTGGTAGGGTGCTCTTTCCAAGAGCCGGTGCAGACTCGATGGGCCGAATGGCCTCCTTCTGCACTGTAAATTCTATCTATGAAATCTATGAAGGTAGGCCAGGTTGGGTCCCGAAGGTTAGCCGGTTGGTAAAAATGGGTCCCCGGAAAAAAAGTTTGAAGAACACTGCTACATATCACGGACTATATATATCAGGGTTGCCATTTAGGGTGTCGACAACCCACTTCAGGTACTAGGGGCTGCAGGTAGTGCGGGACTGGGCGCGGCTCCGTAAGCTAAATTTCACAAGCCTGTTAGGGAAGGTGAAAGAGGATCTGAGGAGATGGGAGAGTCTCCCTTTGTCACTGGCTGGCCGGGTGCAGGCTGTCCAAATGAATATTTGCCACAGTTTCTGTTCTTGTTCCAATGTCTACTGGTCTTTTTGCCAAAGGCACCTTTTCGAGGGGTGAATGGGCTGGTCTCGACGTTTGTGCGGGCAGGGAAAGTGGCGAGGATAAGGAAGGCGGTGATCCAAAGAGCCTCGTGCGAGGCTGGGGTTGATTCAGGCAAAGTGGTATATAGGGCTCACTTAGGACGAGCCAGTTGTTTGAGGGGGTGGAGGATAGGTGTGAGCGGTGTGGGAGGGGCCCAGCCAACCATGTCCATACATTCTGGTCCTGCCCGCAGTTGGAGAGGTATTGGGGGTCGTTTTTCAGCACCATGTCCGAGGTCCTGCATATGGAATTGGAACTGGATCCCCTACACACAAGACAGACAAACACAGACAGGTGGAAAGGGATAAAAAAATAATAAGGCTGAAGGTCAAAAGAAAGGGCCGGTGCAGACTCGATGGGCCAAATGGCCTCCTTCTGCACTATAAATTCTTTTTTTTTTATAATATATTTTTTTGAAAATTTTTGGCCAACCATAACAGTACATTGTGTATCCTTTACACAGTAATGTATAACAATATAAATAGCAATGGCCAGTTTTATAAACAAGAAATAAATAATATATAAACAAAAACAAAACTAAATGGCAACTGCCTTGTCCCAGATAAATACTCTCCAAAAATATGTTTTAACAGTCCAATATACAATTATCTATAACAACAACCTACACACATTATACTTATATATTAACATCCCTGAGAGTCCTTCTGGTTCCTCCCCCCCCCCCCCTCCCCCCCCCTCCCCGGGCTGCTGCTGCTGTCTTCTTCTTTTCCATTCCCTCTATCTTTCTGTGAGGTATTCGACGAACGGTTGCCACCGCCTGGTGAACCCTTGAGCCGATCCCCTTAGGACGAACTTAATCCGTTCCAGCTTTATAAACCCTGCCATGTCATTTATCCAGGTCTCCACACCCGGGGGCTTGGCTTCCTTCCACATCAACAGTATCCTGCGCCGGGCTACTAGGGACGCAAAGGCCAAAACATCAGCCTCTCTCGCCTCCTGCACTCCTGGCTCTTCTGCAACCCCAAATATAGCCAACCCCCAGCTTGGTTCGACCTGGACCCCCACTACCTTCGAAAGCACCTTTGTCACCCCCACCCAAAACCCCTGTAGTGTCGGACATGACCAGAACATGTGGGTGTGATTCGCTGGGCTTCTCGAGCATCTCGCACACCTATCCTCTACTCCAAATAATTTGCTGAGCCGTGCTCCAGTCATATGCGCCCTGTGTAACACCTTAAAATTGTATCAAGCTTAGCCTGGCACACGAGGACGATGAGTTTACCCTACTTAGGGCATCAGCCCACAGCCCCTCCTCAATTTCCTCCCCAAGCTCTTCTTCCCATTTCCCTTTCAGCTCATCTACCATGATCTCCCCCTCGTCCCTCATTTCCCTATATATGTCTGATACCTTACCGTCCCCCACCCATGTCTTTGAGATCACTCTGTCCTGCACCTCCTGCGTCGGGAGCTGCGGGAATTCCCTCACCTGTTGCCTCGCAAAAGCCCTCAGTTGCATATACCGGAATGCATTCCCTTGGGGCAACCCATATTTTTCGGTCAGCGCTCCCAGACTTGCAAACGTCCCATCTACAAACAGACCTCTCAATTGTGTTACTCCTGCTCTTTGCCATGTTCCAAATCCCCCATCCATTCTCCCCGGAGCAAACCTATGGTTATATCTTATCGGGGACCACACAGAGGCTTCCGTCTTTCCCCTATGCCGTCTCCATTGCCCCCAAATTTTCAGAGTAGCCACCACCACCGGGCTTGTGGTGTATTTCTTCGGTGAGAACGGCAACGGCGCCGTCACCATAGCTTGTAGGCTAGTCCCCCTGCAGGACGCCCTCTCCAATCTCTTCCACGCCGCTCCCTCCTCTTCTCCCATCCACTTACATACCATCGAGATGTTGGCGGCCCAATAGTACTCACTTAGGCTTGGTAGTGCCAGCCCCCCCCCTATCCCTACTACGCTGCAAAAATCCCTTCCTCACTCTCGGGGTCTTCCCAGCCCACACAAAACTCATGATACTCTTCTCAATCATTTTGAAAAATGCCTTCGTGATCACCACCGGGAGGCACTGAAACACAAAGAGGAATCTCGGGAGGACCACCATTTTAACCGCCTGCACCCTCCCTGCCAGTGACAGGGATACCATGTCCCATCTCTTGAAGTCCTCCTCCATCTGTTCCACCAACCGCGTTAAATTTAACCTATGCAATGTACCCCAATTCCTGGCTATCTGGAGCCCCAAGTAGCGAAAGTCCCTTGTTACCTTCCTCAGCGGTAAATCCTCTATTTCTCTGCTCTGCTCCCCTGGATGCACCACAAACAGCTCACTTTTCCCCATGTTCAGCTTATATCCTGAAAATTCTCCAAACTCCCCAAGTATCCACATTATCTCTGGCCACATACACCAACAAATCGTCCGCATACAGAGATACCCGGTGTTCTTCTCCTCCCCTGAGTACTCCCCTCCACTTCCTGGAACCCCTCAATGCTATTGCCAGGGGCTCAATCGCCAGTGCAAACAATAATGGGGACAGAGGACATCCCTGCCTCGTCCCTCGATGGAGGCGAAAATACGCAGACCCCCGTCCATTCGTGACCACGCTCGCCATCGGGGCCCTATACAGCAGCTGTACCCATCTAATATACTCATCTCCAAAGCCAAATCTCCTCAACACCTCCCACAAATAATCCCACTCCACTCTATCAAATGCTTTCTCGGCATCCATCGCCACCACTATCTCCGCTTCCCCCTCTGGTGGGGGCATCATCATTACCCCTAGCAGCCTCCGTATATTCGTATTCAGCTGTCTCCCCTTCACAAACCCAGCTTGGTCCTCATGGACCACCCCCGGGACACAATTCTCTATCCTCATTGCCATTACCTTGGCCAGATTCTTAGCGTCTACATTTAGGAGGGAAATTGGTCTATAGGACCCGCATTGCAGCGGGTCTTTTTCATTCTTTAGGAGAAGCGATATCGTTGCCTCTGACATAGTCGGGGGCAGCTGTCCCCTTTCCTTCGCCTCATTAAAGGTTCTCATCAGTAGCGGGGCAAACAAGTCCACATATTTCCTATAAAATTCAACTGGAAATCCATCCGGTTCCGGAGCCTTCCCCGCCTGCATGCTCCTAATTCCTTTCACTACTTCCTCCATTTCGATCTGTGCTCCCAGTCCCACCCTCTCCTGCTCCTCCACCTCAGGAAATTCCAGCCGGTCCAGAAAGCACATCATTCTACGTGTAACCTTTGCCTTTCCCTGTACAGTCCCTCCTCCGGTGCCTCCGCATATTGCCTGTCCACCCTCAGAAGTTCTTGCAGCAACCGCTCCCGTTCCCTACTCTCCTGCTTTCCTTTATGTGCCCTTATTGATATCAGCTCCCCTCTAACCACTGCCTTCAGCGCCTCCCAGACCACTCCCACCTGGACCTCCCCATTATCATTGAGTTCCAAGTACTTTTCAATGCACCCCCTCACCCTTAGACACACACCCTCATCCGCCATTAGTCCCATGTCCATTCTCCAGGGTGGACGCCCTTCTGTTTCCTCCCCTATCTCCAAGTCCACCCAATGTGGAGCGTGATCCGAAATGGCTATAGCCGTATACTCCGTCCCCCTCACCTTCGGGATCAACGCTCTTCCCAAAACAAAAAAGTCTATTCGCGAATAAACTTTGTGGACATAGGAGAAAAACGAAAACTCCTTACTCCTAGGTCTGCTAAATCTCCACGGGTCTACTCCTCCCATCTGCTCCATAAAATCTTTAAGCACCTTGGCTGCAGCCGGCCTCCTTCCAGTCCTGGACCTCGACCTGTCCAGCCCTGGTTCCAGCACCGTATTAAAATCTCCCCCCATTACCAACTTTCCCACCTCTAGGTCCGGGATGCGTCCTAGCATGCGCCTCATAAAATTGGCATCATCCCAGTTCGGGGCATATACGTTTACCAAGACCACCGCCTCCCCCTGTAATTTGCCACTCACCATCACGTATCTGCCCCCGCTATCCGTCACTATGGTCTTTGCCTCAAACATTACCCGCTTCCCCACTAGTATAGCCACCCCCCTGTTTTTCGCATCTAGCCCCGAATGAAACACCTGCCCCACCCATCCTTTGCGGAGTCTAACCTGGTCTATCAGTTTCAAGTGCGTCTCCTGTAACATAACCACGTCTGCCTTAAGTTTCTTAAGGTGTGCGAGTACCCGTGCCCTCTTTATCGGCCCGTTCAGCCCTCTCACATTCCACATGATCAACCGGGTTGGGGGGCTTTTTACCCTCCCCCCCCCTTGTCGATTAGCCATCCCCTTTTTCCAGCTCCTCACCCGGTTCCCACGCAGCTGTGTCCCCCCCAGGCGGTGCCCCCCCGCCCACCCCACCCCATACCGGCTCCCCCCTCTCCCCAGCAGCAACCCAGTAACTCCCCCCTCCCACCCCCCCCCCCGCTAGACCCCCCACTAGCGTAGTTACACCCCCCCATGTTGCTCCCAGAAGTCAGCAAACTCTGGCCGACCTCGGCTTCCCCCCGCGACCTCGGCTCGCACCGTACGACGCCCCCTCCTTCCTGCTTCCCTATTCCCGCCGTGATTATCATAGCGCGGGAACAAAGCCCGCGCTTCCCTTTTGGCCCCGCCCCCCCATGGCCAACGCCCCATCTCCTCCACCTCCCTCCCTCCCTCCACCACCACCTGTGGAAGAGAGAAAAGTTACCGCATCGCAGGATTAATAACATAAAACTCCTCTTTCCCCCCTTTTCGCCCCCCATACTCGCCCCACCACTTTGTTTCAAACGTTCTTTTTTAATAACCCGCTTATTCCAATTTTTCTTCCACAATAAAAGTCCACGCCTCATCCGCCGTCTCAAAGTAGTGGTGCCTCCCTTGATATGTAACCCATGGTCTTGCCGGTTGCAGCATTCCAAATTTTATCTTCTTTTTGTGAAGCACCGCCTTGGCCCGATTAAAGCTCGCGCTCCTTCTCGCCACCTCCGCACTCCAGTCTTGATATACGCGGATCACCGCGTTTTCCCACCTACTGCTCCGAGTTTTCTTTGCCCATCTAAGGACCATCTCTCTGTCCTTAAAACGGAGGAATCTCACCACTATGGCTCCAGGAATTTCTCCTGCTCTCGGTCCTCGCGCCATCACTCGGTATGCTCCCTCCACCTCCAGCGGACCCGCCGGGGCCTCCGCTCCCATTAACGAGTGCAGCATCGTGCTCACATATGCCCCGACATCCGCTCCTTCTGCACCTTCAGGAAGACCAAGAATCCTTAAATTATTCCTCCTCGCGTTCTTCTCCAGCACCTCCAGCCTTTCCACACATCGTTTATGGTGTGCCTCATGCATTTCCGTCTTCACCACCAGGCCCTGTATATCGTCCTCATTCTCGGCAGCCTTTGCCTTCACGACCCGAAGCTCCCGCTCCTGGGTCTTTTGCTCATCCTTTAGCCCTTCGATCGCCTGTAATATCGGGGCCAACAGCTCCTTCTTCATCTCCTTTTTAAGTTGTTCCACGCAGCATTTCAAAAACTCTTGTTGTTCAGGGCCCCATGTTAAACTGCCACCTTCCGATGCCATCTTGGTTTTTGCTTGCCTTCCTTGCCACTGCTCCAAAGGATCCACTGCAATCCGGCCACTTTCCTCTCCTTTTTCCATCCGTATCCAGGGGGGATTCCCTTCTGGTTTACCGCACAGTGCTTTTAGCCGTTAAAATTGCCGTTGGGGCTCTTATTAAGAGCCCAAAAGTCCGTTCCACCGGGAGCTGCCGAAACGTGCGACTTAGCTGGTCATCGCCGCACCCGGATGTTCTGCACTATAAATTCTATAATTCGATGACACTACAGCATCATCAGCCTCAAAAAGGGCTGGCTACATCCCTGAATCATATGTTTTTCTTCTTCAGCCGTGTTCTGCTGGAGTACAAGAGAATGAGATAAATTGGGAGTTGGCGATGCAGAGATGGGCTTCGAAAGCTTGTAGATTGCAGGAGGAAGGAAGATCAGGAGTTTGCCAGTTTTAAAATCCGGGGTAGGAATGGGTTGAGTACGAGGCCATGCAATGGGCTAGTTTTCTACACGGTAGGGAGCATGTGGAGCCAAGTATAGAATAATCCTTCATAACAGAACCAATGAAATAGAAAGAGATGAGAAAGGCTGTGATGGAAGGAGAGGCTGCAGGGAACAGGAATCAAACACCAGTTTTTTCTTCCACCTTGTTGGCGGCACGGTAGCACAGTGGTTAGCACTGTTATTTCACAGCACCAGGGACCTGGGTTCGATTACCAGCTTGGGTCACTGTCTGTGCGGAGTCTGCACGTTCTTCCCATGTCTGCGTGGGTTTCCTCCGGGCACTTTGGTTTCCACCCACAAGTCCCGAAAGACGTGCTTATTAGGTGAATTGGACATTCTGAATTCTCCCACAGTGTACCCGAATAGGCGCCGGAGTGTGTGGCAACTAGGGGATTTTCACAGCAACTTCATTGCAGTCTTAATGTAAGCCTACTTGTGACACTAATAAAGATTATTATTATTCAAAGGGCTCGATGGGAGATGTTTAAAGAATCAGTCTGTGCACTACTGTGTAAGCAGTGAGTGTGCTGAGTTACAGTCTGCTACATGAACGTAGTGCGTGTACTGAAGACCATCAATCTCACTGATGTTACCATGTCTGAAGTACAGAGCTGACCTTTTTCCATGACTCCACCACGCTGGCTGCATAAGCCAGGATGTAGATGTACTTGTGTTTGTGCTCAGGATTGATTTTAGAGCCCGGTTTGAAGAGAGATTGCATAAAAAGATCGAGGAAGGCAGGGACTCTGATCTGAAAAGGGACACAGAGGGTCAGCATTAGACTTATTACACACCTGGGTACAGAAATACAAATTTAGAATATTCTTGCCACAAGAGTAGATCAATAATCTGAACAAATGGAAAAGAGGAGGAATATCAGCCTCTATTTGTGGCACTGATTTTCAAACTAGGTCAGAGGGATTTGTGTGCGGCAAGTGCAAGCCAAATTCAATTTTTTTAAGGGTAACTCTCCTGATGGCCCCAGTGTGGTATTTAGCCACATTTTCCCAGATTCCAGATCTAATTTATGTTAAGGATCTCAAGACATGAGATTGGTCACTTGGGATAGGAAGACTTATAGAGTAAACCACAGCAGCCAGGTTTCTTGGTCCTTGATGGGATTCAATAACACCTGCTAAAAACTGCATATGTGTGGACAGTACAGGGGCTAGTCATGTTGCTCTCCACAGTTGAATAGCTTGCTCTCACTCATTACACAGGCTTGCACAGGATGCAAGCTCCTGGAGTCACTTCCTTGACTTCAAGTCAGGACATGAGTGGAGATAACTTGGAAATTAAAGGTGATTTTTTTTTTTTTTTTTTAAAAGGGAGAATGGCTTCTTGCCCCAGTGATACGGGTGACTGAATGCTATTCTTACCAGTTCCACAGGAGGTGGATCCATACTCGTGAACATCTTGTACAACACAGTGATGTCGGCTGGGTTCAGAGCTCCCTTGGACAGCATGGCACCCAGTGCCTGGCAAGCTCGAGGGTAGGATGCAGCTGTTCCCAGGGCCAGGGTGATCTGGCTGGCATCATGGCCCCTGAGGGAAGGCAGTACAAAGATAATTAATTTTCCTCATGACACAAAAGGAAGATTTTGCAAATATGTGGAATCTGTGTTTGACATTACTGAGCAGTTCATGAATGAGTTAACACACAGATTATGGTGATGGCGGGCAGGTGGAGGTGCTGGATCTGCTGCTCCCCTTTTCAGTGGTAAAATGGGCTCATCATCCCAGAAATACTGAGGTAAAAGTCAGCCAGCATCTGCTTCCTAGGTATCAGCAGTCACTCCATTGGTATCATTCGCGCCTCAGTCAGTTGGTTGTGGGTTTAAACACTGTAATCCTTTAACTCTGCAAGAACAATCCAGCACCTGTGGGTGTGTTCTCCATATGAAGGTTACATAATGGTTCGCACTGCTGCCTTATGGCACCAGGGACTAATGAATGGCCTCCTTATGCACTGTAGGGATTCTATGATTCTACTCCAGGACTTGAGGACAAAAATCAATGCAAAAACTCAGTGCAATGCTGAGGAGTGCTGCACTATCGGAAATGCCAATTTTCAGGTGAAGATTTTAAAAAATAAATTTAGAGTACCCGATTATTTTTTTCCAATTAAGGGCAATTTAGCGTGGCCAATCCACCTACCAGCTTTGCGTTGTGGGGGTGAGACCCACATAGACACGGGGAGATTGTGCAAATTCCACATTGACAGTGACCCGGGATCGAACCCAGGTCCTCGGCGGCATGAGGTAGCAGTACTAACCATTGCGCCACCGTGCCGCCCCTCAGATGAAGCTCAAGCCTCATGAGGGGCTGGTTTAGCACAGTGGGCTAAACAGCTGGCTTGTAATGCAGAACAACGGCAGCAGCGCGGGTTCAATTCCTGTACCGGCCTCCCCAAATAGGTGCCGGAATGTGCCGACTAGGGGCTTTGCACAGTAACTTCATTGAAGCCTACTTGTGACAATAAGCGATTATTATTATTATGTCAAAGAAGAGTGGGCAAGTTATCCATGGTGTCCTGGCAAATCGTCCTTCAACTGACAAAACAAAATCACAATATCTGCTCATTGTCACATTTGTGTTTGTGGGAGCTTGCTGTGTACATATTGATTGTGATGTTTCCTACATTACAATGTGACTGAAATCTGAAACACTTCTTTGGCTGCAGAGCACTTTGAGGCATCCTTGTTGTCTTGGAAAGCGCTACATAAATGAAAGTCTCTCTCTCCCACTGAACTACATCCAGTGATCCCTGCAGGAAAACGGGTTCAATTGGACGTCAACGGACAACGGGAGGAGGGCGGCACGGTGGCACAGTGGTTAGCACTGCTGCCTCACGGCACTGAGGACCCGGGTTCAAGTCCGGCCCTGGGTCACTGTCCGTTTGCAGTTTGCACATTCTCCCTGTGTTTGCGTGGGCCTCATCTCCACAACCCAAAAATGTGCAGGCGAGGTGGATTGGCCACGCTAAATTGCCTCTTAATTGGAAGGAGAAAAAAGAATTGGCTACTCTAAAGTTATTAAAAAAACAGACAACAGGAGTGGGGCCAGACACTCCCATAATGGGCACCACCATTCAGAGCTAACATGTGGCTGGGTTCCGAAGGTGGTCAGTGCCTGTGGAACTGAATCTCAGCAATAATCAGCAACACTGAGATAAGACAGGGAGAATGTTGTTTTGTCCCCCCAAAGCTATGTTAGCTGAACATTAACTCAGAGGAAAGGCGTATAAGAGACAGAAAAAGCAAGAGAATGTGTGCAAGTTTCAATACACGCCAAACTCACTCCTATCCAATGGTTATTCAGTCACAATAAGTGATTCATGTTATACAGCCTCCATCACCACAGCCAAAATCTTAGTCATAGTCTCGTGGACAAGTAGAGGACAACAAGCGCCAAGCCATGTGACACAGGCTGGAATCTGGTGGCTGGAGGCACTGGCAGCGACCGGACAGCCCCCAGGGTCACCGGCAGGGACCGGGCAGCCCCCAGGGTCATATTAAACTGTAGCTGAGAGAGATTGCAACAAGATATAGCAACCATAAGAACAAAAGACAGATGACTTGGTGTGGGAAGGAGAGGAGGTAAAAGGGAGGGTTTTGAAGCAAACATAAATGGAATATTGAAAAGAAAGGGTTTATGATGGAGGAGAAATGTCACAGTCCATTGATCTATCTCTGCCTTAAACATATTCAGTGAACCCCCCCTTCCATATACATACAAGAGAAAAAAAATCTTATCTCTGTCCTAGAAGGGTGACTCCTAATTTTAAAACAGTGCCCCCTTGTTCTGGGCTCACCCACAAGAGGGAACATAATTTCTGCAACGACCTTATCAATTCCATTCAAGATCTTATATACTTCAATAAAGTCACCTCTCACTCTTCTAAACTCCAGCAGAAGCAATACCATTCTGTCTAACCTTTCCTTATAAGGCAACCCATTCATTCCAGTTATTAATCTCGTAAACCGTCTCTGAACTGCCTCCAATGCTCTTAACATCCTTCCTTGAATACGGAGACTAAACACAGTGGGCTGGATTCTCTGCACCCCGATGCCGAAATCGCAGCCAGCGCCGGGGCGGAAAATCCAGTTTTATGCAGATATCGGGACTGGCACCGGTTTGCCGATTCTCCGGGCACCAAAAAGCGGCGTACTCTGAGAGTATGCCACGCTGCCTGGGGCCATTGCCAGTGCTCCGACATCCTCTGCCCCCGACCGGCCAAAGTCCCGACAGCCTGGATCTAACCAGGTCCAGTGGTCGGGATACTCGTGTGGCAGATGCAAACTCAATCTGCGGCCGCCCTGGTCGGGGGTGGGCTGATCGGAGGCCAGGAGGGGCCTTATAGGCGGCCGGGAAATTGTGTGGGGTTTGAGAGTCGGGAGCGCGGCCGACCAGGGGTCTCTTTTGCGGGTCCAGCTCCGCGGTCCAATTCTGCCATGGAGTACAGAGCGGCTGCTGGAGGCCGCCGCCGTGCGCATGCCCGGTTTCTGACCCGGATGTGCGGGGGCCCATATCTGAAGCAAAAGCTGCGAGATTTACTCCGGATCCCTGCTAGCCCCCTGCAGGGCTGGGAACTCGTGTCCCTTTGATCCAGGATTTTCAGGAGTAAAACTATACCGTTTTGATGATGACGTGGGGACATAGTCCCAATAATGGAGAATCCAGCGCAGTATTCAAGATGCAGTCTCACTAATGCCCTGTACAACTGAAGAATAACATCTTTACTTTCATGTTCAATTCCTCTCATAATAAAGGATACCATTTTGTTAATCTTCTTTATTACTTGCTGCACCTGCATATTAACCTATTGTGATTCACACACGTGAACACCTAGATCCCTCTGTATCTTGGCATTCTGCTGTCATTCTCTATTTAAGTAATACCCTGCATTTTTGTTCTTCCTGCCAAAATGAACAATTTCACATTTTCCCATATTATACTCCATTTGCCAGATTTTTGCCCACTCACTCAACCTATCTATATGCATCTGCTAACTTCCATACATCTTCATCACAACATACTTTTGTAATGCTTTGAAGGTTTTTCCCACTCTATTGTTGAAGGCTGTTCTCAAATAAGTGAACCATTAAAGGCTATGTGAATGAGTCTCTCTCTCTATGCCTATCACTGTCCTATTGCATTTATTCCTTTCCTTCTTTGATTCTATTTCATTTTTGATTCATCTTTCGACTAATCAAAAAGGGGGGACTGACAGAATCTACCTTAAAGTAAAGAATCTAGCTTTTTAGTATATAACTAATTAAAGGAATAAATGGCCCAAAATTTAAAATGGCTTCTTGTAATATATTGTTAAAACACACCAGACAGTGAGAGAGGCTGTTTTCCATGAGAATAATCAAGATATAAACCTAGACAGACAAACCAAGGACATATTTGCCCAAGTCAAAGATTTTGGGCAACACTCCCAGAAACGGTTTTCATTGCAACCGATAAGATTCATAAGAAAGGCATATTGCAAATCACCTCATGTTAAAATTTGATGGGCAAATACATAGCGAATTGAATTAACTTTGAAAGAACTTTAACCTAATCACAGCTAGAAAGGGGAAAGACATTAATGACAGTAGTCATCTTTTAAGTATACGTGCCGGTTTGAATAATTCATTCTAGAATCACTTACTTTAATCTCTAAAGCTACTTCTCTGCCCTGTCGCTTTGAACAGCTATTTTGATTTTATTTTCATCTTTCTGTATTCTGTATTCAATTAGAAGAACCATTAGAGCTTTGATTTGTATTGAATTCAACTCAGGACTCTGTATTTGCTTGGACAAAACAAACTTTAAAGAGGCTCTGTATTGCAAGTGAAAAATACTGATCAACAGATATCTCATTCAAACTGAATAAAAGCAATTTACTCCATACACGAAGCTCTGTTTCATAATCTGACGAGTGGTGTACATCGTGCGGTGACATGAAAGATACACTAACCAAAGCTCAGATCTAACACCATGGAACTGTGTCCTCAGCACGTTAGGTGAAGTGGGGAGAAAATTAGCGAGGAAAGAGTTTCTCCCATCTACATGAACAAAGATCTTTAAAATTTTCTGAAGTTTCAAGGATTTCTTATGTACTTACTTCTCATGCGCATATCTCTGAACTTCCTGCGCAATCCGTCGGATGGCTGCCCCACCCTGTTCCTCTTGAGCCAAAACAGACATTATGGACTGTGCGTACAGGTACGTATGCTCCCCATGACAGACCATTTTCTGTGGAAATTACAAAGGGCAGAGTTGGTGAATACAGACACGATGCAATTTGGATGCAATGACAGACATTTAAGGAGATATTTCCTAACACTTAGCAAAGATACATTCCAGTGAAAAACAAAAGACTCTGGGGGAAGGATGCACCATCCATGGCTAACTAAGGAAGTTAAAGTTAGCATCAAATGAAAAGGAAAAAAGTATGATTCTGTGAAGATTATTGGTATGTCGGATTATTGGCCAGAATTTAAAAAGAATGACCAAAAATTTGAGGAGGGAGAAATTAGAGTTCCAGAGAAAGCTAGCTAGAAATATAAAAACCGAAAGTAAGAATTTCCAGTATTTAAAAGAGTAACTAAAAGGAGCGCTGGTCCTCCAGAGAGCTAGAATGGGGAATTCATAATGGGAAATGAGGAAATGGTTGTACAGATATTTTGTGTCTGTCCTCAGTGGAAAAGACACAAATAATATCCCAGAAATACTTCCAAATCAGGTGGGGAAAGGGTGGGAGCAGCTCAAAACAGTTACAATCACCAGTAAGAGGGGACTGAGGAAGCTATTAGAACTTTAGGTTAATAAGTCCCTAGGGCCTGATGAACGCCATCCTTAGGTCTTAAGAGAAAAGTGGCTGCAGAGACAGCTAAAGCATTGGTTTGAATGTTCCAAAATTCCTAGATTTGGAAAGGTCCCCTCAAGATTGGAAAATAGCAAATAGTGACTCCTCTGTTCAAAAAAGGAGACAGAAAGAAAACTACAGGCCAATTAAGCTAGTATCTATTATTAAGGAAGTGAGAGCAGGTAGTAAATCTTAATGTAATCATGACGTGGAGATGCCGGCGTTGGACTGGGGTGAGCACAGTACGAAGTCTTACAACACCAGCTTAAAGTCCAACAGGTTTGTTTCGATGTCACTAGCTTTCGGAGCGCAGCTCCTTCCTCAGGCTCCTTCACCTGAGGAAGGAGCAGCGCTTCGAAAGCTAGTGACATCGAAACAAACCTGTTGGACTTTAACCTGGTGTTGTAAGACTTCGTATTAATGTAATCAGGCAGAGTCAACATGGTTTTGTGAAAGGGAAATCATGCTTGACTGATTTATTTGAGTTCTTTAAGCAAGTAACATGGATAAAGGGAGAGCTGATAGATGTTGTGCACCGAATTTCTAAAATGTATTTGACAAGATGGCGCATGAAAGGTTACAACGCAAAATGAGAATACCAGATGTAGGGGCTAACAGATTAGCACGGGTAAAGGATTGGTTACCAACAGGAAACAGAAAGTAGGAATATATTGGTCATTTTTGGGTTGGCAAGATGTAATTAGTGAAGTGCTGCAGGCATTAGTGGTGGAGCCTCAACTTATTTTCAATTTATATTAATGACTTAGATGAAGGGGCTGAATTAATGGTTGCTAAATTTGATGACACAAAGATAGGTAGGAATGGATGTTGTGAAGTGTCTATGAAGGGAATTCGATAGATTAAGTGATTGGCAGAAATTTGGCAAATGGAGTATAATGTGGGAAAATGTGCGCTTGTCCACATTGGCAGGAAGAATAGAAAAACAGCATATTATTTAAAAGAGAGATTGCTGAACTCTGTGATGCAGAGGGATCGACGTCCCCTGGTACATGAATCACATAACTTTAGTGTGCAGGTACAGCCAAGTGATTAAGATGACAAATGGAATGTTGTTGTTTATTGCAAGAAGAATGGAATATAAAAGTGGGGATGTTTCGCTCCAGTTGTACAGGGCTTTGATGAGACTACATAAGGAGTAATGTGTACAGTTTTGGTCTCCCTACTTAAGTATATAATTGCATTAGATGCAGTTCAGAGACGGTTAACTGATTCCTGGGTTGAAGGGGTTATCTTACAAGGAAAGGTTGGACAGGTTGGGCCTCTATCCATTGGAGTTTAGAAGAATGAGAAACTTGTTGAAACATAAAAGTCCTGAGGGGACTTGACAGGGAGGATGCCAAGAGGATATTTCCCCTTGTGCGAGACAAGAACTTAAAATAAGCGATTACCCATGAAGAGGGAGGGGAGGAGAATTTTATTCCCTTTTGGGTGGTTAAAATTAGTGGAATTCTCTCCCCAAACAGATCAGTGCAGGCTGGGTCATTGAATATTTTTCAAGGTTGAGTTATTTAGATTCCTGATTGATAAGAGAATCAAAAGTTACAAGCGTTAGACAGGAAAATGGAGTTGAACGTAGAGGGCAGAATCAGATCAACCTTGATCTTATCAATTGGATATAGACAATTTCTCTCAAAGCAAGAAAGACAACCGTTCCCCCTCAGAGCAATACATGCAGCACATTCCTTCCAATGCAATACAGACAGGACACTCCCCCTCACTGCAACACAGACAGCACAATCACCCTCACAGCAATACAGACAGGACGGTAGCACTGTGGATAGCACAATTGCTTCACAGCTCCAGGGTCCCAGGTTCGATTCTGGCTTGGGTCACTGTCTGTGCGGAGTCTGCACATCCTCCCCGTGTGTGCGTGGGTTTCCTCCGGGTGCTCCGGTTTCCTCCCACAGTCCAAAGATGTGCAGGTTAGGTGGATTGGCCATGATAAATTGCCCTTAGTGTTGGGTGGGGTTACTGGGTTATGGGGATAGGGTGGAGGTGTTGACCTTGGGTAGGGTGCTCTTTCCAAGAGCCGGTGCAGACTCGATGGGCCAAATGGCCTCCTTCTGCACTGTAAATTCTATGATAATCTATGAGGACAAACCTCTCACAGCAACACAGTCAAGACAATCCCCCTCACAGCAACACAGGCAGCACAATCATCCTCACAGCAAAACAGACAAGCCAATCCCCCTCTCAGCAATACAGCCTAGACAATCCCCCTCACAGCAACACAAGACAAGCCAATCCCCCTCACAGAAACACAGACAGCACAATCACCCTCACAACAACTGACAGCACAATCACACTCACAGCAAAACAGACAAGACAATCCCCCTCACAGCAACACAAACAGCACAATCACCCTCACAGCAATACAGACAAAACAATCCCCCTCACAGCAACACAGACAAGACAATCCCCCTCACAGCAACACAGACAAAACAATCCCCCTCACAGCAATACAGACAAAACAATCCCCCTCACAGCAACACAGACAAGACAATCCCCCTCACAGCAATACAGACAGAGCAATCCCCCTCACAGCAACAGACAGAGCAATCACCCTCACAGCAATACAGACAAAACAATCCCCCTCACAGCAATACAGACAGAGCAATCCCCCTCACAGCAATACAGACAGCACAATACCTCACACAGCAATACAGACAAGACTATACCCTTCACAGCAATACAGACAAGACAATCCCCCTCACAGCAATACAGACAGAGCAATCCCCCTCACAGCAATACAGACAGAACAATCCCCCTCACAGCAATACAGACAGCACAATACCTCACACAGCAATACAGACAAGACTATCCCCTTCACAGCAATACAGACAAGACAATCCCCCTCACAGCAATACAGACAGGACAATCCCCCTCACAGCAACAGACAAAACAATCCCCCTCACAGCAATACAGACAGCACAATCCCCCTCACAGCAATACAGACAAGACTATCCCCTTCACAGCAATACAGACAAGACAATCCCCCTCACAGCAATACAGACAGGACAATCCCCCTCACAGCAACAGACAAAACAATCCCCCTCACTGCAATACAGACAGCACAATCACCCTCTAGGCAACACAGACAGCACAATCCCCCTCACAGCAATACAGACAGCACAATCCCCTTCACAGCAATACAGACAAGACAATCCCCCTCACAGCAATACAGACAGGACAATCCCCCTCACAGCAACAGACAAAACAATCCCCCTCACAGCAATACAGACAGCACAATCACCCTCTAGGCAACACAGACAGCACAATCCCCCTCACAGCAATACAGACAGCACAATCCCTCTCACAGCAACACAGACAGCACAATCCCCCTCACAGCAACACAGACAGGACAATCCCCCTCACAGCAATACAGACAAGACAATCCCCCTCACAGCAATACAGACAGAGCAATCCCCCTCACAGCAATACAGACAGAGCAATCCCCCTCACAGCAATACAGACAGAACAATCCCCCTCACAGCAATACAGACAGCACAATTCCCCTCACAGCAATACAGACAGGACAATCCCCCTCACAGCAATACAGACAGGACAATCCCCCTCACAGCAATACAGACAGGACAATCCCCCTCACAGCAACAGACAAAACAATCCCCCTCACAGCAACACATTCAGAGCAAGCCCCCTCACAGTAATACAGACAGAGCAATCCCGCTCACATCAATACAGAGCAATCCCACTCACATCAATACAGAGCAATCCCCCTCACAGTAATACAGACAGCACAATCACCCTCACAGCAATACAGACAGGACAATCCCCCTCACAGCAACACAGGCAGAGCAATCCAACTCACAGCAACACAGACAGAGCAATCCACCTCACAGCTATACAGACAAGACAATCCCCATCACAGCAACAGAGACAGAGCAATCCCCATCACAGCAACAGAGAAAGAGCAATCCCCCTCACAGCAATACAGACAGAGCAATCCCCCTCACAGCAATACAGACAGCACAATACCTCACACAGCAATACAGACAAGACTATCCCCTTCACAGCAATACAGACAAGACAATCCCCCTCACAGCAATACAGACAGGACAATCCCGCTCACAGCAACAGACAAAACAATCCCCCTCACAGCAATACAGACAGCACAATCCCCCTCACAGCAATACAGACAAGACTATCCCCTTCACAGCAATACAGACAAGACAATCCCCCTCACAGCAATACAGACAGGACAATCCCCCTCACAGCAACAGTCAAAACAATCCCCCTCACTGCAATACAGACAGCACAATCACCCTCTAGGCAACACAGACAGCACAATCCCCCTCACAGCAATACAGACAGCACAATCCCCTTCACAGCAATACAGACAAGACAATCCCCCTCACAGCAATACAGACAGGACAATCCCCCTCACAGCAACAGACAAAACAATCCCCCTCACAGCAATACAGACAGCACAATCACCCTCTAGGCAACACAGACAGCACAATCCCCCTCACAGCAATACAGACAGCACAATCCCCCTCACAGCAATACAGACAGGACAATCCCCCTCACAGCAATACAGACAGGACAATCCCCCTCACAGTAATACAGACAGGACAATCCCCCTCACAGCAATACAAACAAGACAATCCCCCTCACAGCAACACAGGCAGCACAATCCCTCTCACAGCAACACAGACAGCACAATCCCCCTCACAGCAACACAGGCAGCACAATCCCTCTCACAGCAAAACAGACAAGACAATCCCCCTCACAGCAATACAGACAGAGCAATCCCCCTCACAGCAATACAGACAGAGCAATCCCCCTCACAGCAATACAGACAGAACAATCCCCCTCACAGCAATACAGACAGGACAATCCCCCTCACAGCAACAGACAAAACAATCCCCCTCACAGCAACACATTCAGAGCAAGCCCCCTCACAGTAATACAGACAGAGCTATCCCGCTCACATCAATACAGAGCAATCCCACTCACATCAATACAGAGCAATCCCCCTCACAGTAATACAGACAGCACAATCACCCTCACAGCAATACAGACAGCACAATCACCCTCACAGCAACACAGACAGAGCAAACCCCCTAACAGCAATACAGACAGAGCAATCCCCCTCACAGCAATACAGACAAGACAATCACCCTCACAGCAATACAGACAAGACAATCCCCCTCACAGCAATACAGACAAGACAAACCCCCTTACAGCAAAACAGAAAAGACAATCCCTCTCACAGCAAAACAGACAAGACAATCCCACTCACAGCAACACAGACAAGACAATCCCCCTCACAGCAATACAGACAGCACAATCCCCCTCACAGCAATACAGACAGAGCAGTCCCCCTCACAGCAATACAGACAGAGCAATCCCCCTCACAGCAATACAGACAGAGCAATCCCCCTCACAGCAATACAGACAGAGCAATCCCCCTCACAGCAAAACAGACAAGACAATCCCACTCACAGCAACACAGACAAGACAATCCCCCTCACAGCAATAGACAGCACAATCCCCCTCACAGCAACACAGACAAGACAATCCCCCTCACAGCAATACAGACAGGACAATCACCCTCACAGCAATCGACAGCACAATTCCCCTCACAGCAATACAGACAGGACAATCCCCCTCACAGCAATACAGACAGCACAATCCCCCTCACAGCAATGCAGGCAGCACAATCCCCCTCACAGCAATACAGACAAGACAATCCCCCTCACAGCAATACAGACAGAGCAATCCCGCTCACAGCAATACAGACAGAGCAATCCTCCTCACAGCAACAGACAGAGCAATCCCCCTCACAGCAATACAGACAGGGCAATCCAACTCACAGCAATACAGACAGGGCAATCCCCTCACAGCAATACAAACAGGACAATCCCCCTCACAGCAATACAGACAGGGCAATCCCCTCACAGCAATACAAACAGGACAATCCCCCTCACAGCAACACAGGCAGAGCAATCCAACTCACAGCAACACAGACAGAGCAATCCCCCTCACAGCAATACAGACAGAGCAATCCAACTCACAGCAACACAGACAGAGCAAATCCCCCTCACAGCAATACAGACAGAGCAACCCCCCTCACAGCAATACAGACAGGATAATCCCCCTCACAGTAATACAGACAAGACAATCCCCCTCACAGCAATACAGACAAGACAATCCCCCTCACAGCAAAACAGACAAGACAATCCCCCTCACAGCAATACAGACAGAGCAATCCCCCTCACAGCAATATAGACAAGACAGTCACCCTCTAGGCAACACAGACAGCACAATCCCCCTCATAGCAATACAGACAGCACAATCCCCCTCACAGCAATACAGACAGAGCAATCCCCCTCACAGCAATACAAACAGGACAATCCCCCTCACAGCAACACAGGCAGAGCAATCCAACTCACAGCAACACAGACAGAGCAATCCACCTCACAGCTATACAGACAAGACAATCCCCATCACAGCAACAGAGACAGAGCAATCCCCATCACAGTAACAGAGAAAGAGCAATCCCCCTCACAGCAATACAGACAGAGCAATCCCCCTCACAGCAATACAGACAGCACAATACCTCACACAGCAATACAGACAAGACTATCCCCTTCACAGCAATACAGACAAGACAATCCCCCTCACAGCAATACAGACAGGACAATCCCACTCACAGCAACAGACAAAACAATCCCCCTCACAGCAATACAGACAGCACAATCCCCCTCACAGCAATACAGACAAGACTATCCCCTTCACAGCAATACAGACAAGACAATCCCCTTCACAGCAATACAGACAAGACAATCCCCCTCACAGCAACACAGGCAGCACAATCCCTCTCACAGCAACACAGACAGCACAATCCCCCTCACAGCAACACATGCAGCACAATCCCTCTCACAGCAAAACAGACAAGACAATCCCCCTCACAGCAATACAGACAGAGCAATCCCCCTCACAGCAATACAGACAGAGCAATCCCCCTCACAGCAATACAGACAGAACAATCCCCCTCACAGCAATACAGACAGGACAATCCCCCTCACAGCAACAGACAAAACAATCCCCCTCACAGCAACACATTCAGAGCAAGCCCCCTCACAGTAATACAGACAGAGCAATCCCGCTCACATCAATACAGAGCAATCCCACTCACATCAATACAGAGCAATCCCCCTCACAGTAATACAGACAGCACAATCACCCTCACAGCAATACAGACAGCACAATCACCCTCACAGCAACACAGACAGAGCAAACCCCCTAACAGCAATACAGACAGAGCAATCCCCCTCACAGCAATACAGACAAGACAATCACCCTCACAGCAATACAGACAAGACAATCCCCCTCACAGCAATACAGACAAGACAAACCCACTCACAGCAACACAGACAAGACAATCCCCCTCACAGCAATAGACAGCACAATCCCCCTCACAGCAACACAGACAAGACAATCCCCCTCACAGCAATACAGACAGGACAATCACCCTCACAGCAATCGACAGCACAATCCCCCTCACAGCAATACAGACAGGACAATCCCCCTCACAGCAATGCAGGCAGCACAATCCCCCTCACAGCAATACAGACAAGACAATCCCCCTCACAGCAATACAGACAGAGCAATCCCGCTCACAGCAATACAGACAGAGCAATCCTCCTCACAGCAACAGACAGAGCAATCCCTCTCACAGCAATACAGACAGGGCAATCCAACTCACAGCAATACAGACAGGGCAATCCCCTCACAGCAATACAAACAGGACAATCCCCCTCACAGCAATACAGACAGGGCAATCCCCTCACAGCAATACAAACAGGACAATCCCCCTCACAGCAACACAGGCAGAGCAATCCAACTCACAGCAACACAGACAGAGCAATCCCCCTCACAGCAATACAGACAGAGCAATCCAACTCACAGCAACACAGACAGAGCAATCCCCCTCACAGCAATACAGACAGAGCAACCCCCCTCACAGCAATACAGACAGGATAATCCCCCTCACAGTAATACAGACAAGACAATCCCCCTCACAGCAATACAGACAAGACAATCCCCCTCACAGCAAAACAGACAAGACAATCCCCCTCACAGCAATACAGACAGAGCAATCCCCCTCACAGCAATATAGACAAGACAGTCACCCTCTAGGCAACACAGACAGCACAATCCCCCTCACAGCAATACAGACAGCACAATCCCCCTCACAGCAATACAGACAGAGCAATCCCCCTCACAGCAATACAAACAGGACAATCCCCCTCACAGCAACACAGGCAGAGCAATCCAACTCACAGCAACACAGACAGAGCAATCCACCTCACAGCTATACAGACAAGACAATCCCCATCACAGCAACAGAGACAGAGCAATCCCCATCACAGCAACAGAGAAAGAGCAATCCCCCTCACAGCAACACAGACAGCACAATCCCCCTCACAGCAATACAGACAAGACAATCCCCCTCACAGCAAAACAGACAAGACAATCCCCCTCACAGCAACACAGACAGAGCAATCTCCCTCACAGCAATACAGACAGAGCAATCCCCCTCACAGCAACACACAGAGCAATCCCCCTCACAGCAATACAGCCAAGACAATCCCCCTCACAGCAATACAGACAGCACAATCCCCCTCACAGCAATACAGACAGAGCAATCCCCCTCACAGCAATACAAACAGGACTATCCCCATCACAGCAACAGAGACAGCACAATCCCCCTCACAGCAATACAGACAAGACAATCCCCCTCACAGAAAAACAGACAAGACAATCCCCCTCACAGCAACACAGACAGAGCAATCCCCCTCACAGCAATACAGACAGCACAATCCCCCTCACAGCAACACAGACAGAGCAATCCCCCTCACAGCAAAACAGACAAGACAATCCCCCTCACAGTAATACAGACAGAGCAATCCCCCTCACAGCAATACAGACAGAGCAATCCCCCTCACAGCAATATAGACAAGACAATCCCCCTCACAGCAATACAGACAAGACAATCCCCCTCACAGCAATACAGACAAGACAATCCCCCTCACAGCAATGCAGACAGCACAATCCCCCTCACAGCAACACAGACAGAGCAATCTCCCTCACAACAGTACAGACAGAGCAATCCCCCTCACATCAATACAGACAAAACAATCCCCCTCACAGTAATACAGACAGAGCAATCCCCCTCACAGCAATACAGACAGCACAATCCCCCTCACAGCAATACAGACAGAGCAATCCCCCTCACAGCAATACAGCCAAGACAATCCCCCTCACAGCAATAGACAGCACAATCCCCCTCACAGCAATACAGACAGAGCAATCCCCCTCACATCAATACAGACAAAGCAATCCCTCTCACATCAATACAGACAGCACAATCCCCCTCACAGCAACACAGGCAGAGCAATCCACCTCACATCAATACAGACAGCACAATCCCCCTCACAGCAACACAGACAGCACAATCACCCTCACAGCAACACAGACAGGACAATCCCCCTCACAGCAATACAGACAAGACAATCCCCCTCACAGCAATACAGACAGAGCAATCCCCCTCACAGCAACACAGACAAGTCAATCTCCCTCACAGCAAAACAGACAAGACAATCCCCCTCACAGCAAAACAGACAAAACAATCCCCCTCACAGCAAAACAGACAAAACAATCCCCCTCACAGCAACACAGACAGAGCAATCCCCATAAATTGTCCTCACTTTTCACCGCACTAGCCTCTGCATTCGAAGGATCACCCTTCACCATTTCCATCAGCACCAGCATGATGCTATCATGAAACATATCTTCCCCTCAACCTTCCTCCTCCCTATCATGCCCATACCCTGTAACCTACTCCTGGAAAGTGCAACATCTGCGCCTTTACCTCTTTCCTCCTCACATTCAAGGCCCTGTGGTGAATGTAAATACAGTTAATTCACCAGTTATGTTCTATGTTATTAGCCCTGTGGGTTTTATCTGTGGGCCATTGTATGGCTTCACCCACAGGGGGAAATGTTGGAGCATGTACGGGCTCTGCCCTTGGCTCCGCCCCTTTGAAGGAGTATAAGAGTAGCTGGCCTGTGGGACTGCCCTCAGGCAGGCAAAGTTGATAGTTAATTAAAACCACTGTTTTACTCCGACACGAGTCCTTGAGTGAATTGATGGTCGCATCAATTTACTTAACTATCTGAACAAAAACGATTATGGAGTCAGCCCTCAAAACTGGAGCTCGATCCACAGGCCGCGGAGGCAAAGAACATTTTTTCACACTGGCTGCGGTGTTTCAAGGCCTACCTTGCCGCGTCGTCGACGCCATCCGTCACAGGCGAACAAAAATTGAGTCTCCTCCGCGCACGAGTCCGTCACCGCATTAATGTGCAACTCGAAGTGGCCACCTCATATACCGCCGCTCTCGCAATCCTCGAGCGCATCTACGTGCGGCCTGTGAACGAGGTCTATGCATGACATATTCTCACGACTCGACGCCAGCGCCCCGGGGAGTCACTCGATGACTATCTACGCGCAACTACAACTATCAGGCCGTTACGGCCACTCAGCACATGGAGCTCGCCATCCGAGACGTCTATGTTGCAGGGGTCAGATCAAATTACGTGCGGCAGCGACTGCTCGAGAAAGGGGCCCAGAACCTGAACGAGACGGTGAAACTGGCGACTTCACTGGAGGTCGCTTTCCAGAGCCTCACTGCATTTCCAGCCGAACCCTCGACCCCCTCGTGGGCTCCCGACCAGAGGCTACCCCAGGCCTGTGCTGCGCGTTCACCCGCTCATCATGGGGGGTTGCCTTGTTATTTTTGCAGCCAGCCTCAACACCCCCGACAGCACTGCCCGGCCCGCAACTGCAACAGTTGCGGCCGAAAAGGGCACTTCGTCAAGCCTAAGCCGCCACGCTTGATCAACGGGGGCCGCCATCTTGGACGCCATCTGCTACGTCGCTCGACGCATACGACCTTGTCGGACAGTCACCGGGGGGCCGCCCCAGCACAGCCGACCACGCCGCCGGTTACCCTCAACTCAGCGCAGTCACCTTGGACCAGTCGCGACCCAAGCACTTCAAGAGCTCAATGATGGCCGTCCGGGTTAACGGGTACGAGACACCTTGCCTGTTCGACTCCGGGAGCACCGAGAGTTTCATCCACCCGTGTCTGGTAAGCCGCTGCTCGCTCCTGATATTCCCAGTGCAACAAACAATTTCCCTCGCCTCCGGGTCGCAGTTGGTACAAATCCGAGGGTGCACTACAGTAACCGTAGCGGTACAGGGCGCTGAGTACACTAATTTTCAGCTGCACGTGCTCTCAGACCTCTGCGCCTCCCTCCTTTTAGGGCTCGATTTTCAATGTAATCTCAAGAGCCTGACGCTTAGCGGACCCCTGCCCCCACTCACTGTGTGCAGCCTAGCCACTCTGAAAGTCGACCCTCCTTCCCTCTTCGATAATGTCACCGCTGATTGCAAGCCAGTAGCCACTCGCAGCAGGCGATATAGCATGCAGGACAGAACATTTATTAGGTCTGAGGTCCTGCGTCTCTTGCGGGAAGGAGTCATAGAGGCCAGCAATAGCCCCTGGAGAGTTCAGGTCGTGGTTGTCAAGACCGGGGAGAAGCTCCGGAAAGTGGTTGATTACAGCCAGACCATTAACCGGTTTACGCAGCTTGATGCGTACCTGGCAGGGAGGGTGCAGGCGGTTAAGATGGTGGTCCTCCCGAGATTCCTCTTTGTGTTTCAGTGCCTCCCGGTGGTGATCACGAAGGCTTTTTTTTAAAAAGGATTGAAAAGAGCATCATGGGTTTTGTGTGGGCCGGGAAGACCCCGAGAGTGAGGAAGGGATTCTTACAGCGTAGCAGGGATAGGGGGGGGCTGGCACTACCGAGCCTAAGTGAGTATTATTGGGCCGCTAATATTTCAATGGTGAGTAAGTGGATGGGAGAGGAGGAGGGAGCGGCGTGGAAGAGATTAGAGAGGGCGTCCTGTAGGGGGACTAGCCTACAGGCTATGGTGACAGCCCCACTGCCGTTCTCACCGAGGAACTACACCACAAGCCCGGTGGTGGTGGCTACACTGAAGATTTGGGGACAGTGGAGACGGCATAGGGGAAAGACTGGAGCCTTGGGGGGGTCCCTGATAAGAAACAACCATAGGTTTGCCCCGGGGGGGAATGGATGGGGGATATGGAATGTGGCAAAGAGCAGGAATAACGCAACTGAAAGATCTGTTTGTGGATGGGAAGTTCGCGAGTCTGGGAGCGCTGACCGAGAAATATGGGTTGCCCCAAGGGAATGCATTCAGGTATATGCAACTGAGGGCTTTTGCGAGGCAACAGGTGAGGGAATTCCCGCAGCTCCCGACACAAGAGGTGCAGGACAGAGTGATCTCAAAGACATGGGTGGGGGATGGTAAGGTGTCAGATATATATAGGGAAATGAGGGACGAGGGGGAGACTATGGTAGAAGAACTAAAAGGGAAATGGGAAGAAGAGCTGGGGGAGGAGATCGAGGAGGGGCTGTGGGCAGATGCCCTAAGCAGGGTAAACTCATCGTCCTCGTGTGCCAGGCTAAGCCTGATTCAGTTTAAGGTATTACACAGGGCGCATATGACTGGAGCACGGCTCAGTAAATTTTTTGGGGTGGAGGATAGGTGTGCGAGGTGCTCGAGAAGCCCAGCGAATCATACCCATATGTTTTGGTCATGCCCGGCACTACAGGGGTTTTGGATGGGGGTGACAAAGGTGCTTTCAAAAGTAGTGGGGGTCCGGGTCGAACCAAGCTGGGGGTTGGCTATATTTGGGGTTGCACAAGAGCCGGGAGTGCAGGAGGCGAGAAGGCCGATGTTTTGGCCTTTGCGTCCCTAGTAGCCCGGCGCAGGATATTGTTAATGTGGAAAGAAGCCGAGCCCCCGGGGGTGGAGACCTGGATAAATGACATGGCAGGGTTTATAAAGCTAGAGCGGATTAAGTTCGTTCTAAGGGGGTCGGCTCAAGGGTTCACCAGGCGGTGGCAACCGTTCGTCGAATACCTCGCAGAAAGATAGATGGAATGGAAAAAAGAAGGCAGCAGCAGCAGCCCAGGATCGGGGGGGGGGGGTGAAGGAGGAACCAGAAGGACTCTCAGGGTTGTTAATATATACTGTATAATATGTATAGGTCGTTGCTACAGATAATTATATATTGGACTGTTAAATTATATTTTTGGAGAGTGTTACTTGTGATAAGGCAGTTGCCAATTAGGGTTAGTTTTCATTTTTGTTATTTATTATTTATTCTTTTTTTTTTTGTTTATAAAATAGGTCATTGTTATTTGTGTTGTTATAATATTGTGCAAAGGATGCACAATGTACTGTGTTGGTTGACCAAAAATTTTCAATAAAATATTTATAAAGAAAAAACTTGATGCGTACCCCCTTCCCCAGATTGCAGACATGGTCAATCAGATCGGTCACTACCGCGTGTTCTCCACGGTGGATCTGAAGTCTGCATACCACCAGCTCCCAATCCATCCGGAGGATCGCCACGACACGGCGTTTGAGGCAGACGGCCGCCTTTTTCATTTCCTCCGGGTCCCTTTTGGCATCACGAACGGGATTTTGGTGTTCCAACGAGAAATGGACCGAATGGTGGACAGTACGGGCTGCGGGCCACGTTTACGTACTTGGACAACGTCACCATCTGCGGCCATGATCAGCAGGACCACGACGCCAACCTCCACCGATTTCTCCAAACCGCCCAAAAGCTTAATCTCACATATAAGGAGAAATGCGTTTTCCGCATCACCAGGCTAGCCATCCTCAGCTATGTCGTGGAAAACAGAGTCCTAGGGCCCGAGCCTGACCGTCTGCGCCCCCTCCTGCAACTCCCTCTCCCTCACTGTCCCAAGGCCCTCATGAGGTGCCTTGGATTTCTTTTCCTACTACGCCCAGTGGGTCCCCCAGTATGCGGACAAAGCGCGCCCACTCTTTAAGGCCACCCTTTTCCCTCTTTTTCCCTTCAACTGCATCAAGGCGGACATCGCCAAAGCCGCGATGCGCGCAGTGGACGAGTCCGTCCCCTTTCAGGTGGAAAGCGACGCATCAGAGGTCGCTCTCGCTGCCATTCTCAATCAAGCAGGCAAACCGGTTGCGTTCTTTTCACGCATCCTCACCGCCTCTGAACTTCGACACTCCTCGGTCGAAAGAGAGGCTCAAGCCATCATGGAAGCCGTGCGGCACTGGAGGCACTGCCTCGCTGGTAGGACGTTTACCCTCGTCACCGACCAACGATCGGTAGCCTTCATGTTCGGCAATACGCAGCGGGGCAAAATCAAGAACGATAAGATCTTGAGGTGGAGAATTGAACTCTCCACCTATAATTACGATATAGTATATCGTCCTGGGAAGCTCAACGAGTCCCCAGAGGCCCTGTCCCACGGCACATGCGGCAGTGCGCAAGGGGACCGACTACGGGCTATCCACGACGGCCTCTGCCACCCGGGGGGTCACCCAGCTCGCCCATTATATCAAGGCCTGCAACCTGCCCTACTCCACCGAGGAGGTCAAAGCTGTAACCAGGGACTGCCAAATCTGTGCGGGGTGTAAACCGCACTTCTATCGACTGGATAAGGCCAACCTGATGAAGGCATCCCAGCCCTTTGAACGCCTCAGTATCGATTTCAAAGGGCCCCTCCCCTCGAATAATCGCAATACCTACTTTCTCAATATTATTGATGAGTTCTCCCGTTTCCCGTTTGCCATCCCATGCCCCGATATGACCACCCCCACTGTTATCAGAGCCCTGCACAGTGTCTTCACCCTGTTTGGTTTCACCAACTACGTCCACAGCGACAGAGGCTCGTCGTTCATGAGCGACGAACTGCGTCAGTACCTGCTCAGTAAGGGCATCGCCTCGAACAGGACTACCAGTTACAACCCCCGGGGAAACGGACAGGTGGACAGGGAGAACGCGACGGTCTGGAAGACCGTCCTACTGACCCTACGGTCCAGGAATCTTCCGGTTTCCCACTGGCAGGAAGTCCTCCCCGATGCGCTCCATGCTATTAGGTCCCTCCTTTGCACGGCCACAAACCAGACTCCTCATGACCGCTTGTTTATTTTCCCTAGGGGGACTACCTCAGGGGCCTCGCTCCCACCCTGGCTGATGACACCGGGTCCGGTTCTCCACCGGAAACACGTTCGAACCCATAAGACCGATCCCCTGGTAGAGAGGGTCCAGATCCTGCACTCAAACCCGCATTACACATATGTTGAGCACCCTGATGGTCGACAGGATACCGTCTCCCTCCGGGACTTTGCGCCCGCAGGCTCCACCACTACGTCCACAGTACCCCCCGCGCTGTACCCCGCTCTTTCTCCCATGCCCAGCGCCCCCGTGCCCATTTGGCTCCCGCGTTCCCTTACAGCCGGCACACCAGTCCGCAGAAATGAAGCTCAGGAAGAGCCGCTCCCGGAGTCCACCCCTGGGGCTGCACTGGACCCACTTCCCCAGCCACCTAAAGCGGCTGCAACACCAGTGCTTCGGCGGTCACAGCGTACGACCCGGGCGCCGGACCGGCTGAACTTGTGACCCATCACCCCCGCCGGACTTTATTTTTTTACAGGGGGTGAATGTGGTGAACGTAAATACAGTTAATTCACTAGTCATGTTCTGTTTGTAAATACTGTTAATTCACCAGTTATGTTCTATGTCATTAACCCTGTGGATTTTATCTGTGGGCCATTGTATGGCTTCACCCACAGGGGGAGATGTTGGAGGATGTTGGAGCATGTACGGGCTCCGCCCCTTTGAAGGAGTATAAGAGTAGCTGGCCTGTGGGACTGTCCTCAGTATGTACCAGTCGCAGGCAGGCAAAGTTGATAGTTAATTAAAACCACTGTTTTACTCCGACACGAGTCCTTGAGTGAATTGATGGTCGCATCAGGCCTCAAACATTCCTTTCAGATTAAGCAGCGTTTCACTGACACTCCCTTCAATTTGGATTATTGTATTTGCTGCTCCCAATGTGGTCTCCTCGGCATTGGGTCGACTTAACGCAGACTAAGTGACCACTTTGCAGAGCACCTTCGCTTGGTCTTGAAGCATGACCCCCACCCTTCCTGTTGCTTACCATTGAACTCAGCACCTCGCTCTCATGCCTACACATCCGTCCTTGATCTGCTACAATGCTCCAGTGAAGCCTAGCACAAGCTGAAGGAACAGCACCTCATCTTCCGGTTGGGCAGGCACGTTGCAGCCCTCGGGATTCAATGTTGAGTTTGGCAACTTTAGATTTTGGCCTTTTTCTTCCATCTTACCCCCCTCTTTTTTTAATATCCCATACATATTTTGCCTCAATGCAAAGCGCCCCCCCCCCCTCACTCTCACACACACACACACAATCACACCAGGCCATCTGTCTTTTGTGCTTAAAATTGCTACTTTTTGTTGCAGCTTCTACAGTTCTAACACATTCTGCCTCCCTCCAGTTCTGGCAGAGTCTGTGAACTTGAAACATTAATTCTGTTCCCCCCTCAGAACAATGTAGACAGGATGGGTGACACAGCCTCACAGCGCCAGGGATCCGGGTTTGATTCTGGCCTTGGGTGACTGTGTGGCATTTGCACTTTCTTCCTGTGTCTGCGTGGGTTTCCTCCGGGGGCTTCGGTTTCATCCCACAGTCCACCAATGTGCAGGTTAGGTGAATTGGCCATGATAAATTGTCCCTTTGTGTCCAAAGATGCCCAGGTTGGTGGGGTTGTTGGGATAGGGTGGGGGAGTGGGTCTGGGTCGGGTGCTAGTTCGGAGGGCTGAGGCAGACTTGATGGGCCGAATTGCCCCCTTCTACACTGTAGTGATTCTATGGACAATCCCCCTCAAAGCAATTCAGAAAGTGCAAATCTGGAGAGAGAGAAAGATAAAACAGAAATGGAGCCTGATGGTGCATTTTCCTCTTTAAAAAGGAGCTCTCGGTCATTGCACCAATTTCCCCAAGAACATAACAGCAAACAGCGCCCATTAGCTAACTTGTGTCACCTACACCTGACTAGGTGGCACTTACTGCAAACTCAGGCAAGTTTTTCTCCAGATGTTCTTCGCCTCCATCGACGAGCGTGGCAAGCGAGGTGCGGAGAACGCGGGAAAAGACCTCCAACTGCTGACAGGCCGTCGACACACTGGTTATTTCACCCTGGTATCCAGCATCTGAGATTAGCTGCAGTGAGACAAAGAGACAGCATAGAGGGACATGAGACGACACCCATAGCAGAATCCATGAGACACCATTTGAAGAAACCAAAGGCAGTCACTCTAATCTGGGATGATCTGGCAACTATTTGCTAGCTACAGCACTAATATGTTCAGTCTCTGCCACTCCTGTAACCCCACGACTGGCTGACATGAAACTTTGATAACATTTTCTCTGCGAACCTCTTTTGCCAAAGGTGCTAACTCTTGCTGGGCTACAATTCCACAAATGCTTCTGTTTTTCTTCCAAGTAGTCACTTGTCTGATTAGACACCGAATATCAATTGGCTATCTGACTATAGGGACATTAAAGGAGTCCAATTGTGTCTTCACTTGACGTTACAATGCATTATCATTAGGGATTTGTGGTTAGTGGAAACAGGAGCAGGAATTTGGAAGTTTTATTTCCTCATTCCAAATTCGTGGGTGCTGAGGTAAACTGCAAGCATTCCTATCGCAAACCGACAGCGATTGGCCAAATAAGCAAAGATCAAGGGTTGAACCTCATCAAATGGCTGTATCAGACATGCCAATGCATTTACCAACTGAGGCACTTAAGGATGCTTGGTCCTCCATTTAGAAAAATGCATTTTTAAATTCGGCAGTCAGAATGATTAAACGCTTTCATCAGAAATATTTGGCACATCTTCCACACACAATGGTATCCATAATTCAGGACTAATTATTTCTCCAGTTCAGGACTGTGGTGTTCTTTGTGTTGCTTATACTCAGGATGGATTTGTAGTGTACACAAAGACCACAAAAAGCTAACTCAAATAACAAAGCTAATATTTATTACACAACTTATATAGTTCAATCACTATTCTTAAAGCAAGCAATATTCTAACTAAACTACAATCTACACTACACTAACACGTCTCATGCACACTATCTTAAATTGTATTCTGCTCCTTGTCTTTCTAACCTTTTCTCGCCTTCTCTACACTCTCCAAGAAGCCCGAGAGGCATTCCTTCTTATAGGTCTGCTCCCCAGCTCCATCTAGTGGTCGATTATGATATTACATTAACCCTTTATGTACTGGACATTCTACTTAATATCACAAGAACAATCTGCATATTAACTGAAAATGCTACAATGATCTGTTTCCAACCAGTGCTCTACCTACCCTGGGAGTGTTTAATACAGAAGGTCAGTGCCTGAAAGAGTTCCATTTCCAACTGCTAAAACCCCTCTCCTCGACAAGCATAAGATTTAGTAAAAATTTTTTTTAACACTGCAGAGGAAAAGAACATTGTGCTCATCCCCCGGCTATCCCAATTAAACTCCGAAGAGCCTCAAATTCATTGGCTCTTTACCAGCTAGATTATTCCAAATATTTACTACTAATTATAAACTTGCCCTCTTATCCCACTGTTCTGACTTCTTAGCCTGAATTCACTTTATCAGTACCGTCTAATTACTTTATATACACAGATGAGGATTAATTTGCCAATCACTGCAAAGACACAAGAAGGACTCCCTGCACCGCATAAGATGCTAAAGCAAGGCTCTGTCAGTGGAAATAAAACAGCACTAGGGTGAAGAAAAGTAGGTGAGTTCCCCCCGTTCCCTGGCCAATATATATCCCTCAACCAACATCACTAATTAACCTTTGCAGTCTATGTGGTGTAGGTACACCCACAATGCCATTAGGGATGGATATTGACCCAGAAACAGTGAAGGAACAGTGATATATTTACAGTTCAGGGTGGTGAGTGGCTTGAAGGGGAACTTCCAGATGGTGTTGTTCCCATATGTTTGCTTCAATTGAACCTCTAGATGGTGGTGGTCGTCCGTTTGGAAATTGCTGTCTAAGGAGCCTTAATGCAGTGCATCTTGTAGATGGCACAGATGGCACACATGGTTGCGACTGTTTGTCGGTGGTGGAGGGGCTGAATGTTTGTGGCTGGGGTGCCAATTAAGCGCATTGCATTGTCCTGGGTGGTGACAAGCTTCTTTTTTTTTTTAATCTATGTTTATTAAGAATTTTTCAACAAAATTTTAAACCATACAAACAACGGCCCCCCCCCCGTAACAAAAAAAAGAAAGAAAGTTTGCACAGCAAGACATGAATATGGCAAGTCAATATGATACAGAACTTTGTACATTGGATTCCTCCCATACATGTCAGTTTTCCGGATCATTCATGTGTTCTCTTGCTCAAATGCCCCCCAGAAAAATCCTCCTTTCCCCTCCCTCCCTCCCTCCTCCCCCACTCCCTCCCTCCCTCCTCCCCCCCCTCCCTCCCCCCCCCCCTCCTTCCTCCCCCCTCCCTCCTCCTCCCCCCCTCCCTCCCCCCCTCCCCTCCCCTCCCTCCCTCCCTCCTCCCCCCCCCCCTCCCTCCTCCCCCCCCCCCCCCCCCCCCACAAAAGATGTCCCCCTCCCCTCCCCCCCTGGGTTGCTGTTGCTGCTGTCCGACCTTCATCTAACGCTCAGCGAGATAGTCTAGGAACGGTTGCCACCGCCTGTAGAACCCCTGCGCAGACCCTCTCAAGGCACACTTTACCCTCTCCAACTTGATAAATCCTGCCATATCATTTATCCAGGCCTCCACGCTGGGGGGCTTCGCCTCTTTCCACGTTAACAAGATCCTTCGCCCGGGCTACTAGGGACGCAAAGGCCTCTTTCGCCTCCAGCACTCCCGGCTCGTCCACTACTCCAAATAGTGCTAGCCCCCAGCTTGGCTTGACCCGGACTTTCACCACCTTGGATACTATTCCTGCAACTCCCCTCCAGAACCCCTCCAGTGCCGGGCATGACCAAAACATATGGACATGGTTCGGCGGACTTCCTGAGCACCTCCCACATCTGTCCTCCACTCCAAAGAACCTACCCAGCCTCGCCCCCATCATATGCGCTCTGTGCACTACCTTAAACTGTATCAGGCTAAGCCTGGCACACGAGGAAGAGGAATTGAACCCTACTTAGGGCATCAGCCCATAGCCCCTCCTCAATCTCCTCCCCCAACTCCTCTTCCCATTTACCCTTCAGCTCCTCTACCAAAGCTTCCCCCTCTTCTTTCATCTCCTGGTATATCGCCGACACCTTGCCCTCTCCGACCCATACGCCCAAAATCACCCTGTCTTGAATCCCCTGTGCCGGGATGCAGCGGGAATTCCCTCACCTGCCACCTCACAAACGCCCTCACTTGCATGTACCTGAAGGCATTTCCCGGGGGTAGTCCAAATTTCTTCTCCAGCGCCCCTAAGCTCACAAACGTCCCATCGATGAACAGGTCCCCCATTCTTCTAATCCCTGCCCGATGCCAGCTCTGAAACCCCCCATCCATCCTTCCTGGACAAACCGATGGTTATCTCTGATCGGGGACCACACCGAGGCTCCCATCGCACCCCTGTGTGGTCTCCACTGCCCCCAGATCTTTAGCGTTGCCGCCACCACCCGGGCCTCGTGGTGTACCTTGTCGGCGAGAGCGGCAGCGGTGCCGTCACCAGCGCCCCCAGGCCTTGATAATCACAATTGGGAGGCATTGGAATACAAAAAGAAACCTCGGGAGGACCACCGTTTTAATCGACTGTACCCTGCCCGCCAGCGAGAGTGGCAACATGTCCCACCTTTTAAAATCCTCCTCCATCTGTTCCACCAGCCGCGTCAAATTAAGTTTGTGCAGTGCCCCCCAGCTCCTAGCTACCTGAATCCCCAAGTATCGAAAGCTCTTTTCCGCCCACCTCAACGGTAGGTCGTCTATCCCTATTCCCTGATCCCCCGGATGCACCACAAAGAGCTCACTCTTTCCCACATTGAGCTTATAGCCCGAGAAGTCTCCAAACTCCCTTAGGATCTGCATGACCTCAACCATCCCCTCCACTGGATCCGCCACATACAGCAACAGGTGGTCTGCGTACAGCGACACTCGATGTTCCTCTCCCCCTCGGACCACCCCCTTCCATTTCCCCGACTCCCTTAACGCCATGGCCAAAGGTTCAATTGGTAATGCAAACAGCAGAGGGGACAGGGGGCACCCCTGCCTCGTCCCTCGATACAGCCAGAAATACTCCGACCTCCGCCGGTTCGTGACCACACTCGCCACGGGGCTCTATACATGAGCTTAACCCAACTAATAAACCCTCCCCCGAACCCAAACCTCCTCAACACTTCCCAGAGATACTCCCACTCTACTCGGTCAAAGGCCTTCTCCGCGTCCATGGCTGCCACTATCTCCGCCTCTCCCTCCACAGATGGCATCACAATCACATTCAGTAGCCTCCGCACATTGGTGTTTAGCTGCCTGCCCTTTACAAATCACGTCTGGTCCTCGTGAATCACCCCTGGGACACAGTCCTCAATCCTCGTAGCTACACTTTTGCCAACAACTTAGCATTTGCGTTGAGGAGTGAGATCGGCCTATACGACCCGCATTGCAGTGGGTCCTTATCCCGCTTCAGGATCAAAGAGATCGTCACCTCCAACATTGTCAGGGGCAGGGTCCCCCCCTCCCTTGCCTCATTGAAAGTCCTTGCCAGCAACGGGGCTAACAGGTCTACATACTTTCTATAGAACTCCACCGGGAACCCATCCAGTTGTGGGGCCTTCCCTGCCTGCATGCTCCCCAGTCCTTTAACCAGCTCCTCCACCCCAATTGGCGCCCCCAAACCAGCCACCTCCTGCTCCTCCACCCTCGGGAACCTCAGTTGGTCCAAGAATCGTTGCATCCCCTCTTTTCCCCCTGGGGGCTGGGACCTATACAGCTCCTCGTAGAAGGCCTTGAATGCCTCATTCACTTTCACTGCACTCCGCACCGTAGTACCCCTTCCATCCTTGACTCCACCTATTTCCCTCTCTGCCATCCTCTTACGGAGCTGATGTGCCAGCATTCGGCTCGCCTTCTCCCCATCTTCATATATCGCCCCCTGTGCCTTCCTCCACTGTGCCTCTGCCTTCCCTGTGGTCAACAGGTCTAACTCCGTCTGGAGACTTCGCCTCTCCCTCAGTAGTCCCCCATCAGGGGCCTCTGCATATCTCCTGTCCACTCTTAAAATCTCCCCCACTAACCTCTCCCTTTCCCTGCCCTCTCTCTTCTCCCTATGAGCCCTGATGGAGATCAACTCTCCCCTAACCACCGCCTTCAGCGCCTCCCATACTACTCCCACCTGCACCTCCCCGTTGTCGTTGGCCTCCAGATACCTTTCGATGCACCCCCACACCCTCCCGCACACTTCCTCGTCTGCCAGCAGTCCCACATCCAACCGCCACAGCGGGCGTTGGTCCCTCTCCTCCCCCAGCTCTAACTCCACCCAGTGCGGGGCGTGGTCCGAGATGGCTATGGCCGAATACTCCATCCCCTCCACTTTCGAGATCAATGCCTTGCCCAGAACAAATAAAATCTATCCGGGAGTAGGCCTTGTGTACATGGGAGAAAAAAGAGAATTCTCTGGCCAAAGGCCTGGCAAATCTCCATAGATCTACTCCCCCCATCTGGTCCATAAACCCCCTGAGCACCTTGGCCGCAGCCGTCCTCTTTCTGGTCCTGGATCTGGTGCGATCCAGTGCTGGGTCCAACACTGTGTTGAAGTCCCCACCCATTATCAAACTTCCTACCTCCAAGTCCGGAATACGCCCCAACATACATTTCATGAATCCGGCGTCATCCCAATTCGGGGCGTATACATTTACCAATACCACCCCCGTCCCCTGCAACCTACCACTCACCATCACGTATCGGCCTCTGTTGTGCACCGCTATGTTCTTGGCCTCAAACGACACCCGCTTCCCCACCAGTATTGCCACCCCTCTATTCTTCACATCCAGCCCCGAATGGAACACCTGTCCCACTGATCCCTTTCTTAACCAGACCTGATCTGCCACCTTCAGATGTGTCTCCTGAAGCATGTCCACGTCTGCCTTCAGTCCCTTTAAGTGTGCGAACACTCGGGCCCTCTTAACCGGCCCATTTAGGCCTCTCACATTCCACGTGATCAGCCGGATTGGGGGGCTACCCCCCCCCCCCCCGCCGACTAGCCATCTCCTATTTTAGGCCAGTCCCGTGCCCGCGTCTCCCGCTCCCTCCAGTCCCCCAGACGGGGAACCCCCGCCCCGACCACCTCTTCCGTTTCCAGTTCCCCCTCGGCCATTGCAGCAGCAACCCTATTGTCCCCCCCTCTCCCCCCCTCCCCTCCCCGCTAGATCCAAATCTGGCTCTTTTGCTCCCCCCATAATACTTCCGTAAGTCAGCTGACTCCTGCTGACCCCGGCTTCCCCCGCCTTCCCGTTGATGCCCCCCCCCGGTGTGGAAATCCCTCCTCCTCCTTGCGCTCCTCCATCCTCCCCCTCCCTAGCACGGGAAAAAGCCCGCGCTTTCCTAAGTCAGCCCCGCCCCTTGTGGCGCAGCTCCTGTTGCGGCTTTATCCTAATTCCCCCATCCCCGAGTCTCACCTCCCTCCAGCAGTGATGCCCACATTCCTCACTGTCCCCCCATCAAAAACTCTTCCCCCATCCCCATCCATCGTCCCACCCGTAAAACATTCTTTACCCATATTGACAACCCTGTATACAGTCAACATCTCCCCCACTACCACAGCCCCTCAGTTAGAGTCCAATTTTTCCATTTGGCTAAAGGTCCAAGCCTCTTCTGGCGTTTCGAAATAGTGGTGTCGGTCCTGGTACGTGACCCACAGTCGCGCTGGCTGTAGCATGCCGAACCTGACTCTTTTTTTATGCAGCACCGCCTTGGCCCGATTGAAGCCAGCTCTCCTCTTTGCCACCTCCACGCTCCAGTCCTTGTAGACTCGGATCACCGCGTTCTACTATCTACTGCTCCACTCCTTCTTGGCCCATCACAGGACACTCTCTCTGTCCGCGAAACGATGGAACCTCGCCACTATCGCCCTTGGCGGCTCACCAGCCTTGGGTCTCCTCGCCAGGACCCGGTGAGCCCGTTCTAGCTCCAAGGGCTCGGAGAGGCCTCCGCACCCATCAGCGAATGGAGCATCGTACTCACATACGCCCCGGCACCAGCCCCCTCCACTCCTTCGGGGAGACCCAGAATCCGGAGATTCTGCCTCCGCGACCTGTTCTCCAGGACTTCGAATCTCTCGGCCCACCGCCTGTGCAGCGCCTCGTGCGCCTCCATCTTCACCGCCAGGCCCAAGTTCCCGTCCTCGTTCTCATTAGTTTTTTCCTTCACCTCTTGGAGCTCTATCGCCTGGGCCTTCTGGGTCTCCTTCAGCCCCTCAATCGCCAACAGCATCGGCGCCAGCACCTCCTTTTTAAGCTCCTCCACACAGCACCTGAGAACCTCCTGCTGGTCCGGCCCCCATGCTGCTCGATCTCCGCCTTCCTGCTTGCTCCCGCTCGTTTCTGCCGCTGCTCCAAAGCCTCTTTTTTTGTCCCTCCACTTCCAGTCCCCTCCATACACGACGGAAGGGGGACCTTACTTCACCTTCCCACACGGGATTGGACCAAAAAAGTGCCGTTGGGGCTCCTCCGGAGAGCCCAAAAGTCCGTTCTAGCGGGAGCTGCCGAAATGTGCGGCTTAGCTCCGCATCGCCGCAACCGGAAGTGCCTCCATTACAGTCCTGACCTGTGCCTTGTAGATAGTGGAGACTTTGGGGGGTCAGAAGGTGAGTTACTCCCTGCAGAATTCCAGCCTCTGACCTACTCTTGTAATCATGGTGTTTATTTGGCTAGTCAAGTTCCGTTTCTGCTCGATGGTAACCCCAGGATGTTGATCATGGAGGATTCAGCGATGTTAATGCCATTGAATGTCAAGGGGCACTGGTTAGATTTTCTCTTGTTCGAGATGGTCATTACCTGGCTCTTAAGTAGCATGAATATTACTTGCCACTTGTCAGCCCAAGTATGAATATTGTCCATTCTTGCTGCATTTGTACATGAACTGCTTCAGTGTCTGAGGAGTCACAAATGAACACTGTACAATCATCAGCGAACATCCCCACTTCTGACCTCATGATGGAAGGAAGGTCATTGATGAAGCAGCTGAAGATGGTTGTGCCTAGGACACTACTCTGAGGAACTGCTGCAGTGATGCCCTGGAGCTGCAATGACTGATCTCCAACCACTACAACCATTTTCCTTTGTGCCAGGTGTGACTCCAACCATCGGAGAGTTTTCCCCCCGATTCCCATTGACTCCAGTTTAGCTAGGGCTCCTTGATGCCATACTTGGTCAAATGTTGTCTTGATGTTAAGGGCAGTCGCTCTCACCTCACCATAATAGAGATGTTTAAACTTATGAAGGTGTTTATAGGATAGAAATAGAGATGTTTAAACTTGTGGCGAATACAAAACTAGGGGATGTAAATAAAATATCATTAATAAATCAAAAAAGGAATTCATGAGAGAATTCATGAGAAACCACTTTGCCCAGAGAATGTTTTGAAAGTGGAATTCATTATTGCAAGGAGAAGTTGCTGCATTATTTCTGTGCTGTACAGGGATGGTCATCTCACCTTCACAGTAAAGTTGAGCATCAAACAGTCAGGATGAGCTTCCGCTAGCTTATAGAAGAGGTCTCTCCAAGTCACATGAGCAATCATTTGTTCCAGCCAAGCCGGGGTCTAAAAATAAACACTTGAGAGTTAAACCGTGCAGTTATATCAGCAGCTGCAATAGGGACAGCTATGTCTTGCTCAGCTGGAATAGCTACCAGGTCGGATTGATTTAAAACAGTGCCCGTTTGGTTGCTCAAACACAACATGTGGTGGGTGGAAACTTCCATCTATACAACACAACCGTAAGATGTCCGTTTGCAGCCAACTAAGCACTTTTGAATTATGGCGGAGGAAACACAGCAGTCAATCTGTACATATTAAGCGACCAACCCCGGGGTTCAGTTAGCTAAGTTGACTGGATGGTTTGTGATGTGGAGCGATGCCACCAGCGCAGGTTCAATTCCCAAACCAGCTGAGGTTATCCATGATCCCGCCTTCTCAACCTTGCCCCTCACCAGAGGTGTGGTGACCCAGAGCCAGGATCAAACCTGGGACCTCGGCGCCGTGAGGCAACAATGCTAACCACTGTGCCACCGTGCTGCCCTAACCCCACTTTTCTGCCCATTCTCAACCCAATATTAATTTAAAATCTGTCTATCTCCTTCTTAAAATTTTCTCAATGTAAGGGCAGCTTGGAGGGATGGCACGGTGACACAGTGGTTAGCACCGCTGCCTACGGCGCTGAGAACCCAGGTTCGAATCCCCGGCCTTGGGTCACTGACCGTGCGGAGTTTGCACATTCTCCCCGTGTCTGTGTGGGTCTCACCCCCACAACCCAACGATGTGCAGGATAGGAGGATTGACCATGTTAAATTGCCCTTAAATTGGAAAAAAAATGAATTGTGTACTTTAAATTTTTTTGAAAAATTTATCAATGTCCCGGCATCCACTGCACTCTGTGGTAGTGAATTCCACAGATTCATAACCCTTTGATCGAAGTTAATTTCTTCTCATCTCGGTTTTAAATCTGCTACCCCCTATTCTAAAACTATGACCTCACGTTCTAGATTGCCCCACAAGAGGGAGCATCCACTCTACATCTACTTTGTCAATACATTTTAATATCTTATATACCTCAATTAGTTCTCCTCTCATTCTTCTAAACTCGAGAGTATAAGCTTAAACTTCTCAACCTCTCTGCATAAGACAAACCCCTCATCTCTGGTATTAAGGGCAGCACGGTAGCATTGTGGATAGCACAATTGCTTCACAGCTCCAGGGTCCCAGGTTCGATTCCGGCTTGTGTCACTGTCTGTGCGGAGTCTGCACATCCTCCCCGTGTGTGCGTGGGTTTCCTCCGGGTGCTCCGGTTTCCTCCCACAGTCCAAAGATGTGCAGGTTAGGTGGATTGGCCATGATAAATTGCCCTTAGTGTCCAAAATTGTCCTTAGTGTTGAGTGGGTTACTGGGTTATGGGGATAGGGTGGAGGTGTTGACCTTGGGTAGGGTGCTCTTTCCAAGAGCCGGTGCAGACTCGATGGGCCAAATGGCCTCCTTCTGCACTGTACATTCTAATTCTAATTCTAAATTCTAATCTCGTGAACCTCCTCTGAACTGCCTTAAATGCAAGTTCATCCCTCCTCAAAGCAGGGGACCAAGACTGTACACAGTACTTCAGGTGCACCTCACTAATGCCTTGTACCATTGCAGCAACACTTTCCTACTTTTATACTGTATTCCTTTAGTTCTAAAGGCCAAAATTCCATTTGCCTTCCTTATTCCCTGCTATACCTGCATAATTTTCTGCAATTCATGCACGAGGACACCCAGATCCCTCTGCACCGAAGCACTCCGAAAGTTCTCCCCATTTAGATAATAAGTTGCCTTTCCATTTTTCAGACCAAAATGAATAACCTCACATTAAACGCCACGTTAAACGCCACCTGTCAAATTTCGGCCCACTCACCTAACCTATCTATATCCATTTGTAAATTTCTTATTTCCTCATTGCAACTTACTATCCCATCTATTTCAGTGTCATCTTCAAATTTGTCTATGGTACCTTCTATCCCTGCATCCAAGTCATTAATATAGATTGTAAATAGTTGGGACCCAAGGACCGAACCGTGCGACACCCCACTCGTTACAACTTGCCAACCAGGAAAAAGGCCCACTTATCCCGACTCTCTGCCTTCTGTCTGTTAGCCAACCTTCTAACCAAGCTAATAAATTACCCCTAACCCCATGTGATCTAACCTCGTTCATTAACCATTTGTGCGGCACCTTATCAAATGCCTTCTGGAAGTCCAGATATACTACATCTACAGGATGCCCATTATCCACTTGGCTTGTTACATCTTTGAAGAACTCTTGCAAGTTAGTCAAACACGCTTTACCCTTCATAAAACAATGCTGACTCTGATGTTTTGACTTTCTAAATGTCCTCTTATGACTTCCTTAATAATGGATTCTGGGCAGCACGGTGGTGCAGTGGATAGCATTGCTGCCTCACGGTGCCGAGGTCCCCGGTTCGATCCCGGCTCTGGGTCACTGTCCGTGTGGAGTTTGCACATTCTCCCCGTGTTTGCGTGGGTTTTGCCCCCACAACAAATGTGCAGGGTAGGTGAATTGGTCACGCTAAATTGCCCCTTAATTGAAAAAAAAAAATGAATTGGGTATTCTAATTTTTTTAATTTTTAAATGGATTCTAACAATTTCCCAATGACAGATGTTAAATTAACTGGTCTATAATTTACTATTTGCTACCTCCCTCCCTTTTTGAATAAGCATTTTACCAATCCACTGGAACCTTTAAATGGTAAAAGAAATTGCAGCATGCTGCTGTGCAGAGAGATCTGGGTGTCCTCGGGCATGAATTGCAAAAAGTTGGTTTGCAGGTGCAGCAAGTAATTAAGGCGGCAAATGGAATTTTGCCCTTCATTGCTAGACGGATGGAGTTTAAAAGCAGGGAGGTAATGTTGCAACTGTATAGGGTGCTGGTGAGGCCACACCTGGAATACTGTGTACAGCTTTGGCCTCCTTACTTGAGAAAGGATGTACTAGCACTGGCGGGTGTGCAGAGGGGATTCACTAAGTTGATTCCGGAGTTGAGAGGATTAGCTTGTGAGGAGAGAATAAGTAGACTGGGACTGTACTCAATGGAATTTAGAAGATTGCGAGGGGATCTTATAGAAACATATAAAATTATGAAGGGAATAAGTAGAACATAATAATAATAATAATCTTTTATTGTCACAAGCATGAAGTTACAGAGAAAAGCCTCTAGTCGCCACATTGACAAAGATAAAATTGTGTCAGATGGGAATGGAGTAAATTAACTTGTTGAGTTTACTCCCTTTTGTGCATCCAGAATAAGGCAGAGAAATAAGCGTCGACTCTATGGAGGAACCCAATTAGATGGACAATTGTTCAAGAATTAAGTACAACATGTTAAAAACTGGGCTAATGATATTTTCAGTCTTCCTAGACTATTATTCTTTTTTTTTTTTTATAAATGTTTTATTGAAAATTTTTTCCCAAACAACAATTTTTCCCCTCTTACAAAGCAAACGCAACAATAACAATACAGAAATTTTAAACAATACACAAGTAACAAAATCCCTTTATCTTTGACCGAAACTAAACCCCCCCCCTCCCCCTGGGTTGCTGCTGCTGGTCATCTGTCTTCCCTCAAACGTTCCCCTAGGTAGTCGAGAAATGGCTGCCACCGCCTGGTGAACCCTTGAGCCGATCCTCTCAGGGCAAACTTTATCTGCTCCAGTTTAATGAACCCCGCCATATCATTTACCCAGGCCTCCAGTCCGGGGGGTTTCGCCTCCTTCCACATGAGTAGGATCCTGCGCCGGGCTACTAGGGACGCAAAGGCCACAACGTCGGCCTCTTTCGCCTCCTGCACTCCCGGCTCTTCCACAACTCCAAATAGAGCTAACCCCCAGCCTGGTTTGACCCAGGCCTTCACCACCCGCGAAATCACTCCCGTCACTCCCTTCCAATACCCTTCCAGTGCCGGGCATGCCCAAAACATATGTGCGTGGTTTGCCGGGCTCCCGCCACACCTCCCACATTTGTCCTCCACTCCAAAGAACCTGCTCAATCTTGCTCCCGTTATGTGTGCTCTATGTAGCACCTTAAATTGAATCAGGCTAAGCCTGGCGCATGAGGAAGAGGAATTTACCCTGCTTAGGGCATCAGCCCACATACCCTCCTCTATCCCCTCCTCTATCTCCTCCCCTAGTTCTTCTTCCCACTTTCCTTTTAGTTCGCCCACCGACTCCTCCCCCTCTTCCCTCATCTCTCGGTAAATCTCTGACACCTTGCCCTCTCCGACCCACACCCCTGAAAGCACCCTGTCCTGTATCCCCTGTGTCGGGAGCAACGGAAATTCCCTCACCTGTTGTCTAGTAAATGCCCTCACCTGCATATATCTCAAGAAATTTCCCCGGGGCAACTTATACTTTTCCTCCAATGCTCCCAAGCTCGCAAAAGTCCCATCTATAAATAAATCTCCCACCCTCCTAATTCCCAACTGGAACCAGCTCTGAAATCCTCCATCCATTCTTCCTGGGGCGAACCTATGGTTGTTCCTGATTGGGGACCCCACCAGGGCTCCCCGCACCCCTCTCTGTCGCCTCCACTGTCCCCAGATATTCAATGTTGCCGCCACCACCGGGTTCGTGGTAAACTTTTTAGGTGAGATCGGTAGCGGCGCCGTCACCAGCGCCTCTAAACTCGTCCCTTTACAGGACTTTCTCTCCAGTCTTTCCCACGCCGCTCCCTCACCCTCCATCATCCATTTACGTATCATTGCCACATTGGCGGCCCAATAGTAATCGCCCAAGTTCGGTAGTGCCAATCCTCCTCTGTCCCTACTACGCTGAAGGAACCCCCTCCTTACTCTCGGAACTTTCCCTGCCCACACGAAGCTCGTGATGCTCCTGTCTATTTTATTAAAAAAGGTCTTAGTGATTAGTATAGGGAGACATTGAAATACAAATAAGAACCTCGGGAGGACCATCATCTTAATTGCTTGCACCCTGCCCGCCAGCGATAGAGGCTGCATGTCCCACCTCTTGAAGTCCTCCTCCATTTGTTCTACCAACCGTGTCAGATTAAGTCTGTGCAAGGTTCCCCAGCTCCTAGCGATCTGAATCCCCAGGTATCGGAAGTTTCTTTCCACTTTCCTTAGAGGCAAGCCTTCTATCTCTCTACTCTGGTCCCCTGGATGTATCACAAATAATTCACTCTTCCCCATGTTTAGCCTATACCCCGAGAAATCCCCGAACCCCCTCAAAATTCGCATAACCTCTATCATTCCCCCCGCTGGGTCCGACACGTATAACAATAGGTCATCCGCATATAACGAGACTCGGTGTTCTTCTCCCCCTCTAATCACCCCTCTCCATTTCCTGGAGTCTCTCAACGCCATGGCCAGAGGTTCAATTGCCAACGCGAACAACAATGGAGACAGCGGGCATCCCTGTCTTGTTCCCCTATATAGTCGGAAATACTCCGATCTATGTCGACCTGTAACTACGCTTGCCGTTGGAGCCCCATAAAGAAGTCTAACCCAGCTAATAAACCCGTTCCCAAACCCAAACCTCCTTAACACTTCCCATAAATACTCCCACTCCACCCTATCAAATGCCTTCTCTGCGTCCATTGCCGCCACTATCTCTGCCTCCCCCTCCACTGGGGGCATCATTATCACCCCTAATAGTCGTCGCACGTTAACATTCAGTTGTCTCCCTTTTACGAACCCTGTCTGGTCTTCGTGCACCACCCCCGGGACACAGTCCTCTATCCTCGATGCCAGTACCTTTGCCAACAATTTGGCGTCCACGTTCAACAATGAAATGGGTCTATAGGACCCGCACTGCAACGGATCTTTATCCCTCTTCAAAATTAACGATATCGTCGCCTCCGACATCGTCGGGGGTAGAGTCCCCCCTTTCCTGGCCTCATTGAACGTCCTCACCATCAACGGGGCCAACAAGTCCACATATTTTCTGTAATACTCCACCGGGAACCCGTCTGGTCCTGGGGCCTTCCCTGCTTGCATGCTTCCCAGTCCCTTAATAACCTCGTCCACCCCAATCGGTGCCCCCAGGCCTACCACCCCCCGCTCCTCCACTTTCGGGAACCTCAATTGGTCCAGGAACTGCCGCATCCCCTCCTCTCCCTCTGGGGGTTGAGACCTATACAGTTCCTCATAGAAGGTCTTGAACACCTCATTTATCTTTCCTGCCCTTCGCACCGTGTCTCCCCTTTCGTCTCTAATTCCTCCTATCTCCCTCGCTGCTGCCCTCTTTCGCAATTGATGAGCCAACAGGCGACTCGCCTTTTCCCCATATTCATACCTCCTCCCCTGTGCCTTCCTCCACAGTACCTCCGCCTTTCTGGTGGTCAGAAGGTCAAATTCCGTCTGGAGTCGTCTCCTCTCCCTGTACAATTCCTCCTCCGGGGTCTCTGCAAATTCCCTATCCACCCTTAAAATCTCCCCCAGTAACCTTTCCCTTTCCTTGGCCTCTGTTTTCCTTTTGTGGGCCCCAATGGAGATCAGCTCTCCTCTGACCACCGCTTTTAGTGCTTCCCATACCACTCCCACAGGGACCTCGCCGTCGTCATTGACCTCCAGATATCTCTCAATACACCCCCGCACTCTTGCACACACTCCCTCATCCGCCATCAGTCCCACATCTAATCGCCAGAGTGTTCTCTGCTCCCTTTCCTCTCCTAATTCCAGGTCCACCCAATGTGGGGCATGATCCGAAACCGCTATGGCTGAGTACTCAGCTTCTTCCACCCTAGAGATCAACGACCTTCCCAAAACAAAAAAATCTATCCGGGAGTACACTTTATGGACATGGGAGAAGAAGGAAAACTCCCTAGCCCTAGGTCTAAGAAATCGCCATGGATCCACTCCCCCCATTTGGTCCATAAACCCCTTAAGTACCTTGGCCGCTGCCGGCCTTCTTCCGGTCCTTGAGTTGGATCTATCTAGCCCCGGGTCCAGCACCGTATTAAAGTCCCCTCCTAAAATCAAGTTTCCTACCTCCAGGTCCGGTATACGCCCCAGCATCCGTCTCATAAATCCCGCATCGTCCCAGTTTGGGGCATACACGTTAACCAACACGACCTCCATTCCCTCCAGCCTGCCACTCACCATTACATATCTACCTCCGCTATCTGCTACGATGTTCTTTGCTTCAAATGCAACCTGTTTCCCCACCAAAATGGCCACCCCTCTATTCTTTGCGTCCAGTCCTGAGTGGAACACCTGTCCCACCCATCCTTTCCTTAGCCTAACTTGGTCCGCCACCTTTAGGTGCGTCTCTTGGAGCATAACCACGTCTGCCCTTAGTCCTTTCAAATGCGCGAGCACTCTGGCCCTTTTTATCGGTCCGTTCAGGCCTCTCACGTTCCACGTGATCAGCCTCACTAGGGGGCTACCTGCCCCCCTCCCGTGTCGACTAGCCATTACCTTCTCTAGGCCAGTCCCATATCCCGCCTCCGCGCTCCCGCTCGCTCCCCCAGCGTCGCACACCATCCCCGCCCACCCACTCTTTAGCCATTTCCTTTTGGATTTCCGCAGCAGCAACCCAGTTGCCCCCCCCCCCCCCCCCCCCCTCCCCGCTAGATCTCTTTCTAGCATGATTGCTCCCCCCATATTACTTCCGTAAGTCAGCTGACTTCAACTGACCCCGGCTACTCCTGCTCACTCCTCGACCCCCCCCATGTGGGGAACTCCCATCCGCCTTGCGCCTGTCTTCCCACCTTATTCTTTCTGGTGCGGGAACATCCCTTTACCTGACCCGCCTCTTATGGCGCAGCTCTCTTTCCCCTCCCCCTCCCCTTCCCCATTCTCCAACTATGTCCCGTCTTTCCCCCCTCACCGGCGCCCACATTGCCCCAATGTCTCCTCCCTTCCCTGTTTACTTCTCAATTAACTTCCACCGTAACATTAACAATAACATTTCCTGCAGCATCAGTCCCTCAGTTCCGATCCAATTTCTCTTCTTTGATGAAGGTCCATGCTTCCTCCGCCGTCTCGAAATAATGGTGTCTCTCCTGATACGTGACCCATAGTCTTGCCGGCTGCAGCATCCCGAACTTCACCTTCCTTTTATGCAACACCTCTTTGGCTCGGTTGAAGCTCGCCCTCCTTCTCGCCACCTCCGCACTCCAATCCTGGTATACCCGTACCACTGCATTCTCCCATCTGCTACTCCGCACCTTTTTAGCCCATCTCAGGACCTCTTCTCTATCCTTAAGGCGGTAAAATCGCACGATTATCGCCCTGGGTGGTTCTCCCGCTTTTGGTCTTCTCGCCGGAATCCGATTTGCCCACTCCACCTCCAAGGGGCCCGTAGGGGCCTCAGCACCCATCAGTGAGCTCAGCATCGTACTTGCGTACGCTCCACAGTCCACTCCTTCCACACCCTCAGGGAGACCCAGTATCCGAAGGTTCTTCCCTCGCGCTCCATTTTCTAGGGCTTCGATCCTTTCAGTACACTTTTTATGAAGTGCCTCGTGCGTCTGTGTCTTAACCGCCAGGCCCAGGATCTCGTCCTCAATATCTGTCACCTTCTGCTCCACCACACGGAGCTCTGTCTCCTGGGTCTTTAATGTCTCCTTGAGCCCCTCAATTGCCTGTAGCAACGGGGTCAGCACCTCCCTCTTCAGCAGCTCCACGCACCGTCTCACAATTTCATGCTCAGGCCCCCATGTCGCCTGCGCTTTCTCCGCCGCCATCTTGTACTTCTCTCTTTCTGACCCTTTGGTCGACGATTCCTCGCGCTGCAGCCGCCGCCGCCGTTTTTTTCCTCCTTCGTTTGGGGGGGACTCCCTTCTCACACGCCCCACACCGGGTTGCGTCGTCGAAAAATTCCCCGTTGGGGCTCTTAAAAGAGCCCGAAGGTCAGTCGGAGCTGGAGCCGCCGAAGCGTGCGGCTAGCTTGGCATCACCGCAACCGGAAGTCCCTTCAGTGGCCTTGATGAGGTCTTTTCACAGTTGTTCCCTCTGCTGCTAGAATTCACTTTTGATACAGGCCCTCAGGTCAGCTTGCAGCTTTAAGCTTGCCCTTCCCCCGCCTGCATGCTGGAAGAGGCCCTGTTTATCCTGCAGTTGCAGCCAAATCTTTTACTTTTTCTGCGTGTGTCTGGCAACCAAGAGACATACCCTTCCTGGGGGACACTGTCGGGGGAATATTGCAGCCTTCTTCCCACACCGGGAAATGTCAAACAAATGCCGTGGGGGCCCTGTAAAAGAGCCCAAAAGTCCGTTCCAAGCAGGAGCTGCCGAATATGCGACCTAGCTCTGCATAGCCGCACCCGGAAGTCTAGACTATTATTCTTTATAATAAAACAAACATGTGTCCTGTTTGGAGTCTCACCTTAGCACAAATGTAACTTTCCAATCTTTCTGTTAGAAAATCAAAATTTGTGCTCACCGCTCACACAACTTGCATATCCTGTAAGTATTTTGCATCATAGTGGATGAGCAAACTTATTCACTAAAACCAAATACTGTTGGCTGTGTCCCAAGGCCAGCAGCGCGGGAATTGAACCCGCGCTGCTGGCCTTGTTCTGCAATACAAACCAGCTTTCTAGCCCACTGAACTAAACCAGCCCATTTGAGCCCTTAGAGAGAATTTGGTTAGATTGCATCCATCCATTTAATCTAAAATCAATTGGTCCAACATGTTGCACTTAATTCTTGAACAATTGCCCATCCAATTAGGTTCCTCCATAGAGTCAACACTAGTTTCTCTGCTTTGTTGGAACTCGCAAAAGAAGCCTGAACTGACAAACAGAGATAACAACATAAAAACTCCCATGACATTTGGTCAGCCTTGTTAACACATACTTATGATTATTGTAACCGGTCAGAGTTCTTCTGGACAGTCACTGTCAACCTTTCGGAGATAACGTAGTTCAGAATTTGACTGAATTTGTCTGAACTCCCTGCTCCAAAAGGTCCTCTGCTCTCAAAACCTACATCAGCCAATGGCTGCATGTCAATGCAATGCAGGAGATTGGCTCTTACATGATAAATGACAGAGAAAGAAACAAATCATTGTGAACTTACAGCGTCATCCATTAGATTATCTCACTTCCAGTGTCTCAGTCTACTGAATGCTGAAGACAGGTGCTCAGTAAATGAGCTGAGAGTAACACAACTTAATCCACGTGGAATGAGCGAGAACTGGGGAGTGACACAATGATGTCATGCAACTGGGACCCCTACACTGCTACACACAAAATGGCAGAGTTGGCAAGGAATTCCCAACAGTAGCATTTAGATATAGAATTGGGATTGACCTGTTCCTATTGGAGTACCATGGTGTAGAGGGTCTATTGTGTCTTTTCCTATGCAGGTGTCGTACTATAAATACATGACCTAATTTAGAAAACACTTTCAGAGCATTACCTCCCCCTCCTCTGTGAAGATGGAATCAGCTTTCCGAGGATCAAAGTGTTTGATCAGCAAATTCTTCAAATGGTTTTCAACGGTCTCCTGAACATGTGATGGTTCAACCCCTGAGGAAGAAAAAGTCACAAGCTACAACAGAAGTCAGACAAATAAAACAGATATATGGACCTGCCCTTAGGCAACACAACATAGACCAGCCATATATAAGGATTTGAGGGGAAAATGTTTAGCTCACCAAAACACAAACAGTTAGGATAAGGATGGGTACAACCCAAACATACCAGATCGAAGGACGTGGACGTCAAATTCCAGGCCAGCCGGACACACGGATGTAAGGCCGGCCAGTGGACTAGTCAACAAGCTTCACCTATAGCTGAGAGAGTTGGTGGTGGGATTTCTTTCTGTCTCCTAATAATAATCTTTATTGTCACAAGTAGGCTTACATTAACACTGCAAAGAAGTTACTGTGAAAAGCCCCTAGACGTGACATTCGGCACCTGTACGGGTACACAGAGAGAGAATTCAGAATGTCCAATTCACCTAACAGCACGTCTTTCGGGACTTGTGGGAGGAAACCGGAGCACCCGGAGGAAACCCACGCAGACACGGGGAGAACGTGCAGACTCCACACAGACAGTGACCCAGGCCGGGAATTGAACCTGGGACCTTGGCGCTGTGAAGCCATAGTGCTAACCACTGTACTACCATGCTATGTATTAAGGAGGGTAAAAAACAGTTAGGGTCCCAAGTCCTGATCACTATTTAGTAATTGTTACTAAAAGTGCACACGTGTGGACATCAGATGAGAATGTGATTGGCCTGGGCTGTTTTGTCCCTTTACATTCAATTAGCCTGACAACCATTTAGGCTTGTGTGTGAAGTACAGCCACTTGGATGAGGTACAGGAAGGTGACCAAGGCGCGAATCGTGCCGAAATGCCAAGAAGTGCCACAGGGACTGTGAGGGGAGGGGGAAACATCACCACACGCCTTCCTTAATTCCCACTCTTATGGGAGGCTAATGGAGAGAGAAACTCAGAGGAGGGCTGAGCAGAATCTGTCCTAAAACATAGGTGACAGTACATGGGCCCAACATGGCACTCTTAAAGCACCAACAGAAAGAATCTGATGTCCTCCAATAGGAAGAAAGTAGTGAGTTATCCTCAATACATCAAATATGGGATCAGTTTGTATTTTGCAGCTTTATCAGATTACCCAGTGCTGACCAAGTATTACCTGTCTGAATTAGCCACTCTGCCAACAGGTTTACAGTCTGTGCCACTGCTGTATAATTCTCAGAAAGCATCTGGATTACATGTTCTGGAGAGCCCCCGGCCTGGAAGTACCTGGGAAAACGAAAAGATACAATGAGGGCCAGATGTCATCATGTCCCACACAACCCAGGGTCAGACACCATCACACCCCACACGACCCAGGGTCAGACATCATCACACCCCACACGACCCAGGGGTAGACACCATCACACCCCACACAACCCAGGGTCAGACACCATCACACCCCACACGACCCAGGGTCAGACATCATCACACCCCACACGACCCAGGGGTAGACACCATCACACCCCACACGACCCAGGGTCAGATACCATCACACCCCACACGACCCAGGGTCAGACATCATCACACCCCACACGACCCAGGGGTAGACACCATCACACCCCACACGACCCAGGGGTAGACACCATCACACCCCACACAACCCAGGGGTAGACACCATCACACCCCACACGACCCAGGGGTAGACACCATCACACCCCACACGACTCAGGGTCCGACATCATCACACCCCACACGACCCAGGGGTAGACACCATCACACCCCACACGACTCAGGGTCCGACATCATCACACCCCACACGACCCAGGGGTAGACACCAACACAACCCACACGACCCAGGGTCAGACACCAGCACACCCCACACGACCCAGGGTCAGAAACCATAACACCCCACACGACCCAGGGTCAGACACCATCACACCCCACACGACTCAGGGTCAGACACCAGCACACCCCACACGACTCAGGGTCAGAAACCATAACACCCCACACGACCCAGGGTCAGACACCATCACACCCCACACGACTCAGGGTCAGACACCATCACACCCCACACGACTCAGGGTCAGACACTATCACACCCCACACGACCCAGGGTCAGACACCATCACACCCCACACGACCCAGGGTCAGAAACCATAACACCCCACACGACCCAGGGTCAGACACCATCACACCCCACACGACTCAGGGTCAGACACCATCACACCCCACACGACTCAGGGTCAGACACCATCACACCCCACACGACCCAGCGTCAGATACCATAAACACCCCACACGACCCAGGGTCAGACACCATCACACCCCACAGGACCTAGGGTCAGACACCAGCACACCCCACACGACCCAGGGTCAGATACCATAAACACCCCACACGACCCAGGGTCAGACACCATCACACCCCACAGGACCTAGGGTCAGACACCAGCACACCCCACACGACTCAGGGTCAGAAACCATAACACCCCACACGACCCAGGGTCAGACACCATCACACCCCACACGACTCAGGGTCAGACACCATCACACCCCACACGACTCAGGGTCAGACACCATCACACCCCACACGACCCAGGGTCAGATACCATAAACACCCCACACGACCCAGGGTCAGACACCATCACACCCCACACGACCCAGGGTCAGAAACCATCACACCCCACAGGACCTAGGGTCAGACACCATCACACCCCACACGACCCAGGGTCAGATACCATAAACACCCCACACGACCCAGGGTCAGACATCATCACACCCCACACGACCCAGGGTCAGACACCATCACACCCCACACGACTCAGGGTCAGACACCATCACACCCCACAGGACCCAGGGTCAGACACCATCACACCCCACACGACCCAGGGTCAGATACCATCACACCCCACACGACCCAGGGTCAGATACCATAACACCCCACACAACCCAGGGTCACATGAAATCACACCCCACATGACCCAGGGTCAGACACCAGCACACCCCACACGACCCAGGGTCAGACACCATCACACCCCACACGACTCAGGGTCAGACACCATCACACCCCACACGACTCAGGGTCAGACACCATCACGCCCCACATGACCCAGGGTCAGACACCATCACGCCCCACACGACCCAAGGTCAGGCACCATCACGCCCCACACGACCCAGGGTCAGACACCAGCACACCCCACACGACCCAGGGTCAGTCACCATCACACCCCACACGACCCAGGGTCAGACACCATCACACCCCACACGACTCAGGGTCAGACACCATCACACCCCACAGGACCCAGGGTCAGACACCATCACACCCCACACGACCCAGGGTCAGATACCATCACACCCCACACGACCCAGGGTCAGATACCATAACACCCCACACAACCCAGGGTCACATGAAATCACACCCCACATGACCCAGGGTCAGACACCAGCACACCCCACACGACCCAGGGTCAGACACCATCACACCCCACACGACTCAGGGTCAGACACCATCACACCCCACACGACTCAGGGTCAGACACCATCACGCCCCACATGACCCAGGGTCAGACACCATCACGCCCCACACGACCCAGGGTCAGACACCAGCACACCCCACACGACCCAGGGTCAGACACCATCACACCCCACACGACCCAGGGTCAGGTACCATCACACCCCACACGACCCAGGGTCAGACATCATCACACCCCACACGACCCAGGGTCAGACACCATCACACCCCACACGACTCAGGGTCAGACACCATCACACCCCACAGGACCCAGGGTCAGACACCATCACACCCCACACGACCCAGGGTCAGATACCATAACACCCCACACAACCCTGGGTCACATGAAATCACACCCCACACAACCCAGGGTCAGACACCAGCACACCCCACACGACCCAGGGTCAGACACCATCACACCCCACAGGACTCAGGGTCAGACACCATCACACCCCACACGACTCAGGGTCAGACGCCATCACGCCCCACATGACCCAGGATCAGACACCATCACGCCCCACACGACCCAAGGTCAGACACCATCACGCCCCACACGACCCAGGGTCAGACACCAGCACACCCCACACGACCCAGGGTCAGTCACCATCACACCCCACAGGACCCAGGGTCAGACACCATCACACCCCACACGACCCAGGGTCAGGTACCATCACACCCCACACGACCCAGGGTCAGATGTCATCACACCCCACAGGATTCAGGCTCAGACACTATCACACCCCACAGGATTCAGGGTCAGACACCATCACACCCCACATGATCCAGGCTCAGACACAATCACACCCCACACGACCCAGTGTCAGACACCATCACACCCCACATGATCCAGGGTCAGACACCATCACACCCCACATGATCCAGGGTCAGACACAATCACACCCCACATGATCCAGGGTCAGACACCATCACACCCCACATGATCCAGGCTCAGACACAATCACACCCCACATGATCCAGGGTCAGACACCATCACACCCCACATGATCCAGGCTCAGACACAATCACACCCCACATGATCCAGGGTGAGACACCATCACACCCCACATGATCCAGGTCAGACACCATCACACCCCACATGATCCAGGGTCAGACACCATCACACCCCACATGATCCAGGTCAGACACCATCACACCCCACATGATCCAGGGTCAGACACCATCACACCCCACATGATCCAGGGTCAGTTCTAGTCTTCAGTGTGCGTCTATCAGAGATGGCATTGGCGCTGTAACTGCCCGTACTTTGGGAATTGTATTATTTACTCTGAAAAGTTAGCTTATAAAGCCTGAGAGACATTTCAGAAATTATGCAGCTAATGAAAATGGCCAATTGGACCTAGTTTTAACATGATAGTCAGGTGACCAAAATTCAATCTGGGCAAAAGTTACTGAAAAGGTACAAACTTATCATCTGAAACCAAGATTACATCTCCAGAATAGACAGGTTCCATCTGTTGAATGTCAGCATTTGCAATTCTTCTGTAGATTACTTAGTTGGAGGTTTGGTGCCACTCTGTGGTCAGGATACATACTGCAAACCCGTAAGACGTTCAACAGTCCACCTTTTCATTTCCAGAAAGCCTTTGTCAAATGTTCCTACACAGGAGACTATGGAATAATATCAAACAGCATGGAATTAGGGGAGTGGTGGCAAGTTCTAAGACAAACTGACCAGAAGGGTGGGCACACCAAATCCAGAAAATAGGCAGTAAATCAGAGTGGGGGAAGTATCACACACAGGACTCGGTTCCGGGACCGCTCACTGGCCTGAAGTGTCTTTTAGTATTGAAAGGGTTTAATCTAATTAACAAAGTGTTGAAAGGTTAGATTGAATTTCAAAAGGAAGTCTACATCAATGCTTTGGAAGTGGGTGAATAAATAGCAGAGCCTCTAGAAATGAGGGTCCGGCCAAACGTTAGTGTGCCAGAGGACTGCCAAGGTAGTAACGATTTATTTTTAATAAACTCTTCCAAGCAATTACAGAACAGATAGACTAATATCCATGCTCGAAGAAACTCTGCAAACTTAATTTTAAAATGAATTAATTTGCATGGGTCTCATCCCACTAAATTGCCCCTTAATTGGAAAAAAAAATAATTGGGTACTTTAAATTTAAAAAATCAAATAAAAAAATTAAATTAAAAAATTAATTTAAACATTAAATTATAAATAACTAGATGAAGAAAAGAACATACAAACGAACATACATACAGACATATAAATTAGGAGGAGTGGGCCACTCAGCTCGTTGAGCCTGCTCCCCCATTCAGTCAAGTCATGGCTGGTCTGATTGAAACCCCACATTCCTGCCACCCCCGATAACCTTTCACCCCCTGGTTAATCAAGAATCTACTTACCTCTGTCTTTAAAATTTTCAAAGACTCTGCTTCCACCGCCTTTTGAGGAAGAGAGTTCCAGAGACTCATGACCCACTGAAAGAAAATTTTTCCTCATCTCCACCTTAAATGGGAAACCTCTTATTTTAAACAATTCTCCCACAAGAGGAAACATCCTCTCCACATCCACCCTGTCAAAACCAGGATCTTATATGTTTCAAACAAGTCACAACTTACTCTTCGAAACCCCAGCAGGAGCAAACCAGAGTTTATAGAAGCATCAAACAGCGATTTCTGACAGGAACATCCTGATGGCAAACCTGGTAAGTTCTGTGAGGTGGTGACAGATGTGATGAAGGGTGGCGAGGGCAGTGGATGTGGTTTACGTGGGTATCCGAAACCTTTGATAAGGGACTATTGGAGAAGGCGGAATATGGAATTTGGGGAAGGTGGCAAATTGGATGAAAAGCAGGTTAGAAGGGAAGAAAAAGAGAGGGCAGTACCTCAGAGTGGTTGAAAGTGGATGATCCACAGAGCGCTGCTCACTTTTAATTATACAAAAACGCAAAATCCAATGGAAATTAAACAAAAATTGTGTTAAAGCATAAACATTCTCCCAAGGGTTTTATTAGTTTTCCAGTCCCTTCCGATATTCCTTCCAAAGTGTTCTTTCGGAAGGTTGATACGGTCATCTGTATAGGCAAGACACCCAGGATTCGGAGGGCTTTTTTGCAGAGAGGACGGTGCCTAGGGATGGTTGGCACTCCCAAACCTGTTATATTATTATTGGGCGGCAAATGTGGAGAAGATGAGATGGTGCTGGGAGAGAGGGGGTCGGAATGGAAGCAGATGGAGGAGGCCTCCTGTGTGGGGGCGTACTTTAGGGCCCTGGTGGCGGCACCCCTCCCGTTCTTCCCGAATAGGTGTACTAATAACCCGGTTGTGGTGTTCAAGCTATGGAACCAGCTGAGGCAGAACTTTGGAATGGGGGTGTCTGTATTGGCCACAATATGTGGGAATCATAGGTTCATACCAGCAGGGATAGACACGACGTACAGGAGTTGGCATAGGGAACGGATAGAGCGGGCAAGGGATCTGTTCATGGGAGAGAGGTTTCCGAGGCTGGAAGAGTTACAGGACAAGTACCAGCTGCCGAGGGGGAGTGAATTCAGGTACATACAGGTGTGGGACTTATTGGATAAGCTGTTAACTCAGGATGAGCTGGGGGAGGGAAGATTGTGGATAGTTATGGGGGGTTTTTGGAAATGGAGAAGGTGCCAGTGGAGGGGATAAGACGGAAATAGGAGGAGCTGAAAATAGAACTTTCTTTGGTGAATTCAACATCATCCTGTGCCAGGATGAGCCTGATACAATTTAAGGTGGTGCACAGGGCCCATTTGACGCAGACTCGTTTGAATGGGTTCTTCCGAGGTGGAGGGCAAATATGAGTGGTGCGCAAGGGGGCCTGCTAATCATGTTCATGAAGCTAGGGGGATTCTGGACCTCGATCTTCAAGACACTGTCGGGGAAGATGGGGGTGAGGATGGCACCGTGTCCATTGGTGGCGATCTTAGGAGTTTGAGTTCCTGGAGGGGAGGGGGCTGACATCATGGCCTTCACCATTCTGATCACCCGGTGGCGAATTCTATTGGGGTGAAGGTCAGGGGTGCCATCAAAGGTGTCGGCATGACTGGGGGAAATGGCGGAGTTCTTACAATTGGAGAAAATTAAGTTCGCTCTTAGAGAGTCTGAAGAGGGATTTTATGTAAGATGGAGGCTGTTTCTGTCTCCACTCAAGGATGTGTTTGTCGCCAGTGAGAGGGTGGGGTTATGTTAGTTCAGGGGAGAAAAACGGGAATATGACAAACTGTTTGAGACTTGGTTGTATCTTTTGTCAACTGTGATTTGTTTATTGTGCTGAGAATAAAATATATATATTTTTAAAAAGAGCTGGGCAGCACGGTGGCACAGTGGTAGCCCTGCAGTCTCACGGCACCGAGGTCCTAGGTTCGATCCCGGCTCTGGGTCACTGTCCGTGTGGAGTCTCCCCGTGTTTGCGTGGGTTTCGCCCCCACAACCCAAAGATGTGCAGGGTAGGTGGATTGAACACGCTAAATTGCCCCTTATTGGAAAAAATGAATTGGGTACTCTAAATTTATTTTTTAAAAAGAGCTAGCCAGCCTAATAGCCCAATCCAAACCTTCTAGCTCTTGGTATATGAAAGTACAAAATAGGGGCAGAAGTCAGCCATTTAGCCCCACGAGCCTGCTCAGCCGTAAATAACATCATGGCTGATTGGTTTGTGTTGAATTCCACATTCCCATCTTCCCCGATAACATTTGCTTCCCTTTCCTAACAAGAATCTATCTACCTCGGCCTGGAAAATATTCAGTGATTCTGCCTCAACCGCCTTCTGAGGAAGAGAGTTCCAAAGTCACACAACCCACTGAGAAAATATTTCTCCTCATCTCTGTCCTAAAAAGGGTGCCCCTAATTTCAAAAGTGCCCCAAGTTCTGGACTCACCCACAAGTGGAAACCATCATTTCTACATCCACATTGTCAATACCATTTGGAGGTCTTATACACTTCAATCAAGTCACTCTTCCAAACTCCTGTGGAGATAAGCCCAGTCTGTCCAACCTGCTCTCATAAGATAACCCGCTCATTTCAAGCATCAATCTAGTTAAAACTCCCCTGAGCTACCTCCAAGCATTTACATCCTTCCTTAAATAAAGAGACAAAAAATGCTCACAGTATTCGAGATGTGGTCTCACCAATACCCTATATAACTGAAGTATGACATACTTACTTCTTGGTTCCGTTCCTCTAAAGGACAGCATTCCATTAGCCTTCTTAATTACGTGCTGTACCTGCATTCTAACTTTTTATGACTCTTTGTATGTTGTTATAATTTCTTTTTAGTGCAGATCAAACTATTTACAATGGGAATTTCTGCCTCTATCGAGATTCACAATGACCCATTACATAGAACCTACAGCACAGAAACAGCCCATTGGTCTCTGCTGGTCTATATGCTCCACACAATCCTCCTTCCAGTTCTTTTTCATCCAACCCAATCAGCATATCCTGCTGACGTGTAAAGGTGCTGCTACTTTACTGTGATATGGAATCACAAAGGTTCAATACTGGCCTATGCCAAATAAACTGATCTCAACTGGAAGCACTCACAGTCCAGTTCCTTACATGGAGAACAGATGCGTGACACTGGGGGAATTGCACACAAGGGAGAGGCACTGGTGATATCACAGGCTTAACACTGGCAGAACAGAATTGCCCCTATGACTGTCCAAGCACTTGTGAAGCTTGTACATTATTACCGTTACAACATACAAACTGCAGGTAATTAGGAAATAAGGTAGGGAGGGGGAGGAGACTGTTGCTGTGATTAGCATGTTTCCTTTTTCTAAACTGAAGCCTGCTAAATTGGAATTTACCAAAGGGTGTCAGAAAACACCAGAAGCTTCTGTCTGCGGTGTGAGTGAAACACTGTAGAATGTGACCGGTTGTAGTTGTGAATGAACCGAGTCGGGGTGTGATTGCTACCAGAACCGGTTCAGAACTACAGGTTACTGTTACCTTTTCAGCGTGTTGAAAATAGGTGGCTCCATTATGTAATCTCGGCTGGAGAATCTTTGCAAGCACTCCTGCTGCACCTCTGCATCATCTTCACCGTCTCCGTCATCGTCATCATGCTGTGTGAGAACATCCAATTGTTAGTCATTCCTGGGATGCACTTTCCTTGAAACCACCCCCAACCCCCTCTCCCTTTGAAGTTCTCCCTCTCCCACCCCTGAAAATGCAGATTTAAACTTCAAACCTGGACCTTCAAGCCCCGAAAGAACAGGTCATTCTCATGAGTGATGCCTTTTAGGGCAGCACGGTGGCGCAGTGGTTAGCACTGCTGCCTCACGGGGCTGAGGACCCGGGTTCGATTCCGGCCCCAGGTCACTGCCCGTGTGGAGTTTGCACTTTCTCCCTGTGTTTGTGTGGGTCTCACCCCCACAACCCAAAGATGCGCAGGGTAGGTGGATTGGCCATGTTAAAATTGCTCCTTAATTGGAAAAAAAAGTAAGTCTTACTTTTTCCTGAGGAAGGAGCAGTGCTATGAAAGCTAGTGATTTGAAACAAACCTGTTGGACTTTAACCTGGTGTTGTAAGACTTCCTACTGTGCTCACCCCAGTCCAACGCCGGCATATCCACATCATGGGGAAAAAAAAGAATCGAGTACTCTAAATTTTTTTAAATTTTTTAAATGAGTGATGGCTTTTACTCTGATAAAATTAGTAAATAATAAGGCACAACAATAACTCGCCGCCATACGGTGCTTTTAACATAGCAAAATGTCCCATGGTGCTTCACAGGAGAGTTAACAAACAAAACTGACACCAAGCAACACAAGGCAATATTAGAGCAGGTGACTTCTAAAAAATTGACCGGAGAGACTAGTTTTAAGTAGCATCGTAAAGCAAGACACAGAAGTATAGTGGTTAACGGAGCAATTTCTAGGCCAAGGGCTTGGCTAGCTGAAAGCACAGCAACCTGTGGTGGACCGATGAAGAGTGACAATGCACAAGGCCAGAATTAGAGGAATCTCAGAGCATTGTAGGCCAGGAACAGACTACAGATATAGGGAGCTCAGCCAGAAGGGAGCAGGCATTACTCTCAGAACATGCCACTGAGATCAGGATGGTCCCAGGTTCAACCCAGCATCTAAACCAGATTAGGATGGTGGCAGAAGCATTGAAACTGGCCTCATATACCCTGTGTTAGGGGAAAACGAGCAGTGTCTGCAATGCTGTTCATCGTCCACACTGGAAGAACACACATGTTGGGACAAGAACTGTAATGGGCTCCGCAGTGATGCTTCCATTAGTGAAATAAACATGCTGAATGGCACACTTACTCAGGTGTCAGGCTGCAGATATCTATCGAATCATAGTCCAGAGAGAGACCAAGGCAGCAAAGTGACAGGGCTGAAGGTGATAAAGAACAAAACTTACAGGAATATCAGGCTGTAGGTTTCAAACTGGCAGCACAAAGAATCCTACGGATTGATTTGAAATCATTTGAGTTTTTCTGTGCTGGTTAGTGTAGTGGCACATTACTGTGCACCAATGAAATCACTTCCTGCAGTAGCAGAGTACGCTTTTGGACGCTGAAACTGTCCATGGAACCTTAATTTAGACAGATTCCTGGGGTTGTGTTAATGCCAACAGAAAAGGCTTTCCTGAATACATTAGTACTCGCAGGGTATCCCTGGGAGTGGGTTCATATATTACTGGTGTTCCTGGGGGTGGATTAGTATATTACGGGGGTCCCTAGGAGTGGGTTACTCTATTGTAGGGGTCCCTAGGAGTGGGTAAGTATATTACAAGTGCCTCAGGGAGTGGATCAAAACATTTCAGGTGTCCCTGGGAGTGAGTCAGCATATTCAGGCTAGATACAGGAATGCAAAGGACTGGGTCAATAAATATGAGGGGTCCTGGAGTGGGTCAGTGTATTACAGGGTCCCAGGGAGAGGATTAGTATATACTGGGATCGCTGGGAGTGGGTCAGTAGAGACAGGGATCACTGGGAGTGGGTCAGTATATACAAGGATCGCTGGGAATGGGTCAGTACATACTGGGGTCGCTCGGAGTGGGTCAGTATATATAGTAATCACATGGAGTGGGTCAGTAGATACTGGGGTCACTGGGAGTGGTTCAGTATATACAGGGATCGTTGGGAGTGGGTCAGTATATACAGTAATCACATGGAGTGGGTCAGTAGATACTGGGGTCACTGGGAGTGGTTCAGTATATACAGGGATCGTTGGGAGTGGGTCAGTATATACGGGGATCGCTGGGAGTGGGTCAGTATATACGGGGATCGCTGGGAGTGGGTCAGTACATACTGGGGTCGCTGTGAGTGGGTCAGTATATACAGGGATCGCTGGGAGTGGGACAGTATATACTGGGATCGCTGGGAGTGGGTCAGTATGTACGGTGGGGCCTTGGGAGTAGGTCAGTATATACAGGGATCGCTGGGAGTGGGTCAGTATGTACAGGGATAACTGCGAGCGGGTCAGTATATACTGGGATCACTGGGAGTGGGTCAGTATATACTGGGGTCACTGGAAGTAGGTCTGTATTTACTGGGATCACTGGGAGTGGGTCAGTATATACTGGGATCACTGGGAGTGGGTCAGTATATACGGGGGTCACTGGAAGTGGGTCTGTATTTACTGGGATCACTGGGAGTGGGTCAGTATATACTGGGGTCACTAGAAGTGGGTCTGTATTTACTGGGATCACTGGGAGTGGGTCAGTATATACTGGGATCACTGGGAGTGGGTCAGTATATACGGGGGTCACTGGAAGTGGGTCTATATTTACTGGGATCACTGGGAGTGGGTCAGTATATACTGGGGTCACTAGAAGTGGGTCTGTATTTACTGGGATCACTGGGAGTGGGTCAGTATATACTGGGGTCAACTTCTGGTTGCGGCAATGCACTGCTAAGCCGCACATTTTGGCAGCTCCCGTTCTAACAGACTTTTGGGCTCTTTTTGGGAGCCCCAACGGAATTTTCTTTTGACTAAACCCAGTGTGGGCTGACAAAGGAAGGAGTCCCCCCGGCTGTGTATGGAAAGGATCGGTGGTAGTGGCCAGATTGCGAAGGATCCTTTGGAACAGCGGCAGAGAAGAGAAGGAATGGCAACGGATGGAGCCCAGACGACATGGGGCCCGGACCAGCAGGAATTCCTCCGACGGTGTGTGGAGGAATTAAAGAAGGAGGTGCTGGCGCCAATGTTATTGGCAATCGAAGGGCTAAAAGAAACGCAAAAGGCCCAGGCGATAGAGCTCCATGGGGTGAAGGCGAAGGCAGCTGAGAACGAGGATGAGATCCTGGGCCTAGCGGTAAAAATGGAGACGCACGAGGCGCTCCATAAGAGGTGTATCGAAAGGCTCGAAGTCCTGGAGAACAGCTCGAGAAGAAAGAACCTCCGGATTCTGGGTCTCCCCGAGGGAGTGGAGGGAGCTGACGTTGGGGCTTATGTGAGCATGATGCTCCATTCACTAATGGGAGCTCGGGCCCCCTGGAGGTGGAAGGGGCTCACCGGGTCCTTGTGAGGAGACCAAAGGCTGGAGAACCACCAAGGGCGATAGTGGTGAGATTTCACCGCTTCACCGACAGAGGCGGTTTTGAGCTGGGCCAAGAAGGTACGGAGTAGCAGGTGGGAGAATGCGGTGATACGAGTGTATCAGGACTGGAGAGCGGAGGTGGCAAGAAGGAGGGCGAGCTTTAATCGGGCCAAGGCGGTGCTTCACAGGAAGAAAATAAAGTTTGGGATGCTGCAGCCGGCGCGATTGTGGGTCACGCACCAAGACAAACATTACTACTTTGAAACGTCGGATGAGGCATGGACCTTTATTCAAGAAAAGAAATTGGACCAGAACTGAGGGACTGATGCTGAGGGGGAGACGACGATGTTGATGTACACAAATGTAAATTGGGGAATGGAAGTTCACAGTGTCGGGACGATAGGCGGGTTTTTTTTCTCTTCTGGGGACACTGAGAAATGTGGGCGCCGGTGGAAAAAGGGACGGGGGGGGGGGGGGGAGAGATGGGGAATGGGGGAGCTGCGCCATGGAGGGCGGGGCCGATCCAGGAAAGCGCGGGTCTTTTCCCGCGCTAGGGAGATGATGGCGGGAAGATAGGCGCAAGGAGGATGAGAGTTCCACACACGGGGGGGGTCAAGGAAAGAGCGGGGGAAGCCGAGGTCAGTTGGAGTCAGCTGACTTTCGGAAGCATCATGGGGGGAGTAACCATGCTAGATGGGGATCTAGCCAGGGGGGGGGTGGTTAACTGGGTTGCTGCTGCTGGGAGCGAGAGGGAGCTGGCAAGGGAAGAGATGGTCGGGATGGGAGTGCGTCGCCTGGGGGACGGGTGGGTGCGCCGGACCTGGACGGGGGACTGGCCTAGAATAGGGGATGGCTAGTCGGCGGGGGGGGGGGGGGCAATCCGGCTGATCACGTGGAATGTGAGAGGCCTAAATGGGCCGATGAAGAGGGCCCGAGTGTTTGCGCACTTAAAAGGACTGAAAGCAGACGTGGTCATGCTTCAGGAGACGCATCTGAAGGTGGCGGATCAGGCTAGGTTAAGGAAAGGATGGGTGGGACAGGTGTTCCACTCAGGGTTGGACGCGTAAAATAGGGGGTGGCGATATTGGTGGGGATACGGGTGTCGTTCGAGTCTAGGAATATAGTGGTGGACAACGGTGGTAGATATGTGATGGTGAGTGGTAGATTGCAGGGAAAGGAGGACGTGTTGGTAAATGTATATGCCCCGAACTGGGACGACGCGGGATTTATGAAGCGGATGCTGGGACGTATCCCGGACCTGGAGGTGGGAAGCCTGGTAATGGGGGGGGGGATTTCAATACTGTGCTGGATCCAGGGTTAGATCGGTCTAGATCCAGGACCGGAAGAAAGCCGGCAGCGGCCAAGGTGCTCAGGGGGTTTATGGAGCAAATGGTGGGAGTGGATCCGTGGAGATTTGCCAGGCCGTTGGCCAAAGAGTTCTACTTTTTCTCCCATGTCCATAAGGTATACTCCCGGATAGATTTCTTTGTCTTGAGCAGAGTGGCAGGAACGGAGTATTCAGCCATAGCCGTTTCAGACAATGCCCCGCACTGGGTGGATCTGGAACTAGGAGAGGAGAGGGAACAGCGCCCACTCTGGCGATTGGATGTGGGACTATTGGCGGATGAGGGGGTCTGTGGAAGGATGCGGGGATGTATTGAGAGGTACCTGGAGGCCAATGATGACAGTGAGATCCAGGTGGGGGTAGTATGGGAAGCGCTGAAAGCGGTGGTTAGGGGAGAGTTGATCTCCATTAGGGCTTACAAGGAGAAAAAAGAGGGCAAAGAAAGGGAGAGATTAGTGGGGGAGATTTTGAGTGTGGATAAAAGATATGCGGAGGCCCCGGACAAAGGACTATAGAGAGGCGAAGACTTCAGACAGAGTTTGACCTGCTGACCACAGGGAAGGCAGATGCACAGTGGAGGAAGGCACAGGGGATGAGATACGAATATGGGGAAAAGACGAGCAGGCTGCTGGCCCACCAACCTCGCAAGAGGATAGCGGCGAGGGAGATTGGGGGAGTCAGGGATAAAACGGGAACTACGGAGCGGAGAGCAGGGAAGGTAAATGAGGTGTGTAAGACCTTTTATGAGAGGCAATACAAGTCCCAACCCCCGGAGGGAAAAGAGGGAATGCAACAGTTTCTGGACCAACTAAGGTTCCCGAGGGTGGAGGAGCAGGAGGTGGCAGGTCTGGGGGCGCCAATTGGGGTGGATGAGGTGACTAAAGGGCTGGGGAACATGCAGGCAGGGAAGGCCCCGGGACCAGACGGGTTCCCGGTGAAATTTTACAGGAAATATGTGGACTTGTTGGCCCCGCTGCTGGCGAGAACCTTTAACGAGGCCAGAGAAGGGGGACTCTACCCCCGACAATGTCGGAGGCAACGATATCACTAATCCTGAAGCGTGGTAAAGATCCGCTGCAATGTGGGTCATATAGGCCTATTTCGCTCCTGAATGTAGACGCCAAGTTGCTGGCAAAAGTGCTAGCGACGAGGATCGAGGATTGTGTCCCGGGGGTGGTGCATGAAGACCAGACAGGGTTTGTAAAGGGGAGACAATTGAATGTCAACGTGCGACGGCTGTTGGGGGTGATAATGATGCCCCCAGCGGAGGGGGAGGCAGAGATAGTGGTAGCGATGGATGCAGAGAAGGCATTCGACAGGGTAGAGTGGGAGTATTTATGGGAGGTGTTGAGGAGGTTTGGGTTCAGGGAGGGGTTTGTCAGTTGGGTCAGACTCCTCTATGGGGCCCCAGTGGCAAGTGTAGTCACAAATTGGCAGAGATCGGAGTATTTTTGGTTACATAGGGAACAAGGCAGGGGTGCCCCCTGTCCCCATTACTGTTCACGCTGGCAATTGAACCATTGGCCATAGCGTTGAGAGACTCCAGGAAATGGAGGGGGGTGGTTAGAGGGGGAGAGGAACATCGAGTGTCACTCTACGCAGCTGACCTACTGTGTATGTGGCGGATCCTGTGGAGGGGATGACAGAGGTTATGCAGATATTGAGGGAGTTTGGAGATTTTTCGGGATATAGGCTTAATATGGGGAAGAGTGAGCTTTTCATAGTACACCCCGGGGATCAGGGAAGAGGGATAGACGCCCTGCCGTTAACGAGAATGGAAAGGAGCTTCCGATATTTGGGGATTCAGGTAGCCAAGAGCTGGGGAACTCTACACAAACTCAATCTGACACGGCTGGTGGAGCAGATGGAGGAGGATTTCAAGAGGTGGGATATGCTGCCGCTCTCACTGGCGGGCAGAGTGCAGGCGATAAAGATGATGGTCCTCCCAAGGTTTCTTTTTGTGTTTCAATGTCTCCCCATTTTGATCACTAAGGCCTTTTTTAAGAAAATAGATAGGAGTGTTATGAGTTTCGTGGGGGCAGAGAAGACCCCGAGAGTAAGGAGGGGGTTCCTGCAGCGCAGCAGGGACAGAGGGGGACTGGCGTTGCCGAATCTGGACGACTATTACTGGGCCGCCAATGTGGCGATGGTTTGCAAGTGGATGAGGGAGGGAGAGGGGGCGGCGTGGAAGAGGCTGGAGATGGCGTCCTGTAAAGGAACAAGCCTAAAGGCGCTGGTTACGGCGCCGCTACCGCTTTCCCCGAAAAGGTAGACCACAAACCCAGTGGTGGTGGCAACCTTAAGGATCTGGGGGCAATGGAGGCGACATAGGGGGGGCGACGGGTGCTTCGGTGTGGTCCCCGATCAGGAATAACCATAGGTTTGCTCCAGGAAGGATGGATGGAGGGTTCCAGAGCTGGCATCGGGCAGGAATTAGGAGACTGAGAGACTTGTTTATTGATGGGGAGTTTGCGAGCCTGGGAGCGCTGGAGGAAAAGTACAAGTTGCCCCCGGGGAATATCTTTAGATAAATGCAAGTGAGGGCATTTATGAGGCAACAGGTGAGGGAATTTCCGCTGCTCCCGACACAGGGGATCCAAGATAGAGTGATTTCAGGGGTATGGATCGGGGAGGGCAAAGTGTCCGAAATATATCAGGAGATGAGAAACCAGGGGGAGGCGCTGGTAGAGGAGCTGAAAGGAAAATGGGAAGAAGAGCTGGGGGAGGAGATTGAGGAGGGGGTGTGGGCTGAAGCCCTAAGTAGGGTAAATTCCTCTTCCTCGTGTGCCAGGCTTAGCCTGATACAATTCAAGGTTCTACACAGAGCACACATGATGGGAGCGAGGCTGAGCAGGTTCTTCGGAGTGGAGGACAGGTGCGGGAGGTGCTTGGGAAGCCCTGCGAACCACACACATATGTTCTGGTCGTGTCCGGCACTGGATGAGTACTGGAGGGGAGTGGCAAGAGTGATTTCAAAGGTGGTGAATGTCCAGGTCAAGCCAGGCTGGGGGTTAGCTATATTTGGGGTAGCGGAAGAGCCGGGTGTGCAGGAGGCGAAAGAGGCCGATATTCTGGCCTTTGCGTCCCTGGTAGCCCGGTGAAGGATCTTACTATGTGGAAGGAAGCGAAACCCCTCGGCGTGGAGGCCTGGATAAACGACATGGCAGGGTTCATAAAACTGGAACAGATGAAGTTTGCGTTGAGAGGATCGGTTCAGGGGTTCTCCAGGCGGTGGCAGCCGTTCCTTGACTATCTCGCGGAACGTTAAAGGAAAATAGATCGTCAACAGCAGCAGCCCACAGAGAGGGGGGGGAGCACTACTTTCTGTTACTTTGTTAAATCACTATTTTCAGTTAAATTATGTTATTTATTAGTTATTGTGTTATCTTTTTTGTTGATTTGTAAAGTGGAAAAATTGTCTTTGAAAACTTTAATAAAATATATATATTTTTTAAGTATATACTGGGGTCACTGGAAGTGGGTCAGTATATACTGTGGTTGCTGGGAGTGGGTCAGTATATAGTGGGGTCACTGGAAGTGGGTCAGTATTTAATGGGATCACTGGGAGTGGGTCAGTATATACAGGGGTCGCTTGGAGTAGTTCAGTATATAAGGGGGTCACTGGGAATGGGTCAGTATGTACGGCGGTCACTGGGAGTGGGTCAGTACATACAGGGATCACTGGCAGTGGGTCAGTATACACGGGGGTCACTGGGAGTGGGTCAGTATATACAGGGGTCGCTTGGAGTAGTTCAGTATATAAGGGGGTCACTGGGAATGGGTCAGTATGTACGGCGGTCACTGGGAGTGGGTCAGTACATACAGGGATCACTGGCAGTGGGTCAGTATACACGGGGGTCACTGGGAGTGGGTCAGTATATACAAGGATCACTGGGAGTGGGTCAGTATATATGGGGGTCGCTGGGAGTGGGTCAGTATATATGGAGATCTCTGGGAGTGGGTCAGTATATACTGGGATCTCTGGAACTGGGTCAGTATATACAGGGATCGCTGGGAGTGGGTCAGTACATACTGGGGTTGCTGGGAGTGCGTCAGTATATACAGGGGTCGCTGGGAGTGGGTCTGTATATACTGGGGTCGATGGGAGTGGGTCAGTATATTACAAGGGTTACAGGGAGTGGGTCAGTATATAACGAGGGTTACAGGGAGTGGGTCAGTAGAAACGGGGATCGCTGGGAGTGCGTCAGTATATACAGGGGTCGCTGGGAGTGGATCAGTATATACTGGGGTCGATGGGAGAGGGTCAGTATATTACGAGGGTTACAGGGAGTGGGTCAGTATATAACGAGGGTTACAGGGAGTGGGTCAGTAGAAACGGGGATCGCTGGGAGTGGGTCAGTATATACTGGGGTCGATGGGAGTGGGTCAGTATATACTGGGGTCGATGGGAGTGGGTCAGTATATAACGAGGGTTACAGGGAGTGGGTCAGTATATACGGGGTTCGCTGGGAGTGGGTCAGTATATACGAGGGTGCCAGGGAGTGGGTCAGTGTATAAAGGGGTTGCTGGGAGTGGGACAGTATATATTGGGATCACTGGGAGTGGGTCAGTATATACTGGGATCACTGTGAGTGGGTCAGTATATACAGGGATCGCTGGGAGTGGGTCAGTATATGCGAGGGTGCCAGGGAGTGGGTCAGTATATACAGGGGTTGCTGGGAGTGGGTCAGTATATATTGGGATCACTGGGAGTGGGTCAGTATATACTGGGATCACTGTGAGTGGGTCAGTATATACAGGGATCGCTGTGAGTGGGTCAGTATATACAGGGATCGCTGGGAGTGGGTCAGTATATATTGGGATCACTGGGAGTGGGTCAGTATATACTGGGATCACTGTGAGTGGGTCAGTATATACAGGGATCGCTGTGAGTGGGTCAGTATATACAGGGATCGCTGGGAGTGGGTCAGTATGCACACTGAAGACCTGGGACCAATTCAGGCGCCACTTCAAGCTTGTGGTATGTCTGTAGAGGCCTCTCATCTACAACAACCATGGGTTTACACCAGCGAAGACGGACGTCACATTTCATAGAATCAACAGTGCAGAAGGAGGCCACTCGGCCCATCGAGTCAGCACCAGCCCTGGAAAGATCACCCCACTCAAGTCCACACCTCCACCCTACCCCGTAACCACACCTAACCTTTTCGACACTAAGGACAATTTAGCATGACCAATCCACCTAACCTGCACTTCTTTGGACATTATGTGGAAACCGGAGCACCCGGAGGGAACCCACACAGACACGGGGAGAAAGTGCAACCTCCACACAGACAGTCACCCAAGCCGGGAATCGAACCAGGGACCCTGGAGTTGTGAGGCAGCATTGCTAACCACTGTGCACCGTACCGCCCCTGGAACGTGGAGGGAGGACAGAGTGGCATTGAGAATAAGGGACATGTATGTGGACGGTAGAGTCGTGACCCTGGGTGAGCTCCCAGAGAAGCTCCAACTCCCGAAAGGGAACGAGGTCGATCCTGCAGCTGCGTGGCTTTCTCCGCAACAGGACAAAAACGTTCCCCCAGAGACCCGGACACACCTTTGGACACAATGGTAGGACTAGACTAGTTGGGGGACGACAAATGTGGCGACATTACGGGCGACTCATAGAAAAGGTCAGGATCCCATTGGACAAAACCAGATGGAAATGGGGGGTGGGGTGGGGTGGAGAGAGGGGGCGAGCGTTGTCAGGGGACCTGGCCAACCACACTCACACATGTTCTGGTCCTGACTCAGACTCAGGAAGCTCTGGACGGCCTTTTTTGAGGCCATGTACAGAGTTGTGGGGGTCGTGTTGGAGCCGTGCTCATCTGTGGTGGTCATTGGGGTGTCTGAGCATCCAGGGCTCTACATGGGAAGAGGGGCGGACACCTTGGCCTTCGCCTCACTGATCGGCAGGTGGAACTTCTGCTAGGTTGGAAATCGGCAGCACCACCCAGGGCCTCGGACTGGCTCTGAGACCTGGCCGAGTTCCTAAGACTGATTGAGAATTTTATTTTCTCTAGAGGATCCAAGGAAAGATTCCACAAATATGAAGAAGCCAAACCTCTTTGACGACGTGTTGTTCTCAACCAGTGCGGGCGGGGGGGGGCGCGCAGGGAATACCGCCGGGATGGATGAAAGAGAGCTTGCGTACAGCAGATGAGATGGGGAGGAAGGCCATTTGCCAGAATGGACACAGAGCCCTCCCACACATGGAAAACTGAGGAGGCAGACCATCTTCAACTCAATGGGGGTAATAGGACCCCCCCCCCCATCAAAAGAAGCTTTTCATTTTTTATTTATTCGCTTCCGGGATGTTGGCATCGCTGGAGGCCTTTTTTTAAAAAAAAAATGTTTTATTAATGCTTTTCCAACCAACGTTTTTACATAACAAAGATAGAAGTACAAATAATAATAAAAATAAACAAGAATTATTAAACAGAACAAGATGGGTGTTGTCTTCATACAAAACTTACATTATAACAACAGTTCCGCCCCCCCCCCCCCCCCCCCCCAGGATGCTGCTGCTGACAACTACTGCTCCCCGAGAAATCGCTGGAGGCCTTTAAGGCGTATGCTTGGGGGCTATTAATTTCATACATGGCCAACAAAATGCATAAAATGCTGGAGCAACAATGCCAGTTGGAAGTTAAATTGGCTGAAACAGAGGGAGAATTGCAGGAATCCTAACTGTTCGTTGCTGAAAGAAATTTCTGCAATTTAAACGGTGCTGAACTCTTTGTTGACTCAACGTGCTGAGAGGTGCTTAATGTTGCCAAATAAAAGTTATATGAGGCTGGTAACAAGCTGAGTAAATACCTGGCTTTCCTTACTCAGAAGAGAGCTGACTCTAGGGCTAGTCTCGCTGTACTAGACTCCAAGGATTTATTATTTTTGTTTTTATAAATTTAGAGTACCCAATTCATTTTTTCCAATTAAGGGGCAATTTAGCGTGGCCAATCCACCGACCCTGTACATCTTTGGGTTGTGGGGGCGAAACCCACGCAAACACGGGGAGAATGTGCAAACTCCACACGGACAGTGACCCAGGGCCGGGATCGAACCTGGGACCTCGGCGCCATGACGCAGCAGGGCTAACCCACTGCGCCATCGTGCTGCCCATGTAGATTTAAAATTGTTGTCTAAGGTGTTTGGGCAACACCTAGAAGGAATTCTCCCTATGATCATCCAGGGCGATTAGAGTGGGTTCATAAAGTGCCAGAATTGATGTAACAATGTCAGGGGTTTATTGGCATCGCAGGTGGGCCCGGTAATTAGATGCGAACGGTGTTGCAACTGCGCGCGATGCAATGACGCTGATTTGGTGGGGGTGGAGCGTCGCCACCCGGCGTCAGGAGCTATTCTCCGCCCGATCGCCATTGTCAGACTCCTATTTACTGACTACAGCTCAGCCTTCAACACCATTATTCCTACGAAACTCATCTCCAAACTCCGTGGCCTTGGCCTCAGCTCCTCCCTCTGCGACTGGATCCTGAACTTCCCAACCCACAGGCCACATATTAGTCAGGATAGGCAACAACACCTCCACCACAATCATCCTCAACACCGGTGCCCCAAAAGGCTGTGTCCTCAGTCCCCTACTATATTCCTTATACACCTATGCCTGTGTGGCCAAATTTCCCACCAACTCGATTTTCAAATCTGCTGATGACACCACCATAGTGGGTCGGATCTCAAACAATGACGGGACAGAGTACAGGAATGAGGTAGGGAATCTGGTGAACTGGTGCAACGACAATAATCTCTCCCTCAATGTCAACAAAATGAGGGAGATTGTCATCGACTTCAGGAAGCGTAGTGGAGAACATGCCCTGTCTACATCAATGGGAACAAAGTAGAAAGGGTGAGAGCTTCAGGTTTTTAGGTGTACAGACCACCAACAACCTGTCCTGGTCCCCCCATGCTGACACTATAGTTAAGAAACCCCACCAACGGCTCTACTTTCTCAGAAGACTAAGGAAATTTGGTATGTCAGCTACGGCTCTCACCAACTTTTACAGATGCACCATAGAAAGCATTCTTTCTGATTGTATCACAGCTCGGTATGGATCCTGCTCTGTCCAAGACCCAGGTAACTACAAAATGTCGTGAATTTAGCCCAATCCATCACACAAACCAGCCTCCCATCCATTGACTGTGTCTACAATTCCCGCTGCCTCGGAAAGGCAACCAGCATAATTAAGGACCCCACGCACCCCGGACATATTCTCTTCCACCTTCTTCCGTCAGGAAAAAGATACAAAAGTTTGAGCTCACGTACCAACCGACTCAAGAACAGCTTCTTCCCTGCTGCCATCAGATTTTTGAATGGACCTACCTCCTATTAAGTTCATCTTTTATCTCCACCCTAGCTATGAACTGTAACATTACATTCTGCAGTCTCTCCTTCCTTCCCTACGTACGGTATGTGTTGTCTGTCTCGCATGCAAGAAACAATACTTTTCACTATATACTAATACATGTGTCAATAATAAATCAAATCAAATCAAATAAAAGAGAGACATGCCAGATCGAGGCATTACATCTGACCTCACATTCATCTTAGCCAAAAGGCCAAGAAGCAATGAAAATCCTATAATTATCAACGCTCAGGAGCATGGAGGTCCATCAGCTTGATGGGAGATCAAAATTTACTCCCACTCTCTCTCCCATTCAGGGTAACCCGAATTTCTCACCAGGTCTTATGGGCCATGGACTCGTTATCTGGAGGGATAGAGAGATATTTGGAGGTTGGGCGACATGTTTAGTGGTGCCTCTTTGTAATCTTTTCAGCAGCTATGTCAACAATTTGATATCACAAGATATTCCTTTTTCAAATATCTGCAACTCAGAGACTGATACGATGTTATGGGCATCACAGAGATGTGGCTGCAAGGGGATCAGGGCTGGGATCTAAATATACAAGGATATGTGTCCTATCGAAAGGACAGGCAGATGGGCAAAGAGGGCGGGGTTGCATTGTTAGTAAGGAATTAAATTAAATCGATAGCAAGAAGTGATATAGAAACAAAAGGCCTAGAATCTGTATGGGTAGAGTTGAGGTAGAAAGACCCTGATGAGAGTTATGTACAGGTCCCGAGCAGTAGTCAGTAGGTCCCGACGCTATATTGCGTCGTAATTGGGGAAAAAAACAATTGAGTACTCTAAATTTAAAAAAAGTGAGCAGTGTGGGGCAGAAAATAAATCTGGAGATAGAAAAGGCAGAAAAGGAAATATTACAATAGTCATGGGGGACTTCAATATGCAAGTGGATTGGGAAAATCAGGTTGGTAGTGGATCCCAAGAAGAGGAATTTGTGGAATGTCTAAGATATTTTTTTGGAACAGCTCGTGACAGAGCCCACTGGAAACAGGCAATTCTGGATTTGGTGATGTGTAATGAGGCAGACTTGATTAGGGAACTGAAGGAGAAGGGACCCTTAAGGGGCAGTGACCACAATATGATAGAATTTACCCTGCAGTTCGAGAGGGAGAAGATGGATTAGATGTAACGGTATTACAATTAAATAAAGGTAACCACGGCCAGAGTTGATTGGACGGGAAGCCTAGCAGGGAAGACAGTGGAACAGCAATGGCAGGAGGTTTAGGGGTTATTCGGGATGCATAACATAAATTCAACGCAAGGAGGAGGAAACATGCTAAGGGGAGAACGAGGCATCCATGGCTGATGAGGGAAATCAAGAACAACATAAAAGCAAAAGAAAAAGCATCCAAGGTGGCGAGGATTAGTGAGAAGCCAGATGACTGGGAAGCCTTTAAAAGCGAGCAGAGGGGCGGCAGGCGGCATAGTGGTTAGCACTGCTGCTTCATGGCGCCGGGGACCCGAGTTCGATCCCGGCGCCAAGTCACTGTCCGTGTGGAGTTTACGCATTCACCCTGTGTCTGCGTGGGTCTCACCCCCACAAGCCCAAAGATGTGCAGGGTGGGTAGATTGCCACGCTATATTGCGTCGTAATTGGGGAAAAAAACAATTGAGTACTCTAAATTTAAATAAGTGAGCAGAGGACAACTAAAAAAAGCAATAAGGGGGGAGAAGGTGAAATATGTGTGTAAGTTAGCAAGTAATATAAAAGAAGACAGGAAGAGTTTTTTTCAACATGTAAAAGGTAAGAGAGAGGCAAGAATAGACATTGGACCACTGGAAAATGAGACTGGAGAAGAAGTAATAGGAAACAAAGAAATGGAAGGGGAACTGAATAGTTACTTTACATCAGTCTTCACCGTGGAAGACACCAGTAGGATGCCAGAGCTCCAGGAGAACCAGGGGACAGAGGTGAGTGCAGTGGCCATCACGAAGGAGAAAGTTTTGGAGAAACTGAAAGGTCTGACGGTGGATAAATCACCCTGGTCCGGATGGACTACATTCCAAGATTCTAAAGGAGATAGCTGAAGAAATTGTGGAGGCATTGGTGGTGATCTTTCAGGAATCACTGGAGGCAGGAAGGGTCCCAGAGGACTGGAAAATGACGAATGCAACACCCCTTTTTATGAAGGGAGGGAGGCAGAAGATGGGAAATTATAGGCCGGTTAGCCTGACTTCAATCATTGGTAAGATTTCAGAGTCCGTTATTAAAGCTGAGATTGCGGAATACTTGGAAATGCATGATAAAATAGGACTGAGTCTGCATGGACTCGTCTCGGGAAGGTCATGTCTGATAAATCGGTTAGAATTCTTTGAGGAAGTAAGAAGGAAGTTAGACAAAGGAACGATTGGACGTGATCTATTTAGATTTCCAGAGGGCCTTTGACAAGGTGCCGTATAGGAGGCTGTCAAATAAGTTACGAGCCCACGGTGTTAAGGGTAAGATACTGGCATGGATAGAAGATTGGCTGACTGGCAGAAGGCAGAGAGTGGGGAAAAGGGGTCTTTTCCAGGATGGCAGCCGGTGACTAGTGGTGTGCCTTAGGGGTCGGTGGTGGGACCACAACTTTTCACAATATATATTGACGATCTGGAAGAAGGAACTGAAGGCACTGTAGCTAAGTTTGCAGATGATACAAAGATACACAGGGACAGGCAATATTGAGGAAGCAAGGGGGCTGCAGAAGGACTTGGACAGGCGAGGAGAGTGGGCAAAGAAGTGTCAGATGGAATACAATGTAGAAAAGTGTGCCGTTGCGCACTTTGGTAGGAAGAATGGAGGCATAGACTATTTTCTAAATAGGAAAAGGCTTAGGAAATCAGAAGCACAAAGGGACTTAGAACATAGGAGTCCTAGTTCAGGATTCTCTTAAGATTAACGTACAGGTTCAGTCGGCAGTTGGGAAGGCAAATACAATGTTAGCATTCATGTCAAGTGGGCTAGAATACAAGAGGAGGTATGTACTTCTGAGGCTGTATAAGGCTCTGGTCAGACCCCATTGGGAGTATTGTGAGCAGTTTCGGGCCTGTTTCGAAGGAAGGATTTGCTGGCCTTGGAAAGGGTCCAGAGGAGGTTCACAAGAATGATCCCTGAAATCACTTCCGGAGACGGCGGGGGGGAGGCGGCCGCACAATGGAGAGCCCCCGCTCGGGAACGGCATTTTCAGGGCTTTAAGCCCGGTCCCAGGGTCCACGGAGGCGGCAGAAGCAGGGAGAAGGCAAGGAGGAGGCACTGTGAAGACACAGGAGGGAAAAAAACAAAGAAAAATGTCGAGGGTGAGCAAAAAAACAGCCGAAAAAAAAACAGCTGGAGGTCCGTCGGGGAGTGGAAAGGTCACCGCGGGGTCACCAGGCAAAATGGAGGCTGGAGCACCAGGGAAGGCCGCACTGCTTACAGCTGAAGAAATAACCAAGGTGATGGCTGCGGAATTTGAAAAGCAGTTGGCGCAGATTGCGAAATGCATGGAGACGGTGAGGAAGGAGATGAGGGAGGTTTTAAGTGTGCTGGTGGAGGAGGTGGTTTCCCCGGTGAGGACGGAGGTGGCGAGCGCAGTGGTGGAGGTGCGAGAGCAAGGGGAGGCGCTGAAGGAAGTGAAGGAGACGTTATTGCAGCACGGTGATCAACTTGCCTCGATGGGGAAAGAGATGCGGAAGGTGATGGATACTAACAAGGATCTGCGAGGAAAAATGGAAGACCTGGAAAATAGATCCAGGCGACAGAACTTGAGGATTGTTGGGCTGTCCGAAGGAGTTGAAGGACCGAAGCCGACTGAGTATTTTGCCGCGATGCTGGCAAAACTATTGGGGGAGGGAGAGGACCCCTCCGGATATGAACTGGATCGGGCTCATCGGTAGTGGAGGCCTGTACCAAAGGCGAGTGAGCCGCCAAGGGCAGTGACTCTGTGCTTTCGTAGGTACAGGGTGAAGGAGAAGGTCCTGAGCTGGGCCAAGCAGAAGCGGGTGGTGCAGTGGGCTGGAGCTGGTATACGAGCTGGTATACGTGTATACCAGGACTTTATGGTGGAGCTGGCAAGGAGGCGGGCTGCCTTCAACGGGGTGAAGAGGGCACTGTACATTAGCAAGGTGCGGTGCGGCATTGTATATCCAGCGAAGCTGAGGGTGACTTACAAGCTCAGGGACTTTTATTTTGGAACGGCGGAAGCAGCGGAGGAGTTTGCGAAAGCAGAAGGACTGTGGCAGAACTGACAAATTGAGGAATGGCCATGTGCCGATGTAACCTCATGACTGTATTTTCTTCTTTTTTGTATCACTGCGCGCGGGTGTAGAGATTAAGGGAGCCAAGGTGGTATATATTTGGACAAGGGAAGGGACGGGACTTTCACTTGAAATGAGAGTTCCTTGGGGTGTAGGTGGATATGCGGGGTTTGTGTGCTAAAAGGGGATCTTTGGGCTTTCCTGGGGCCGGGCAAGTGGGAAAGGGACCCGGGCGGTTTGTGCCGGCCAGTGAACGGGAGTGAGGTGGGGGAGGAGCTGCAGCCATCGGAGCCTGGCAGAACAGGGTCCGAGTGGTCTAGCCGGGCTGGAAAGTTGGGGGGGAAGGAACCGAGGGTGGGGGGAGGGGTTTTACAAGAGGCAGTGGACAGGAGGAGCTGGAGACCTGGGGTGGGGGGTTGGAGAGTGGGAGCTGTGTAAGATTAAGGGTGACTACGGGTAATCCCTGATTCCTTTTTGTCATTTATTTATGTAAACATGCGGGTTGAGGTTTGGTGGGTAGATGGGATCTCATAGATTCTCATCGAATTTACAGTGCAGAAGGAGGCCATTCGGCCCATCGAGTCCGCACCGACTCTTGGAAAGAGCACCCTACCCAAGGTCAACACCTCTACCCTATCCCCATAACCCAGCAACCCCACCCAACACTAAGGGCAATTTTGGACACTAAGGGCAATTTAACACGGCCAATCCACCTAACCTGCACATCTTTGGACTGTGGGAGGAAACCGGAGCACCCGGAGGAAACCCACGCACACACGGGGAGGATGTGCAGACTCCGCACAGACAGTGACCCAAGCCGGAATCGAACCTGGGACCCTGGAGCTGTGAAGCAATTATGCTATCCACAATGCTACCATGCTGCCCTCGTGCTGGATCGTTGTTATTATGGGGACTGACATATCTTGCTGGTTATTGTTTATTGTTGATGGGTGTAAATGTGGGAGAAAATGTGAAAATGTAGGAGAATTTAAAAAATTTTTTTTAAAAGAATGATCCCTGAAATGAAGAGCTTGTCATATGAGGAGCAGTTGATGACTCTGTGTCTGTACTCGTTGGACTTTAGAAGGATGAGGATCTTTTGAAACTTGCAGGATACTGCGTGGCCTAGATAGCGTGGACGTGGAGAGGACGTTTCCACGAGTAGAAAAAACTAGAACCAGAGGATACATCCTCAGACCATCCTTTAAAGCAGAGATGAGGAATTTCTACAGCCAGAGGGTGGTGAATCTGTGGAACTTTTGCCACAGAAGGCTGTGGAGTCCAAATCAGAGTGTCTTTAAGACAGATATAGATAGGTTCTTGATTAATAAGGGGTTCAGGGGGCGGCAGTGGTTAGCACTGCTGCCTACAGCGCGGAGGCCCGGGTTCAATCCCAGGTCACTGGTCTGTGTGATGTTTGCACATTCGCCCCGTGTCTGCATGGGTTTCACCCCACAACCCAAAGATGTGTAGGTTAGGTGGATTGGCTATCCTAAATTGGCCATTAATTGGAAAACAATTATATTTTACAAAAATAAGGGGTTCAGGGGTTATGGGGAGAAGGCAGGAGAATGGGGACGAGAAAAATATCAGCCATGATTGAATGGCGGAGCAGACTCAATGGGCCTAATTTTGCTCCCATCTCTTATGGCCTGATCCTTAAAAAGACAACTATGCATCTTGACGTTTCAGTCTCCCTGGTGGCAAAAATCCTGATCTCGGCAGAATTTTAGCAATTAATCAGCAGGTTTTATGACACTTTATGTTCTAGATCATGTATGAGTCTACTAGAAACCCTGCAGTCTTGGGAAAAATACTTCATGGTGAATATTGATGAGGAGATCTGTATAATATATGGGAAAATGTCAATAGAATCTAAGTCTGTATTAGAACACCACTCAATTCAAAATATTACACCTCCTGCATACCACACCAAGCTTGAGACACAGGTTTGACCCTTCTATATCCTCACTGTGCTAAAAATGTAAGGTAGTTCAGCGAGATTACACAAAGTGTGTGTGGTCCTGTGCCAAAATTAAATCCTACTGGTCTGGTGAATTTAGGAGCTTGAAAAGATATTCAGTACTGCCTTAGAATGTGATTCTTTATTACTAATTCTAGGGTTACCAGACAGGAGAATCATTGTCGTTAATGAAAAATATCCTAGCTTTTGAGGCATGGAAGAACATCTTTTGCTCCTGGATTAATGATAAATATCCTTCAATTCAGAATTGGCATAAAATTATCATGAAATGTATCCCTATGGAGCCCCTCTACTCTGTTCTAAATCGGATGCATTCTGAAATGTATGGGGCCCCTATCTCAAATCTATGCATTCCGTTATGTCTGATTTGTTCCTACAAGGTTTTCCATAAGTTATGTAGCAGTCTTGAACTCACTATAATTGAAGGTGTGCATTATATTACCATGTTTACATAGCTTTATCCTCTTCTTCCCCCATCCTGTAGCTCCAGGTTTTTCAAACTGTGGTTTGTGACCCCCGGGTGGGTCTCAGAACAATCGGTGGAACGTTCCCGAATGTGGAGAAGCGCTCAATGGCTGCAAATGTCTTTGAAGAATGCCAGCCGCCCCGCGCATGCACGCTCCTCAGGTGGATCCAGCAGTACGCAGACCCAAGATCTGAGGCACGCTCCCTCCTGTATCTGTTGTTCACTCACTCAGCCATTGCACTGCTCTTCCCAGCAGCCAGTCTGGGGTCTGTTCCAGCCGTTCCGCTCTCAGAGCCACACCTCCACTCACCATGGCTACCGTGCGGATTCCTCCATAACCCGGAGAGCGGGATCCCAGTGGGGCAGATCGCCTTCTCCTGAGGTCACCGCACTCAGTACCAAATTTTCTTCTTTTTTTTTAAATTTAGAGTACCCAATTAATTTTTTCCAATTAAGGGGCAATTTAGCGTGGCCAATCCACCTGGCCTGCATATGTTTGGGTTGTGGGGGCGAAACCCACGCAAACACAGGGAGAATATGCAAACTGCTCACAGAGTGACCCAGAGCTGGGACCGAACCTGGCACCTCAGCACCGTGAGGCTGCAGGGCTAATCCACTGCGCCACCGTGCTGCTCGTACCAAATTTTCTTTTAATTAAAAAAAGAATGCCGGTCGCAACTCGCCTTTAAATACACAGGATGGCGTTTTCCCACCAGAAGCAGTGGCAGAGAGCAGTTCACGCATCCGGGACATACACTTGACATCACACGCTCTGCACATCCATGCTTTTGCCACAACATCAGAGGAACGATTCCTCCATTTTCCAGCCATGAGCAAGCAAAGCAACAGGAGAACTGAAGATGGAATTGTTTTGAACAAAGAAAAAACTAAAATCAGGATCAAAGCATTACAAAGATGATTTCTTGAGCTATGGCTTTGTTAGTTGTGCCAATGCAAATCAGGATGCACAGCCCATGTGTGTTATATGTAGGGAAAATCTGGCAAATGAGAGTTTAAAACGCTCAAAACTTCAAAGGCATTGAAGACTAAGCACGGAGAGTTAGAGGACAAACTTCTTGATTCATTTTTCAAAAGATGCAGTGAGAACTTGTAACACCTGCTGAAGTCCCTAGCAGAAATGTAACATTGAATGACGAAGCAAGCGAGAGCGTGAGGACTAAGCCGGCTCACCTGTTGCATTAAAGGTAAGCGAAAATGGTGGGTCGCGAAGATGGGCCGGAGTGGGTCCCGAAGGTGGGCCGGATGGTAAAAGTGGGTCCCGGGAAACAACATTTGAAAACACTGCTCTAGCCTTTCCCTTCATTGCATAATCTGAGGCACCGAGTTTAATAATTGAGCTGAACCAATTGTGTTGTTCTCCAGTCTTTTCTGTAATCATGTACGGAGAAGCATTTGTACCGTCCTGTACCTGTTTTGAGGGGTTGTTGCATTATTTGTAAAACTTGAAAAATTCTGATATGTTCACAAAAAATAAGGGGTCTCACATTTAGGAGAGAAACGAGGAGAAGTTTTATCTCGGAGGGTCTTTGGTCCATGGACTTCTCTTCCCCAGAGCGCAGTGGAGACATGGTTACAGAACATTTTTAAGGTTGAGCTACATGGATTCTTCATTGATACGGAAGTCAAGCTTTATGCTGGGAAGATAGGACAACGGAGTTAAGGATACAATCAGATCTGCCATGATCTTATCAAATGGCAGAATTCTACAGCACAAAAAGAGCTGCCCATGGTGTCTGTGCTGGCCATCAAGCACCTATGTATTCTAATCCCATTTTACAGCTCTAGGCCTTGTCTGCGGTGGCTTATCTAAAAAGTGTTCATCTAAATGCTTCTTCCCACCTGTCCTCCAAATACTGAGTTCCAGATTTCCACCACACTCTGGATGAAAAGGTTTTTCTCAAATTCCCTCCAACTCTCCTGCCCCGCCCTTAAATCTATGCCTCCACCCCAATTATTTTTTTTTTAAATTTAGAGTACCCAATTATTTCCCCCCCCCCAATAATTAAGGGGCAAATTAGTGTGGTCAATCCACCTAACCTGCACATCTTTGGGTTGTGGGGGTGAAACCCACGCAGACACGGGGGGGGGAATGTGCAAACTCCACACGGACAGTGACCCAGAGCCTGGACCTCAGCGCCGCAGACCCAGTGCTAACCATTGCTCCACCGTGCTGCCCCCCCCCCCAATTATTGACCCCTCTACTAAGAAGGAAGGTTTCTTCCTATCTGGCCGAATTGCTACTGCTAATTCATATATTGATATGGAGAGGGGGCAGAGGGCATGGTTGACAATGCAGTGGGTATAAAAAGGTCACTGGGCAAGAGAGGGAGGGGTGGGGAGGAGGCAGAAGGACGGGAGGAGGCAGAAGGACGGGGGGGCGGCGGAGGGGGCAGAAGGACGGGGGGGTGGCGGAGGGGCAGAAGGACGGGGGGGCGGGGGGCAGAAGGGCGGGGGAGGCAGACAGACGGGCGGGGCGGGGCGGGGGGGGCAGACGGGCGGGGCGGGGCGGGGGGCAGACGGGCGGGGCGGGGGGCAGACGGGCGGGGCGGGGGGCAGACGGGCGGGGCGGGGGGCAGACGGGCGGGGGGGCAGACGGGCGGGGGGGCAGGCGGGCGGGGGGCAGGCGGGCGGGGGGCAGGCGGGCGGGGGGCAGGCGGGCGGGGGCAGGCGGGCGGGGGGCAGACGGGCGGGGGGCAGACGGGCGGGGGGCAGACGGGCGGGGGGCAGACGGGCGGGGGGCAGACGGGCGGGGGCAGACGGGCGGGGGCAGACGGGCGGGGGCAGACGGGCGGGGGGCAGACGGGCGGGGGGCAGACGGGCGGGGGGCAGACGGGCGGGGGGCAGACGGGCGGGGGGCAGACGGGCGGGGGGCAGACGGGCGGGGGGCAGACGGGCGGGGGGCAGACGGGCGGGGGGCAGACGGGCGGGGGGCAGACGGGCGGGGGGCAGACGGGCGGGGGGCAGACGGGCGGGGGGCAGACGGGCGGGGGGCAGACGGGCGGGGGGCAGACGGGCGGGGGGCAGACGGGCGGGGGGCAGACGGGCGGGGGGCAGACGGGCGGGGGGCAGACGGGCGGGGGGCAGACGGGCGGGGGGCAGACGGGCGGGGGGCAGACGGGCGGGGGGCAGACGGGCGGGGGGCAGACGGGCGGGGGGCAGACGGGCGGGGGGCAGACGGGCGGGGGCAGACGGGCGGGGGCAGACGGGCGGGGGCAGACGGGCGGGGGCAGACGGGCGGGGGCAGACGGGCGGGGGCAGACGGGCGGGGGGCAGACGGGCGGGGGGCAGACGGGCGGGGGGCAGACGGGCGGGGGGCAGACGGGCGGGGGGCAGACGGGCGGGGGGCAGACGGGCGGGGGGCAGACGGGCGGGGGGCAGACGGGCGGGGGGCAGACGGGCGGGGGGCAGACGGGCGGGGGGCAGACGGGCGGGGGGCAGACGGGCGGGGGGCAGACGGGCGGGGGGCAGACGGGCGGGGGGCAGACGGGCGGGGGGCAGACGGGCGGGGGGCAGACGGGCGGGGGGCAGACGGGCGGGGGGCAGACGGGCGGGGGCAGACGGGCGGGGGCAGACGGGCGGGGGCAGACGGGCGGGGGCAGACGGGCGGGGGCAGACGGGCGGGGGCAGACGGGCGGGGGCAGACGGGCGGGGGGCAGACGGGCGGGGGGCAGACGGGCGGGGGGCAGACGGGCGGGGGGCAGACGGGCGGGGGGCAGACGGGCGGGGGGCAGACGGGCGGGGGGCAGACGGGCGGGGGGGCAGACGGGCGGGGGGAAGACGGGCGGGGGGAAGACGGGCGGGGGGGAAGACGGGCGGGGGGGAGACGGGCGGGGGGCAGACGGGCGGGGGGCAGACGGGCGGGGGGCAGACGGGCGGGGGGCAGACGGGCGGGGGGCAGACGGGCGGGGGGCAGACGGGCGGGGGGCAGACGGGCGGGGGGCAGACGGGCGGGGGGCAGACGGGCGGGGGGCAGACGGGCGGGGGGCAGACGGGCGGGGGGCAGACGGGCGGGGGGCAGACGGGCGGGGGGCAGACGGGACGGGGGGCAGACGGACGGGGGGCAGACGGACGGGGGGCAGACGGACGGGGGGGCAGACGGGCGGGGGGCAGACGGGCGGGGGGGGCAGACGGGCGGGGGGCAGACGGGCGGGGCAGACGGGCGGGGGGCAGACGGGCGGGGGGCAGACGGGCGGGGGGCAGACGGGCGGGGGCAGACGGGCGGGGGCAGACGGGCGGGGGCAGACGGGCGGGGGCAGACGGGCGGGGGGCAGACGGGCGGGGGGCAGACGGGCGGGGGGCAGACGGGCGGGGGGCAGACGGGCGGGGGGCAGACGGGCGGGGGGCAGACGGGCGGGGGGCAGACGGGCGGGGGGCAGACGGGCGGGGGGCAGACGGGCGGGGGGCAGACGGGCGGGGGGCAGACGGGCGGGGGGCAGACGGGCGGGGGGCAGACGGGCGGGGGGCAGACGGGCGGGGGGCAGACGGGCGGGGGGCAGACGGGCGGGGGGCAGACGGGCGGGGGGCAGACGGGCGGGGGGCAGACGGGCGGGGGGCAGACGGGCGGGGGGCAGACGGGCGGGGGGCAGACGGGCGGGGGGCAGACGGGCGGGGGGCAGACGGGCGGGGGGCAGACGGGCGGGGGGCAGACGGGCGGGGGGCAGACGGGCGGGGGGCAGACGGGCGGGGGGCAGACGGGCGGGGGGCAGACGGGCGGGGGGGCAGACGGGCGGGGGGCAGACGGGCGGGGGGCAGACGGGCGGGGGGCAGACGGGCGGGGGGCAGACGGGCGGGGGGCAGACGGGCGGGGGGCAGACGGGCGGGGGGCAGACGGGCGGGGGGCAGACGGGCGGGGGGCAGACGGGCGGGGGGCAGACGGGCGGGGGGCAGACGGGCGGGGGGCAGACGGGCGGGGGGCAGACGGGCGGGGGGCAGACGGGCGGGGGGCAGACGGGCGGGGGGCAGACGGGCGGGGGGCAGACGGGCGGGGGGCAGACGGGCGGGGGGCAGACGGGCGGGGGGCAGACGGGCGGGGGGCAGACGGGCGGGGGGCAGACGGGCGGGGGGCAGACGGGCGGGGGGCAGACGGGCGGGGGGCAGACGGGCGGGGGGCAGACGGGCGGGGGGCAGACGGGCGGGGGGCAGACGGGCGGGGGGCAGACGGGCGGGGGGCAGACGGGCGGGGGGCAGACGGGCGGGGGGCAGACGGGCGGGGGGCAGACGGGCGGGGGGCAGACGGGCGGGGGGCAGACGGGCGGGGGGCAGACGGGCGGGGGGCAGACGGGCGGGGGGCAGACGGGCGGGGGGCAGACGGGCGGGGGGCAGACGGGCGGGGGGCAGACGGGCGGGGGGCAGACGGGCGGGGGGCAGACGGGCGGGGGGCAGACGGGCGGGGGGCAGACGGGCGGGGGGCAGACGGGCGGGGGGCAGACGGGCGGGGGGCAGACGGGCGGGGGGCAGACGGGCGGGGGGCAGACGGGCGGGGGGCAGACGGGCGGGGGGCAGACGGGCGGGGGGCAGACGGGCGGGGGGCAGACGGGCGGGGGGCAGACGGGCGGGGGGCAGACGGGCGGGGGGCAGACGGGCGGGGGGCAGACGGGCGGGGGGCAGACGGGCGGGGGGCAGACGGGCGGGGGGCAGACGGGCGGGGGGCAGACGGGCGGGGGGCAGACGGGCGGGGGGCAGACGGGCGGGGGGCAGACGGGCGGGGGGCAGACGGGCGGGGGGCAGACGGGCGGGGGGCAGACGGGCGGGGGGCAGACGGGCGGGGGGCAGACGGGCGGGGGGCAGACGGGCGGGGGGCAGACGGGCGGGGGGCAGACGGGCGGGGGGCAGACGGGCGGGGGGCAGACGGGCGGGGGGCAGACGGGCGGGGGGCAGACGGGCGGGGGGCAGACGGGCGGGGGGCAGACGGGCGGGGGGCAGACGGGCGGGGGGCAGACGGGCGGGGGGCAGACGGGCGGGGGGCAGACGGGCGGGGGGCAGACGGGCGGGGGGCAGACGGGCGGGGGGCAGACGGGCGGGGGGCAGACGGGCGGGGGGCAGACGGGCGGGGGGCAGACGGGCGGGGGGCAGACGGGCGGGGGGCAGACGGGCGGGGGGCAGACGGGCGGGGGGCAGACGGGCGGGGGGCAGACGGGCGGGGGGCAGACGGGCGGGGGGCAGACGGGCGGGGGGCAGACGGGCGGGGGGCAGACGGGCGGGGGGCAGACGGGCGGGGGGCAGACGGGCGGGGGGCAGACGGGCGGGGGGCAGACGGGCGGGGGGCAGACGGGCGGGGGGCAGACGGGCGGGGGGCAGACGGGCGGGGGGCAGACGGGCGGGGGGCAGACGGGCGGGGGGCAGACGGGCGGGGGGCAGACGGGCGGGGGGCAGACGGGCGGGGGGCAGACGGGCGGGGGGCAGACGGGCGGGGGGCAGACGGGCGGGGGGCAGACGGGCGGGGGGCAGACGGGCGGGGGGCAGACGGGCGGGGGGCAGACGGGCGGGGGGCAGACGGGCGGGGGGCAGACGGGCGGGGGGCAGACGGGCGGGGGGCAGACGGGCGGGGGGCAGACGGGCGGGGGCAGACGGGCGGGGGCAGACGGGCGGGGGCAGACGGGCGGGGGGCAGACGGGCGGGGGCAGACGGGCGGGGGGGGCAGACGGGCGGGGGGGGGCAGACGGGCGGGGGGGGCAGACGGACGGGGGGGGGGCAGACGGACGGGGGGGGCAGACGGACGGGGGGGCAGACGGACGGGGGGGCAGACGGACGGGGGGGCAGACGGACGGGGGGGCAGACGGACGGGGGGGCAGACGGACGGGGGGGCAGACGGACGGGGGGGGCAGACGGACGGGGGTGGGGCAGACGGACGGGGGTGGGGCAGACGGACGGGGGTGGGGCAGACGGACGGGGGTGGGGCAGACGGACGGGGGTGGGGCAGACGGACGGGGGTGGGGCAGACGGACGGGGGTGGGGCAGACGGACGGGGGTGGGGCAGACGGACGGGGGTGGGGCAGACGGACGGGGGTGGGGCAGACGGACGGGGGTGGGGCAGACGGACGGGGGTGGGGCAGACGGACGGGGGTGGGGCAGACGGACGGGGGTGGGGCAGACGGACGGGGGTGGGGCAGACGGACGGGGGTGGGGCAGACGGACGGGGGTGGGGCAGACGGACGGGGGTGGGGCAGACGGACGGGGGTGGGGCAGACGGACGGGGGTGGGGCAGACGGACGGGGGTGGGGCAGACGGACGGGGGTGGGGCAGACGGACGGGGGTGGGGCAGACGGACGGGGGTGGGGCAGACGGACGGGGGTGGGGCAGACGGACGGGGGTGGGGCAGACGGACGGGGGTGGGGCAGACGGACGGGGGTGGGGCAGACGGACGGGGGTGGGGCAGACGGACGGGGGTGGGGCAGACGGACGGGGGTGGGGCAGACGGACGGGGGTGGGGCAGACGGACGGGGGTGGGGCAGACGGACGGGGGTGGGGCAGACGGACGGGGGTGGGGCAGACGGACGGGGGTGGGGCAGACGGACGGGGGTGGGGCAGACGGACGGGGGTGGGGCAGACGGACGGGGGTGGGGCAGACGGACGGGGGTGGGGCAGACGGACGGGGGTGGGGCAGACGGACGGGGGTGGGGCAGACGGACGGGGGTGGGGCAGACGGACGGGGGTGGGGCAGACGGACGGGGGTGGGGCAGACGGACGGGGGTGGGGCAGACGGACGGGGGTGGGGCAGACGGACGGGGGTGGGGCAGACGGACGGGGGTGGGGCAGACGGACGGGGGTGGGGCAGACGGACGGGGGTGGGGCAGACGGACGGGGGTGGGGCAGACGGACGGGGGTGGGGCAGACGGACGGGGGTGGGGCAGACGGACGGGGGTGGGGCAGACGGACGGGGGTGGGGCAGACGGACGGGGGTGGGGCAGACGGACGGGGGTGGGGCAGACGGACGGGGGTGGGGCAGACGGACGGGGGTGGGGCAGACGGACGGGGGTGGGGCAGACGGACGGGGGTGGGGCAGACGGACGGGGGTGGGGCAGACGGACGGGGGTGGGGCAGACGGACGGGGGTGGGGCAGACGGACGGGGGTGGGGCAGACGGACGGGGGTGGGGCAGACGGACGGGGGTGGGGCAGACGGACGGGGGTGGGGCAGACGGACGGGGGTGGGGCAGACGGACGGGGGGGGGGCAGACGGACGGGGGGGGGCAGACGGACGGGGGGGGGGCAGACGGACGGGGGGGGGGGCAGACGGACGGGGGGGGGGGCAGACGGACGGGGGGGGGGCAGATGGACGGGGGGGGGGCAGATGGACGGGGGGGGGGCAGATGGACGGGGGGGGGGCAGATGGACGGGGGGGGGGGCAGATGGACGGGGGGGGGCAGATGGACGGGGGGGGGCAGATGGACGGGGGGGGGCAGATGGACGGGGGGGGGGCAGATGGACGGGGGGGGGGCAGATGGACGGGGGGGGGGCAGATGGACGGGGGGGGGGCAGATGGACGGGGGGGGCAGATGGACGGGGGGGGGGCAGATGGACGGGGGGGGGGCAGATGGACGGGGGGGGGGCAGATGGACGGGGGGGGGGCAGATGGACGGGGGGGGGCAGATGGACGGGGGGGGGGGCAGATGGACGGGGGGGGGGGGCAGATGGACGGGGGGGGGGGGGCAGATGGACGGGGGGGGGGGGGGCAGATGGACGGGGGGGGGGGGGCAGATGGACGGGGGGGGGGGCAGATGGACGGGGGGGGGCAGATGGACGGGGGGGGGGCAGATGGACGGGGGGGGGGGCAGATGGACGGGGGGGGGCAGATGGACGGGGGGGGGCAGATGGACGGGGGGGGGGCAAATGGGCGAGGGGGGGGGCAGATGGACGGGGTGGTGGCAAATGGGCGAGGGGGGGGGAGGGACCAAGTGGCGTCTTTGAAATGGTGCGATATGCTGCAATTGGGGTTCTGCACGTCTACCAAACGTTTTCTTGCTGACCACGCCCACTCTGTCGGCTCCGACATCCGGACCTCTCCCTTCCCCCTGCCCCATTGGACCCACCTCCAGATTGACTCCGCCTCCAGTATTCACCCCGCCTCGAACATTGACCCAGCCTCCAACATGAGCCACCCCTCCCGCATTGACCCCGCCTCCCGCATTGGCCTGGCCCGGCCCCGTCCCCGTCCTCTCTGACGGCGCCTTTCCGCCATTGGCGGTCTGCATTTAACGAAATCAGCAACTGCATCCTCACCGTGGAGCCGTCCTGCTCCTCCCAGTCCGCCGCGCTCCCAAAATATTCCTCGCTGATCCCTTTCCTCCGGAGCCCACCGCCGGCTGCGGCACTGACGCCGCTCGGACCGCTGCTCTCCCCCAGGCCGCTCATAGATGCAAAGAGCCGTTGACGGCAAATGCGGCCCCAGCTTGCAGCTGACCTCCAGCCACAGCGCCATCTGCAGCACTGGAGGAGCATGTACAGCCACTGTTGCTGCAAGAAGACCCGTGATTGCTTGTTCAACAACAACTACATATATTTGTATACCGTTTTTTAAATAATTTTTTTAAATTTAGAGTACCCAATTTTGTTTCCCATTTCAGCGTGGCCAATCGACCGACCATGCACATCTTTGAGTTGTGAGGGTGTGGTGGTATGTATTAGGGGTAATACGGTACACCACATGTCGACAGGCTATTGGTGGAGGGATGCCAGGTCCTGATAGGATCTGCCACCTACTGGACTCCACCCAGAAATGCCGGTCTCAGAACCCAGCTTTTCCCTCCATTTCCCTCAGCAGCTGCATTCTGTAACCACGCTACTGGGGATAAAGTTCTGCTTAATAAAGCCTTCAATTGACATTACCTCAACCTGCCTCGCATCATATTGACGGTGCTACAATTTATTAAGCAGAATTTAAATTGAAGAAAACGACGTGGGAACGTGGAGCTCCGAATCACCCCGGAGTGCCTGTGCATCGCATCCCAAGCAGCTAACCCGACTTCTATTTTCAAGCACTGGCTGGCATGCTTTGAGGGCTACCTCCGAACGGCCCCCGGCACACCGACAGACGAACAAAAGATGCAGGTCCTTTATTTCAGGGTGAGTCCTGACGTCTACTCCCTTATCGAGGACGAGGACGGTTTCACCTGTGCCATCGCCGCGCTGAAGGATATCTACATCCGGCCCGCCAACCAGGTTTTTGCTCGCTACCAGCTCGCTACACGACGGCAATTTCCTGCATCTGTAAAAATTGGTCAGAGTAAAAGTGGACATGCCGACTTTCCTTCGTTTCCTGAGAAAGTATCGGCACTGTTGTGCTTTCTTGGTCTACCATCAACATGGGTGGACCAGGACAGATTGTTGGTGATGTGCACACCAGGAATTTGAAGCTGTCAACCATCTCCATCGCAGCACCATTGATGCAGGCTGGTGTGTGTATGATACTTCACTTCCTGAAGTCAATGACCAGCTCTTTAGCTGACAGTGAGGGATAGATTGTTGTCGTTGCACCACTGCACTAGGTTCTCTATCTCCCTCCTGTACTCAGACTTGGGTGTGTATAAGGAGTATAGTAAGGGGCTAAGTATGCAGCCTTGGTGTGTCTCATGACCAACCTCTCGAAGCACTTGACAATGATCGATGTCAAGGCCAACGGACGGTAGTCATTGAGGCACGTTGCCTGGTTCTTCTTCGGCACCAGTGTGATGGTGGTCTTCCTCAAACAGGTGGGAACCTTGGAACGGATTAGGGAGAGGTTGAAGATGTCCACGAGACTTCCGGTTGCGGCGATGCGGAGCTAAGCCACACATTTCGGCAGCTCCCGCTATAACGGACCTTTGGGCTCTCCAGAGGAGCCCCAATGGAAATTTTTTGATTTAATCCAGTGTGGGAAGGTGAAGTAAGGTCCCCCCTTACGTTGTATGGCAGAAATTAGCAGTGGAGCATCGGAAAAAGAGGCTCTGGAGTAGCGGCAAAAACAAGAGGGAAAAAACAAGATGGCGGAGTGAGGAGATCGAGCAGCATGGGGGCCGGACCAGCAGGAGTTCCTTAAGCGCTGTATGGAGGAGCTTAAAAAGGAAGTGCTGGCGCCAATGTTGTTGCCGATCGAGGGGCTGAAGGCGACCCAGAAGGCCCAGGCGGTGGAGCTTCGTGAGGTGAGGGTTAAAACGAATGAGAACGAGGACGAGATCCTGGGCCTGACGGTAAAAATGGAGGCGCACGAGGCGGTGCACAGGAGGAGGGCCGAGAGACTTGAGGTCCTGGAGAACAGGTCGAGGAGGAAAAACCTCCGGATTCTGGGTCTCCCCGAAGGAGTGGAGGGAGCTGCTGCCGGGGCGTATGTGAGTACGATGCTCCAGTCGCTGATGGGTGCGGAGGCCTCTCCGAGCCCCCTGGAGCAGGAAGGGGCTCACCGGGTCCTGGCGTGGAGACCCAAGGCTGATGAGCCGCCAAGGGCGATAGTGGCAAGGTTCCATCGCTTCGTGGACAAAGCAAGTGTTCTGAGATGGGCCAAGAAGGTGCGGAGCAGCAGATGGGAGAATGCGGTGATCCATGACTACTAGGATTGGAGCGCGGAGGTGGCAAGGAGGAGAGCTGGCTTCAACCGGGCCAAGGCGGTGCTGCACAAAAAAAGTCAGGTTCGGCATGCTGCAGCCTGCGCGACTGTGGGTCACTTATCAGGACCGACACCATTATTTTGAAACGCCAGAAGAGGCTTGGACCTTTATCCAAATGGAAAAATTGGACTCGAACTGAGGGGCTGCGGTTGTGGGGGGGGGGGGGGGGTGTTGGTTGTATATGGGGTTGTAAATATGGGTTAAGAATATTTCAGGGGGGGGGTGTTGGTTGTATATGGGGTTGTAAATATGGGTTAAGAATATTTCGGGGGGGGGGTGTTGGTTGTATATGGGGTTGTAAATATGGGTTAAGAATATTTCGGGGGGGGGGGTGTTGGTTGTATATGGGGCTGTAAATATGGGTTAAGAATATTTCATGGGTGGGATGATGGATGGGGATGTGGGTAGAGTTCTGGTTAAAAGTTTTTTTTTTCTGTAGACGAGATGGTGGGGAATGTGGGCATCGGTGCTGGAGGGAGGTGAGACTCTGGGATGGGGGAACTGGGACAATGGCCGCGACAGGAGCTGCGCCACAGGGGGCGGGGCTGGCTCAGGAAAGCGCAGGCTTTTTCCCGCGCTAGGGGGGAGGGCAAGGGGGAAGGTAAGGAGGAAGAGAGACTCCCACACGGGGAGATCAACGGGAAGGCGGGGGAAGCCGGGGTCAGCAGAAGTCAGCTGACTCACGGAAGCAATATGGGGGGAGCAAAAGTGCTGGATGCGGATCCAGCGGTGGGGGGGGGGGGGGGGGGGGGTGGAAGGGAAGGGGGGACATTAGGGTTGCTGCTGCACTGTCCGAGGGGGAACTGAAAATGGAAGAGATGGTCGGGGCGGGGGTTCCCTGTCTGGGGGACTGGAGGGTGCGGGAGGCGCGGGCACGGGACTGGCCTAAGATAGGAGATGGCTAGTCGGAGGGGGGTGGGTAGGTAGCCCCCCAATCCGGCTGATCACGTGGAATGTGAGAGGCCTAAATGGGCCGGTTAAGAGGGCCCGAGTGTTCGCGCACCTGAAGGGACTGAAGGCAGACGTGGCCATGCTTCAGGAGACACATCTGAAGGTGGCAGATCAGGTCAGGTTAAGGAAGGGATGGGTAGGACAGGTGTTCCATTCTGGGCTGGATGCGAAGAATAGAGGGTTGGCAATATTGGTGGGGAAGCGGGTGTCATTTGAGGCCAAGAATATAGTCGCGGACAATGGAGGCCGATGCGTGATGGTGAGCGGTAGGTTGCAGGGGACGGAGGTGGTACTGGTAAATGTATATGCCCCGAACTGGGACGATGCTGGATTCATGAAACGGATATTGGGGCGTATTCCAGACTTGGAGGTAGGGAGCTTGATAATGGCTGGGGATTTTAACACGGTGCTGGACCCAGCATTAGATCGTTCCAGATCTAGGACGGGGAAGAGGCCGGCTGCGGCCAAGGTGCTTCGGGGGTTTATGGATCAGATGGGGGGAGTAGATCCGTGGATATTTGCCAGGCCTTTGGCCAGAGAATTTTCTTTTTTCTCCCACGTACATAAGGCTTACTCACGGATAGATTTTTTTGTTCTGGGCAGGGCATTGATCCCGAAAGTGGAGGGAACGGAGTATTCGGCCATAGCCATTTCAGACCATGCCCCGCATTGGGTGGAGCTAGAGCTGGGGGAGGAGAGGGACCAACGCCCGCTGTGGCGGTTGGATGTGGGACTGCTGGCAGACGAGGAAGTGTGTGGGAGGGTGCGGGGGTGCATCGAAAGGTATCTGGAGGCCAACGACAACGGGGAGGTGCAGGTGGGAGTAGTCTGGGAGGCGCTGAAGGTGGTGATCAGGGGAGAGTTAATCTCCATCAGGGCTCATAGGGTGAAGAGAGAGGGCAGGGAAAGGGAGAGGTTAGCGGGGGAGATTTTAAGGGTGGGCAGGAGATATGCAGAGGCTCCTGATGAGGGACTACTCAGGGAGAGACGAAGTCTCCAGACAGAGTTCGACCTGTTGACCACAGGGAAGGCAGGGGCACAGTGGAGGAAGGCACAGTGGGCGATATATGAATATGGGGAGAAGGCGAGTCGGATGCTGGCACACCAGCTCCATAAGAGGATGGCAGCGAGGGAAATAGGTGGAATCAAGGATGGCAGGGGAACTACGGTGCGGAGTGCGGTGAAAGTGAATGAGGCATTCAAGGCCTTTTACGAGGAGCTGTATAGGTCCCAGCCCCCAGGGGGAAAAGAGGGGATGCGACGATTCTTGGACCAACTGAGGTTCCCAAGGGTGGAGGAGCAGGAGGTGGCTGGTTTGGGGGCGCAAATTGGGGTGGAGGAGCTGGTTAAAGGACTGGGGAGCATGCAGGCAGGGATGGCCCCGGGGCCGGATGGGTTTCCGGTGGAGTTTTATAGGAAGTTTGTAGACCTATTAGCCCCGTTGCTGGTAAGGACCGTCAATGATCTTCAAGGGAGGGGGGGGACCCTGCCCCCGACAATGTCGGAGGCGACGATCTCTTTGATCTTGAAGCGGATAAGGTCCCACTGCAGTGTGGGTCATATAGACCGATCTCGCTCCTTAACGTAGATGCTAAGTTGCTGGCAAAAATGTTGGCTATGAGGATTGAGGACTGTGTCCCGGGGGTGATTCACGAGGACCAGGCGGGATTTGTAAAGGGTAGGCAGTTAAATACTAATGTGCGAAGGCTCTTAAATGTGATAATGATGCCATCGGTGGAGGGAGAGGCGGAGATAGTGGCAGCCATGGACGCGGAGAAGGCCTTTGACCGAGTAGAGTGGGAGTATCTCTGGGAAGTGTTGAGGTTTGGGTTCGGGGGAGGGTTTATTAGTTGGGTCAAGCTCCTGTATAGAGCCCCGGTGGCGAGTGTGGTCAAGAACCGGCAGAGGTCGGAGTATTTCCAGCTGTATCAAGGGACGAGGCAGGGGTGCCCCCTGTCCCCTCTGCTGTTTCCATTGGCAATTGAACCTTTGGCCATGGCGTTAAGGGAGTCGGGGAAATGGAAGGGGGTGGTCCGAGGGGGAGAGGAACATCGAGTGTCGCTGTACGCAGACGACCTGTTGCTGTATGTGGTGGATCCAGTGAAGGGGATGGTTGAGGTCATACGGATCCTAAGAGAGTTTGGAGATTTTTCGGGCTATAAGCTCAACGTGGGAAAGAGTGAGCTCTTTGTGGTTCATCCGGGGGATCAGGGAAGAGGGATAGATGACCTATGAGGAGGACGGAAAGGAGCTTTCGATACTTGGGGATTCAGGTAGCTAGGAGCTGGGGGGCACTGCACAAACTTAATTTGACGCAGCTGGTGGAACAGATGGAAGAGGATTTTAAAAGGTGGGACATGTTGCCACTCTCGTTGGCGGGCAGGGTACAGTCGATTAAAATGGTGGTCCTCCCAAGGTTTCTTTTTGTGTTCCGGTGCCTTCCAATCGTGATCAACAAGGCCTTTTTTAAGAGGGTGGGCAGGAGCATTACGAGTTTTGTGTGGGCGAGCAAGACCCCGAGGGTAAGGAGGGGGTTCCTGGAGCGTAGCAGGGATAGAGGAGGGTTGGCGTTGCCGAATTTGGGTGGCTATTACTGGGCAGCCAACGTGGCGATGATCCTTAAGTGGGTGATGGAGGGAGAGGGGGCGGTGTGGCAGAGGTTGGAGATGGCGTCCTGCAAAGGAACGAGCCTGGGGGCGCTGGTGACGGCACCGCTGCCGCTCTCGCAGACAAGGTACACCACGAGCCCGGTGGTGGCGGCAACGCTAAAGATCTGGGGGCAGTGGAGACGACTCAGGGGAGCACTGGGAGCCTCGGTGTGGTCCCCGATTAGGGATAACCATTGGTTTGTCCCAGGAAGGATGGACGGGGGGTTTCAGAACTGGCATCGGGCAGGGATTAGAAGAATGGGGGACCTGTTCATCGATGGGACGTTTGCGAGCTGGAGGAGAAATTTGGTCTATCCCCGGGAAATGCCTTCAGGTACATGCAAGTGCGGGCGTTTGTGAGGCGGTGAGGGAATTCCCGCTGCTCCCGGCACAGGGGATTCAAGACAGGGTGATTTCGGGCGTATGGGTCGGGGAGGGCAAGGTGTCGGCGATATACCAGGAGATGAAAGAAGAGGGAGAGGCTTTGGTAGAGGAGTTGAAAGGTAAATGGGAAGAGGAGCTGGGGGAGGAGATTGAGGAGGGGCTGTGGGCTGATGCCCTAAGTAGGGTTAATTCCTCTTCCTCATGTGCCAGGCTTAGCCTGATACAGTTTAAGGTAGTGCACAGAGCGCATATGATGGGGGCGAGGCTGGGTAGGTTCTTTGGAGTGGAGGACAGATGTGGGAGGTGCTCAGGAAGATCGGCGAACCATGTCCATATGTTTTGGTCATGCCCAGCACTGGAGGGGTTCTGGAGGGGAGTTGCAGGAATAGTATCCAAGGTGGTGAAAGTCCAGGTCAAGCCAGGCTGGGGGCTAGCACTATTTGGGGTAGTGGATGAGCCAGGAGTGCAGGAGGCGAAAGAGGCCGGCATTCTGGCCTTTGCGTCCCTAGTAGCCCGGCGAAGGATCTTGTTAATGTGGAAAGAGGCGAAGCCCCCCAGCGTGGAGGCCTGGATAAATGATATGGCAGGGTTTATCAAGTTGGAGAGCATAAAGTTTGCCTTGAGAGGGTCTGCGCAGGGGTTCTACAGGCGGTGGCAACCGTTCCTAGACTATCTCGCGGAGCGTTAGATGAAGGTCGGACAGCAGCAACAGCAACCCGGGGGGGGAGGGGGGGGCTATCTTTCTTGGGGTGGGGGTGGGGTTCTGGGGGGCATTTGAGCAAGAAAACACATGAACGATCCGGAAAACTGACATGTACGGGAGGAATCCAATGTACAAAGTTATGTATCATATTGACTTGCCATGTTCATGTCTTGCTATGTAAGCATTCTTTCTCTTTTGTTACGGGGGGGAGGGGCAGTTTGTATGGTTGAAAATTTTGTTCAAAACCTCTTAATAAATAGATTTTTTTAAAAAAAAGATGTCTGCAAAACCATCTCCCAGCTGGTCCGCACAGGCTCTGAGTGCACGACCAGGGAACCCGTCGCTTTCTGAGGGTTCACTTCCAAGAAGGTCGATCTGACTTCGGAAACTGTGACTGTAGGTATGGGTTGTCATAATATACACCAGTATATCATGATGCAGACACACACACACTGATGGACACGCAATGGGACCAACACCGCAGCCAATCACCAGTTAGAGCACACGCACTATAAAGACAGGGGGCATCAGAATTCCCGCTCATTCGAGCTGCAGCTTCCTAGTAGGACAGAGCTCACAGCCTGCAGCACAGATCTTCACCATGTGCTGAGTGCATAGACTGGTTAGGACAAGGCAAAGGTCTTTAGTTCAATCTAATATCGAGTAAACCCACAGTGAAAGTATGTTAAACAATTTCTGACTTAATAAAATTGTGTTGCACTATTTTAAGTGTTGGTGGCCTGTATGTGTTCCATGGATCCAGAGCGCCCAGGCCCATGGATCCAGAGCGCCCAGGAGTTGAGAGATATTAGCACTTCTTAGACCTACCTGCAAGTGATCTGCCTTCTGCCAGCATACCGTCATCCTGCAACATGGACAACATCTGCCCGCCGCTCCGCATCACCGGTAACCTAGGGGCCAACTGGAAGATATTCAAACAACGCTTCCAGCTCTTCCTTGAGGCCACAGACCGGGAGGACACCTCGGATACCAGGAAGATCGCTCTCTTCCTATCCACGGCCGGGAACCATGCCATCCACATTTTCAATTCTTTCACCTTTGCGGATGATGAAGATAAAACAAAGTTCAAGACGGTCCTCCTCAAGTTTGACACTGCAGCGTAGAGGTGAATGAAAGTTTCGAGTGCTACGTGTTCCAATAGCATTTGCAGGGTAAGGATGAACCTTTCCATTCCTTTCTCACTCACCTCCGCACCCTTGCGCAGTCCTGTAGCTACGGGCCCACCTCCGACTCCATGATACGCGACCAGATCGTTTTCGGTGTTCAGTCGGACCCCCTACACCAGCAGCTCCTCAAGGTGAAGCAGCTCACCCTAGCGACCGCCATCGAGACTTGCGTCCTACATGAAAACGCCACGAGTCTGTATTCCCACATCCAAGCGGCTGAAACGGCACGGCAAGGTCCCCACGAGGCGGAACGGGTCCAAGCAATCGAGCAACTCCAGCTCCTCAGCCTGGTTGAGGGCGGCCATTTTGCGCGCTTTTCGCGTACTCCCGCGCTTGTGTGCACCAAACGAGTCGACGTCGTCGAACATAATGCGCAGGCGCGCACCACGTACGACCGCACCGCGCATGCGCGGTGGCGCAGCGAACGTGCCGATGTTACGATGTGCGGCAACTGTGGCTCCGCCCATTTAAAACGGCAATGCCCTGCCAAATCTCGACAATGCCTGAGATGTGGCACACTTGGCCACTATGCTGCTTTATGCAGATCAGCTCAGGCTGCCAACTCCTATCGCTTCAGCCAGCCTCGCAGGAATGTCCGGGCCATTCAACCCACGGTCACCGAGTTCGATGCGGACCTACCACACAACATTGACACCGAGGACCCGAAGGCGCCATTTCGAGTCGGTATCGTGACAAAAAACAGGGTGTCCCCGAAGCAAAGACACCAGCCGCTGTCGGTATACAGCATCGATCCAGACGATGAGTGGTGTGCCACCCTGACGGTCAACCAGAATTCGTCGCCCACCTCAGAGACTTAATTTATGAACTTTGCGGACTTATAGACTTTCTGAATTGTTTTGTTGCTTTGTTTGATCATTTACCTGGTTTGTATATATTGTTCATCTCGTTATTCTTGTTTCATACGGTTTCTCTGCACCAGGCACCTTCCCATGTAAATAGCTTAGTTCTCATGTACATAGTCCTGTAAATATGTCTCTCGCACTCCACACATAGTTAGGAACATTCTCACCATACACTATTTATTGCCGCACATATACATTCTTTTATAAAAGGGGGGATGTCATAATATACACCAGTATATCATGGTGCAGACACACACACACTGATGGACACGCAGTGGGACCAATCAACACACACAACACTGCAGCCAATCACCAGTTCGAGCACACGCATTATAAAGACAGGGGGCATCAGAGTTCCCGCTCATTCGGGATGCAGCCTCCTACAAGGACAGAGCTTACAGCACAGGCCCTCACCATGTGTTGAGTGCATAGACTGGTTAGGACAAGGCATAGGTCTTTAGTTCAATCTAATATTGTGTTAACCCACAGTGAAAGTATGTTAAACAATTTCTGTCTTAATAAAATAGTGTTGCACTATTTTAAGTGTTGGTGGCCTGTATGTGTTCCACGGATCCAGAGCGCCCAACACAACATGGGTGTGTCCAAGGTTGCTGGGGCAGTTGACAACAGTGTAACTATTTCCTTGTCGGACTGAGCATGGAATGCATTGAGTTCATCGGGGAGAAGTGCGCTGCTGCTGGAAATTCTACTCGGCTTTGCTTTGTAGCCCGTTATGTTATTTAAGCCTTGCCAAAACCGATGAGAGTTTGTGACTCTAGCTTAGTCTGGTATTGTCTCTTGGCATTCCTGATGACTTTGCGGAGGTCGTACCTGGATTTCCTGTATAGGTCAGGGTTGCCTGTCTTGAACACCTCAGACCTGGCCTTCAGTAGGGCATGAATCTCCTGATTGAACCATAGTTTCTTCTTGGGGAACGTACGTACTACCTTTTTTGGCATGCAGTCTTCTTCACACTTGCCTGTGAATTCTGTGACGGTGGTGGCATACTCAATTAGGTTGGTCGCTGAGTTCTTAAATATGGACCAGTCCACTGACTCCAAGCGATCACATAGGAGCTCTTATGTTGCCTCGGACCAGTACTGCATGACCTTCTTTCCCAGATTCGCTCGCTTAAGTTTCTGCTTGTATGCCGGGAGAAGGAGCAACGTCTTATGGTCCGATTTTCCAAAGTGCGGTCAGAGGATGGATCGGTCGGCACCCTTGAATTTTGTGCAGCAGTAGTCGAAAATGTTGGTGCCCCTGGTGGAACAGGAGATGTGTTGGTGGAACTTTGGCAGTACATTCTTGAGGTTGGCCTGGTTGAAGTCCTCGGCCATGATGAACAAGGCCCCCAGGTGTTCTGTTTCATTGTTATTTATAGTGGTGTACAATTCTTCACTTCCGCCTGGGGTGGGATGTGAACTCCCGTGGAAAGTAGTACGGGCGGCACTTCACAGACAGGTATTCCAGGTACAGAGTAGTTAGGTTCTTGATTAAAAAGGGGACCAGGGTGTATGGTATGGTGGCGCAGTGGTTAGCATTGCTGCCTACGGCGTCTGAGGACCAGGGTTCGATCCTGGCCCGGGGTGACTGTCCATGTTGTGTTTGCACATTCTCCCTGTGTCTGCCTGGGTTTCACCCCCACAACCCAAAGAGGTGCAGGTTAGGTAGATTAGCCATGCTAAATTGCCCCTTAATTGGAAAGAAATAATTGGGTTTTCTAAAATTTAAAAAAATAATAAAATAAGAGTTATGAAGAGAATGAGGATGAGAAACATATCAGCCATGAGTGAATGGCGAAGCAGAATCGATCAGCCTAATTCTGTTCCTATGTCTTAGTCTTATGGGCTTCTGCTGCATCTTTTCGCACATTTCTTTGAACTCTGACCTCCCCCCTCTCGTGCTGCTTTTGAACTCTCTGACCTCTTTCCTCTCACTTTTTTCAATTTAAAAAGTTGTGTGTATTTTGGAAATTACAAAAAAGCCATATTCAGATCCCTACTGAGCCATATTTGACTCAATGAGCTATTGGTTGTCGACCCCTGGCTTAGGTCCTAGGCAGCTGAAGTTATGGCCAATAATGGAATGATTAAAGTGGAAGATGCTTTGAATTGTGGCTTAGTTAGTCACACCATTGTTTCTAACTCAGAAGGTTGTGAGTTCAAACTTCATTCTGGGGCCTGAGTACAAAAACAAGGATGACTCACCAGTGCAAAACTCACCAGTGGGAAAATGCTGCACTGCTAGAGGTGATGTCTTTCGAAAAACGTGTTGAACCGAGGTCCTTTCTGTCTGCTTGGGCAGGGATGTAAAACATCCCATGTCACTATTTTGAAGAAGAGCAGGGAAGTTATCCCCAGTGTCCTGGCCATTATTTATTCCTCAATCAACATCACAAAAATAAATCACCATTTAGTTTTGTGTTTGTGGGAGTTTGCTGCTCAAAATTGTCTCATGTTTCCTATATTACAACAGTGACTCAATTTCAAGAGCACTTCATTAGCTGAAACACAACTTAAGGCATCCTGTGGTCGTAAAAATCATAGCTGTCATGTCTGCGCTAGCTCTCTGAAGGAGTAATTCACCTTGCCTGCCTCAGCCCCATAGCCCTGCAAATATTTCCTTTTCAGATAATGACTGAACTCCCTTTTGAAAACCTCAATTCACTCTGCCTCCACCACACTCTCGGACAGTGCATTTCAGATCCTAACCACTTGCTGTGTGAAAAAGCATTTTTCTCAAATACGCCTTGTATATTTCCTATATGTAGATGATTTGTTTGCTGTATTTGAATGTAAGAATTTTGGTACACACCTTACAGGGTTCCATCCTGTCCTCAAATTATCCTTTGAAATGGAGCATTCAAAGAGCTCCCTTTTCTTGACGTGCTGGTTCAGTAATCTGCCAGGGGATGCTCTCCTACTGTCTACCACAAGCCTACCTTCACTGGTCCTAAATGGCCTACCTTGTATCCTTGAAGGTCTGACCCCTTCCTTTGGAGCGCCCCACCAGCCAGAGGAAACAATATCCCTTCATCCACTCTGTCCAGTCTTGTCAGAACTTTATATATTGCAATGCGACCCCCTCTCATCCTTCTAAACTCCAGTGAATACAGATCTGGTCAACACTGTTAGGACCCCCTCGGAGATCACTGGGTGTGCACCATCTGGTTCCCCGTGACCTCCATGGAAAGCGAACATCCCAGGTAAACAGGGCAAGGCTTCTCCCTTAACAGCGGGAGTCTCTTAGTATAAAAACCCCGACCTGGACACAGGTCAAGGAGGGAGAGCCTTCGGGGAGTGGAGAGTAGAGTTGTAAGAGAAATAAATCTGTGTTTGTATCCTACCATTTGTCCCCGTGTGTTCACTCCATCATGAGGTAAACTGGAGTTGCCTCAGGCACCACATACTATGTACCCGGACCACCTCGTTTAGGCCTCTGAAGGCCCCTATTCTATCAACCGAGATGCCGCATATTGGGAAGTTGGAGATGTTCGGTGTGAGCACAGATGACTGGACCCAGTATATCGAACGCCTGCAGTATTTTTTCAGGATGAATGCAATTGTCGGGGACAAGCAGCAAACTGTGGCCTTACTGACGGCTGTCGGTGGGCCTACCTATAGTATCATAAAGAGCCTGACCCACCTGGATGCACCAGATTCAAGGTCTTTTGCCGATATGGTGGCCTTGGTTGGGGAACACTTTAACCCAAAACCGCCGATTATCGTCTACCATTTCAGTTTTCATATGGCCACCCAGGCACATGGGGAGTCCAGCAGTGATTTTTTGTAGCCATTATGAAAGCACACCGAAACCTGTGAGTTTGGTCCTACCTTAAACAAATCCCTGTGAGACCAGTTTGTCTGTGGCAATGTGTCGACACAGCGATCCAATGAAAACGGTTGGCCAAAACTCATCTAACCTTGCAGCGGGCAGTAGAGATAGCCATCTTCAGCGAGAGCACGGAGCTGGGGGTGCAAGAGCTCCAAGGGATAGTGGTTCTAAGTCTGGGATGACCAAACGAGCGCCAGCCAGCTTTCCAAAGGCCTGAGGAATGGGACCCCCGAGAGTGGGGTGCATGCTGCAGAGACGGAGGGCACCGCTGCGGAGCGCCTAATAGCAGCCAAGGCAGGTCTCCCAAGCAGGGATACCCAGACGATGGTCACAGGCAGCCGAAGGGGCGCCGGGATCTAGGCCACAGATGGCCACACGAGGACCCCACACCTCACCGACCCTCCTGATGCAACTGACCCCTTCGTGACCGGGCATACTATGTGGAGGTTGAAAATTACTCCGGTTACTGCGTGACTGCACCAAGGGTGGCCCCAATCCTGGTGATGCTGTTGGTTAATGGACATTCCATATGAATGGAACACAATACCGGGGGGAGTGGTCTCTGTAGTCATCCACCGCTCCAATTGCTGGCTCTCTGTGACACCGATGCCCGGCTGGCCATGTATACTCGGGAGCCGTTGGCCATTGCAGGCACCTCCATGGTCCTGGAGACATACAGACAACAATCGGTAAGTCGACCATTGGTAGTTGTTCGCAGGTGCGGACCAGGTTTGCTCGGCCATGACATCTAAAACTGGACTGGCAGACAGTCTGCCAGATGTACCTAAATGTCCCAGAAGGGGTTTTGGTAAAGTTCCCTGGGTTTGTCAGGACGGCTTAGGGATGATAAAGGTTCAGTGGCCAGGATCAGCAATGACCCCCTGGTGCAGCCCCGCTATTTCCAGGCTCGACCAGTCCCTTACACTTTACCAAATGTGGATGCCGAACTGGACTGTTTGGAGATCTTGGGCATTATCTGCCCCATTCAGTTCACCAATTGGGCCACCCTGGTGGTACCCGTGCTAAAGCCTGATGGTTCTGCAGGCCTGTGTGGTGACTACAAGTAAACATTATCTCTCACTTAGATCATTACCCAGTTCCCCCAGATCGAGGCCCTCTACGCCAAGCTGAGCAGTGGTAGGACTTTCATGAAGCTCGACATGAGTTATGCATAACTGCAGTTAGTCCTGGACCCAGACTCCTGGCGTTTTGCCACCATCAACATACACAGGGGGTTGTATGAATACAGCCGGCTGCCTCCTTGGAGTTTCCTCGGTGTGTGCGATTTGCCAGAGGGTAATGGACAACATCCTGTGGGGGTTACCCAAGGTGGCTGTGTACCTCGACAATGTTCTAATTACAGGCTCGTCTGACCAGGAACATTTGCAGAACTTGCCCGAAGTTCTCCAGCAGTTTGAGGAGGCCGGCGTCCACTTCCACACCGAGAAGTGCTTTTTCAACGCTCCCAAGATCATGTACTTAGGTTACCAGTGGATCGCCACTGCTTACACGCAGTGGAGGACAAAGTACTTGCAATCAAGCAGGCCCCCATTACTGGCGGACAGACGGAACTATGGTCATTCTCGGGGTTAGTGAAGTATTATGGGAAGTTCATCCCGAACCTGGCAATGCTGCTAAGCCCTTTCCACCGGTTGTTGGAGAAGGGCCATCCTTGGGAATGGGTCCAGTCACAACACAAAGCGTTCTCTGAGGTGAAGAAACGACTGTCCTCCTCAAAACAATTAACCCATTTTGACCCCTCCAAGCCACTCATTTTGACCTGCAACGCATCCCCTTACGTGGGGGGGGCACCCTCGCCCACCACATGACCAAAGGCTCAGAACGTCCCATCACACTCGCGGCCCAAACACTCACCGACGCGGAACACAAATATGCACAGATTGAAAGGAGGGGTTGGCTATCATGTTTGGTGTGAAGAAGTTTCACCAATATGTCTTCCGCCGCGTGTTTACGAGTCCCTGGCGCTGTGAGTTGTGGGGGTGAGACCCACGCAGACACAGGGAGAATGTGCAAGTTCCACTTAGACAGTGACCCGGGGCCGGGTTCAAACCTGGGTCCTTGGCGGCGTGAGGCAGCAGTGCTAACTACTGCACCACCGTGCCGCCCCTAGGGTTCTGAATGACAATCCAGTAGTTTTATGGTCACTATTACTCATAATAGATCTTTATTCCAGGTTTATTTAATTAATTCACAGAATCACAGAGCTGTTATGGTGCAGAAGGAGGCTATTCTCCTGCCTTTTCCCTGCTCCATGCACATTGTTTCTAGTCAAGTAATCATCTAATGCCCTCTTGAATGCCTCGATTGAACCTGCCTCCACCACACTCCCAGGCCATGTATTCCAGACCCAAACCACTCGTTGTATGAACAAGTTTTTTTTTCACTTCACATTTGTTTCTTTTGCAAATCACTTCAAATCTGTGACCTCTTTTTCTTGATCCTTTAACGAGTAGGAACAGTTTCTCCCTATTTACTCTGTCCAGCCCCAGTTAGCTGAATTAAAATTTCCTAATTGCTGTGGTCGGGTTTGAACACATACCTCTGAATCATAAGTTCAGGCCTCTGGAGTAATAGCACAGTATCATAACCAAATTGCCACTATGCCCTTACACGTTTTATGTGCTGGGAATACAGTAATTTGAGTGCTACGGGCCATGGACTGGCCTTGCCAGATAACACAAGGTCAACCACTTTAAATATTTTAGGTGTCGCATTTAGCACTAAGATTGATAACAAGTTGAGGATATGATTTCTGCAGCAAGCAACTCACAAAGTGTTTCTGTGTTTAAAGCTGTCCTTAGTTCACCTCAGCAACCACACAGATATCATGGTTGTCTGCCTCCCGCAGTGTGTGAACCCATGGCCAAATCACATGTCATTTCTTTCATTTCACTATTCTCCACACCTATAATCTGCAGAAAGCGATCCAGGCAATCAATTTGAAGGGCATCTTTCTCTATATGCTTTGGTTCAATTGATAGTTCCTTCACCTGAGTCAGGATAATTTGAGCATCTAATCCAGTGAAGTTCTGGGAGCGTTGTTGGAGATGCTGCCTTTCAGGTGAGACATAAAACTGAGAAACCAGTGTAGCCATCTGGGATGGCCACTTACAACCAGGAACAGAGAAGCTCGCAAAGCATAGCGAGTAAAATGGACAATGCGAGATTCAGGCAGGCTCAGAGCCTGAAATGTATATTTGCAAGTGAGAAACCCAGACGGTATTGAAACTCCGACCAATTAGCATTTTGATGGACCGATTAGCATTTGATGGCCCATCTCCACCAAGACAAAGGACTGGTACTTGAGCGACCGGTACAGTCCCAGACAGTTCAGCGCCACTCCCTGTACGAGGGAAGCGTAAACAACAGGGTCAGTGACTGCTTGGGACACGCCCAGCCATCAAGGCACCTGCCCATTTATTGGTTAGGAATCGAACATAGTGATCAGGGATCACCCAATTAGTGGGGTCCAAATTGAAGGACCGCCCAAAAGAGCGCAAAAACCCCCAAGCATAAGAAGAGAGTCCACCATCTGTTCATCCTCTTTTGGACCTGCCGCCCCGGCAACGACCATCTCCAATCGCAGCACCACCAGAAGCAAGTCCAAGTTCAACGCCAGCTACCAGACGGATGAGCCGAGCTGAGCAGCAGTTACTCCTACAGACCCGATAAGTCCAGAATCGAACAACGGCCACTGTTCTTCTGACCTAAGCCGGGTGCCTGAAGTTAAGTACAGGTTGTCTTAATCGATAGTGTTATGGGCCAGGATTTAGAGAACCCCAAAGTGTATCATGGAGTTCACCTGACCCACAACTTTTAATAGATTGTGGTATGGGGAGCACACGGCTCACTCTACAGGTATGGTACAGCAGAAATGGACAGCTATTTTTTAAAACTAAACAATGTTTATTCTATGAACTCAAGTTAACCTTTTTAAAACAAACAGTGAATATCTTAGCAACCATTAATTCAAAGATAACCCCCAAATAATACAACACTACGTAATCCTTTAAGCTGTCCTTTTAACATCCAAAAGACTTAACAACCTTTAAACAGAAGCACATCAAGGGTTTACATTCAATACTGAAAACATTTAAATTTCTGAATTCACCAAATGATCAAGAGATAGTCCTTCATGGCAGAGAGCTCAACAGTACAACTGCTTTGGCTGACTTCAGCTGCAACACACTGAAAAACGAAACCAAAAAGACAGACACACTCAAGCTTTTCTCAAAGTGAAACTAAAAAGCAGAACCAGAGCTCAGCTCCACCCACACTCTGACATCACTGCAGTGACATGAGCAACCAAACATTTTTTAAAGTGACATTCTCATGTCATATCCCCCCAAGAAAAAAAGATAAACCACCAACTTCAAGATGGTTTCATTTTTCACCTTTTCACCATTCTTTCAGAAATGCATGCACACAGTAAATATACTTTATCGTTGCAAAAAACAACACACGCAAACAGGTATAATAATAGTCCATTTTTTTTTCGTTCTTCCTCCAACTGAAATCTTTCTCGATTGAGAGTCTCTTTGAACAAGAAGGTCTCAGCACGATCCGTCCATTTCTCTACGCCTCGGCATTTCTCTTTAAAGTCAAATACTTTAGTTCAATCTGATCACAGAGTCCCTTGCAATTCTCCAACACAGGAGCATTGGTTATCACAGCTTTCAGGCAGTCAAATGCCTGTCAAAAGTCCGCTGTCCATTGAAATTTTTGACGTTTCTTGAGCGAGTCCATCAGTGGAGCAATCACTCTGCAAAACTTTTTCACAAATGTTTGATCAAATCCACTCATGCCAAGAAATCGCTTTATTTCCCTTTGTCTCGAGGGTATCGAAAACTCCTCAAGGAAAGTGACTTGGGCTTTTCCAAATTCACTTTTGGCTAGGCTTATCACTAAACCCGCCTCCTGAAGTCGATCAAATAACTTCATCAGATGTTTTAAATGTTCTGTCCATGTCTGGCTGAAAATTACCAGACCGTCGATGTATACCGCACAAATGGGTAATCCTGAAACAACTTTGTTAGTTAACCGTTGAAATGTGGCTGGGGGTTTTTTCAAGTCAAATGGCATAACTTTGAATTGGTATATACCACCTGGAGTCATAAAAGCTGAAATCTCCTTTGCCCTTTCGGATAAAGGTACCTGCCAGTAACCTTTAGGTAAATCCAATTTGGAAATAAAAGCGGACTTTCTCAATGCAATCCTCCAAACGTGGGATAGGATAAGAGTCCGTTCTTGTAACTGCATTAACCTTTCTACAGTCCACACACAACCATTGGGTACCGTCTGGTTTAGGTACCATCACTATGGGTGAGCTCCATTGCTTGCAACCCACTTCAATTATGCCATTTTTAAGCATACTCTCAATCTCTTTCTTAACCTTTGCCAATTTTAAAGGATTAAGACTATATGGATGTTGTTTGATTGGAACAGCATTTCCCACATCTACATCATGTATTGCCATTTTAGTACTTCCCAATTTATCTTCACAAACTTGCCCATGTGATATCAATAACTCTTTCAGGTCAGTTTGTTTTTCGTCTGGAAGGTAATTCAACAATTTATCCCAATTTTTAAGAACATTCTCATCTTCCAATTTAATTTGAGGTATGTCAAATTCACAATCATCTGGATTTGGTTCGTCACTTTGAGTTAGAATCAATAAAACCTCCTCCTTTTTCTCTCCTTCCCTTTCAAAGTACATTTTAAGGATACTCGGTGAGTCTTCCTTCTATCTGGTGTTTTTACCACATAATTCACCTCACTTAATTTCCTTTCAATCTGATAAGGTCCATAAAACCTAGCTTTTAAAGGCTCACCTACCACTGGTAACAACACTAAAACTTTATCTCCACTGGCAAAACTACGAACTTTGGATTTCTTGTCCGCGACCCGTTTCATCACATTTTGTGCAACTTTCGAATGTTGTCTAGCCAATTCCCCTGCTCTATTTAATCGTTCCCTAAAATATGACACGTAATCCAATAATGTAATTTCCGATTTCTCACCCACCAATTTTTCCTTAATCAATTTAAGTGGTCCTCTTACCTCATTACCAAAAATTAGTTCAAAAGGACTAAATTTGGTTGACTCATTAGGTGCATCCCTAATTGCAAACAGTACAAATGGAATTCCTTTATCCCAATCCTCTGGATAATCTTGACAATAAGCCCTCAACATTGTCTTTAATGTCTGATGCCACCTTTCTAACGCTCCCTGCGATTCTGGATGGTACGCAATTGATTTAAATTGTTTTGTTCCTAAACTATCCATAACTTCTTTGAATAACTTTGAGGTAAAATTTGATCCTTGATCCGATTGTATTTCTGTGGGTAGTCCATATCTAGTAAAGAATTTATGTCATTCCTCCACAGTCTTTTTAGCTGTAAAATTACGTACTGGAGTGGCCTCTGGAAACCTAGTAGACACATCCATTATAGTCAAAAGATATTGATTCCCACTTTTTGTTTTAGGAAGCGGTCCTACGCAATCAATTAGGACCCTTGTTAAAGGTTCCTCAAATGCTGGAATGGGCGCTGGTTTTATCACTGCTTGAGGTTTCCCTATCACTTGACACGTGTGACATGATTGACAAAATTTAACTACATCTTTATGTAGTCCAGGCCAATAAAAATGTTTCTGGATTTTAGCTTGAGTTTTCCTTACTCCCAAATGACCTCCCACTGGTACCTCATGTGCAACTCGCAACACCTCCTTTCTATACCCTACTGGCAATACAACTTGATGAACTTCTGCCCACTTTTCATCCGCCTGCATATGTAAAAGTCTCCATTTTCTCATTAAGACATTACTTTTATGGTAATAACACTCTCGTGTACACTCAGATTCCTCTTCCGTGTATGCTTTCTGATACATTCGTTTTATTTCTATATCTTTTTGTTGTAACTCCGCCAATTTTCCTGAACTAAAAATATCCACCTCATCCTCCACCTGTTCTTGTTCTTTTTAAACCATCTGATCAAAAATCGTTTCTGATAATTGCACTTCAACTTCATCTTCACTCTTTTATTTCTCCTCTTGTCTTAATGTGTGACTTTGCGACCTTGTTACTACACAATCTGGAAAAATCCCAGGATATTCATCTTTCAACACTTCAGTTGTCTGATTTTCCACTGGCTTATCAATCACAGTAGGCATCACTCCCACTTGCGATCCAGCTATATCATTACCCAAGATAAACTGTATTCCTGGACAAGATAGTTTCTCTATTACTCCTACTACCACTTCACCACTCTTCACTGGGCTTTCCAACCTTACCTTATATAATGGAATACTACTCCTCTCACCCTGAATTCCACATATTACCACCTTTTCTGGCAACATTCTTCCCAAACTCCTCATCTCTGTCCATTAAAGATTGAATGACTCCCGTATCTCTTAAAATTGTGACTTCTTTACCTACTCCTCCTGATACACATGAGTAAACTTTACCCACACAAGTAAATTCTTTAAAGTGATCTGGCACCTTCTTATCAATCACCTCTCGATCAGTCTGTACAATCTTTTGCACCTCCTTCGCTTCACTTGGGCTTTCCTTTACCACTTTAACAAACCCCACTGTCTTATCCTGTTTTACCACATCAGCCTTCCCAGTGCTTTTCTTCAACCACCAACACTGTGACTTTACATGGCCTAGTTTATTGCAGTGAAAACATTTGAAACTTTTCATTTCTTTTCCACCCTCCTGGATTTCTTTTTAAATCTGAGATACACTCTCCTTATTATCTCCCATCAGGTCACCTTTACTTTTACCACTTGAGTATTTCTCATGTCCCCAGTTTCTATCCCTCACAGGCTGAAACTGATGTCGGAAACCAAGCTTTGATTTATGAACTAATTCATAATCATCTGCCATTTCTGCTGCTAATCTTGCAGTTTTAACCCTCTGCTCTTCCACATGAGTTCTCACTACATCAGGAATTGAATTTTTAAACTCCTCCAAAAGTGTAATTTTTCTGAGAGCTTCATACATTTGGTCTATTTTCAAAGCTTTTATCCACCTGTCAAAATTACTCTCTTTGAGCCTTTCAAACTCCATGTATGTTTGACAAAATTCTTTCCTTAAATTTCTAAATCATTGTCTGTAGGCTTCAGGCACTAGTTCATATGCACCTAAGATGGATTTTTTCACCTCCTCATACGTCCCAGATACCTCCTCCGGTCGTGATGCAAACACTTCACTCGCCCTACCTATCAGCTTTGTTTGAATCAGTAATACCCACATGTCCTGTGGCCATTTCATTTGTTTAGCTACCTTCTCAAATGAAATGAAAAAGGCTTCTACCTCCTTCTCGTCAAACCTTGGCAATGCTTGGACACATTTAAATAGATTCTCACCAAGCCTTCGACTTTGACGCTCTTTCTCACTATCCTCATCACTATTATCCAACTGTACGTTTCCCTTTACGTCTGCCAATTTTAACTGACTGTCATGTTTCATGGCCATTTTCTGAAGTTCAAACTCTCTCTCTTTATCTTTTTCCCTGATCTGTATCTCCCTTTCTTTTTCTTTTTGTTCTGCTAGGGCTATTCTTTCTTTGTTTCTTTCTTCTCTCTCTTTTTCTTTTTCTCTCATTGCATATTCAAGCTGTTTTAATTCTTTTTCATGTTCAAGTTGCTTAATCTGCAACTGGATCTTTGTCATTTCTAATGAGTCGGACTGTATCTCAGGCAACTTTAAATGCTTAGCCACTGTTGCTAACTTTTGGTTGGCTCTTAATTCATAATTTGCTCTGTTTGTTTAACCTTTGTTCTAGAGTCGCCAGGTATCTTTATGATACCGCCATGAAGTTCAAGTTCAAGTAATGATCAATAACTCAACACACCAATTAGTAAGATTCAAATCAAAACACATTTATTATACACAGTAAATCACGACTCATGCATAAACTCTACTTTCTAGGCTATTCCTATCACTAAAAGGCCTATACTTAGCTTTGGACTGGCCCACCAGGTCAGGGGAACAAATGGCCTTTTGTTCAGGTCCTGAGTCTGCAGGATTCAAAAGCTGGTATGGACTGGTAGCTAGGAGCGCCTATCTAATAACGAGCATTGATTTGAGACTTACTTGGTTGGCGGCAGCTGAGACAGGTCACTCTCACGGGTTGATTCAAGTTGCTGAGTGACCCTACCAAAGAAGGACGATTTTAACTTGGGGGCTTTACTTTATAGTCCCCAGGGGCTTCCCGCCCTTCGGGGCAGACCCCGTACCTGGTTCCAAGTGATTGAACTACTTTCCGATCACTTGGATCGATTTCTCCAATGCTGGAGCAGTTCCCTGATCACTGGGCGGTCCCTAAGTGTCCGTTGGCCTTCCTTTGTCTTGGCTCCTGCTGGCACCGAGGAGTCTGGCTTGGCTTTATTCACCTTAACGGTTGCAATTGTGCCTTGGAATTGCTCATTACTATGCAGATGGCTGCTGGTTTCAGTGCTGTCTGGTTTCTTACAGGTTTCATTACACATGATTTCTGTATTTACTAGTCTTTGCCTGTGTTGGCTGAATTTCCCTTCAGCCTTTGCGGTTCTCCATTGTAAGTCGGGAAGTGGCCAACCCAGGTGGCTACACAACCTCCTTGTGATCCCTCACGCGAAGCGTGAAGGATCACATAACTGCGTTGTCTTCATTCCCTGACCCGGCGAGCACTCTTCTATGGCCTCTACACTGACCATAACTATGCAATGAAAATTTTAACTAACAATTTCTAAGTGGTGCTATGTCAAAACAGGGACATGGATTACAAAATTTAAAAAACGGTACCTCTAACTGTCCTCCATAAACTACACTCACTCAAACATTCAGTCATACTAACTTCCTAAACAATACAAAATGAAAGCAGCATTTACATTTTTCCTGGCTTGGCAGTCAAACACAGGGTTGTACAATCTTTCCATTTCTTTATTTACAGAAGAACACAAACAAATGTCCTTTATTATAAATCTAGGGGTTCGGGGTCCTGGGGATAACTAAACATAGGGGATCTCATTCTGTATACCGGGGTGCGAGCGCAGTAGGCTCTCCTTCTCCATTTCCTCATGCGGATAGTCTGCACGATGCTGCAGAGAATCGCCAACACTAATAGGGATTCGACTACGTAGGAAAGGGAGTACCATGTTATGAGCTTATCACACCATGATGGTGTGGTGTTCCCTGTTACTGGGCTCTGGGTGCTATGTGGAAGTGAATCATTAACGGCCGGGGGGGGTTGGGGTCAGGGGGTTCGCGTTCGCACGCAACCGAATACACATTGCAATAACGACGCAATACACGTATGACGTCTTCATTGTTGTCTTCTTTCCTTTTTGTCTCTTCCTTTCCGTTTCGTCTCTTTCCTGGAGCTTCTGGGGTTCTGTGGGATCAAGCTTAGTTTCTGTTACTATCTTGGTTAGTATCTTGTCTGTTAGTATGTCTGTCCTTTAGTGCCAATTCTCCCTTTATAATTTGTCACCATATGTGACTCCCTCAGTTTTTTCTTAACCGAATATTCAGGACAAGACACACTTAAAAATACTGAACCAGTGCGAGCCGTCTCGCAGTCTGTGCGATTTACCATCCAAATGTTTGAGGATGTAATTAGCATAGGGATGGCAACCTTCGGGTTGCCCGAAAACAAAACAAAACTTTTTGAACCAAGAGTGCCGTAATGAGGTGCGTATGGGCCGCGATGGGTAAGAATTGGATGGAGTCCCCGGGTAGGACGGCGACCAATGCCGTGTGTGCTCTACCCGAGCGTAGCTGACCAGAGGGGGGGTCCTTAGGCAGGGTGGAGACCAATGCCGTTTCTCCACTGCTGAGCAGCCGACAAGAACGGGCAAAAATGTAGTCATCGTGGGGGGGTTGTCGTATTGGTTCTACCTTCGAACCAGAAGAGCAGTTATGAACGGGGGTCTGGCAAGCTCTCAGCGGTTTCTGCCGATAAGCGTGTGGGCAAGTTCTCATAGGTTTCGGCCGAAAGATATGGCGTGGGGCCGTCGAAAAAATTTCCGATCTTACGTACAACACATAACAATAACAGTAACAAACAACATTAAACAACATGCCGCAGGTTGCATCAGAAAGGACACCATTTCTCCCAAGCAGTTCCTTTTAAAACATCATCTGGACACCTCAGTTATCAGTTGCGAACAGGGTCGCAAAGGGGTTCTCGCTTTGGGAGTCAGACTCAAAGTCGTCATCTTCTCCCGGAAGCCATACTCTTGAATGTATAAGGGCTGATAGGGCTGCATGGTGTGATTTGTGGTCCATCTCATCGTTCTGGACGAGCCTGAATGAATTATCGTGGTGCCAAAAGGTGGTGTCTCGTTCTGTGGGGACGGAATCGTCATCGTAGGGCGGTGGTATTTGGTGGGGTTTGTTGAGGAATGTGATGAAGAAGGGATCACTTGAATTGTGGTCAGATTCGCTGGGTGTGGGTCCTGTTGCTTGGGGATAGTAGGGAGGCGTGCTGTGGCTATTGTCTGAGTCACAGTCGCTGTCGTTGCTGTCTGTGGGCTCTCCGGGGCGGAGTCTAGAGGCCGGGGGTGGAGTCGAGGGCGAGTCCGTGGATGTGGTGGGCGTGTTGGGGGAGGGTAGGGATACGTTGGCTGTGGGCGGGGTGTGGTCTGCTGCATCGAGCATGACGTGATGTGCGTGGTTGGACCGTGGGCCATATGCCTTAAGCTGGTTAATATGGAACCACGCAGTCTTTCCGTTGGAGTACTTAATTCTATAGACGGAGGGGCTTACTTTGTCCGCAATGGAGTACGGACCCGAATACTTCGGTGACAGGAATATGCTGGGGTTATAGATGGAGAGCATGACCTGCTGTCCTACCGCAAACTCAGTCGCATGCACAGTTTTGTCAAAACAGGCCTTGCTCTGTTTCTTCCTTGTGCCTAATCTTACTGCGGCTGCTAGCGGAGCCGTTTTCACATTTTCAACTAACTGTTTGACGGTGTTCTCGTGTGTGAGGGCCGTCACTTCGGGGCTGGTCAAGTCTAATCCTAATAAAAATTCTGTGCCTTTCATGGGGTTTCCGGTCATGAGAGTGTGTGAGGTATAACCTGTGGAAGTTGGGACTGTATTTCTCAAAAACATCAATGCAAAAGGGAAGACTGAATCCCAAGTGGTGTTGTTTTGTTGGACCATTTTTCTGAGGGTGGCTTTTAGGGTCCGATTCATGCGCTCCACGATACCACTTGACTGGGGGTGGTATGCGATGTGGAATTTTTGGGTAATGCCAAATATTGTGAGGACGTTCTTCATGACACATCCCATAAAATGGGAACCTTGGTCGGGTTCAATGCTGCGGGGGAGTCCCCATCTCGTAAAGATGTGGTGGGTTAAGATCTTGGCTGTGGTCTTTGCCGTGTTAGTTCTGGGTGGGAATGCCTCTACCCATTTCGTAAAAGTGTCTATGACGACTAATACGTACTTGTAACCATTCCTGCAGGTGGGCAATGGTCCTATAAAATCGATCTGGAGGTTAGTCCAGGGGCCATTAACGGGGCAGGTGTGACTAAGCTGAGCCTTCTTTGCGTACTTGTCCGGATTGTTCTGGGCACAGATAAGGCAATTCTCAACGTAGTGCGTTACATCTTCTTTTAAACTTGGCCACCAACAGAGCTGCCTGAGGTGGGCTGTAGTGGGATCAATTCCCTGACAACCATGACTGTCATGGAATAAACAAATAAGTTGATTCCTGTCCTGTTCAGGAACCACATAAAGGGGGTCTTTTAACACTACACCATCATGTGTGGTCAGTGCATTTTTAAATCTATCATAGGGTGCTGTAAATTGTCCTTTTAAAATCACCCTGAGATTGCTATCCTGCTTCTGGGCCTGCACTAAATCCTCGATATTAGTCTGTGAGACCTGAACTGCATTCACTGGTGCGCTTTCGGGGGATGTCCAAAAATATCCATGCCTGGAACCTGCTTTAGCCAGTGCGTCGGCTTTTACATTTCCGGGGGGGAGGAACGGTGGTGACTGCGAACTTTAACGATTCCGAATGTCCTGTTCGGTGCTTTTTCTAAAATGTGACGGAGCAATGGGGCTGAAGGGAGGGGTTTTCCTTCTGCGGAAACAAATCCTCTTGCTTTCCACAGGGGTAGGAATTCTGTAAGGCTGTTGCAGACATAGAGGCTGTCCGAGTATATGTCTGCTGGGCTGGGGAAGGAATCTGGGTGATCCACAATGTACGCAACGGCTGCTAGTTCTGCCGCCTGCGCGCCTAAGTGGCCTGGTAGCTTTAAGGAGATCTCTTCGAGGGCGTATCCCTGCGCGTCCTCAACATAAATGCCGCATCCTGTAATGCGCTTCCTTTCTAATACTGTGGAAGATCCATCCACATAAATCTTTAAAGGTGCGCACGTGTCTGTGGGCTGGGGGCTCTGGGGTGAACTACCAATCTTTCTGGGGGGTGTTTTCACAATAAAGGGGCCTGTGTTGTGGTGTGGTCAGATGATTTCACAGTCATGGGGTGTGCCTGGGTACTGAAGGTTATCGGCTAAGAAAGTGTGGGTCTTGGTCCTTTTAACGGTGATGTCCCGTCCCGACAAAAGAAGGGTCCATCTAGCTGCTCTAATTTGGCTAACTGTACCGTCCTTAAGTCGTCCGTCAAGTAAAAGTTGGGTGGGGGTGTGTTCTGTGAGGATTGTAATGGGGTTTGGTCCGGTTATGTAGGAAAAATACTGAACTGCCCAGAAAACTGCGAGCAGGCCGAAAATCCCTGCTCCACAGGATCTAAAAGTCTGGAGGCATACGCCACGGGTCTTAATTGTTCGTGCCGTTCCTGGAGGAGCACGGCCGAAAGGGTGCGGTCTGTGCTAGCTATCTCTATAGCATAGGGGGAAAGCGGGTCTGGAACCTGTAGTGCGGGGGCTGCAAAGAGGGCTCTTTTCAAAGCATCCACAGCATCCGTATGCTGCGGAAGCCATTCCCAGGGGGCTCCTTTCTTTAGGAGGTCTGAGAGGGGCGCTGCCTTGCTGGCGAAACCGTCAATGTGGTTTCGGCAGTAGCCAACCAGTCCTAAAAACGACCGGAGGGCTGAAACATTCTGAGGAAGGGGCAATTTGGCAATCGAGTCAATTCTTATATGCTTGATCTCGCGTTTACCATGCGTGATAATCGTACCCAAATATATCACTTTGTTTTCCAAAATCTGGACCTTTTTGGGGTTTACTTTGCAGCCAATCTGTTGTAGGAGTTCCAGGAGTTCGGCCAGAAGCTTGATGTGCTCTGCCTTGGTGTCTGTCTGCAGTAATAGGTCGTCCACATACTGGACCAGACATTCGGGGCGAGAAAATTTTGATAATCCATTTGCCAGCTGTCGGTGGAAAATGGAGGGGGAGTTGTGGAATCCTTGTGGAAGGCATGTCCACGGGTACTGCTGTTTTTAAAAGTGAAGACAAATTTGTATTGGCACGCTTTTGTCAATGGAATGGACCAGAATCCATTACTGACGTCCAAAACCGTAAAGTATTGTGAGTTGAGTCCCTGTTTGAGCATGGTCTCGGGACTTGTGGCTACCGTGGGGGCTGCTGCGGGGGTGAGTTTGTTGAGTTCCCGGTAATCGATGGTCAGTTGCCATGATCCATCGGGCTTTCTCATTGGCCAAATCGGGGCATTATTAGTGGAGGCTACTGATCTGAGTATGCCCTGCTCTAATAAGCTGTCGATAACTTTTGTGATTTCTCCCTCTGCCTCTTGGGGAAATCCATATTGCTTTTGGGGTCTAGGTTCATGTCCTGTGATTTGAACGGAACCAGTCATCCGACCACAGTCGTGTTTGTGGGTCGCGAATGCTGACCTGTGCTTCTGCAGAACTGCCCTAACCTGCTCGTCTGTGCTAATCGTGGTCGGGTCAAACCAGAAATCGTCGACTGCGCTAATCTTGTTTGCGTATTCACCTATTGTGAGCGTTGCGGGGGCTCTTGCGGATTTTGCCATTCTCCAAACACATTGGTTGACTGGATCAAAGGACAGGTTGTGGGAATTCATAAAATCGATTCCCAAAATGTGTTCTGCTGTGTGGGGTGCTTGGTGGTGATGTTGCCAATTTGAATGGGTACAGGGGCGGTGATGTGTCCCTGTTGTGAGTGGCCTGTGAAGCCGCTGAGGGTGATGGTGGCTGTAGTGAGCCACGTGTCTTTCTGGAATATGGTGGAGGAATTGATTGTGGTGCGGGAGCCTCCTGTGTCCCAGAGAAACTCGATGGGCTGTCCCCGTATCTTTGCTGTAACTACTGGTCGGCCGGACCTATCCCAAAGGGTGTCGCAGACCCAACTGGGGGAGCCCTAACACCGTCAGTCCGTTCCGTTCAGGTCCGTCTGGTTTGAACGGGTGCTCACACTATGTATGGGCTCTGTCCTATTCTTATTCAGGGTGCCTGCCTGCTGGGCTCTCTGTGGCTTTCGTGGGGCATTGCATTCTCGTGCAAAGTGTCCTAACTGTCCACAGTTGTAACACTCCTGTGGCTTCTGTGGGGGGCTGTTCCTGCCTTCGTTCACCCATGCGTGGTTCTGGTGCGTTTTCACCGCTTGGATGTCTGCTTCTGCTGCTGTTCCTCGGGTTTCCTAACTGCGGGTTTGTTTTGTACAGACTGCTCCCAGGTGCGGGACAATCTTTTAAAAACCCATTTCTCATTGTGGGCTTCCTCTGAGGGGTCATAATTCGTACAGGCTTTTTGTCCTGCCTCTGTGGCATGGGAGATAAGGGTGTGGGTCCATTTGGCCATACCTTCTTGGGACAAATGGACACGTTCTAAATTACCGAAAACTGCTGTGAAATGAATCCACAGGCGTCCTGCAAACGCTGTGGGGTGTCTTTTTCTGCCTGCACTTATTCAGGCCTTCTACGGGGTCACCTCTGTTGTAGCCGATTGCGTCTAGGATCGCTGCATGCATTTCTGCAAGAGTGCCTCTTCCTACATTCTGTAGGTCGGGAAGGGCTGCTACGACCGAAGGGTCTAAGCTCAAAACTGTGAGCTTCACGTGCTCACGCTTGTCTAGGCCGTACATGGTCGCCTGCTGCTTTACTCTAGCAAAGAAGTGGTGGGGGGGTCTGAGGTGGGGAGGAACGGTGTGATTTTCTCGCACGCATTCCGTAATTGGGTCACGGTTAAGGGGGTGGTATAAAGAAATTCTGTATCTCCGTCTGATGTGACTGTGCGGTGGGTGGTTACTGGATTAATTGGTGCCTGAACTATCTGCTCTGTGGAGGATTGGGGCGCTTTTCTCTTCTGGGGCTTTCCTTGCGCATATGCTCCCTGGACATATCTATGCGTGGTCTCATTTAATTCTTCCCAATCCGGGCCATCTTCTGTATCTAACTGGGATCCAAAGGTGCTCTGGAATCCATTCTGAACTGAAAGTAAAGACTGCAGTTCTGCAATCTGCATGATCTAGTGAGCTCTGTCTGTGCTCCGTGGTGGTAGCATGGAGTGCTCGTAATGCTGCTTTCAGGTCACTACACTGCCTTTGCAATGCCTCTACCTGTTTCTCTGTTTCCTCTCTTACCAGGACTGCACATTGCGTGTCCTGATAGGCCTTTTCGTACTGTGACTGGAAGCTGCTTAAATGTGCCAGACAAGACTGGTGTGCCAGCTAGGCATCATCCACCTCTCCGTCCTTTGCTGCTAACTTCCTTCGTAACTCTATGTTCTCTTTCTCAACCTCACTTACATCGACCTTGCTTATTCGATGTACTCCTTCTATCTCTTTACGGAGCGTCCGAACGACCTCCTCTGTGCCAAACAGGACACGATTGCCATTGGCTTGCGAGCTTTTCCCAAGATTTTCTTATGAATCTCTGACAGGTTTTCCCACCAAGTATGTCCTATACTCCCGGGTCCTGTTTCCTCATTGTCACAGAATTCACTCCAAAGGGGCCATCCCTTCCCTTTGAGGTACTTTCTGATTTCCTCTTCCCAAACGGGACACTGTCCTACTGTACTGCTGGTTGCTGCGAACACCAATTCTTCGGGGTTCATGAGGCGTTGCATTGCCTGCATTGCCATCTTTCCTCTCTGAATACTTCTCTTAAAATTTGGAACGAGGGGTACTAAGGCGGTGCTGTAATTACGGGTACGGCTTTCGCTATTTTCCGGAATACAAACTCCCGACAGTTTTTTCGCAACAAAAATCTATCAGTATTACCTTATATAGCCCTGTTAGTTACGCATGCATTAACACACTTCCGAATTATGAGGATTGATCAGAACTGCTTGAACACTTGTGGTTTTTCTGTTCCCAATTGGATTCTAATTCAAATTTTTGGGTTCGCCCGGAGTGGTTAAGCCACTTCTAAGTCGGGTCCCATCAGGATGTCGCCAGTAATATGTTGTTAACTTTTGGTTGGCTCTTAATTCGTAATTTGCTCTGTTTGTTTAACCTTTGCTCTAGAGTCGCCAGGTATCTTTATGATACCACCACGAGGTTCAAGTTGAAGTAATGATCAATAACTCAACACACCAATTAGTAAGATTCAAATCAAAACACATTTATTATACACAGTAAATCACTACTCATGCATAAACTCTACTTTCTAGGCTATTTCTATCACTAAAAGGCCTATACTTAGCTACGGACTGGCCCACCAGGTCAGGGGAACAAATGGCCTTTTGTTCAGGTCCTGAGTCTGCAGGATTCAAAAGCTGGTATGGACTGGTAGCTAGGAGCGCCTATCTCGGAGCGAGCGTTGACTTGAGACTTACTTGGTTCGTGGCAGCTGAGACAGGTCACTGTCACAGGTTGATTCAAATTGCTGAGTGACCCTGCCAAAGAAGGACGATTTGAACTTGGGGGCTTTACTTTATAGTCCCCAGGGGCTTCCCGCCCTTCAGGGTGAACCCCGTACCTGGTTCCAAGTGATTGGACTACTTTCCGATCACTTGGATCGATTTCTCCAATGCTGGAGCGGTTCCCTGATCGCTGGGCGGTCCCTAAATGTCCATTGGCCTTCCTTTGTCTTGGCTCCTTCTGGCACCGTGGAGTCTGGCTTGGCTTTATTCACCTTAACGGTTGCAATTGTGCCTTGGAATTGCTCATTACTATGCAGATGGCTGCTGGTTTCAGCGCTGTCTGGTTTCTTACAGGTTTCAATACACATGATTTCTGTATTTGCTAGTCTTTGCCTGTGTTGGCTGAATTTCCCTTCAGCCTTTGCGTTCTCCATTTTAAGTCGGGAAGTGGCCAACCAAGGTGGCTACACCACCGCCATAATTACCTCATCTTTTCGCATTTTGTCAGCTAATGTTAACTGCAATGTTTTTGCCAACTCTAACAGTCTGCTTTTAGTCTCTGTCCGTAAGGTACTGCGTGTGACCGTCTCCATCCCCAAAACCTCTGAGCCTCTGAAAGAGCCAGTGTCCACACCACACTCCCTACTTAAACTAAAATACCACACCTGAAAAGCAACCACAATATGCTCACCCCTCACTGTCTTTAAGTTCACTAAGCCAATCCAATAGATAGACTTTTATCCCCCTCGAGCACCCAATTGTTATGGGCCAGGGTGTAGAGAACCCCAAAGTGTATCATGAAGGTCACCTGACCCACAACTTTTAATAGATTGTGGTATGGGGAGCACACGGCTCACTCTACAGGTGAGGTACAGCAGAAATGGACAGCTATTTTTTTAAAACAAAACAATGTTTATTCTATGAACGCAAGTTCACCTTTTAAAACAAACAGTGAATATCTTAGCAACCATTAATTCAAAGATAACCCCCAAAGAATACAACACTAAGTAACCTGTATGCTGTCCTTTTAACATCCAAAAGACTTAACAACCTTTAAACAGAAGCACATTAGGGTTTACATTCAATACTGAAAACATTTAAATTTCTGAATTCACCAAATGATCAAGAGATAGTCCTTCATGGCAGAGAGCTCAACAGTACAGCTGCTATGGCTGACTTCAGCTGCAACACACTGCAAAACGAAACCAAAAGACAGACACACCCAAGCTTTTCTTAAAGTGAAACTAAAAAGCAGAACCAGAGCTCATCTCCACCCACACTCTGACATCACTGCAGTAACATCAGCAGCCAAACATGTCTTAAAGCGACATTCTCATGACAATAGGTGCAGTTAACTAGTCGTGTTTATGTTGCATGACTAATTGTGTGTAAATAAAGTACCCTTGACCTTGAACTAACTAACTGGTGTTTGGCTCTTTGATCGATAGCCGGTTGAACCTTGTGGTGGTATCATTTGATACCTGGCTACTCTGAGCATTAGAATATAGATATCAAAAGAAAGGAAGGCAACCTCACTGATTGCCATAGTTACAGCAGAGCCACAGAAAAGGCAACAGTTATTGGCGATACTGCCGGGTCTCGACCCAGAAGTGACCGTGTCACTCCAAGAGAACCCACAAAAGCGTTTGAATTAGAAATCCAAATTGGCAAAGTAAAAGAAACCACAAGCGTAAAACCAGTATCGATCAAACCTCCAAAATTCAGAAGTGTGTAATTTGCATGCATACGAACAAAGGGATATAAGGTAACCTCAATAGATTTTATTGCGTGAAACTTTCGGGAGTTGCGTAAACCGGAAAATAGCTTGAGCCGTACCCGTGTTTGCACCACCACTTTATTCCCCCTTGTTCCAAATTTCCGGTAGAGACAGAAATAATTGTAGGGATGGCCATGAAGGCAATGGAACGCCTTATGCATCCACAAAAGCCCGAGGTCGCAGCGACCAACAGATCAGAACAGTGTCCCGTATGGGAGGAAGAGATTTGGAGATGCCTAAAGGGGAAAGGAGGGCCCTATGGTCTGAATTTTGTGCAAATGAGGAAACAGGTCCTGGCAGCATGGGACAGACTTGGTGGGACAGCCTGACCGAGATCCACAAGAAAAGTTTGAGTAAAGTTCGTAAGCCGATGGCAATCGTGTCCTGCTTGGCACAATTGCGAGGCACAGAGGAGGTCGTGAGGACACTCTGTAGACAGCTTGAGGAGAAGGAGAGAAGTAGAGAAGGAAACATTAGTGAAAGTGAGAGAGTAAATTGCAAGATTGCAATCACTGCTATCCGTTCAGAATGGGTTCAGAGATACCTTTGGGCCACACCTAGATCAGGAGGATGGCTCCGATTGGCAGGAACTCAGTGAAACGGCCAAACGGTACGTGAATGAGACAGAAAATCAGCATAGAGCCCTCCAGGCCCCGAAAAGGAAAGCACCCGCACCACCGACTGCACAGGCAGCACCCAACCCAATGAACCCCATCTCTACGCAGCGCAGGGTCATCACAGAAGACCAACCCAATTTTGTGTATACAATCCCATTAACCATCACCCAGTTAAGAGATGTCCGCGATAAGATTGAGACTTTCCACCCCACATCAGACCCACACCACTTTTTCAAACTAGTTAAGCAACAGACCCTCAAATACGGTTTAGGCGAGCAGGAAGCGGTAAAGCTCATAGTGATGTGCCTAAACCCGTCAGTTAGTTCAGCCCTGCCCGACCCACAAAATGTAGGAGGAGGTAGCCTCCAAGATATGAAAACAGCCATTTTAGATGCCATTGGCTACAATAGAGGAGATCCGGTAGAAGGACTCAACCGGTGCCGACAGAAAAAGGGAGAGCATCCAACAGCGTTTGCTGGATGCCTCTGGATCCACTTTACCGCTGTATTTGGTGAGTTAGCCCGTGCCCATTTATCATCAGACGATACGGCCAAATGGACCCGTACTCTAGTATCCCACGCCACAGAGGCAGGACAGAAGGCGTGTGCCAACGATGACCCCTCAGACCCGGCACACAATGAAGTGTGGGTACTGAAGCGATTTTCGAGAGCTTGGGAACAGTCCCGACAGAGAAAGACAGAGCAGGAAAGAATAGACGCCACACTGAATCCAGTAAGGACACACCAAGACCCCACATGGGCCAATAAAGGCAGAAATAATGCACAGCACCCTAAAGTGCAGGAATGCTACAATTGTGGACACGAGGGACATTATGCCCGAAAATGCAATGCTCCCCTGAAACAGCAACGGAATCAGCCCAACCCCCCACCCAGGGAACCATACCCAAGGGAGCAATGCACCAGAGAGCCTGCTTCACCTTACATGCCCCAGGGGTCATGTTACAACTGTGGGCAGTCAGGACACTTCACCCAAGATTGCAGAAGACCCCCACCACCAGCTAGACTAGCCCCCAGATATGAAAGAGAACACCACACACAGCAGCTACAAGGTCCCAGCTGCCCCATACAAACTGTGAGTGCATACCCGCCACTTCTCATGGGAGGGACACCTCAGCAATGCCACTTCATTTTTGTTTCTCTCCTCTTTCCTCTCTTCTTCGGTCACACTACACCGACTCCATATGCTAGTTACACCCCAGGCCAAATGTGATTTACGGTGTCCTATTCTCTGATGGAACCTGCCCGCTTTTCTTCTTTAGTTTGTTTTTAAATGTTGTACGTTCTCTCTTGTATGATTTTATGTGTCAGCCTCACAAATAATTTCTTGATACAGTAATGACTACTCTTCTGACGCCAAATGGCGTCAGTTAAAGAAACAAGTTTGTTGGAGCCCATATATCCCCAAATTCTTACCGCTCTTGGTAGGTCACTCAGGCAGTGGAGTAATGGCACTTATCCCTGCCCTGCTTGAGGACCCCCTATACATTTGGTCAGCCAAGCTCGGGTAGTGGAGCAACGGCACTGATCACCACCCTACCCGGGGATTCTCCCCATTCTTGCCCCGTGCACCCCATTCGGAGAATTGTTTTCGAAACTCTTTTGCTGTTCTTTTTCACATCTGTGGTTTAAAGAATGCACTTTTGTCACAACTTTTGCCCCTTTCCGGCGACCCTTCAGTTGCTATCCCCCCACCTGCTATTTACATGTTCTAATCGCTTGGTTGGAAAACGGGTTTGCAAAGGATGGAGAAATTGCCCATTCAGCCCATCAAACACAGGCTGTGAGATTGCAGCACTGTGACAGAGTTTTTTTTTCCCGGATGTCTTGTCTCCCAAATGCTTGTTTAAAAATAAAAATGGGGGAGTCACCTATGGTGACGATTCTAAATGGGAAATTGATGATAAGGAGAAACAGACAGACAAACGAGATATTAAACAACAAGATACTAACAGATATTATGCTTGTACCCCTAGGAAGATACAAAGATACCTGAAGATGGAGAAAAGCACTGACAAGATGAAGCGAACATGATGATCGGCATCATGATCGTCGCTGGAACAATACAGTTGCGCGCGTTACCGACCCATACCTCCCTCACCACACAGGCCCCGAACACGACTACCCAACACAACACCCCCAGCCCGGACACTACACTACACATAGACCCAGCCACTGATACCCCCACATGGTATGAGAATCTCATTAAATGGTACTCCCTGTCATACACAGTAGAAGCCCTACTGGTTATAGCGATATTGTGCAGTGTCATCCAGACAATCAGATTGTGGAAATGGAGAAGGAGAGCCTCCCGCCCTCCAGTATACACACTTAGAGCCCCTTTCCTCGGACTCCAGCAAACCCCACACTCTTTCTGAACCATTCCTCCCTAATAAATTCCGCGGTTATTGTTTCTTTAATAAAGTTACTTCTTTGTACATAGATATTTGATGAGTAGGAATGTGATGCTGCTATTGGTTATTTGTATTGTAAGATAAGTTCTTTGATTGTTAAATAGCAGCATGAGTGTAGTCTAGTTAGACACAGTTAGAGGTTCCCCCTTTTGTGTAAGGAGACTGACGTATAGATTTGAATGTTAAATGCCCCCTTAGGAATTTTTAGAATATGTGTTGTGTTCGGGAAAGTTAGGTAAATATTTTGACCCATAGGACAGAGTAGGGTAGAACCTGTCCTTGATTGAGGGTACACGGCATGTCAGAGAACAGGAGAAGATCCAGCAGTGTGATCCTTCACGCTTCGCATTGAGGATCAAGAGGACGGAGTGTAGCCACCTGGGATGGCCACTTACAACCAGGAACAGAGAAGCTTGCAAAGCATAGCGGGTAAAATGGACAGAGCAAGATACAGGCAGGCTCAGAGCCTGAAATGTATATTTGCAAGTGAGAAATCTAGACGGTATCGAAACTCCGACCAATTAGCATTTTGATGGGCCGATTAGCATTTGATGGCCCATCTCCACCAAGACAAAGGACTGGTACTTGAGCGACCGGTACAGTCCCAGACATTTCGGCGCCACTCCCTGTTCTAGGGAAGCGTAAACAACAGGGTCAGTGACCGCTTGGGACACGCCCAGCCATCAAGGCACCTGCCCATTTATTGGTTAGGAATCGAACATAGTGATCAGGGATCACCCAATTAGTGGGGTCCAAACTGAAGGGCCGCCCAAAAGAGCGCAAAAACCCCCAAGCATAAGAAGAGAGTCCACCATGTGTTCGCCCTCTTTTGGACCTGCCGCCCCGGCAACGACCATCTCCAATCACAGCACCACCAGAAGCAAGTCCAAGTTCAACGCTCGCTAACAGACGGATGAGCCGAGCTGAGCAGCAGTTACTTCTACAGACCCGATAGATCCAGAATCGAACAACGGCCACTGTTCTACTGACCTAAGCCGGGTGCCCGAAGTTAAGTACAGGTTGTCTTCGTCGATAGGTGTAGTTAACTAGTAGTGTATGTTGCATGATTAATTGTGTGTGTAAATAAAGTATCCTTGACCTTGAACTAACTAACTGGTGTTTGGCTCTTTGATGGATAGCTGGTTGAACCTTGTGGTGGTATCATTTGATACCTGGCGACTCTGAGCATTAGAATATAGATATCAAAAGAAAGGAGGGCAACCTCACTGATTGCCATAGTTACAGCAGAGCTACAGAAAAGGCAACACCAACTGTTCAGTTGAGGTGGATGGTAAAGATTTAAAGATCTAAACAAGAGTAAAGATTTATTCCAGGAGGAATTTCTCTGCAGAAAAATGGGCACAATGGCCTCCTTCTGTGCTGTAAAGGACTTGACTCAATTACTTGGCTTGATGAGAACTCAGTTGACACCCTGGTCAAGTTTATTCAACCATAAACTGTCAATTTATGACATGTTTGTTGCATCCTGTTGTGTGCAAAATGGCCACCAATGCACTTCAAAGTAATTTGCTGTGTGTGAAATGCTTTGAGACTTCGCTGGGAGATATGAATAGGCAGTTTATAAGTGCAGGTCTTTCTTTCTCAAGTTAAGATACGATGTAAATTATGAGCAGTTATGCGAGCCACGTAATACTGAGACTGACCACAAACTCTTGGCACTCAGCTCTCAAATCAGCATTGCAAACAGCTGCAGCACTCCTGCATGACTAATACCTCAACCCAATGTGCAACCCATGTACTGACTGCCAAGACAGGTCAAAGGTCAACCACCATGTTGCGAAAATGGCAGTGTTTGAGTGTGCATTCAGCACAAACCAATCCCACGACACAAAGCTGCTATCTCATTGCCCACTGGGAGACTTTTGTGGACAACATAGGTCCCTGCACAGAACTATCACAGATTGAGCTCTCTGGACTCCGTTCAGAGGAGCTCTGGCACCTGCGTTGTGTAGTGCATGTCATGCACAGAGCACATGGGGAGCAGGAGTGAACATGGGGTTAGGATTTCTGGTACCAGCAATAAATAAAGGGCTGTTGACGGCCTATAAAGTGTTGCCTTTTGTTGTACCCTCAATAACGACGCTAGAGAGTAAAACAGTAAAGAAGGCTTTAATAAGCTAAGAACGAGTCTGGTGCCGAGACTTGTGCTAACAGCTACGCCGCCCACAAGGCGGCCCCTTATATACGACTCCCAGGTGGGCGGAGCCGGAGACGGAGTCCCCCAGGGTTCCAAGCCCGGTCTTGAAGGGGACATCACCTTACATGATGATAAGGGTACAGTAATACAATAACTGTTCATCACACCTTTTTTATCTGGTAGTTTGGGCCTTTTGAGATTGAGCCAAGCGATAGGCATGTTGGATGGCCCCCGAGGGTAAAGACCATCCCAAATTATTTTTTTCTTTGTTTTCCGCTAACTTGGTGGGACTGCCTGGGATAGGGGTTCAAGCTCTGCATTTTCCCTCTTCGAGATTGGAATGCTACAATTAATCCAATGGCTTGATCTGTAAGATTCCGTAAGACACCTGAAATTTGCACTTTGTCAAAAATCATGAAATTAGATGTAATTTTGTACTTTCAAATGCTCAAGATATGCAAGGACATACTGGAAAACTCAACATGAAGTAAGAGGATTACAAATCCAAAGTTGAATGTTGAGGAATGTCAAAGCCTTGCCAGAACATTTAAAAAATAAATAAATTTAGAGTATCCAACGCCTTTTTTTCAATTAAAGGGTAACATAGTGTGGCCAATCCACCTACCCTACACACCTGTTTGGGTTTTGGGGTGAGACCCACACAGACATGGGGAGAATGTGCAAACTCCACGCGGACAGTGACCCGGGTCCTCGGTGCCGTGAGGCAGCAGTGCTAACCACTGTGCCCGTGCCATCTGACTTGCCAGAACATTTAAGCTAATTAACAAAACCTTGTTAGAGCAGCCAGCCTTTGTGCAAGTTGTATCAAGAGAAACAATCACATATTTACAGAATCCGGAAACTGTGAGAGGAAAGACATTGGTGTGGGACACAGCATTGGTGGAAAACATCACCAAGATTCAAGAATTGGATTACATGCTGACAGCAATCATTTACATTCATTCCAATGAAAGATAGGTCGCAGATAATATTAACACTGTTCATGCTTTACATGTAGGAATAAATTTAAAATGAATCCACAGCAGCTGTGTGAAAATTTGACCTGGCAAAGAAGGATGGGTTGATCTATTTGAGAGTTTAATGCTAGTAAACCCAAGAAAGCAAGGGATTGAGGAGATCACATTTCACTATCTCAGCAGTTTACAGCTAATAAGGTATTTTTAAAGCCTATCACTGTTGGGGAATGCGACAAGCAATTTGCGCACAGCAAGGGCCCATATACTGAAAAACTGATTGTCATGATATTCAGATAAACATCATGGTGCAAACATACATACACACTGATGGACAGATCAATGGACCAATCAATACACACACAACATCACAGCCAATCACAGGAAAGAGCATACACACTATAAAACGGGGAACACGACACTTCCCGCTCATTCCAGCAGGAGACATCTCAGGGCACAGAGCTCACAGCAAGCCACTCAGACATTCACCATGTGCTGAGTGCTTCTCCAAGATAGTGTTATAAGCTAGTGTAGCCACCTAAATTGGCCAACTCCCGATTTAAAATGGAGAACAGCAAAGGCTGAAGTGAAATTCAGCCAACACAGGCAGAAACCAGCAGGTTTGCTGTGGATAACTCTGCAAAAGCCCAGACAGCATCGATACCAGCGACCATCAGCATAATAATGTAGCAGCCATCCCTATACTAATACTATAACAATACTAATGAGCAATCCCCGGGAACAATAGCAACATTTGGGACACACAAAACTAAGCCAGACTCCCCGGCGCCAGCAGGAGCCAACACAAAAGAGGTTAACGAACACCTCAAGACCGCCCATCAATCAGGGAACCGCTCCAGTATTGGAGAAATCGAACCAAGCGATTGGAACAAAGTCCAATCACCTAGAACCAGGTACAGGGTCCGCCCCAAAAGGCGGGAAGCCCCTGGGGACTATAAAAGTTAAGCCCCAAGTGCAAATCGTTCTTCTTGACCGGGTCACACAGCAACGCGAACCAACCCTGACTGTGACCGGTTCAACTGCCGCCGAGAGATCCAGTAAGTCTTAAGTCAACGCTCGTTATGAGATAGGCACTCCGCTACCAATCTGTACCAACTTCGAATCCCGCAGACTCAGAACCCGAACGAAAGGCCATTTGTTCCCCTGACCTGGTGGGCCAGTCCGAAGTTAAGTATAGGCCTGTTAGTCGTAGAAGTAGCTTAGACGTAGAATTTATGCATGAGTAGCGATTACTGTGTATAATAAATGTGCTTTGATTTGAATCTTACTAATCGGTGTATTGAGTTATTGATCTTTACTTGGACTTGAACCTCGTGGCGGTATCATAAAGATACCTGGCGACTCGAGAGCAAAGGTTATAAAACAGAGCCAATTGAACCAACCAAAAGTTAGCAACACTAGGTCCACAGGTTAGAGGGTAATGAACGAACCACAGTAACCAGTTTACAGATGTTGTTATTGTTAGTAATTAAACTGAGTTGTACCATCGCAACCGTGTTGGTTCGTCTATGTAGCAGAGCACCCAACACGACATAGAACCAGGATTGGAACCCAATAACTGTGAGACCTACCTACGCATCTTAAGGAATCCGCCATCCTGCGTGTTGTCACTCAGGTTGAGAGGGTTGTTAAGAAAGCATACGGTGTGTTAGCTTTTATTAGTAGAGGAATTGAGTTTCGGAGCCATGAGGTCATGTTGCAGCTGTACAAAACTCTGGTGCAGCCGCATTTGGAGTATTGCGTGTAATTCTGGTCGCCGCATTATAGGAAGGATGTGGAAGCATTGGAAAGAGCGCAGAGGAGATTTACCAGAATGTTGCCTGGTAAGGAGGGAAGATCTTATGAGGAAAGGCTGAGGGACATGAGGCTGTTTTCGTTCGAGAGAAGAAGGTTAAGAGGTGACTTAATTGAGGCATACAAGATGATCAGAGGATTGGATAGGGTGGACAGTGAGAACCTTTTTCCTCGGATGGTGATGTCTCGCACGAGGGGATATAGCTTTAAATTGAGGGGAGATAGATATAAGACAGATGTCAGAGGTAGGTTCTTTACTCAGAGAGTAGTAAGGGTGTTGAATGCTCTGCCTGCAACAGTAGTGAACTCGCCAACACTAAGGGCATTCAAATGGTCATTGGATAGACATATGGACGATAAGGGAATAGTGTAGATGGGCTTTAGAATGGTTTCACAGGTCGGCGCAACATCGAGGGGCCGAAGGGCCTGTACTGCGCTGTAATATTCTATGGACACCATCAGCCCGCCGCAGCCGCTCCAAATCGTTGGAAACCTCGGCGTCAACTGGAAGCTGTTTAAACAACACTTCCAGTTCTTCCTAGAAGCCACAGAAAGGGAGACTGCTTCGGACACCAGGAAAATTGCCCTCCTCCTCTCCACGGCAGGGCAACACGCCATCCACATCTACATCTCCCTGGTGTTCGTGGAAGGTGAGGACAAGACGAAGTACAAGACGGTCCTTCTCAAACTCGAGCAACACTTCAGCGTCGAGGTAAATGAGAGTTTCGAGAGGTACCTCTTCCAGCAGCGCCTGCAGGGTAAGGATGAGCCCTTTCAATCTTTCCTAACAAACCTCCGTATCCTTGCGCAGTCCTGCGGTTACGAGGCCACCTCCGATTCCATGATTCGGGACCAGATTGCTTTTGGGATCACCTCGGGCACCCTACACCAACAGCTCCTCAAAATTAAAAGCCTCACCCTAGCTACGGCCATCGAAGCCTGCGTCCTCCATGAAAACGCGACCAGCCGCTACTCCCAATTCCAGGCGGCCGAATCGGCACGGCAGGGGTCCTATGCGGCCGAATCGGCAAGGCAGGGGTCCTACAAGGCCGAGCGGTCCAGGCGATCGAGTTCCTCCCGGCCCGCGGCCCGGACCAGGGCGGCCATTTTGGGCGTTTTCCGTGACCTCCCACGCTTGTGCACACCAAAAGAGACGTCGCCGCAGAGGGACGTGATGCGCAGGCGTGCTCTACGCAGGACCGAACTGCGCATGCGCGATGGCGCAACAAACGCCATGATGTCACGACGTGCGGCAACTGTGGATCCGCACATTTAAAGCGGCAATGTCTGGCAAAGAACCGACAATACCTCCGCTGTGGCAAGATGGGCCACTACGCTGCCTGCTGTCGAGCAGCTCAACCTGCCGACGTTCCCCAATTCCGACAGCCTCGCAGGGACGTGCGGACCATTCAGCCTCTGTACTCCGAGTCATACCCGGACGATATACAAACCGGTGATACAGACGACCGAGAAGCCTTCCGCGTTGCGGTCATTGACAGGAACCGGATGTCTCCAAGCAGGATCCACCAGCCGATGCCAGTGAACAGTGTCAATCCGGGTGATGAATGGTGTGCCACCCTAACGGTCAACCGATCACGAATAAATTCCGTTTGGACACTGGTGCCTCCGCCAACCTAATAGCATGGTCAGCCTTCTACGGCTTGAAGGTCAGACCACCAATTCGGCCATCCCGTTGTAAGGGCAGCACGGTAGCATTGTGGATAGCACAATTGCTTCACAGCTCCAGGGTCCCAGGTTCGATTCCGGCTTGGGTCACTGTCTGTGCTGAGTCTGCACATCCTCCCCATGTGTGCATGGGTTTTCTCCGGGTGCTCCGGTTTCCTCCCACAGTCCAAAGATGTGCAGGTTAGGTGGATTGGCCATGATAAATTGCTCTTAATGTCCAAAATTGCCCTTAGTGTTGGGTGGGGTTGCTGGGTTATGGGGATAGGGTGGAGGTGTTGACCTGGGGTAGGGTGCTCTTTCCAAGAGCCGGTGCAGACTCGATGGGCCAAATGGCCTCCTTCTGCATTGTAAATTCTATGATAAAGATGGTCAACTACAAGGGAAACGTTATCCCGGTCATGGGATCCTGCCAGCTCCAGGTGACACACAATGCGTACATGGCCATACTGTCCTTCGAGATAGTTGGATCATCGAAGGACTCCCTGCTAGGCGCACAGGCGTGCAAGGTTCTCCACCTCGTTCAGCGGGTACACGCGCTGTCTCCAGAAGGCACATCAGACTTCCCGGATGCAGAATTTAGGGCACAGCTCCACTCGCTCCTCGCCCACAACCAGGAGGCATTCGAGGGCATGGGCACACTGCCCTATACATACAGAATACGGCTCAAACCGGATGCCACCCCGGTCATTCATGCACCTCGCAGGGTCCCAGCACCACTCAAAGACTGCCTCAAGCAGCAGCTGCAGGATCTCCAGGACCAAGGGGTGCTATCCCGGGTCACGGAGCCCACGCCATGGGTCAGCTCCATGGTGTGCATTAGGATGCCCTCTGGCGAACACCGGATCTGCATCGACCCGAAAGACCTGAACAACCACATCATGAGGGAACACTACCCCATACCCAAACGGGAAGAGATCACGGGCGAAATGGCCCGGGCTAAAATTTTCACAAAACTTGATGCCTCGAAGGGTTTTTGGCAGATCCAACTGGATCAGTCCAGCAGGAAGCTGTGCACCTTCAACACTCCTTTCGGCAGGTTCTGCGATAACAGAATGCCGTTTGGCATCATCTCGGCATCCAAGATATTTCACAGGACCATGGAACAGATGATTGAGGGCATCGAAGGGGTGCGCGTCTATGTTGACGACGTCATCATCTGGTCCACCACACCACAGGAGCACATCAGTCGTCTCCAGCGTGTCTTTGCGCGGATACGGGAACACGGCCTGCACCTCAACCGAGCCAAGTGTTCTTTCGGCCAAACTGAGCTAAAGTTTCTGGGGGACCACATATCCCGGACAGGAGTGCGTCCGGATGCAGACAAGGTGAGCGCCATTACAGCCATGCCACAGCCGGCAGACAAGAAAGCAATGCTACGCTTTCTAGGCATGGTCAACTTCCTGGGGAAGTTCATTCCCAACCTTATCTCCCACACAACGGCTCTTCGCCATCTAGTAAAAAAGTCCACGGAGTTCCAGTGGCTGCCCGCACACCAGAAGGAATGGGAGGAGCTCAAAATTAAGCTCTCCACAGCCCCAGTATTGGCGTTCTTCGACACCTCTCGTGATACGAAGATCTCGACTGATGCCAGCCAGTCCGGCATTGGGGCGGTACTCCTGCAACGGGATGACACTGCATCATGGGCCCCGGTCCGCTATGCCTCACGGGCCATGACCCCCACAGAACAGCGCTATGCGCAGATCGAGAAGGAGTGCCTGGGTTTGTTAACCAGCATAGACAAGTTCCATGACTACGTGTATGGTCTCCCCCAGTTCACCGTGGAAACCGACCATCGCTCCCTGGTCAGCATCATACATAAAGACCTGAACGAGATGACCCCTCGCCTCCAACGCATCCTGCTCAAGCTCCGGAGGTACGACTTCCAACTGGTGTACACCCCGGGAAAGGGCCTCAACATTGCGGATGCCCTGTCCAGAGCAGTGAGCACACCGCCCGACTCGGAGGGGTTCGTCTGTCAGGTTGAAGCGCAGGTGGCCTTCACATCGGCAAATCTGCCAGCTGATGATTCAAGTCTGGCCCGTATTCGCCGGGAGACTGCGGCTGACTCCCTTCTACAACGTGTGATGCGCCACATGACGGGAGGGTGGCTCAAAGGACATTGCCCGCAGTTCTACAATATCCGGGACGACTTGGCCGTCATTGACGGTGTCCTCCTAAAACTGGACCGGATTGTGATTCCACACAGCATGCACAAGCTGGTCCTCGACCAACTACACAAAGGCCATCTGGGGGTTGAGAAGTGCAGACGGAGGGCCCGAGAAGCTGTATACTGGCCGGGCATCAGTGATGACATTGCCAACATGGTGCTCAACTGCCCCACCTGCCAAAGATTTCAGCCGGCGCAACCCCCTGAGACGCTTCAGCCCCATGAGTTGGTGACGTCCCGCTGGGCGAAGGGGGGTGTGGACCTTTTTCATGCGCTTGGCAGGGACTACGTCATCATCATAGATTACTTTTCGAATTATCCAGAGGTCATACGCCTGCACGATTTGACATCGTCCGCTGTCATCAGGGCATGCAAAGACACCTTCGCTCGCCATGGCATTCCGCTTACTGTCATGTCGGACAATGGGCCCTGTTTTGCAAGCCAAGAATGGTCTTCCTTTGCTGCTTCGTATGGCTTCACACACGTGATGTCCAGCCCTCTGCATCCCCAGTCAAATGGCAAGGCGAAAAAGGGCGTCCATATCATCAAGCGGCTCCTCTGCAAGGCTGCTGATGCCGGATCGGATTTCTGCTTTGCCCTGCTGGCCTATTGCTCGGCCCCACTAGCCACTGGCATCTCACCAGCCCAGCTGTTGATGGGTCGTGCCCTCAGGACCACTGTGCCATCCATTCTGGTCCCTACACCCAACTATGCTCCAGTACTGCAAAGGATGCAACAGCAGCGTGCTCAGCAGAAGGTGGCACATGACACTTGGGCAACTGATCTTCCTGCCCTGGCGCCTGGAGACAACGTCCGCATCCACCTACCAGAGGGTGGCTGGTCGGCAACTGCCGAAGTTCTCCGATGCGTGGCTCCCCGCTCGTTCCTGGTTCCCATGCCTGATGGCTCCATTCGCAGGCGCAATCGCCGGGCTCTTCGCCTGCTTCCGCGCTCGCTACGTGATCATACACCGGTGCCACGCCCTCCTGTTGTTCCTGATGTCGACTTCGTGGAGCTTCCTGCCACCATACCCATTCCTCTGTCACCTGTGGCCAGGCCCATTCCTCAGCTGGTGGATCCTGACCCACCCTTGAGGCGGTCAACCCAAATTCGTCGCCCACCTACTAGGCTGGACTTATGAGCCTGTTTGAACATTGAACTCACTGACATATTATGCCACAATGTTAATATGTTTCTCTTTTTGTCGTTACAGGAGTTCGTTTTGATGCTTTATAGTACAACCTCGTTGCTATGTTGCACCTGACACTTTCCTATGTATATAGTTTAGCCTCATGTACATGTTGTAGATATTCAGCTGCACTCAGTCCACATCTATATTTATTACCACATAGGCACATATTCTTGTAAAAAAAAGGGGGGATGTCATGATATTCAGATAAACATCATGGTGCAAACATACATACACACTGATGGACAGATCAGCGGACCAATCAAGACACACACAACATCACAGCCTATCACAGGAAAGAGCATACACACTATAAAACGGGGAACACGACACTTCCCGCTCATTCCAGCAGGAGACAGCTCAGGGCACAGAGCTCACAGCAAGCCACTCAGACATTCACCATGTGCTGAGTGCTTCTCCAAGATAGTGTGAGGGCTAGTGTAGCCACCTAAATTGGCCAACTCCCAATTTAAAATGGAGAACAGCAAAGGCTGAAGGGAAATTCAGCCAACACAGGCAGAAACCAGCAAGTGCAGGTTTGCTGTGTATTTAACTCTGCAAAAGCCCAGACAGCATCGATACCAGCGACCATCAGCATAATAATGTAGCAGCCATCTACATACTAATGAGCAATCCCCGGGAACAATAGCAACATTTGGGACACACAAAACTAAGCCAGACTCCCCGGCGCCAGCAGGAGCCAACACAAAAGAGGTTAACGAACACCTCAAGACCGCCCATCGATCAGGGAACCGCTCCAGTATTGGAGAAATCGAACCAAGCGATTGGAACAAAGTCCAATCACCTAGAACCAGGTACAGGGTCCGCCCCGAAAGGCGGGAAGCCCCTGGGGACTATAAAAGTTAAGCCCCAAGTGCAAATCGTTCTTCTTGACCGGGTCACACAGCAACGCGAACCAACCCTGACTGTGACCGGTTCAACTGCCGCCGAGAGATCCAGTAAGTCTTAAGTCAATGCTCGCTACGAGATAGGCACTCCGCTACCAATCTGTACCAACTTCGAATCCCGCAGACTCAGAACCCGAACGAAAGGCCATTTGTTCCCCTGACCTGGTGGGCCAGTCCGAAGTTAAGTATAGGCCTGTTAATCGTAGAAGTAGCTTAGACGTAGAATTTGTGCATGAGTAGTGATTACTGTGAATAATAAATGTGCTTTGATTTGAATCTTACTAATCGGTGTATTGAGTTATTGATCTTTACTTGGACTTGAACCTCGTGGCGGTATCATAAAGATACCTGGCGACTCGAGAGCAAAGGTCATAAAACAGAGCCAATTGAACTAACCAAAAGCTAGCAACACCAGGTCCACAGGTTAGAGGGTAATGAACGAACCACAGTAACCAGTTTACAGATGTTGTTATTGTTAGTAATAAAACTGAGTTGTACCATCCGCAACCGTGTTGGTTCGTCTATGTAGCAGAGCACCCAACACGACACTAATCAGATCATCTCTTTTTAGCGATGTTGCTTGAGGGATAAATATTGCCCAGGATGCTGGGGAGAACCTCTCTACTCCTCTTCCAAAAGTGTTACATCCACATCCACCTGAGTAGGCCTGGGTTTAAATCTTATCCCCTAGGAACAGTTTTTTAAAAAATTTTTAATTTTTATTAAAGGTTTTTATAAAATATCAATATCAAAATGAAAAAAGGAACCTAACAGGGTTAAGTACAAAACATAATCTAGAAAAGCAACCCCCCATTCCCCTCCCTGTACATAAATAATAAATTAACATTGACACCCCAACTTAACACAACAGGTATATACACCCCCTCAGATCCTTTAGTGTAAATAACAAAAACAATAATAAAGTAAACCCCCCCTCCCCCCACCGAGCTGCTGCTGCCTTTGACCAATGTCTATCGTTCTGCCAGGAAGTCTAAGAACGGTTGCCACCGCCTAAAGAACCCTTGTACCGACCCTCTCAAGGCGAATTTCACCCTCTCCAATTTAATGAACCCTGCCATATCGCTGATCCAGGATTCCACGCTTCGGGGCCTCGCATCTTTCCACTGAAGAAGAATCCCTCGCCGGGCTACCAGGGACGCAAAGGCCAGAATTCCGGCCTCTTTCGCCTCCTGCACTCCCGGCTCCTCTGCCACCCCAAATATTGCGAGCCCCCAGCCCGGTTTGACCCTGGATCCTACCTCCCTCGACACCGTCCTCGCTACGCCCTTCCAAAATTCCTCCAGCGCTGGGCATGTCCAGAACATATGGGTGTGATTTGCTGGGCTCCCTGAGCACCTAACACACCTGTCCTCACCCCCAAAAAACCGGCTCATCCTTGTCCCGGTTATGTGTGCCCTGTGCAGCACCTTAAACTGTATGAGGCTGAGCCTCGCGCACGATGAGGAAGAGTTCACCCTCCCTAGGGCATCTGCCCATGCCTAGGAACCGTATTGAAGTGTCAGCCTGAATTATGTTCTCAAGTCTCTGCCTTCAGCCTTGAATGTATGACCTCCTGACTCAGGCGAGAGTGATATGAAGGCCGAGTAAAGCTTCTGAGCCAGGTGTGGGGATGCTCTTGCCTGCTTCTGTATGAAAGAGAAGAATGGATCAGAAGAATTCCCATGAAACAATAACACCGGAAACTGATGCACTCTGTACTTCTTGAAGAATTGAAGGCAATGTTTTGCTGCCAGGTGATATGACAGCCATCGAGGCCTATTTGGTGCACCTTTCCTATAGTAGATTTATTTTTGGCTTCTATCTCAGGCTGCTCTCATCAGTGAGCCCTAAGTCTTTATGTCCCGGGGAGTTTCACTTCTCCTGCTTATTCAGTCAGGCAACATGCCCAAGGATCAAAACGAAACCCTCCTCAGTTCATTTCAGTAACTGGTTCATCACATGCCCTCATGTGATGCTCTATGTCTTCAGGAGCTAGCAGAATAACATTGCGCTAAACTTTGATTGAAAGTGCCACATTTATTAAATAATAAAAGCGTAAGCAAATAATGGCAGGTACATCATAGGTTTAAACAGCTCAGCTTTGTGTGTAGTTGAAAATAATAAATCACTTGCAACTTCTGCATTAAATTACGCTATAAGTGATAATCTGCCGTAGTCATTCTTCTCCATTTCTCACCATCTGCAGAGGATTTAATGTCTCTTGCAGAAGGCCACAGATAAAATTACTGATTTTAAAAAGACGAGCTGATAAATACTTTCCAAAATAGTGACCTTCACCATATAGAAACATAGAAAAAAATAAGAGCAGGTGGAGGCCATTCGGCCCTTCGAGCCCACTCCACCATTCATTATGATCATGGCTGATCATCTAATTTAATAACCTAATCCTGCCTTCCCCATATCCTCAGATCACCTTTAAAAAAAAAAAATTTAGAGCGCCCAATTCATTTTTTCCAATTAAGGGGCAATTTTTAGCATGAACAATCCACCTACCCTGCACATCTTTTGGGTTGTGGGGACGAAACCCACGCAAACACGGGGAGAATGTGCAAACTCCACACGGACAGCGACCCAGAGCCGGGATCGAACCTGGGACCTTGGCACCGTGAGCTGCAGTGCTATCCACTGTGCCACCGTACTGCCCTGTCCTTTGATCACCTTTGCCCCAAGAGTTATATCTAACTGCTTCTTGAAAAACTAGTGATTTAGCCTCAACTACGTTCTGTGAAAGCAAATTCCACAGGCTCACCACTCTCTGGGTGAAGAAATTTCTCCTCATCTCTGTCCAAAATGATCTACCCCATATCCTCAGACTGTGACCCCTGGTTCTGGACTCCCCTGCCATCGGGAACATCCTTCCAGTATCTACCGTGTCCAGTATGATGTACCGTCAATGACCACGAGACGAGAATGGTGGAACAATCGAGGCTTTATTGAACAATATGTTGTGCCTCCTGTTGCTGGAACCAGGATGGCTGCATCTCAGGAGAGCACACACTTTTATACACCGCCTGCTGGGTGGAGCCCGCAGGCAGGGATTTACCATCGTACCTCTAATATACGTGCAATGCCATAAAACATATAATATACCACTAGTGGTGTTCACCACATTCACCCCCTGTTAAAAAAAGAGTCCGGCGGGGGTGGTGGAAACATTACAAATTAAGTCTGTCGGGGGCCCTGACCCTCCTCTGCAATCACCTCAGTCCTGGTGGTGATGTGGACACCGACTTGGTCACCTGCGACTCCGGGAGCGTGTTGTCCTCGTCTTCGTCACCCCTGAGTGGATCCAGTGGGAGGACGGATCCTGCTGGGGTGGGGGCTGTGGTGAGGTTCGCTGGAGGGAGGGTGAGTGGTGCAGGGGTGAATGAGGCAACCCGGGGGGGGGGGGGGCAGTGTCAGGTCAGTGGTCGTGGGTGAGGACCCAGCGGGTGCCAGGTCCCGGAGGGAGACTGTGTCCTGGCGCCCGTCGGGGTGTGCCACGTAGGCGTACTGCGGGTTTGCATGCAGGAGGTGGACTTTTTCGACCAAGGGGTCCGATTTATGGCTCCGCACATGCTTCCGGAGGAGGACGGGTCCAGGAACTGTCAGCCATGTTGGGAGTGAGATCCCGGTGATGGACTTCCTGGGGAAGGCAAACACACGTTCGTGAGGGGTCTCATTAGTCGCAGTGCAGAGGAGCGATCGGATGGAGTGGAGCGCGTCGGGGAGGACTTGCTGCCAGCGGGAGACCAGGAGATTTTTAGACCGCAGGGCCAGCAGGACGGCCTTCCAGCCTGTCCCGTTCTCCCTCTCCACCTGCCCGTTTCCCCGGGGGTTGTAGCTGGTTGTCCTGCTCGAGGCGGTGCCCTTGCTGAGCAAGAACTCACGCAGCTCATCGCTCATGAAAGAGGATCCCCGATCGCTGTGGATATAGGTGGGGAAACCGAGCAGAGTGATCATGCTGTGCAGGGCTTTGATTACCGTGGCAGAAGTCATATCGGGGCATGGGATGGCGAAAGTGAACCAGGAGTACTCGTCAATCACGTTCAGGAAGTACGCGTTGTGGTCGGTGGAGGGGAGGGGCCCTTTGAAGTCCACACTGAGGCGTTCAAAGGGGCGGGAGGCCTTCACCAGGTGCGCTCTATCCGGCAGGTAGAAGTGCGGCTTGCACTCTGCGCAGACTTGGCAGTCTCTGGTGACTGTCCTGACCTCAATGGAATAGGGCAGGTTGCGGGCCTTGACAAAATGGAAGAACCGGGTGACCCCTGGGTGGCAGAGGTCATAGTGGAGAACCCGGAGTCGGTCCACTTGTGCGCTGGCACATGTACCGCGGATAGGGCATCAGGGGGTTCGTTGAGCTTCCCCGGGCGATACAAGATCTCATAATTATAGGTGGAGAGCTCGATCCTCCACCTCAAGATCTTGTCATTTTTGATTCTGCCCCGCTGTGTATTATTAAACATAAAGGCAACCGACCGTTGGTCAGTTGAATCTCCTGCCGGCCAGGTAATGCCTCCAATGTCGCACAGCTTCCACAAAGGCTTGGGCCTCCTTTTCGGCAGAGGAGTGCTGAATTTCAGATGCATGGAGGATGCGGGAGAAGAAGGCCACGGGTCTGCCCGACTGGTTGAGGGTGGCGGCCAGAGCTACGTCTAATGCGTCACTCTCCACCTGAAAGGGTAGGGACTCGGCGACTGCGTGCATCGTGGCCTTGGCGATGTCCACCTTAATGCAGTTGAAGGCCATCGCTTCTCGGCCTTTTGGCTAAGATCAAGTGTCTGTAGCTTGAGCCTTTGGTTCAGATCTGGTATGTTTCTCTTGTGGGGACCATGAATTGGATTCAATTTGAATTAGTTTTTTGGAGCAGGCGAGGAGCTGGATTAGGGGTTCGCCCCTGACCCACACTCTGAGCCCTGGCTTGGTAACTCAGAGAAGGAAAAAGAAAATTATTTTAAACATTTTTTTTAATGCAGTTGAAGGCCTGGCGGGCCTCAGCCGTCAGAGGAAAAGCTGTGGACTGAATGAGTGGGCGAGCCTCGTCCGCATAATTAGGGACCCACTGGGCGTAATAGGAGAAAAACCCCAGGCATCGTTTCAGGGCCTTGGGGCAGTGGGGGAGAGGGAGTTCCGGGAGGGGGCGCATGCGGTCGGGATCGGGTCCTAGGACTCCATTTTCCACTACGTAGCCAAGGATGGCTAAGCGGTTGGTGCAGAACACACATTTCTCCTTATTGTTTGTGAGGTTAAGGAGTTTGGCGGTATGGAGGAATTTTTAGAGGTTTACGTCATGGTCCTGCTGATCGTGGCCACAGATGGTGACGTTATCTAGGTACGGGACGGTGGCCCGCAGTCCGTACCGGTCAACCATTCAGTCCATCTCACGTTGGAAGACCGAGACCCCGTTAGTGACGCCGAAGGGAACCCTAAGGAAGTAATAGAGGCGGCCATCTGCTTCAAACGCAGTGTATTGGCGGTCCTCCGGGCGGATGGGGAGCTGGTGGTAGGCGGACTTCAAGTCTACTGTGGAAAAGACTCGATACTGCGCAATCTGATTGACCATGTCAGGTATGCCTGGGAGGGGGTACGCGTCGAGCTGCGTGTACCGATTGATGGTCTGACTGTAGTCAATGACCATCCTGTGCTTCTCCCCAGTCTTCACTACCACTACTTGAGCTTTCCAGAGGCTGTTGCTGGCCTCAATGACCCCCTCCCGCAGAAGCCATTGGACCTCCGACCTGATGAAGGCCCTGTCCTGGGCACTGTACCGTCTGCTCCTAGTGGCGATGGGTTTGCAGTCTGGGGTGAGGTTTGCAAACAGGGAAGGTGGATCGACCTTAAGGGTCGTGAGGCCGCAGACAGTGAGGGGGGGTGGGGGTAGGGGTCCTCCGAATTTTAAGGTTAAGCTTTGGAGATGGCACTGAAAATCCAGGCCGAGTAACAGGGCAGCGCAGAGGTGGGGGAGGACGTAGAGCCGGAAGTTGCTGAACTCTACGCCCTGGACGGTGAGGGTCGCGATACAGTACCCCCGGATTTCAACGGAATGGGATCTGGAGGCCAGGGAGATTTTCTGGGTGACGGGGTGTACCGGGAGGGGGCAGCGCCTTACCGTAGTGGGGTGGATGAAGCTCTTGGTGCTCCCGGAGTCAAAGAGGCAGGTCGTCTCATGCCCATTGATCTTCACCGTCGTCGTAGCGGTCGCAAGGTTGCGGGGCCGAGACTGATCCAGGGTGATAGAGGCGAGCTGTGGAAGATACTGGGAGGTCCCGGGCTGATCAGCGGTGGCGGAGGTAGCGGTAGGCGACGAACGGTCAGATAAGCAGAGGTCCTGAGGCATGGTCCAAAATGGCGCCGAAGATGGCGGCGCCCATGGGGCGCACGTGGCTTGTGGTGGGGAAGATGGCGGCGCCTACGGGCCACACGTGGCTTGCGGAGGGGAAGATGGCGGCGCCCCTGGGTCGCACGTGGGGCCTGTAGAAATGCTGGGCCTGGAAACAGCGGCGACCGACCGGTCCTGGCAAACAGAAACAAAGTGTCCTTTCTTCCCACACCCGTTGCAGGTCGCGCTCCGCACCGGACAGCGCTGCCTGGGGTGATTGTTTTGTCCACAAAAATAACACTTGGGCCCCCCAGAGTTGGCTGGCTGCCGCGCGGCGCAGGCTTGCGGTGAGCTGGAGTCGGCAGCTGGTGGGGCCCACGATGCCCACGAGGGTGCCGTGCAGTTGGGGCATAGGACTGAACGTTATGGGAGGCCACTTCTAATGAATTAGTAAGCTGCCTCGTCCCTGCAAGATCGAGCGTACCCCCTTCCAATAGCCGGTGGCGGACGTACGCAGACTTCATGCCCATAACGTCAGCATCTCTAATTAAAAGTTCGGTGTGTTGGACTGCCGAAACTGCCTGGCTGTCACAGTTCCTACCTAGGATCTGCAGGGCATGCAAGAAATCGTCCAGGGTCTCCCCGGGGAGTTGCTGTCTCGTGGCCAGGAGGTGCCTGATGTACACTTGGTTCACCGGTCGAACGTAATGTCCCTTCAGGAGTGTCATCGCTTCGGAGTAGGTGGGCGCATCCCGGTTGAGGGGAAAAATGTCAGGGCTCACCCGTGAATAGAGGACTTGGCGTTTCTGCGAGTCCGAGGGTTCTTCAGCGGCTGCTCTGAGGTAGCCTTCGAAGCAGGCTAGCCAGTGGTCGTAGGTGGACGTGGCGTTGGCTGCTTGAGGGCTCAGCTGCAGGCGATCAGGCTTGATGAGGAGATCCATCGTTTAAAAATCTTGTTCAATAAATTGATGTACTGTTAATTACCATGAGACGAGAATGGTGGAACAATCGAGACTTTATTGAACAAGATGTTGTGCCTCCTGTAGCTGGAACCAGAATGGCTGCAGCTCAGGAGAGCACACACTTTTATGCGCCGCCTGCTGGGCGGAGCCAGCAGGCAGGGATTTACAATCGTACCTCTAATATACGTGCAGTGCCGTAATACATATAATATACCACAAGTGGTGTTCACCACACAGTCCTGTTAAAGTTTTATAGGTTTCTATGAGATCCCCCCTCATTCTTCTGAGCTCCAGCGAATACAATCCTGACTGATTCAATCTCTCCTCATACGTCAATACTGCCATCCCAAGAATCAGTCTGGTATACCTTCTCTGCACTCCCTCTTTGGCAACAACATCCTTCCTCAAATAAGTAAATCAAAACTGCACGCAATATCATAGATTATCATAGAATTTACAGTGCAGAGGGAGGCCACCCGGCCCATCGAGTCTGCACCAGCTCCTGGAAAGAGCACCCTAGCCAAGGTCAACACCTCCACCCTATCCCCACAACCCAGCAACCCCACCCAACACTATGGGCAATTTGGGACACTAAGGGCAATTTATCACGGCCAATCCACCTAACCTGCACATCTTTGGACTGTGGGGAAACCGGAGCACCCGGAGGAAACCCACGCACACACGGGAAGGACGTGCAGACTCCGCACAGACAGTGACCCAAGCCGGAATCGAACCTGGGACCCTGGAGCTGTGAAGCAATTGTGCTATCCACAATGCTACCGTGCTGCCTTCTAGGTGTTGTCTCACTAAGGTCCTATATAATTGCAGCAAGACATCCCTGCTCCTGGACTCGAATCCTCTCGTTATGAAGGACAACATTCTATTTGCCTTCTTTACCGCCTGCTGTACCTGCACGCTTACCTTCAGAGAGGAACCCAGGTTTCATTGTACATTCCCCTCTCCTAATGGCATTCAGATAATAGTCTGCCATCTCATTTTTGCTACCAACGTAGATAACCTCACATTTATTTAAATTATACTGTATCTACCATGCATTTGTCCACTCACTCAACTTGTCCAAATCACATTGAAGGATCTGCATCTTCCTCACAGCTCACCCTCCCACCCAGCTTTGTGTCATCGGCAAATTTGGAGATAGTACATTTTGTTCCCTCATCTGAATCATTAATATGTATTGTGAATAGCTGGGGTTCCAGCATTAATCCCTGTGGTACCCCACTAGTCACTGCCTGCCATTTGATAATCTTATCCAATTCTTATTTTAGTGTGTCTTCACAGCCACACTGTTATTTTATCATTTGGGAATAGTGTTGGAAAGTTTCCCGAGCTGATTATCAGCCCATTGAACACTCCTTTCATGGCCAACAAGTTCTGGCATTAGACTTGAACCCAGAGCTTCTGGTCCGGTGGTAGGGATGGCATCACTGTGCCACAAGGCCTCCATATAATCTAGTTAAGCAGGTTTATGATATCTGTCAGTAAACCTGCTTATCATACCGAACGTATATTGGCAAAATTAAAGAATTCAAAACCTTGGATAAAATGCTTCTTTGCAATCCCGGTACAGTTTCAGAATCTGGTCAGATCAGGCTTAAGAACTGAAACTTGGCATGAATGAAGACATTGGCAGAGAGCTAAGTAAATTGTGCGAATATTGTTTGGATTCTGATATGGTGGCAAGGCAAAACAGATTCTACTGATTTCAGCTTTTTCTTCATCAGTCATTCTCAGCTGAATAATTGCCTCAATGATGCTGGTGAAGGACTAAATATCAAACACCAACTAATAAAGATTATTATTTTTAAAATAAATTTAGAATACCCAATTCATTTTTTCCAATTAAGGGGCAATTTAGCATGTTCAATCCACCTACCTTGCACATCTTTGTGTTCTGGGGGCGAAACCCACGCAAACACGGGGAGCATGTGCAAACTCCACACGGACATTGACCCAGAGCCGGGATCGAACCTGGGACCTCGGCACCGTGAGGCTGTAGTGCTACCACTGCACCACCGTGCTGCCCATAAAGATTATTATTAACCGAATCTTCATAAATGGTGGTCAGTAGATGGCATGGTGGCGCAATGGCGCAGTGGTAGCTGAGCGCCGAGGACCCGGGTTCAATCCCAGGTCACTGTCCGTATGGTTTTTGCTCATTCTCAATTTCATTGAGAAGCCTTCTCCACCAAGGCCACTTGTCTGAAATCAGGCTCTCTGTGACATTTTTTTACATTCAAATGAAAGCAAAATATTGCAAATGTCGGAAATCTGAAATAAAAACAGAAAATGCTACTTATATTTACATTGTGCCTTTAACATACTATAAGACAAGGCAGCACGGTGGCACAGTGGTTAGCACTGCTGCCACACGACGCCGAGGTCCCAGGTTCGATTCCAGCTCTGGGTCACTGACCGCGTGGAGTTTGCACATTCTCCCCTGTTTGCGTGGGTTTCGACCCCACAACCCAAAGAAGTGCAGGGTAGGTGGATTGGCCACACTAAATTGCCCCTCAATTGGAAAAAATTAATTGGGTACTCTAAATTTTTTTTAACACATTCTACAAGTGTTCCTTCAGGGCGAGAAGAGAAACATTGGGCGGAATCATACCCCATTATTTCAAAGTGTCAGGCTCAGACTGAAAACAGGCATGTCACACTCCAGCTGCACAGACCATTTTCTTCCAGATATTGAGCTTCCCCGAGTAAAATACATGAGTGGGCTGGTTTTTCGTCGTCACTCTGTTGGGTCAGGGCCTGAGAGAATGGGCAAGGCTGACTCCACATACTCAATTCCCTTACTTCAACATACTTCAGAGAGATTGGAATGCCATCTTTAAACGACGCCACGATCAGCACTCAAGTGGAACTACCTAGCCCCCAAACCCTGCCCCCACCATGGAAGTATCGGGAGCTCCTGCCCACCCTGCATAATCATCAGAGCTCCGCCCCCCCCCCATAGATGACTATGTGGAGGGTAGAATCAGTAAGTTTGCTGATGATACAAAGATTGGCTCGGGTTACTGGAAGATATAGACGGGATGGTCAAATGGGCAGATAAGTGTCAGATGGAATTTAACTCTGAAAAGTGTGAGGTGATACACTTTGGAAGGAGCAATTTGACAAGGAAGTATACTATGAAAGGTCTGACACTGGGAAGTTCCAAAGAACAAAGGGACCTTGGCATGTTTGTCCATAGATCTCTGAAGGCAGAAGGGCAGGTAAATAGGGTCGTGCAAAAGGCATATGGGACATGTGCTTTAATCAATCGGGGCATAAATTATAAAACAGGGAAGTCATGTTGGAGTTGTATAGAACTTTGTGAGGCCACAGGTGGAGTACTGTGTGCAATTCCGGTCGCCACATTATAGGAAGGATGTGATTGCACGGGAGAGGGTGCAGAGAAGATTCACCAGAATGTTGCCTGGGATGGAACATTTAGGTTATAAAGAGAGGTTGGATCGGCTTGGGTTGTTTTCTCTGGAGCAGAGAAGACTGAGGGGGTGACCTGATTGAGGTGCACAAGATTGTGAGGGGCATGGACAGGGTGGATAGGGAACAATTGTTCCCCTTAGTTGAGGGGCACAAGTTCAAAGTGAGGGATGGGAGGTTTGAGGGGATTTGAAGAAAACCATTTTACCCAGAGAGTGGTGACGGTCTGGAATGCACTGCTTGGGAGGATAATCGAGGCGGGATGCTTCACATCCTTTAAAAAGTACCTGGATGAGTATGTGGCACGCCATGACATTCAAGGCTATGGGCCAAGTGCTGGCAAGTGGGATTAGGTGGGCAGGTCAGGACCTTTCATGCATCAGTGCAGACTTGATGGGCCGAAGGGCCTCTTCTGCACTGTCGTATTCTGTGATTCTTAAGTCTGGCAGCCCACCACCAGTTTGGGCCCTCTCCCGGCGATTGTGGGAGAGCTATTCCTGAGGAGACACAGAGAGGTCATCATTAGCTACACGTGTCGTTCACTGTGGTGAAGGGGGTGTGTGAAGGAAGGGTTGGGGGCGTTGAAGGAAGAGGGTGAAGGAAGGGTTGGGGGAGTTGAAGGGAGGGGGGTGAAGAAAGGGTTTGGGGAGTTGAAGGGAAAGGGGGTGGAGGGAGGGTTGGGGGTCTGATGGAGAGTTGGGGGGGGAATGCTCGTATGGGGGCGAAAGGTCTCGAGGGGGGTGGCACTGGAGTCTACTCACTCATGCTGCCCGATGTAGGTCATTGATCTATTTCCAGCACTGCAGACCAGTCTTCCTGGTCACACTCAGGGCACTCACATCCACCGCCACCACGTCGCAGGCAGCACTAGCTTCCCTGTGGCTGACCCTCGGGGGGAACAGGACCTCTCTCCTGGCCTCCACTGCGCCTGGATGCCTCCCCACATCTGCATCCCTGAATTTTGGGGTCGGTCTCCTGGGCGCCATTGTTGTGTGCTGGCTGGGGTTGGCGGAGCAGGTGCTGCTTAAGTGGTGCTCGACCTTGTTAGCGGGGGGCTGGCGAGCCTTCATTTGCGGCGAGAAGCCCGTGCGGCCTTGTTAAGTGGGCCAATTAATGTTGAATAGTGTTCCTGGCCTCAGTGGCTGTACGCCGGGAAGCTCGCAGCAGTTCCCGCTCGCTACCAAGCTAAGAAATCTTTCTGGAGGGGTGGCATGTTGGCATAATGGCTAGCACTGCCGCCACATGGTGCCATGGTCCCGGGTTCGATCTCGGCCCTGGGTCACTGTCCATATGGATTTTGCACATTCTCCCCGTGTCTGTGTGGGTTTCACCCCCACAAGATGTGCAGGGTAGGTGGATTGGCCACATAAATTGCCCCTTAATTGAAAAAAACCCAAATATCTTTCTGGAGAATCGCACCCTTAGTCTCCCAAATGGAGAATTCTGGCCTACAACTCAAGTGAAATTTAAAAGGAAACAAACAATAGAACTAGGGCTAACGATATAGAAGAGAAGCGAGAAAGTGTATTGGAATGGTGAAAAGTTAAACTAGACGGGCTCAGTAGGGGAATATAAGAATATTAGTTAATAACACAAAAACCTGTGGACAGGTTGGAAGAGCCAGTGGGGAAGCAGGAGGTCAAGGAGGTGTTTGGGGGGATGGAGGCAGGGGAGGCGGCATTTGGTAGAGCAATAGAAATACGAGCTGGACTGGGCCATGAAGCACCTCGAGCTTGCTCCATCATTCAACAAAGTTTATGGCTGATCTTCTCTCTCAGTTACATTTTCTTGCACAATCTGCATATCCCTTGGTTCCCTTAGTATCCAAAAATTAGCAATTTCTGACTTGAATATACTCAACGACTAAACATGTCCAGCTCGCTGGGATAACGAGATTCAAACCTGCACCGCCCTTTGAGTGAAAGAATGTCTCGCCATCTCAGTTTTAAATAGCCAACCACTTATTCTGAGATTGTCTTGCCATATTTCAGAACCCCAGCCAGAGAAAACATTTTCTCACCATCTACCTTGTCAAGCCTTTTCACATATTTCAATGAGATCACCTCTCATTTCTTTGAACTCCAGGGAGTTCAGTTCAAACCTCCTCAATGTTTCCTCATGGGACATCCCTCACGTACCTCCCATCCACGTCCAAAACCTCCTCTATCAGTCTTTGGCGTTCCTCCCTCTCCCTATCCACCTTAGCCTTGAGCGCGATTACCTCCCCCCTCACTTCCGCCTTCAGAGCCTCTAAGACCACCAACCGCGAGGCATCCCCCATGCAATTAAACCCCACATACACCTCGATGACCTTCCCAATCTTGTCACAGAAGCTCCGGTCTGCTAACAACCCCACATCCATTCTCCACCCCCTTCTCCAAAACAACATCCAGCCAATGCAGAGCATGATCCGAAATCACGATTGCTGAGTACCCCTACCTTCTAATCCCAACTAATAGCACCTTTTCCACCACAAAAAAGTCAATCCTCGAATACACCTTGTGTATCTGAGTTCATAGAATCATAGAATTTACAGTGCAGAAGGAGGCCATTCGGCCCATCGAGTCTGCACCGGCTCTTGGAAAGAGCACCCTACCGAGGCCCACACCACCCTATCCCCATAACCCAGTAACCCCACTCAACCAACCCTAAGGCCAATTTTGGACACTAAGGGCAATTTAGCATGGCCAATCCACCTAACCTGCACGTCTTTGGACTGTGGCAGGAAACCGGAGCACACGGAGGAAACCCACGCACACACGGGGAGAACGTGCAGACTCCGCACAGGCAGTGACCCAAGCCGGGAATCGAACCTGGGACCCTGGAGCTGTGAAGCAATTATGCTAACCACTATGTGCTGCCCTAAGTTGGTTTAACATTGACTGCAACTGGACGCAGTGAGACTAGATACAGGCTTCCGACACAGGAGATGGTCCAACACTGTTTTATTGAACCTGCTGATTGCTGTACATAATCTGCTGTGGGTTGACACTCTATTAATCTAAACTGATAACCTCTGACTGGCTTGACCAGACTGGCTCTCTGTCACATGGAGACGGTGCTCACGGCCTTGTGCACTCTATCTATGTAGCTGTATCCTGGGAGAAGAGTGAGAGTCTTAATGCCTTGTGTGTTTTATAGTGGTAGTGTCCTGTCTGGTGATTGGTTGTTCTGTGTCGTGTGTGTTCATTGGTTATCCTGTGTGTCAACCACTGCCTGTCTGCATCTCATTATATACATGAGCGGATATTATGACATCTCCCCTTTTTGAAAAAAATTTTGGAATGTGGCTGTATATACACGTATGACTATGTACAAGTGGTGAGTGAATGAACATATGTACATGGGAAGGTGTCTATCGTGCAGATACAGAGCAAACTGAACAAAATTTACAGGATTCAAGTCTACAGATTCAGTCTTTGTGGTGGGTGACGAATTCTTGTCGATCACCTCAGAGGTGGAGGGGGGACGCCGGCACCTGGACAGGCGGGATTGCTGCCAGATCGGTGGCCTCGTGGACTGGCGGGATTGCTGCCAGATTGGTGGCCACATGGTGCAAGATGTCCTGAGGCGGTATGATGACATGGACCGTTGTCACTCATTACTGTGAGTGGTATCCCGTGCCTGGCAAACGTCCCTTTGCAGGCTTTGATGACTGACTTGGACGTGAGGTCCAACAGTTTCACCATTTCCGGGTAGCTGGAGACGTAGTCGACTAAAAGCAGACAATGACGCCCATTTGCACGAAAGAGGCCTATCCCCACCTTGGACCATGGAGAGGTCACGATCTTGTGCTGTTGCAGTGTTTCCTTGGGCTGGGATGGTTGGATTTTCTGGCATGTTGTGCAGTTGAGGACCGTGTTGGCAATGTCCTGGCTGATGCCAGGCCAGTAAACTGCCTGCCGAGCTCTGCGACGACATTTCTCGACCCCAAGGTGACCCTCATGGATCTGTCTGAGCACCATGGTTTGCATGCTTTGGGGAATGACGATTCTATCCAGTTTAAGAAGGATCCCCTCAACAACCGTTAACTCGTCCTTAACGTTGAAGAACTGGGGGCACTGCCCCTTTTGCCAGCCATGGGCAAGGTGTTGCATCACACGCTGCAGTAGAGGATCTTTGGCAGTTTCTTCACGTATTTGGACAACTCGTTCATCAGTGGCTGGGAGGTTGCTGGCACACAACTGTACCTGTGCCTCAATGTGGTGAATGAAGTCGCCCTGTTCACACGGCGTGGTGATGGATCGGGCTAGGGCATCCGCGATGATCAGCTCCTTACCTGGTGTGTAGACGAGTTCAAAGTCATATCAGCGGAGACGAAGAAGAATTCGCTGCAGCCGAGGTGTCATATCATCTAAATCCTTCTGGATTATGTGGACTAAAGGCCTGTGGTCTGTTTCCACCGTGAACTTTGGCAGACCGTATACGTAGTCATGAAACTTGACTATTCCTGTCAGGATACCTAAGCACTCTTTTTCGATCTGGGCATACCGTTGTTCGGTCGGAGTCATGGCCCTGGAGGCATATGCCACCGGAGCCCAGGACGAGGAGTCGTCTCTCTGGAGGAGCACCGCACCAATGCCGTCCTGGCTTACGTCTATGGATATCTTGGTATCCTTGGTCGGGTCAAAGAACGCCAGTACTGGGGCTGTGGTGAGCTTCACCTTCAGCTCAAGCCACTCCGCTTGATGTGCGGGAAACCACTGGAACACTGTGGACTTTATTACGAGATGCTGGATGCTGTGGTGTGGGATGCCATGTTAGGAATGGAATTTCCCGAGAAAATTTACCATCCCAAGGAAACGTAGGACCGCCTTTTTGTCCTCTGGAGTCTTCATGGCATTGATTGCCAGCACCTTGTCAGCATCAGGCTGCACACTCTGCTGTGAAATGTGGTCACCCAGAAACTTGATAGCGGACCGACCAAATGAGCATTTGGCCCTGTTGAGCTGGAGGCCATTTTTGTGGATCCTCTGGAAAACCGTCTGAGGCGATCAATGTGATCCTCGAGCATCGTGGACCAGATGACCACGGCGTCCACATAGACTCGCACCCCCTTGATGCCCTCCATCATTTGCTCCATTATTCGATGAAAGACTTCGGAAGCTGAGATGATACCAAAAGGCATGCGGTTGTAGCAATACCTGCCGAACGGAGTGTTAAATGTGCACAGCTTCCGACTGGACTCGTCCAGCTGTATCTGCCAGAAACCACGTGAGGCGTCCAGCTTGGTGAAGAATTTGGCGTGAGCCATCTCACAGGTTAATTCTTCTCGTTTAGGGATCGGGTAGTGCTCTCGCATTATGTTGCGATTCAGGTCTTTGGGATCGATGCAAATGCGGAGTTCGCCAGAGGGTTTCTTGACGCAGACCATGGAGCTGACCCAGTCTGTTGGTTCCATGACCTTTGAGATGATGCCCTGGTCTTGAAGCTCTCTGTGGTAGTATGTATTAGGGGTCATGTGGGACTGTGAAGCCGTGATGCTATTGGCTGACAGATCCCGGGTCCTGGTTGGCTGTTGACTCCTGGCTCCGCCCTGAAGGCGGAGTATAAGAACCCGAGCTTCTCCCCGCCGCTCCATTCTGTTGCTGAACTGCTGGGGACAAGTCTCGCTTAATAAAGCCTCATCGACTTCAACTCTACTCGTCTCTCTCATAAGTCATTGTGCGCTACAATTTATTAAGCGAGCTTAAAGGACTATAGAGCTCCGGATCGCCCCGGAATGCCTGCGGATCAGTCCCCACGCAGCGAACTCGGCAGCAGTTTTTAAACACTGGCAAGCTTGTTTTGAAGGCTACCTCCAAACGGCCCCCGGCCGGATCACAGAAGACCAGAAAATGCAGGTCCTGCATTCGAGGGTAAGCCCGGAAATTTACCCTCTCATAGAAGATGCAGAGGATTTCCCGACGGCGCTCGCAGCACTGAAGAGCATCTACGTTTGCCCCGTGAACCAGGTCTACGGATGCTACCAACTCGCAACGAGACGGCAAAGTCCCGGAGAATCATTAGAGGAATTCTACGCCGCGCTGCTAATTTTGGGACGGGGCTGCAGCTGCCCGCCGGTGAACGCGATTGAACACACGGACATGCTAATTCGCGATGCTTTTGTGGCAGGTATGAACTCTCCCCAAATCCGCCAAAGACTTTTAGAAAGAGAGTCGCTAGGACTCACAGAGGCACGGGCCATTGCAGCCTCCCTAAATGTGGCCTCGCAAAATGCCCGCGCCTACGGCCCCGACCGCGCGGCAGCCCCTTGGGCTCCGTGGACCCCCGTCGCGACAAACCCCCCCCCCTCCCTCACAGGCTTGCGCGGTTAAAGCGCCAGATCATCCCAGGGGGGCCCGCTGCTATTTCTGCGGGCAAGCGAAACACCCCCGGCAGCGCTGCCCGGCCCGCGTAGCTATTTGCAAAAGCTGCGGCAAGAAGGGCCATTACGCGGCTGTGTGCCGGTCCCGGGGGGTCGCCGCAATCCCCGGAGAAGAACGAGCCCAGCGCATCCCAAACGCTCCCCAACCCCCCCAGCGCCCCATGTGCGACCCACGGGCGCCGCCATTTTGGGTCCCGGGCACCACGAGGGGAGGATGGGCGCCGCCATCTTGTGACTCCCCAGCCACGTGCGATACATGGGGGCGGCCATTTTGTCCACCCCCGACCACGTGCGATCCATGGGGACGGCCATTTTGTCCACCCCCGGCCGCGTGCGATTCATGGACGCCGCCATCTTGGATGACAATAAAGGATCCCAGCACCGACGGCTCCACGGGGTCCGAAGATGACGCCGAGACACTACGACCACGACTGGCTTCGGTGACGCTGGATCAATCACGGCCCCGGACGCTCCAGACGACGACAACAACGGTGCTGATCAACGGACACGAGACATCATGCCTGATCGACTCCGGGAGCACCGAAAGTTTCATCCACCCCGACACGGTAAGACGCTGTTTTCTGACCATCCATCCAGTACGCAAAAGATTTCCCTAGCTGCAGGATCCCACTCCGTAGAGATCAAAGGGTTCTGCATCGCGAACCTAACGGTGCAAGGGAGGGAGTTTAAAAACTACAGGCTCTACGTCCTTCCCCAACTCTGCGCGCCCACATTACTGGGATTAGATTTCCAGTGTAACCTGCAGAGCCTAACATTTCAATTCGGCGGCCCAATACCCCCACTCACTATCTGCGGCCTCGCAACTCTCAAGGTTGAACCGCCGTCCTTGTTTGCAAACCTCACCCCGGATTGCAAACCCGTCGCCACTAGGAGCAGACGGTACAGCGCCCAGGACCGGATATTTATTCGGTCTGAAGTCCAGCGGTTGCTGAAGGAAGGCATAATCCAGGCCAGCAATAGTCCCTGGAGAGCCCAGGTGGTAGTAGTAAAGACCGGGGAAAAGCAAAGGATGGTCGTAGACTATAGCCAGACCATCAACAGGTACACACAGCTAGATGCGTACCCTCTCCCCCGCATATCCGACATGGTAAATCGGATTGCCCAGTATAAGGTTTTCTCCACCGTGGACCTCAAGTCCGCCTACCACCAGCTCCCCATCCGCCCAGGTGACCGCAAGTACACAGCCTTCGAGGCAGACGGGCGTCTATACCACTTCCTAAGGGTCCCATTTGGTGTCACGAACGGGGTCTCGGTCTTCCAAAGGGAGATGGACCGAATGGTTGACCAGCACGGGTTGCAGGCCACGTTCCCGTATCGCGACAACGTAACCATCTGCGGCCATGATCAGCAGGACCATGATGCCAACCTCCAAAAATTCCTCCAGACCGCTAACGCCTTGAACCTCACATACAACGAGGAAAAGTGCGTTTTTAGCACAAACCGGTTGGCCATCCTGGGATACGTAGTGCGCAATGGGATAATAGGCCCCGACCCCGAACGCATGCGCCCCCTCATGGAATTTCCCCTCCCCCACTGCTCCAAAGCCCTGAAACGTTGCCTGGGGTTCTTTTCATATTACGCCCAGTGGGTCCCCCAGTATGCAGACAAGGCCCGCCCGCTAATACAGACCACTACCTTCCCCCTGTCGACAGAGGCTCGCCAGGCCTTCAGCCGCATCAAAGCGGATATCGCAAAGGCCACGATGCGCGCCATCGACGAGTCCCTCCCCTTCCAGGTCGAGAGCGACGCCTCCGATGTAGCTCTGGCGGCCACCCTTAACCAAGCGGGCAGACCCGTGGCCTTTTTCTCCCGAACCCTCCACGCCTCAGAAATCCGCCACTCCTCAGTGGAAAAGGAAGCCCAAGCCATAGTGGAAGCTGTGCGACATTGGAGGCATTACCTGGCTGGCAGGAGATTCACTCTCCTCACCGACCAACAGTCGGTAGCCTTCATGTTCGATAATGCACAGCGGGGCAAAATTAAAAATGACAAGATCTTAAGGTGGAGGATCGAGCTCTCCACCTTCAACTACGAGATCTTGTACCGTCCCGGAAAGCTGAACGAGCCGTCTGATGCCCTATCCCGCGGCACATGTGCCAACGCACAAATAGACCGTCTCCAAGCCCTCCACGAGGACCTCTGCCACCCGGGGGTCACTCGGTTCTACCATTTTATAAAGTCCCGCAACCTCCCCTACTCTGTGGAGGAGGTCCGTACAGTCACCAGGAACTGCCACATCTGCGCGGAGTGCAAACCGCACTTCTTCAGGCCGGATAGAGCGCACCTGATCAAGGCTTCCCGCCCCTTTGAACGCCTCCGTCTGGATTTCAAAGGGCCCCTCCCCTCCACCGACCGCAACACATACTTCCTGAACGTGGTGGACGAGTACTCCCGTTTCCCCTTCGCCATCCCCTGCCCCGACATGACAGCGGCCACAGTCATTAAAGCCCTTGGCACCATATTCACACTGTTCGGTTGCCCCGCATATATCCATAGCGACAGGGGGTCCTCCTTCATGAGTGACGAGCTGCGCCAGTTCCTGCTCAGCAAGGGCATAGCCTCGAGCAGGACGACCAGCTACAACCCCCGGGGGAACGGGCAAGTAGAGAGGGAGAACGGCACGGTCTGGAAGACCGTCCTACTGGCCCTACGGTCCAGGGATCTCCCAGTTTCCCGGTGGCAGGAGGTCCTCCCGGACGCTCTCCACTCCATCCGGTCGCTGCTGTGTACCACCACTAACCAAACGCCTCATGAGCGCCTCCTTGTCTTCCCCAGGAAGTCCTCCTCCAGAACGTCGCTGCCAACCTGGCTGGCGGCCCCAGGACCCATCTTGCTCCGGAAACATGTGCGGGCGCACAAGTCGGACCCGTTGGTCGAGAGGGTTCACCTCCTCCACGCGAACCCGCAGTACGCCTACCTGGCGTACCCCGATGGCCGACAGGACACGGTCTCCCTGCGAGACCTGGCGCCCGCCGGCAAGACACACCCCCCCCCGACACCGATCATCCCCTCCCTGCCACCGGCGCACCCCGCGACCGCCCCCTTCCCAGGAGGATCGGTCCTCCTCCCGTGTCCGCCCAGGAGTGAAACAGGAACAAACACCGAAACGCTCCCGGAGACGACAACGCCGGAACAAGCACCTGCACCACCACCGGGGCTGAGGCGATCGACGAGGAAGACCAGACCGCCCGCTCGACTCGTGGCATCGGCGTGACGCCAAGAATGTTGTTGGACTGTAACAAAAAATTTTTCTCTTACTAATATTGTAAATAGTTTCACAAACCTTGTACATAGCCCAGTGTAGGGCTAAAACTGTAATGACATGCCCGAAATTTTCCTCCCAGGACCAGCCTTGTAAACCCCTACCACCATGCGAACCACCACCCCGCCGGGTTCATTTTCAACAAGGGGTGAATGTAGTAGTATGTATTAGGGGTCATGTGGGACTGTGAAGCCGTGATGCTATTGGCTGACAGATCCCGGGTCCTGGTTGGCTGTTGACTCCTGGCTCCGCCCTGAAGGCAGAGTATAAGAACCCGAGCTTCTCCCCGCCGCTCCATTCTGTTGCTGAACTGCTGGGGACAAGTCTCGCTTAATAAAGCCTCATCGACTTCATCTCTACTCGTCTCTCTCGTAAGTCATTGTGCGCTACACTCTCGTAGCTGCGTTTTCAGACGATCCTTGAGAGGAGCCGGCACCCGGTGTGGTGCATGGATGATTGGGGTGGCATTTGGCTTGAGCAATATCTTGTAGCGATATGGGAGCGTGCCCATCCCATCAAACACATTGTTGTATTGCGTGAGAATGTCATCTATCTCAGCCTGTAGGTTCGCATTGGGCGAGGCAGTCGCCGGTGTAGAGGACATGGCATGGATTCGCTGGACCAGATTTAGGAATTTGCATGCCCGAGCACCGAGCAGGGATGCCTTGTCAGGCCGGACAATCTCGAATCTTAACGTCGCCTTGATTGCCTTGTGAGATACACCTAGCTGACACGATCCACTGGCAGCTATGGCATTGCCATTGTAGTCAAGGAGCTGGTAGGCTGGTGGAAGAATGCTAGGTTGGTTTCGGATGCTGTCGAGGTCTGACTGTGACATGAGATTCGCAGACGCACCAGTGTCCAATTTAAATCGGATGCGAGACTGGTTGACCGTGATGACAGCACACAACTCGTCATCAGGATCCACACTGAGGATCGAAAGGCGGTGTGCAGGCGCGGTGGAGACCAGCTCGCGTGTGGGGATGATGCCCACCCGATATGGAGACTCGAGGCAGTCAGCATCGGGGTCCGTCGGGCTTTCGGGATCAGAATCCTGCATGCCTTGTTGTACGCAGCGGACATGTCTGCGCTGCAGCTGGGATCGCTGGCTGTTGCTCAGTGGAGCGGACCTGCAAGGGCCGCATAATGCCCAGGCTTTCCACACTGAAGACATGGCCTGCCTTTGGCTGGACATTGCCGCTTTAAATGAGCGGAGCCACAATTTGGACACATAATGACGCTGACGTCAGCGCGTTCTGTATGCCGTCGTGCATGCGCAGTGCGGTCGGCCGACGTTCGCACATGCACAGTAGGGTCTTCGGCCTCATCGTCCTCCCGGTCGTGGCGCGCATGCGTAGGGATCCGGGAAAAGCGCGTGAAACGGCCATTCTCCTCGATGCTCAGGCCTTGCATTTTTGCGATGGCCTGCACCCTTTCTGCCTCGTGGGAGGCCAGTTTTGCAGTTTCTGCCGCCCTGATGCGGGAGTAGCGATTTCTGGCATGCTCATGGACAACGCACGTTTCGATGGCGACGGACAGGGTCAACTGTTTGATTTTGAGGAGCTGCCGCAGGGAGTCAGACTGGACCCCAAAAACGATCTGATCCCGGATCATGGAATCAGCCGTTGAGTCATAGTTACATGACTGCGCTAGGATGCGGAGATGGGTCAAGAAGGACTGAAAAGGTTCATCCTTACCCTGAAGCCTCTGTTGGAAGATGTACCGTTCAAAGCTCTCATTCACCTCGACTTCGCAGTCGCTGTCGAATTTCAGCAGAACTGTCTTGAACTTCGTCTTGTCTTCGCCATTGGCAAACATGAGCGAGTTAAAGATGTGGATGGCGTGATCCCCCGCAGTCAACAGGAACAGTGCGATCTTCCTGGCATCCGATGCTGCTTCGAGGTCAGAGGCCTCGATATACAGGAGGAACTTTTATTTGAAGTCCTTCCAGTTGGCGCCGAGGTTGCCGGAGATCCGGAGTGGCGAAGGGGGCTGGATCTTTTCCATGCCGCTGGATGGTTGCTTGCTGGTCGTTGCAGATTCACTCGAGGTAGGTTCGTTAGAGTTAATAGTTCCCTGGCACCATGATGTGTTATCTGAGTTGGTTTAACATTGACTGCAACAGGATGCAGTGAGACTAGAAACAGGCTTCCGACACAGGAGATGGTCCAACACTGTTTTATTGAACCTGCTGGTTGCTGTACATAATCTGCTGTGGGATGACACTCTATTAATCAAACTGATAACCTCCTACTGGCTTGACCAGACTGGCTCTCTGTTACATGGAGACGGTGCTCACGGCCTTGTGCACTCTAACTATCTCTGTAGCTGTATCCTGGGAGAAGAGTGAGAGTCTTAATGCCTTGTATGTTTTATAGTGGTAGTGTCCTGTCTGGTGATTGGTTGTTCTGTGTCATGTGTGTTCACTGGTTATCCTGTGTGTCAATCACTGCCTGTCTGCATCTCATTATATACATGAGCGGATATTATGACAAACCCAAAGCCCAATACACTTGTAACCAACTATAAACAAACGTCAATTACACTCCCCCATGCAAAAACACAAAACCCATACATCCCCACTATCAAATACAAAACGAAAAACAGAGAAAAAGAAAGATAAAAACAAAGTCCCAGTCCCAGCCCCCTCTCTCATTTCAGTCCCAGTCCTTCGACCTTCATGAACGCCTCCGCCGCCTCCACCATCATGAAATAGAAAATCCCTCTCATGCGTCACTCTCAACTTCGCATGGTAGACCACTCTGAACCTCAGAACGCTGCTGCACAGTGCCGTCCTCACCCATCCGAAAGCCGCCTGCCTTCTCGCCAACTCCGTCTTGACGTCCTGGTATATTCAAATACCAAATGCTTCCCACTTCACCTCACACCTTTACTTTGCCTAACTCAGGACCTACTCCTTCACATGAAACTTATGGAAGCAGATTAAGACTGTTCCCGGTGGCTTATTTGCTTTCAGATTCAGCCTGAGCGACCGATGTGCCCCGCCCACCTCGGGTCAGGAGGGCTCTTCCCCCTCCTGCAACAGCTCTGCCAATATCTTCACAAAGTACTCGGTCGGCCTCGGGCCCTCCACCCCCTCAGGCAAGTCCACAATCCGTAGATTCTGCCGCCTTGACCTGTTCTCCAGGTCCTCCGCCTTAGCTGTGAGCTCTTTGTTGGCCTCCACCACCCTCCGCAGCTCCTCACCCTTGACGTGAACTGGTCACTGTGCTGCGACAGAGCCTCCTCCACCCACTTCAGCTTCTCTCCTTGCTCCCGCACCTCGATAGATGTCTTCAACACTGCCGCCTTCACCAGGGCAATCGCCTCCTCCACCCACACTCATCGCAGCCATCATTTCCCTCCGCAGCACCTCCATGTGCTTGGTAAAGGGCCTCTCAAATTCTCTGGCCATCACCTCAATCAGAGTTTCCACTGTGAGGGGAGCGGCCCCACCCAGCGACCCAACATCCACCATATTCTTTCCTGCCGGACTCACCAACTCGACAGCAGACTTTTGCTCGCCCCCTTCTTTCCAGTGCCCTTCTTCTGGGTCTTCAACATCTCGCACCTTCCTTATACCTGTCTCCACCTGCTCATTCAAAAACTGCCCCTGAAACCGGGCATTAAAGTCCAAAAACCAGAGCTTCTAACCGGAGACACCTAATGTGCGACCTCCACCTACGTACCGCCACCAGAAGTCTTCAATGGAAGGACCTTTCCTGTTGACTCCCTTATTTCCCATAAGGGAGGCATGGTAGTACAGTGGTTAGCAATGTTGCTTCACAATGCCAGGGTCCCAGGTTCGATTCTCGGCTTGGGTCATTGTCAGTGCGGAGTCTGCATGTTCTCCCCGTGTCTGCGTGGGTTTCCTCCGGGTGCTCCTCCCACAAGTCCCTAAAGACGTGCTGTTGGGTAAATTGGACATTCTGAATTCTCCTTCCGTGTACCTGAACAGGCACCGGAATGTGGAAACTAGGGGCTTTTCACAATCACTTCATTGCAGTGTTAATGTAAGTATACTTGTGACAATAAAGATTATTGTTATTATGAGTTAACCAATTGTATTTGCTGCCCATTTACTCATAGTTATTGTTATTAATAATTTATTTGTTATAAATTTACAAACCTGGTGGCTGTAGTTATTGGGCAGCCAGGGACCAAACACTTTGGCTATTTTCTAAGAATTAATCGTTAATTTCAAATGTGTTGTGACTCTGGGTCAAGTGAGCTGGAATTGACCGTGCACTAACCTGGAGTGTCGTCACATAGAACTCAAGTTGGGTATGTCATTATATCCTGACGGCTGCTTCCAGGCTGTTGAAAGAAATCAGAGTAGAATCAGCACAGGTTCTGGCCACAAAGTCTCAATCCTTAAATATGTTAATTGTACCAAGATTCTGGAGGATAGCTACGTTCAGAAAGTAAGAGAAGAAGAATCTGGATAACCACAGACTATAATGACAGTAATCTTTCAATTTACCCATAGATTTCTATCCTTTGAAGCATTTGCCTTTGACAAATATATCCATTAAAAAAAAAAAATCTTTATTGTCACAAGTAGGCTTACATCAACTCTGCAATGAAGTACTGTGAAAAGTACTGAACACTGATAAAAGCCCCTAGTCGCCACATTCCGGCACCTGTTCAGGTACATGGAGGGAGAATTCAGAATGTCCAAATTACCTAACAGCAAGTCTTTTGGGACTTGTGAGAGGAAACCGGAGCACCCGGAGTAAACCCATGCAGACACAGGGAGAACGTGCAGATTCCACACAGACAGTTGGAGTGGGGTTACTGGGTTACGGGGATAGGGTGGAGGTGTGGGCTTGGATAGGGTGCTCTTTCCAAGGGCCGGTGCAGACATGATGGGCCGAATGGCCTCCTTCTGCACTGTAAATTCTATGATTATATGACAGTGACCCAAGCTGAGAATCGAACATGGGACCCTGGCGCTGTAAAGTAACAGTGTTGCCCATTGTGCTACCGTGCTTTGTAGCCTGTCTAAATTATTTGCCAATGTCAGTGGTGGAAAACTCTTAGAATCCAAAGAACAAGGGGCGGGATTCTCTGGCCGAGTTCGCCCAGCCACTGGAGAATCCCGCCTGAGGTCAACGGATTTTTCCATTGTCGCCGTCTCGCCCGTAGTATTCTTGCGTTGGGCGGGGCCGGAGAGTCCAGCCCAAGATCTTATTAGGGATTATTACCGTACCAGCCTCCCCGAACAGGCGCCGGAACGTGGCGACTAGGGGCTTTTCATAGTAACTTCATTTGAAGCCTACTTGTGACAATAAGTGATTTTCATTTTCATTTCATTTCACATAGCATACCTTAGAAGCTAGGACAATCAGCAAAAAACATATGCCAGGGGCAGCACAGTGGCGCAGTGGGTTAGCACTGCAGCCTCACGGCGCTGCGGTCCCAGGTTCGATCCCGGCTCTGGGTCACTGTCCGTGTTGAATTTGCACATTCTCCCCATGTTTGTGTGGGTTTCACCCCCACGACCCAAAGATCTGCAGGCTAGGTGGATTGGCCACACTAAATTGCCCCTTAATTGGGAAAAATTAATTGGGTACACCAAATTTATTTAAAAAAACATATGCCAAATTTAAGATTTTTAAAGCAGCGCAGTGGCTCGATAGAGAAAAGGCATGTAGTAATTGCAATATAATATTTCAGATGGCGTTCGATAATCTGATTCATAGGATGATTATTTACAAAACTGTAAGCATCTGCCATAAAAAGAAGTGCAGCAGAGTGGATAAATGATAACAAACAAAAGGTTACAGTGTTGTGTGGTTGCTTGGTGTCTCACCAAGGTCTCGAGGCTTGTTTGTTGAACATAAATGGTTTATTGTTACTGCTCAACTATATACATATCTCCAAGATATAGCCCTAACTCGGTGCTTGCTGACGTCTCTCAGGGTCTCGCTACACACAGTCACCATGTGACTCTCTGCATCATAATGTGGGTGGTATTGTTTCTCCAGTCCTACACTAACCAGAATACCTTTATACTACACCTCCCCTGAAGTCCTTACCAAAATACATGTACAGTATATTTGCATACTACCCCTTCTCCAAGTCTCCAACTTTACAAATTCAGATGGTTTGGAAGTTTTATAACTCTTTCAGATCTCGTCCTCTTCGTATTCAGAAGAACGGAGGTCTCATTTGCTTCAGGCTGACTTTGTTGGTTCAGAGTTTAAATTATAGTAATTGGTGTGTTTCAAATACTGAAATCTTACTCTCTTTAGTGTTATCTTTTTCTTTGACAATCATCTGTCTACTTCAATTGGATAATAATAATAATCGCTTATTGTCACAAGCAGGCTTCAATGAAGTTACTGTGAAAAGCCCCTAGTCGCTACTTTCCGGCGCCTGTTCGGGAAGGCTGGTACGAGAATTGAACCCGCGCTGCTGGTTCTTGTTCTGCATTACAAGCCAGCTGTCTTAGCCCACTGTGGGAATGTTCACACTGTTCACTCATGGAGTGAACTTAGATTTTCTTTATCTGTGGATTCTGCTATTTTCTTTCTAGAAGTTGATGTTTCAAAAGTGGAACCTTCATTTCACAATTAGCCAAATATTTCTTTACTCTCTGATTTTCCAATTCTTTTTCAAGCTGATTAATCTTTTCATTCAGTTTAGTAACCATTCTGGCAAGTTCAGTTGTCTTTGTTTCAGGATTATCTGTGGAAATCTTATAGAAGCATAGCCATTTCAGCTGGGCATTCAGTTCCTTTTGGAGTTTTTCTTCCATGGTTACTGCCCCTTGGACTCTTTCAATTCACTTGTTAGACCATCAACCTGTTTCATAGAATTCTCCTTATCTGACGTGAAAGTCTGGATTTACTCTTCCAGACCATGCATCACATCTTTCACGTTCTTCAGATTGGACTGTTCAAGAATTGCATTGCTCCTTTCATGAAGTTCCAACATTTCATCCGTTTTGGTTGCAAATACGGCATTCAACCAACTGTTCTGATTCATCAATAATTCCTTCTCCTGTTCCTGGCATTTTTTACAATACTTAATAGAGATTTGGGATACTTGAACCTAGTAAGTTCTAATTATTGTTAGCAAACTCATTTTCCATACATGAATGTTGGATCTCTACACTAAAATGTTTCTCCTTAGTAGAGCCTAATTCCTTTGTGCTAAAGTTACTTCCTAGTTCTTCATATATATATATATATATATATATATATCTTTGGAAATGTAATGCTTTTTCAAGTTTTCTTCCGAATCTCTAACCATTTTCTTCAGCTCGATAGTCTCTTTCTTGCACCTCTTGGCTTCCTCCTCGAATATTAAACATTGCTAAGTTTTTTCTGATGACTAGTTCTTCACTTCTTTTAGAGTGGAATTGAATTAATTTTGCTTCTCTTTATAACCGTCCCAGGGGAAAAAACTTTGAACTGAGGGATCCTTGCAATGCGTGCAGGTGCTTCAACAGGTTTTCCTGTTCTTTGCCAAGCTCAGTTGCTTTGTCTTAAGTTTTCTTGTAATTCAATTGAGTCTTCTTGACATTTTTTCTGCAGTTCCTCCATACTGCTGATCAAGTGTTAATTTCTTCATACTGCTGAAGGGTTATGTCCTCCTTTTATAGTTCATCTCGAAGGACAATTAGCTGTCATTTCAACAGTTTATTTTCTTGCTTATTTATTTCCAACTCGTGCTGACCTTCAGTAAACTGCTCTGTCTCTATTGATAGTTCCAGTGTAACTTTCTCTGAGGTAGTATTCCAACATATTTTTTTAACTCCTCCTGTTTTTCCAGCACAATGCATTGATTTTTCAGAGTCTTTCAGGGAAGCAACTTCTTTCAGAACCTTTTTTGCCTGCCTTGTCCCAGTTTTTCTAACTCACCTTTGGCAAGAACATTTCATCGTGGAATAAGTTAATTTTCTATTTGCAGGTTTTGTTGCTTTTGGGTTACATCAGATAACTCACAGTCACCTACTTGCTTTGCACTGCCTCCCTGTTGTTGCAGTTTGGGTCAAAGTTGATTAATCTTTCTGTTTTTAAAGCCTTTCGGCTGCTTCTCAGCATCTGCACTAAACTCTTCGGCTCATGTACTAAATTGTGCTGACATGGTCTGCGACCATCTTATGGTTTGTTTGTGTATTGCTTCCCTTTCCCTGGGGTCTCCATGCCCTTTTGGTGCTATAATGGGGCTTTTCTATACCCCTTTTTTAAGGTCTGCACTCTCCACAACTTGGTGTTAAAAATACTTGTCAAAATGTTTTAATACCTCACTAAATCTAAACCTTGTCTTATGATTATCTCATCAGCAACATCACCAAATAAGCACAATAATGTATTAACTTGCACTTCCCCGGATTTCCTACTTAAACCTGATATACTGTAACTTTAAAATTTTCTTCTCCATGGCACCCAATTTTGCATCTGGTTTGGCCCTTACAAATTGATCTGGTAGTTTGAACTTACTGTCCCTGATTGTTTTTCAGAATGGGGAAGTGGCGCATTAATTGTTTTTCAAGATGGCACTGCAGTAACCATTTTATTTTCTACTTCTGCAGGCTCGCACTGCGATCTCAAATCTGTCTTTTAAACTTTGTGATTCTGTAGGAAACCTTTTAAACTGGAAGTTTTGGCCAGCAATTTACTTCTTTGAGCTTGGAAAATTGATTTTTTAAGGTGATTTCTTTTGCTCTGCCTTCTGTTGTAATTTTTTCATTCACTGAACCCAGATGTCATGTAATTGCATGGAACCATCTACAACATTCTTTTTTTTTAACAAACAATTTTATTGAGGTATTTTTTGGCATTGTAAACAGTTACAGATTACAGAAATATGCAAACATCAACAGAAAACCAACACTTCAACCAAACCATAATGCACATACCCGCTCCTCTCCCATAGACACTATCCTCCTATTTATCCCTCCTACTCTACTCTCCCCCGCACCCCCCCCCCCCCCCCGCCCCCGCTGATGTTTACTCTCCCGCGAAGAAGTCAATGAATGGTTGCCACCTTCGGGCGAACCCCAGTACAGATCCCCTCAAGGCGAACTTGATTTTTTCCATACCCAGAAAACTTGACATGTCCGAAAGCCATAATCCGGTCTTCGGGGGTTTTGAGTCCCTCCATGCCAGCAGTATTCATCGCCGGGCTATTAGGGAAGCAAAGGCCAAAACATCTGCCTCTTCCTCCCCCTGGACTCCCGGGTCTTCCGAAACCCCGGACTCATCACCACCCGGGACATGACCCCTGCAAATCCCTCCCAGTAACCCCTAAACTTAGGTCATGCCCAAAACATGTGAACGTGGTTCGCTGGTCCTCCCGCGCATCTAGCGCACTTGTCCTCTACCCCAAAGACTTTGCTCATCCGAGCTACCGTCATGTGGGCCCGGTGAATGACCTTAAACTGAATCAGGCTGAGCCTGGCACATGTTGCGGTTGAGTTTACCCTGCTCGGGGCTTCCGCCCACAGCCCGTCCTCCATCGCCCCGCCGAGCTCCTCCTCCCGTTTGAGTTTCAGTTCCTCCGTCAGGGACTGTTCCCCCTTCATGAGCACCTTGTAAATATCCGAGACTTTACCCTCTCTTCCTTCTCCTCGAGAGACTATTCTGTCCTGGATCTCTATTGGCGGGAGGCGTGGGAAGGATGGGACCTGTCTGCGTACAAAGTCCCGCGCCTGTAAGTACCTAAAGTCATTTCCCCTTTCCAGCCCAGCTTTCTCCTCGAAATCCCTCAAACTCGCAAAGTTCCCCTCCAGGAACATATCGCCCACCCTCCTCAGCCCCGCCCGCCGCCATGTTCGAAACCCTCCATCCATGTTCCCGGGGGGGAATCGATGGTTATCACAAACTGGAGCCCAGACCGACGCACCCACCTCCCTTGCATGCTTTCTCCACTGGCCCCAAATCCGCAAGGCCGCCCCTACTACCGGGCTGGTGGAGTACCTGGCCGGCGCAAGCGATAGGGGAGCCGTGACTAGGGCTGCCAAACTGGTGCCCCTGCACGAAGCCACCTCCACCCGCTCGCAGATAGTCCCCGTATCCACCATCCACTTCCTTAGCATGGCCATGTTAGCCGCCCAGTAGTAGTTTAAAATTAAAAAAAAAAAATTTATAAGGTTTTCATAAAATATCAACAACAAAATGAAAAAGGAACCCAACAGGGTTAAGTACAAGACACAGTCCAGAAAAGCAACCCTCCGTACCCCACCCCCTCCCCCTGTACATAAATAATAAATTAACATTAACACCCCGACTTAACACAACAGGTGTATACACCCCCTCAGACCCTCCAGTGTAAATAACAAAAACAAAAAGTAAAGTAAACTCCCCCCCTCACCCCTCGAGTTGCTGCTGCCATTGACCAATGTCTACCGTTCTGCCAGGAAGTCTAAGAACAGTTGCCACCGCCTAAAGAACCCTTGTACCGACCCTCTCAAGGCGAATTTCACCCTCTCCAACTTAATAAACCCCGCCATATCGTTGATCCAGGATTCCACGCTTGGGGGCCTCGCATCCTTCCACTGAAGAAGAATCCTTCGCCGAGCTACCAGGGATGCAAAGGCCAGAATACCGGCCTCTTTCGCCTCCTGCACTTCTGGCTCCTCTGCGACCCCAAATATTGCGAGCCCCCAGCCCGGTTTGACCCTGGATCCTCCCACCCTCGACACAGTCCTCGCTACGCCCTTCCAAAGTTCAACCAGCGCTGAGCACGCCCAGAACATATGGGTGTGATTTGCTGGGCTCCCTGAGCACCTAACACACCTGTCCTCACTCCCAGAAAACTGGCTCATCCTTGTCCCGGTCATGTGTGCCCTGTGCAGCACCTTAAACTGTATGAGGCTGAGCCTCGCGCATGATGAGGAAGAGTTCACCCTCCCTAGAGCATCTGCCCACGTTCCTTCCTCAATATCCTCTCCCAACTCCTCCTCCCACTTACCTTTCACCTCCACCACCGAGGCCTTCTCCTCCTCCTGCATCACCTGGTAAGTTTCCGAGATCTTCCCCACTCCCACCCAACCCCCCGAGAGCACCCTGTCCTGTACTGTGTGTGGCAGCAGCCGGGGGAATTCCACCACCTGCCGCCTGGCAAATGCCCTTACCTGTAAGTACATGAAGGTGTTCCCCGGGGGGGAGCCCGTACTTCTCCTCCAGCTCACCCAGGCTCCCGAACTTCCCGTCAACAAACAGGTCCCCCAACCTCAGTATCCCTGCCCTGTGCCACCCCGAAAACCCTCCACCTGTTCTCCCTGGGACGAACCGGTGGTTCCCCCGTATTGGGGTCCACACCGAGACCCCCACTTCTCCCCCTGTGCCGCCTCCACTGCCCCCAGAATTTGAGGGCAGCCGCCACCACCGGGCTCGTGGTATACTTCCTTGGAGGGAACGGCAGCGGTGCCGTTGCCAGCGCCCCCAGACTCGTACCCACACAAGACACCGTCTCCAGCCTCTTCCATGCAGCCCCCTCCCCCTCCATCACCCACTTGCGCACCATCGTCGCATTGGCGGCCCAGTAGTACCCACAGAGGCTGGGCAGCGCCAGCCCCCCCCCCTATCTCTACTCCGCTCCAGGAACACCCTTCTCACCCTCGGAGTCCCTTGCGCCCACACAAACCCCATTATACTCCTGTTAACCCGCCTGAAAAAAGCCTTCGGGATAAACACGGGGTGGCACTGGAACAGGAACAAAAACCTTGAGAGCACCGTCATTTTGACTGACTGCACCCTACCCGCCAGGGACAGCGGCAACGCGTCCCACCTCTTGAACTCCTCCTCCATTTGCTCCACCAGCCTTGTGAAATTAAGCCTATGCAGGGCCCCCCAGCTCCTGGCCACCTGGACCCCCAAATACCTGAAGTTCCTCTCCGCCCTTTTTAGTGGGAGCTCACCAATCCCCCTCTCCTGGTCCCCTGGGTGAACCACGAACAGCTCGCTCTTCCCCATGTTGAGCTTGTACCCCGAGAAATCCCCGAATTCCCTAAGGATCCGCATTACCTCCGGCATTCTCCCCACCGGGTCCGCCACATATAGCAGCAAGTCGTCCGCATAGAGCGATACCCTATGCTCCTCCCCGCCCCGCACCAACCCCCTCCAGTTCCTTGACTCCCTCAGTGCCATAGCCAGGGGTTCAATCGCCAGTGCGAAGAGCAGGGGGGACAGGGGACACCCCTGTCTCGTCCCTCGGTGCAACCGAAAGTACTCGGACCTCCTCCTGTTTGTGGCCACACTTGCCATCGGGATCTCATACAACAGCCTGACCCACCTGACAAACCCCTCCCAAACCGAAACCTCTTCAGCACCTCCCACAGGTACCCCCACTCTATCGAAGGCTTTCTCAGCGTCCATCGCCACCACTATCTCCGCCTCCCCCTCCCTCGTCGGCATCATAACATTCAAAAGCCTCCGCACATTCGCGTTCAACTGCCTCCCCTTCACAAACCCCGTCTGGTCTTCATGGATGATCTGCGGCACACAATCCTCAATCCTCGTGGCTATGACCTTCGCCAGCACCTTGGCATCTACGTTTAGCAACAAAATCGGCCTGTAAGACCCACATTGCAGAGGATCCTTGTCCCGCTTCAGGATCAAGGAGATCAGTGCCCGGGACATCGTCGGGGCAAAGCCCCCCCCCTCCCTTACATAGATTACATAGAACATACAGTGCAGAAGGAGGCCATTCGGCCCATCGAGTCTGCACCGACCCACATTAATCCCTCACTTCCACCTTATCCCCGCAACCCAATAACCCCTCCCAACCCTTATGGACACTACGGGTAATTTAGCGTGGCCAATCCACCTAACCTGCACGTCTTTGGACTGTGGGAGGAAACCGGAGCACCCGGAGGAAACCCACGCAGACACAGGGAGGACATACAGACTCCGCACAGACAGTGACCCAGCAGGGAATCAAACCTGGGACCCTGGCGCTGTGAAGCCACAGTGCTAATCACTTGTGCTACCTTGCTTCATTGAAGGTCCTAACTAACAGCGGGCCCAACAGGTCCATATATTTTTTATAGAATTTGACCGGGAAACCGTCCGGCCCCGGTGCCTTCCCCGCCTGCATGCTTCCTATCCCTTTGGTCAGCTCCTCCAGCCCAATCGGGGCCCCCAATCCCACCACCAGTCCCTCCTCCACCTTCAGAAACCTCAATTGGTCCAGAAAGCGGCCCATCCCTCCCTCCCTCAGTGGGGGCTTGGACCGGTACAGTTCCTCATAAAAGTCCCTGAAGACCCCATTGATGCCAACCCCACTCCGCACCACACTCCCTCCCCTGTCCTTAACTCCCCCGATCTCCCTAGCTGCGTCCCGCTTCCGAAGCTGATGCGCCAGCATCCGGCTTGCCTTTTCCCCATACTCGTAAATCGCCCCCTGGGCCTTCCTCCACTGCACCTCCGCCTTCCTTGTGGTCACCAGGTTGAATTCGGCCTGGAGGCTGCGCCTCTTCCTCAACAATCCTTCCTCGGGCACCTCCGCATACCTCCTGTCTACCCTCAACATCTCCCCCACCAGCCTCTCCCTCTCCCCCCGCTCCCTCCTCTCCTTGTGGGCCCTAATGGAGATCAGCTCTCCCCTAACCACCGCCTTCAGCGCCTCCCATACCATCCCCTTGGACCTCCCCATTATCGTTGGCCTCCAGATACCTCTCTATACTTCCTCGGACCCGCTCGCTCACCTCCTCGTCCGCGAACAGCCCCACCTCCAAGCGCCACAACGGGCGCTGGTCCCTCTCCTCCCCCAGCTCTAAGTCCACCCAATGCGAGGCGTGGTCCTCAGTATCCTCTACTCTCGCTATCAGCGCCCTGCTCAAAATAAAAAAGTCGATCCGGGAATAAGCCTTATGGACATGTGAGAAGAATGAAAATTCCCTAGCCCCCGGCCTTGCAAATCTCCAAGGGTCCACCCCTCCCATTTGGTCCATAAATCCCCTCAACACTCTAGCCGCCGCCAGCTTCCTACCCGTCCTAGACCTGGAGCGATCTAGTGCCGGATCCAACACCGTGTTAAAGTCTCCCCCCATTATCAGTCCCCCACTTCCAAGTCTGGGATCCGACCCAACATGCGCCGCATAAAACCCGCATCGTCCCAGTTCGGGGCATACACATTGACCAGTACCACCCTCTCTCCCTGCAGCTTACCACTTACCATTACGTACCTACCACCATTATCTGCCACAATGCTCGACGCCTCGAATGACACCTTCTTTCCCACCAAGATCGCCACCCCTCGATTTTTGGCATCCAGCCCCAAATGAAACACCTGACCTACCCACCCTTTCCTCAATCTTACCTGGTCTGCCACCTTCAGGTGTGTCTCCTGGAGCATAACCACATCCGCCTTGAGCCCCTTCAGGTGCGCAAACACGCGGGCCCGCTTGACCGGCCCGTTTAGTCCCCTTACATTCCAGGTTATCAGCAGGATCAGGGGGCAACCCGCTCCCCCTCCCCCGCCGACTAGCCATAACCCCTCCTCGTTGGCCGCCACGCGCCCGCACCCCATGCCCGGCCCGTTCCCCACGGCGACAGACCCCCCCCCACTCGCTCCAGCTCCCTCTTGACCATAGCAGCAGCAGCAGCTACTTGATCCCCCCCCCCCCCCCCCCCCCCCCCCCACCCGGCTTGGACTTATCCTAGCTGTTTTACTCCACCCATTGCACTTCCACAAGTCAACTGACTCCTGCTGACCCCGGCCACTCCCGCCTCTCCTTCGACTCCTCCCATTGTGTGACACACCCTCCTCTTCCGTTCCCCATCCGCAGGCTCCCCCCCTCCCCCTTCCATCCTAAGCGCGGGAAACAACCCTCGCTTCCCCGCCCCGGCCCCACCCCCCTCCAGTCTTCAGCACGGGAAAAAGCCCGCGCTTTCCACCTACCCGACCCCGCCACCTCTGACGCAGTTCCTTTTACAGGCCCAGTCCCCTCACCCCCGACTCGTGCCTCCCCCTCCCCCGTGGGACCCCATCTCACCGCCGGCCATCCACCACTGTTCCATTTGCTTACCTCCCTCCAAGAGCCCCCCCCGACCAACCCAACCAAAACAGTGCCCAACCCGCCCCAACCACCCTCACCGGACCAGAAAGAGAAAAGAAAAAAAAACAAGAGCAAAGGACCCCCCCTCAAAAAGTAACTTATCAACCACAATCCCCAAACGCCCATCCCGATCCTCAATCTGTGTTCAACTTCTCGGCCTGAACAAAGGCCCACGCCTCCTCCTGAGACTCAAAATAATGGTGCCAGTCCTTGTAGGTAACCCACAGCTGCCCCGGTTGCAACATGCCAAACTTCACCCCCTTCCTGTGCAGCACCGCCTTTGCTCGATTGTACCCGGCCCTCCTCTTCGCCACCTCCGCACTCCAGTCCTGATATATCCGAACCTCCCGCTGCTCCTCTCCTTCTTGGCCCACTTGAGCACACACTCCCGGTCGACGAACCGATGGAACCGCACCAGCACCGCCCACGGAGGCTCGTTAGCATTGGGCCTCCTCGCCAACACTCCATGGGCCCCTTCCAGCTCCAGGGGCCCCTGGAAGGACCCCGCTCCCATCAGCGAGTTCAACATGGTGACCACGTCCGACCCCTCCAGCCCCTCCGGGAGGCCCAGAATCCGCAGATTCTTCTGCCTCAACTGATTCTCCATCTCCTCGAACCGCTCCTGCCATTTCTTGTGGAACGCCTCGTGCGCCTCCACCTTTACCACCAGGCCTAAGATCTCGTCCTCGTTGTCGGAGATCTTTTGTCGGGCCTCGCGGATCGCCACCCCTGGGCCGTCTGGGTCTCCAGCAGCTTATCAATAGAAGCCTTCATCGGCTCAAGCAGGTCCGCTTTAATCTCTCTGAAGCAGCGCTGGATATCCTCCTGTTGCTCCTGCGCCCACTGCATCCACGCTGCCTGGTCTCCGCCCGCCGCCATTTTGTTCTTCTTCCCTCGCACCTTCTTCGGGTCCACCACCACCATTTTAGTCGCCCCGCTCCTGGTAAAAGCCAAATACTATCGGTGAATTGTTGTAATCTCCTTCCCACACTGGGAAACGTCGAAAAAGTGCCATTGGGGGCCCTGAAAAGAGCCCAAAAGTCAGTTTTTTGCAGGAGCCGCCAAATGTGCGACTTAGCTCCGCATCGCCACAACCAGAAGTCCCAGCCGCCCAGTAGTAGTTGATCAGACTCGGCAATGCCAGTCCCCCCTCGCTGCGGCTCCTTTCAAGCATCGCCTTCCTCACCCGCGGGGATTTTCCCGCCCAGACAAAGCTCATGATGATTTTGCCGGTCCTTTTGAAGAAGGACCGTGGGATAAAGATCGGGAGGCACTGGAAGATGAACAGAAATCTAGGGAGGATTGTCACCTTTACAGTCTGCACCCTCCCCGCCAGTGACAGCGGGAGTGCATTCCATCTCCGAAACTCCCTCTTCATTTGTTCCACCACCCTAGTCAAATTTAACTTGTGTAACCTGCCCCAGTCTCGTGCCACCTGCATCCCCAAGTACCGGAAACTTTCCCCAACCAGCCTAAATGGCAGCTCCTTCAGCATTCTTTCAGCTACTCTGGTTAAACAATCAGTATGCTCTACCTGATTAGTGCCCTGTTTATTTTTTAAAAGGTTAGTTCAACATTTTTATGAACTTTGCTCATCCTTTTTGTGATCTGGTTAGGTCCTTTGACTTTGCATTCGATCAGGTCTGCCAATTGTATTTTCCCTGAACTTTTCTCCACTTTTTGTGATCCGACCAGTCCTTTATGTCCCTGTGTGATCATGTTTGGCTTTTTGCTCAGCACTTTTGTGATCTGGCTAACTTTGACTCTGCATTTGGTCAGGTTTGACAATGGACCTCCATGTGCTATGGTGGAGTCCTTCCCAGCTGCACAGTGGATCTTTCTTCTTTCTTCTGCCCTTCAGCCTCCATACTTGCAATGGAGTTTTCTTTCGGCAATCTTCAGCTGTGTCTTCAAATTAGATGCGCTTCGCTCAGGTAATTCTTTACAATTTCATATCTTGGGATTTTGGGGTCTTGCATTTGTTTGGGAATTTTGGAGTCCTTCACTTGCTGCCACCATGTTGTAAAGTTATTATTAAAAAAAAAATTAAAATTATTTTTCATCAAATATACATCCAACAACAGATAACCAACAGTAACAAATACAATGTCAATCCCCTGACCACAACTCCTTTATCCTACAAGCCCCACAAACAACCCCCAACATCTAAAATACAAAACAAGAAAGAAAAAAGAATCCACGGTTATCCCATACATAATCACCAACAACCTATACATTCTAACACCCCCTAATGTTCAATATTATCCAATTATGTTGAGAAGTTATTTGGTGTCTCACCAAGGAGTACAGTAATCTCCATTAGTGTCACAAGTAGGCTTACACTATACTGCAATGAAGTATCTGGATGGTTGTGTGGTTGAGCATATACTGTTTATTGTTAACACTAACTATAGACATACATCCAAGGTATAGCTCTTTCTCGGCACTATCTTAATTTCAAAAAAGAATCTTTATTGTTACATTAACAAGGCAATGAAGTTACTGTGAAAAGTAACATTCCGGCGCCTGTTCGGGTACATGGAGGGAGAATTCACAATGTCCAAATTACCTAACAGCACGTCTTTCGGGACTTGTGGGAGGAAACAGGAGCACCCAGAGGAAACGCACGCAAACACAGGGAGAACGTGCAGATGCCACACAGACAGCGACCCAAGCCGGGAATCGAACCTGGAACTGTGAAGCAACAGTGCTAACCAAGGCCCTTCATGCCGATGTCTCTCAGACTTTCTCGACACACAGTCTATCATGTGATCTTCTGCATCATAACGTGGGCGGTACTGTTTTGAAGTTTGTGGAGGACTACAAGGTTCACATACACTCTGAATGTGTGAGTGTGGGTAGATATAGGCAGGAGCACAGGCTATTCAACATAAAGCATCAAATGGTAAACATTATGAGGAATTTGAGTCATGAAATATGATAAATGTATCATGTTTGAGAATCATAGACAATTTTGGGCTGATGGTTCCCAAATGTTCCATCATTTCATGTCTGGTTCTGTTGTAGATAAAGTGTGGTTTGGAAAATATTTTTATTGAAGTTTTCATTTCATAAAACACAATATAAACAAATCCATACAAACAAAATACCTTTTACAACCCCCTGAAGAGAAAAAGAACCCCTAACCTTCGACCTCCCCACCCCCTCCCAACCCACTGACTGTGATCAATTCCTAAAGATAATAGACAAAGATTGCCACCTCCAGCTGACCCGGGGCTACCAAGACAGCCACCACCTCTATCCCTTGGATGAGACACTTACAAGCCCTTAGTCCCAGTCAAATCCACCCACCCCTACAGGCCCACTTCCCCCATACCCCTGGAAAAAACGTTCCGAACCTTGCTCAAGCAGGTCCAACAAATCGTAGCCCCCCCCCAACTCAATCCCATTCACGAGCTGACATTTACAGCTAGCAAAGGTAAATCCCCCACCCAGGATGTATGCTCAAAGAACAAAGAAAAAGGACGCCTCTCAGCCCATACGGGCTCTGGATGTACAACCAAAACTCAACACCCTTACAACATATAAACTCCCCCAGGGGACCAATCAAATCCACTTTTTAGTTTTTTAATTTTCCCAATTAAGGGGCAATTTAGCGTGGCCAATCCACCTACCCTGTACATCTTTGGGTTGTGGGGGTGAGACCCACGCAGACACGGGCAGAATGTGCAAACTCCACACCGACAGTGACCCGAGGCCAGGAGCGAACCTGGGTCCTCAGTGCCGTGAGGCAGTAGTGCTAACCACTGTGCCGCAATACCACCCCATAAATCGAATCCACTTAATCAAGTCCAAGTCAATGCTCCTTGACAAAAGCCTCTGCCTTCTCCGACATATCGAAAACACGATCGTTTGACTGAAAAATCACTCTCAGCCTCGCCGGGTACACACTCCATACCAGACTCCACTCCTGAATAACACTGACTTTGCCTTATTAAAAGTTGCACACCGCTTCGCCAACTCTGCTCCAACATCTTGGTATACCCTGATGATGCAATATTCCCACCTTGAATCCCAATTCACTTTGGCCCATTGAAGAACCCGCTCCTTCACCTGGAGTCTGTGGAATTCAATAATCATACTCCGCGGTGACTCATCCAACTCTGGAGGGGACAATCACGCCCCCACCCCCACAGAGCTTGGCAGACATCTGAGAAAAGTACTCAGTCGACTTAGGGCCCCTCACCCCCTCCGGCAACCCCATGATTCTGAGGTTCTGTCTCCTCGACCTGTTCTCCAAGTCAGCCACCTTTGCCCTTGTCTACCATGTGTGTCTGTGTAGAGGGTGGTGGCGAATTAAAGAGAGGGGATTAGGAATTAGATAATAATTAACCTGTGATATGTGCTGCAGATTTAATTATTGTTGTTATTAATGAAATTAATTGTGAGGGCAGCACGGCGGCGCAGTGGTTAGCCCTGCTGCCTCACGGCGCCGAGGTCCCAGGTTCGATCCCAGCTCTGGGTCACTGTCCGTGTGCAGTTTGCACATTCTCCCCGTGTTTGCGTGGGTTTCACCCCCACAACCCAAAGATGTGCAGGGTAGGTGGATTGGCCACACTAAATTGCCCCTCAATTGGAAAAAATTAATTGGGTACTCATTATTTTGAAAAATTAATTGTGTTTAAATCCACAAACCTGGTGGCTGTAGATATTGGGAAGCCCAGGGCCAAAGACTTCGGGTGTTTTTCTAAGAATTATGTATGAATTTCAATAGTGTTACAACTCTGGGTCAAGTGGGGCTGGAATTGACTGCGCTTTAGCCCAGGGGGGTCTTAACAACTGGTTTATTAATATTATATATAAGGTTACAGAGTAGGCTTGTCTCTCATGAGTACATAGGAACATAGGAGCAGGAGTAGGACATTTCGCACTTTGAGCCTTTTCCACATTCAATACAATCCCGGATGATCATCCACTTCAATGGCTTTTTCCAACACTCTTCCCATATCCCTGAATAAGGATAATTATAGAGGATGTTAAAAACAGAGGGTTTTTATTTCGTAATTGGCGATCGGGCGGAGAATCCCTTCTGACACCCGAATCGGGGGCAGCATCGGATTAATGCTGGTTTTTGAGTCTCCGCCCCCTCGGAAATGATATCATCACGTCGCGCGCCATTGAAATGGTGTTGGCACGTCATCGGAGGGTCCTTTGCGATGCTCCGCTCCCGGTGGGCGGACTGTGTCCAGCGCCACCATACTCGGCCTGGATCCGTGCCACTGGCCCGGGGTGGGTGGGCGCGAGGCAAGGGGGGACAAGGGATGAGGTGGGCGAGGCGGGACAATGGGGGGCAAGGGGGACGGGGGGGGGGCAAGGGGGACGGGGGGCAAGGGGGACGGGGGGGGGCAAGGGGGACGGGGGGGGGCTAGGGGGACGGGGGGGGGCTAGGGGGACGGGGGGGGCTAGGGGGACGGGGGGGGCTAGGGGGACGGGGGGGGCTAGGGGGACGGGGGGGGCTAGGGGGACGGGGGGGCTAGGGGGACGGGGGGGCTAGGGGGACGGGGGGGGCTAGGGGGACGGGGGGGGCTAGGGGGACGGGGGGGGCTAGGGGGACGGGGGGGGCTAGGGGGACGGGGGGGGCTAGGGGGACGGGGGGGGCTAGGGGGACGGGGGGGGCTAGGGGGACGGGGGGGGCTAGGGGGACGGGGGGGGGCTAGGGGGACGGGGGGGGCTAGGGGGACGGGGGGGGCTAGGGGGACGGGGGGGGCTAGGGGGACGGGGGGGCTAGGGGGACGGGGGGGCTAGGGGGACGGGGGGGCTAGGGGGACGGGGGGGCTAGGGGGACGGGGGGGCTAGGGGGACGGGGGGGCTAGGGGGACGGGGGGGCTAGGGGGACGGGGGGGCTAGGGGGACGGGGGGGCTAGGGGGACGGGGGGCTAGGGGGACGGGGGGGCTAGGGGGACGGGGGGGCTAGGGGGACGGGGGGGGGCTAGGGGGACGGGGGGGGGCTAGGGGGACGGGGGGGCTAGGGGGACGGGGGGGGCAAGGGGGACGGGGGGGGCAAGGGGGGACGGGGGGGGCAAGGGGGACAGGGGGGCAAGGGGGACGGGGGGGGCAAGGGGGGACGGGGGGGGCAAGGGGGACGGGGGGGGGCAAGGGGGACGGGGGGGGCAAGGGGGACGGGGGGGGCAAGGGGGACGGGGGGGGCAAGGGGGACGGGGGGGGCAAGGGGGACGGGGGGGGCAAGGGGGACGGGGGGGCAAGGGGGACGGGGGGGCAAGGGGGACGGGGGGGCAAGGGGGACGGGGGGGGAAAAGGGGGACGGGGGGGGAAAAGGGGGACGGGGGGGAAAAGGGGGACGGGGGGGGAAAGGGGGACGGGGGGGCAAGGGGGACAGGGGGGCAAGGGGGACGGGGGGGGCAAGGGGGACAAGGGGGACGGGGGGGGGAAAAGGGGGACGGGGGGGGAAAAGGGGGACGGGGGGGGAAAGGGGGACGGGGGGGGAAAGGGGGACGGGGGGGCAAGGGGGGGGACGGGGGGGCAAGGGGGACGGGGGGGGGCAAGGGGGACGGGGGGGGCAAGGGGGACGGGGGGGCAAGGGGGACGGGGGGGGCAAGGGGGACGGGGGGGGCAAGGGGGACGGGGGGGGCAAGGGGGACGGGGGGGGCAAGGGGGACGGGGGGGGCAAGGGGGACGGGGGGGGCAAGGGGGACGGGGGGGGCAAGGGGGACGGGAGGGGGGCAAGGGGGACGGGAGGGGGGCAAGGGGGACGGGAGGGGGGCAAGGGGGACGGGAGGGGGGCAAGGGGGACGGGGGGGCAAGGGGGACAAGGGGGACGGGGGGCAAGGGGGACGGGGGGGCAAGGGAAGGGCAAGGGGAGGGGAGGGCGAAGGGAGGGGAAGGCAAGGGATGGGCGAGGGGAGGGGAAGGAGAGCAAGGGAAGAGAGAGGGGAGGAACGGGAGGCGGAGGTTAGGAATGGGAGGGCGAGGGCAAATGGAGGAGGGGAGGTGGAGGAAGGGGAAGTGGAGGAAGGGGAGGTGGAGGGCCAGGGCGGAGTGGAAGGGACGGGGAGGGGAGAGGGTAGGTGGAGGACGAGGGCGAGGGGGGAGTGGAAGGGAGGGGGAGGGAGGAGAGGGAGGGGAGGGGAGGGGAGGGGAGGGGAGGGGAGGGGAGGTGAGGGGAGAGAAGGGGGGAGGGGAGGGGGGACAGGAGGGGAGGGAGGAGGGGAGAGGAGGGGAGAGGAAAGGAGGGGAGGGGAGGGGAGGGGAAGGGGAGGGGAGGGGGGAGGGGGGAGGGGGGAGGGGGGAGGGGGAGGGGAGGGGGAGGGGAGGGGGACAGGAGGGGAGGGAGGAGGGGAGAGGAGGGAGGGAGGAGGGGGAGGGGAGGGGGAGGGAGCGAGGGCGGAGGGAAGGGGAGGGCGGAGGGAAGGGGAGGGCCGAGGGGGGGTGGGGAGGGGGGTAGGGGAGGGGGGACAGGGAAGGAGGGAGGGGGGGCAGGGAATGGGGGGGGGCAGGGAAGGAGGGGGGCAGGGAAGGAGGGGGGCAGGGAAGGAGGGAGGTGAGGCAGGGAAGGAGTGAGTGGGGGGCAGGAAAGGAGGAACAGGGCAAGGGAGTGAGGGGGCAGGGGAGGGTGGGGGAGGGAGAGGGGACAGGGGAGGGAGGGGGGCAGGGGAGAGAGGGGGTCAGGGAAGGCAGGAGGGAGGGGGTCAGGGAAGGAAGGAGGGGAGCAGGGAAGGAGGGACGGGGGCAGGGAAGGAGGGACGGGGGCAGGGAAGGAGGGACGGGGGCAGGGAAGGAGGGACGGGGGCAGGGAAGGAGGGACGGGGCAGGGAAGGAGGGACGGGGGCAGGGAAGAAGGGACGGGGGCAGGGAAGGAGGGGCGGGGGGCAGGGGAGGGAGGGGGCAGGGGAGGGAGGGGGGCAGGGGAGAAAGAGGGGGCAGGGGAGAAAGAGGGGGCAGGGGAGGGAGAGGGGGCATGGGAGGGAGGGGGAGGGGGGCAGGGAAGGAAGGAGGGGGGGATCAGGGAAGGAAGGAGAGGGGCAGGAAAGGAAGGAGGGGGGCAGGGAAGGAAGGGGGGGCAGGGAAGGAAGGAGGGTGGCAGGTAAGGAAGGAGGGGGGCAGGGAAGGAAGGAGGGAGGGGGGCAGGGAAGGAAGGAGGGAGGGGGGCAGGGAAGGAGGGAGGGGGCAGGGAAGGAGGGAGGGGGCAGGGAAGGAGGGAGGGGGGCAGGGAAGGAGGGAAGGGGGAGGCAGGGAAGGAGGGAGGGGGAGGCAGGGAAGGAGGGAGGGGGGCAGGGAAGGAGGGAGGGGGGCAGGGAAGGAGGGAAGGGGGAGGCAGGGAAGGAGGGAGGGGGAGGCAGGGAAGGGAAGGAGGAAGGGGGGGCAGGGAAGGAGGGAGGGGGGCAGGGAAAGAGGGAGGGGGGCAGGGAAAGAGGGAGGGGGGCAGGGAAGGAGGGAGGGGGGCAGGGAAGGAGGGAGGGGGGCAGGGAAGGAGGGAGGGGGGCAGGGAAGGAGGGGGTGGCAGGGAAGGAGGGGTTGGCAGGGACGGAGGGGGTGGCAGGGACGGAGGGGGTGGCAGGGAAGGAGGGGGGGCAGGGAAGGAGGGGGGGCAGGGAAGGAGGGGGGGGCAGGGAAGGAGGGGGGGGCAGGGAAGGAGGGGGGGGCAGGGAAGGAGGGGGGCAGGGAAGGAGGGTGGGGGCATGGAAGGAGGGTGGGGGCAGGGAAGGAGGGTGGGGGCAGGGAAGGAGGGTGGGGGCAGGGAAGGAGGGTGGGGGCAGGGAAGGAGGGTGGGGGCAGGGAAGGAGGGTGGGGGCAGGGAAGGAGGGTGGGGGCAGGGAAGGAGGGTGGGGGCAGGGAAGGAGGGTGGGGGCAGGGAAGGAGGGTGGGGGCAGGGAAGGAGGGTGGGGGCAGGGAAGGAGGGTGGGGGCAGGGAAGGAGGGTGGGGGCAGGGAAGGAGGGTGGGGGCAGGGAAGGAGGGTGGGGGCAGGGAAGGAGGGTGGGGGCAGGGAAGGAGGGTGGGGGCAGGGAAGGAGGGTGGGGGCAGGGAAGGAGGGTGGGGGCAGGGAAGGAGGGTGGGGGCAGGGAAGGAGGGTGGGGGCAGGGAAGGAGGGTGGGGGCAGGGAAGGAGGGTGGGGGCAGGGAAGGAGGGTGGGGGCAGGGAAGGAGGGTGGGGGCAGGGAAGGAGGGTGGGGGCAGGGAAGGAGGGTGGGGGCAGGGAAGGAGGGTGGGGGCAGGGAAGGAGGGTGGGGGCAGGGAAGGAGAGTGGGGGCAGGGAAGGAGGGTGGGGGCAGGGAGGGAGGGGGGCAAGGGAGGGAGGGGGGGCAGAGGAGGGAGGGGGCAGAGGAGGAATGGGGGCAGAGGAGGGAGGGGGCAGAGGAGGGAGGGGGCAGAGGAGGGAGGGGGCAGAGGAGGGAGGGGGGCAGAGGAGGGAGGGGGCAGAGGAGGGAGGGGGGCAGAGGAGGGAGGGGGGCAGAGGAGGGAGGGGGGCAGAGGAGGGAGGGGGCAGAGGAGGGAGGGGGCAGAGGAGGGAGGGGGCAGAGGAGGGAGGGGGCAGAGGAGGGAGGGGGCAGAGGAGGGAGGGGGCAGAAGAGAGAGGGGGGCAGAGGAGGGAGGGGGGCAGAGTAGGGAGGGGGGGCGGGGGAGGGAGGGGGGCGGGGGAGGGAGGGGGGCAGGGGAGGGGGGGAGGGGGGGAGGGAGGGGGGAGGTAGGGAGGGGGAGGGGGAGGGAGGGGGAGGGGGGAGGGAGGGGGGAGGGAGGGGGAGGGAGGGAGGGAGGGTGGGAGGGGAGGGAGGGGGGGAGGAGGGAGGGAGGGGGGAGGGGGAGGGAGGGGGAGGGGGGAGGGAGGGGGGAGGGAGGGGGGAGGGGGAGGGAGGGGGGAGGGAGGGAGGGGGGAGGGAGGGAGGGGGGAGGGAGGGAGGGGGGAGGGAGGGGGGAGGGGGGAGAGGGAGGGGGGGGGAGGGAGGGGGGGGAGGGAGGGGGGGGAGGGAGGGGGGGAGGGAGGGGGGAGGGAGGGGGGGAGGGAGGGGGAGGGGGGGGAGGGAGGGGGAGGGAGGGAGGGAGGGAGGGAGTGGGGGAGGGAGTGGGTGGGGGAGGGAGTGGGGGGGGAGTGGGGGGGGAGGGAGGGAGGGAGGGGGGGAGGGAGGGAGGGAGGGGGGGAGGGAGGGAGGGAGGGAGGGGGGGGAGGGAGGGAGGGAGGGGGGGAGGGAGGGAGGGAGGGGGGGAGGGAGGGAGGGAGGGGGGAGGGAGGGAGGGAGGGGGGAGGGAGTGAGGGAGGGGGGAGGGAGTGAGGGAGGGAGGGGGGGAGGGAGTGAGGGAGGGAGGGGGGGAGGGAGTGAGGGAGGGAGGGGGGGGAAGGGAGGGAGGGAGGGAGGGAGGGGGGAGGGAGGGGGGAGGAGGGGGGGAGGGAGGGAGGGAGGGAGGGAGGGGGGAGGCGGGAGGGGGGAGGGGGGGAGGGGGAGGGAGGGAGGGGGGAGGGGGGGAGGGGGGGAGGGAGGGAGGGAGGGGGGGAGGGGAGGGAGGGGGGGAGGGGAGGGAGGGAGGGGAGGGAGGGAGGGGGGAGGGAGGGAGGGGGAGGGAGGGAGGGAGGGGGGGTAGGAAGGGAGGGGGGTAGGGAGGGAGGGAGAGGGGAGGGAGGGAGGGGGGGGAGGGAGGGGGGAGGGAGGGAGGGGGGGGTGGTAGGGAAGGAGGGAGGGGGGGTAGGGAAGGAGGGGGGGGGGTAGGGAAGGAGGGGGGGTAGGGAAGGAGGGAGGGGGGTAGGGAAGGAGGGAGGGGGTGTAGGGAAGGAGGGAGGGGGTTGTAGGGAAGGTGTGAGGGGGTAGGGAAGGAGGGAGGGGGGTAGGGAAGGAGGGAGGGGGGGTAGGGAAGGAGGGAGGGGGGTAAGGGAAGGAGGGGAGTAGGGAAGGAGGGAGGGGGGTAGGGAAGGAGGGAGGGGGGGTAGGGAAGGAGGGAGGGGGGGTAGGGAAGGAGGAAGGGGGGGTAGGGAAGGAGGGAGGGGGGGTAGGGAAGGAGGGAGGGGGGGTAGGGAAGGAGGGAGGGGGGGTAGGGAAGGAGGGAGGGGGGGTAGGGAAGGAGGGAGGGGGGGTAGGGAAGGAGGGAGGGGGGGGTAGGGAAGGAGGGAGGGGGGTAGGGAAGGTGGGAGAGGGGTAGGGAAGGAGGGAGGGGGGGTAGGGAAGGAGGGAGGGGGGGTAGGGAAGGAGGGAGGGGGGTAGGGAAGGAGGGAGGGGGGGGTAGGGAAGGAGGGAGGGGGGTAGGGAAGGAGGGAGGGGGGGGTAGGGAAGGAGGGAGGGGGGTAGGGAAGGAGGGAGGGGGGGTAGGGAAGGAGGGAGGGGGGCAGGGAGGGGGGTAGGGAAGGAGGGAGGGGGATAGGGAAGGAGGGAGGGGGATAGGGAAGGAGGGAGGGGGGGTAGGGAAGGAGGGAGGGGGTAGGGAAGGAGAGAAGGGGGGTAGGGAAGGAGGAGGGGGGGTAGGGAAGGAGGGAGGGGGGGTAGGGAAGGAGGGAGGGGGGGTAGGGAAGGAGGGAGGGGGGGTAGGGAAGGAGGGAGAGGGGGGTAGGGAAGGAGGGAGGGGGGTAGGGAAGGAGGGAGGGGGGTAGGGAAGGAGGGAGGGGGGTAGGGAAGGAGGGAGGGGGGTAGGGAAGGAGGGAGGGGGGTAGGGAAGGAGGGAGGGGGGGTAGGGAAGGAGGGAGGGGGGGTTGGGAAGGAGGGAGGGGGGTAGGGAAGGAGGGAGGGTGGTAGGGAAGGAGGGAGGGGGGGTAGGGAAGGAGGGAGGGGGGGTAGGGAAGGAGGGAGGGGGGGTAGGGAAGGAGGGAGGGGGGTAGGAAGGTGGGAGGGGGGGTAGGGAAGGAGGGAGGGGGGCGTAGGGAAGGAGGGAGGGGGGTAGGGAAGGAGGGAGGGGGGGTAGGGAAGGAGGAAGGGGGGGTAGGGAAGGAGGGAGAGGGGGTAGGGAAGGAGGGAGGGGGGGTAGGGAAGGAGGGAGGGGGGGTAGGGAAGGAGGGAGGGGGGGTAGGGAAGGAGGGAGGGGGGGTAGGGAAGGAGGGAGGGGGGGGGTAGGGAAGGAGGGAGGGGGGTAGGGAAGGAGGGAGGGGGAGGGTATGGAAGGAGGGAGGGGGGGTAGGGAAGGAGGGAGGGGGGGTAGGGAAGGAGGGAGGGGGGGGTAGGGAAGGAGGGAGGGGGGGTAGGGAAGGAGGGAGAGGGGTAGGGAAGGAGGGAGGGGGGGTAGGGAAGGAGGGAGGGGGGGTAGGGAAGGAGGGAGGGGGGTAGGGAAGGAGGGAGGGGGGGTAGGGAAGGAGGGAGGGGGGTAGGGAAGGAGGGAGGGGGAGGGTATGGAAGGAGGGAGGGGAGGGTAGGGAAGGAGGGAGGGGAGGGGAGGGAAGGAGGGAGGGGGGTAGGGGAAGGAGGGAGGGGGGGGGTAGGGAAGGAGGGAGGGGGGTAGGGAAGGAGGGAGGGGGGCAGGGAGGGGGGTAGGGAAGGAGGGAGGGGTATAGGGAAGGAGGGAGGGGGTAGGGAAGGAGGGAGGGGGGTAGGGAAGGAGGGAGGGGGGGTAGGGAAGGAGGGAGGGGGTAGGGAAGGAGGGAAGGGGGGGTAGGGAAGGAGGGAGGGGGGGTAGGGAAGGAGGGAGGGGGGGTAGGGAAGGAGGGAGGGTGGTAGGGAAGGAGGGAGGGGGGGGTAGGGAAGGAGGGAGGGGGTAGGGAAGGAGGGGGAGGGGGGTAGGGAAGGAGGGAGGGGGGTGGAGGAGGGGAGGGGGGTAGGGAAGGAGGGAGGGGGGTAGGGAAGGAGGGAGGGGGGTAGGGAAGGAGGGAGGGGGGGTAGGGAAGGAGGGAGGGGGGGGTAGGAAGGAGGGAGGGGGGTAGGGAAGGAGGGAGGGGGGTAGGGAAGGAGGGAGGGGGGTGGGAAGGAGGGAGGGGGGTAGGGAAGGAGGGAGGGGGGTAGGGAAGGAGGGAGGGGGGGGGTAGGGAAGGAGGGAGGGAGGTAGGGAAGGAGGGAGGGGGGGTAGGGAAGGAGGGAGGGGGGGTAGGGAAGGAGGGAGGGGGGAAGGAGGGAGGGAGGGGGGGTAGGGAAGGAGGGAGGGGGGTAGGGAAGGAGGGAGGGGGTAGGGAAGGAGGGTAGGGAAGAGGGAGGGGGGTAGGGAAGGAGGGAGGGGGGGGTAGGGAAGGAGGGAGGGGGGGTAGGGAAGGTGGGAGGGGGGGTAGGGAAGGAGGGAGGGGGGGTAGGGTTGGTGGGAGGGGGGGTAGGGTAGGAGGGAGGGGGGTAGGGAAGGAGGGAGGGGGTAGGGAAGGAGGGAGGGGGTAGGGAAGGAGGGAGGGGGGGGTAGGGAAGGAGGGAGGGGGGGTAGGGAAGGAGGGAGGGGGGGTAGGGAAGGTGGGAGGGGGGGTAGGGAGGGAGGGAGGGGGGGTAGGGAGGGAGGGTGGGGGGTAGGGAAGGAGGGAGGGGGGTAGGGAAGGAGGGAGGGGGTAGGGAAGGAGGGAGGGGGGTAGGGAAGGAGGGAGGGGGGTAGGGAAGGAGGGAGGGGGTAGGGAAGGAGGGAGGGGGGGTAGGAAAGGAGGGAGGGGGGGTAGGGAAGGAGGGTGGGGGGTAGGGAAGGAGGGAGGGGGGTAGGGAAGGAGGGAGGGGGGTAGGGAAGGAGGGAGGGAGGGTAGGGAAGGTGGGAGGGGGGGTAGGGAAGGAGGGAGGGGGGGGTAGGGAGGGGGGTAGGGAAGGAGGGAGGGGGTTGGGAAGGAGGGAGGGGGTTGGAAGGAGGGAGGGGGGGTAGGGAAGGAGGGAGGGGGGTAGGGAAGGAGGGAGGGGGTAGGGAAGGAGGGAGGGGGGTAGGGAAGGTGGGGGGGGGTAGGGAAGGAGGGAGGGGGGGTAGGAGGAGGGAGGGGGGGTAGGGAAGGAGGGAGGGGGGGGTAGGGAAGGAGGGAGGGGGGGTAGGGAAGGAGGGAGGGGGGGGTAGGGTAGGAGGGAGGGGGGTAGGGATGGAGGGAGGGGGGGTAGGGAAGGAGGGAGGGGGGTAGGGAAGGAGGGAGGGGGGGTAGGGAAGGACGGAGGGGGGGGTAGGGAAGGAGGGAGGGGGGATAGGGAAGGAGGGAGGGGGTAGGGAAGGAGGGAGGGGAGTAGGGAAGGAGGGAGGGGAGTAGGGAAGGAGGGAGGGGGGGTAGGGAAGGAGGGAGGGGGGGTAGGAAGGAGGGGGGTAGGGAAGGTGGGAGGGGGTGTAGGGAAGGAGGGAGGGGGTGTAGGGAAGGAGGGAGGGGGTGTGGGAAGGAGGGAGGGGGTGGAGGGAAGGAGGGAGGGGGTGGAGGGAGGGGGGGGTAGGGAAGGAGGGAGTAGGGAAGGAGGGGGGAGTAGGGAAGGAGGGGGGGGGTAGAGAAGGAGGGGGGGTAGGAAGGAGGGGGGGTAGGGAAGGAGGGGGGGTAGGGAAGGAGGGGGGGTAGGGAAGGAGGGGGGGTAGGGAAGGAGGGGGGGTAGGGAAGGAGGGGGGGGTAGGGAAGGAGGGGGGTAGGAAGGAGGGAGGGGGGTTCGGGAAGGAGGGAGGGGGGGTTCGGGAAGGAGGGAGGGGGGCAGGGAGGGGGTAGGGAAGGAGGGAGGGGGGCAGGGAGGGGGTAGGGAAGGAGGGAGGGGGGTAGGGAAGGAGGGAGGGGGGTAGGGAAGGAGGGAGGGGGGTAGGGAAGGAGGGAGGGGGGTAGGGAAGGAGGGAGGGGGGTAGGGAAGGAGGGAGGGGGGGTAGGGAAGGAGGGAGGGGGGGTAGGGAAGGAGGGAGGGGGGGTAGGGAAGGAGGGAGGGGGGGTAGGGAAGGAGGGAGGGGGGTAGGGAAGGAGGGAGGGGGGTAGGGAAGGAGGGAGGGGGGTAGGGAAGGATGGAGGGGGGGTAGGGGAGGGAGGGGGGTAGGGAAGGAGGGAGGGGGGGTAGGGAAGGAGGGAGGGGGGTGTAGGGAAGGAGGGAGGGGGGGTGTAGGGAAGGAGGGAGGGGGGGTGTAGGGAAGGAGGGAGGGGGGGTGTAGGGAAGGAGGGAGGGGGGGGTGTAGGGAAGGAGGGAGGGAGGGTGTAGGGAAGGAGGGAGGGGGGGTAGGGAAGGAGGGAGGGGGTAGGGAAGGAGGGAGGGGGGGGGTAGGGAGGGAGGGAGGGAGGGAGGGGGGGTAGGGAAGGAGGGAGGGGGGGTAGGGAAGGAGGAGGGGTAGGGAAGGGGGGGTAGGGAAGGGGGGGTAGGGAAGGGGGGGTAGGGAAGGGGGGTAGGGAAGGGGGGGTAGGGAAGGAGGGAGGGAGGGGGGGTAGGGAAGGAGGGAGGGAGGGGGGGTAGGGAAGGAGGGAGGGAGGGGGGGTAGGGAAGGAGGGAGGGAGGGGGGGTAGGGAAGGAGGGAGGGAGGGGGGGTAGGAAGGAGGGAGGGAGGGGGGGTAGGGAAGGAGGGAGGGGGGGGGGTAGGGAAGGAGGGAGGGAGGGGGGTAGGGAAGGAGGGAGGGAGGGGGGGTAGGGAAGGAGGGAGGGAGGGGGGGTAGGGAAGGAGGGAGGGAGGGGGGGGTAGGGAAGGAGGGAGGGAGGGGGGGTAGGGAAGGAGGGAGGGAGGGGGGGGTAGGGAAGGAGGGAGGGAGGGGGGGTAGGGAAGGAGGGAGGAGGGGGGGTAGGGAAGGAGGGAGGGAGGGGGGGGTAGGGAAGGAGGGAGGGAGGGGGGTAGGGAGGAGGGAGGGAGGGGGGGTAGGGAAGGAGGGAGGGAGGGGGGGGTAGGGAAGGAGGGAGGGGGGGTAGGGAAGGAGGGAGGGGGGTAGGGAAGGAGGGAGGGGGGTAGGGAAGGAGGGAGGGGGGGTAGGGAAGGAGGAGGGGTAGGGAAGGGGGGGTAGGGAAGGGGGGGTAGGGAAGGGGGGGTAGGGAAGGGGGGGGTAGGGAGGGGGGGGTAGGGAAGGAGGGAGGGAGGGGGGTAGGGAAGGAGGGAGGGAGGGGGGGTAGGGAAGGAGGGAGGGGGGGTAGGGAAGGAGGGAGGGGGGGTAGGGAAGGGGTGGGAGGGGGAGGGGGGGGGGTAGGGAAGGAGGGAGGGAGGGGGGGTAGGGAAGGAGGGAGGGAGGGGGGTAGGAGGGAGGGAGGGGGGTAGGAAGGAGGGAGGGAGGGGGGGTAGGGAAGGAAGGAGGGAGGGAGGGGGGGGTAGGGAAGGAAGGAGGGAGGGAGGGGGGGTAGGGAAGGAGGGAGGGAGGGGGGGTAGGGAAGGAGGGAGGGAGGGGGGGTAGGGAGGGAGGGAGGGGGGGTAGGGAGGGAGGGAGGGGGGGGTAGGGAGGGAGGGAGGGGGGGTAGGGAAGGAGGGAGGGAGGGGGGGTAGGGAAGGAGGGAGGGGGGGTAGGGAAGGAGGGAGGGAGGGGGGGTAGGGAGGGAGGGAGGGAGGGGGGGTAGGGAAGGAGGGAGGGGGGGTAGGGAAGGAGGGAGGGGGGGTAGGGAAGGAGGGAGGGGGGGGGTAGGGAAGGAGGGAGGGGGGGGTAGGGAAGGAGGGAGGGGGGGGTAGGGAAGGAGGGAGGGGGGGGTAGGGAAGGAAGGAGGGAGGGGGGGGTAGGGAAGGAGGGAGGGAGGGGGGGGGTAGGGAAGGAGGGAGGGAGGGGGGGTAGGGAAGGAGGGAGGGGGGGTAGGGAGGAGGGAGGGAGGGGGGTAGGGAAGGAGGGAGGGAGGGGGGGTAGGGAAGGAGGGAGGGAGGGGGGGTAGGGAAGGAGGGAGGGAGGGGGGGTAGGGAAGGAGGGAGGGAGGGGGGGTAGGGAAGGAGGGAGGGAGGGGGGGTAGGGAAGGAGGGAGGGAGGGGGGGTAGGGAAGGAGGGAGGGAGGGGGGGGTAGGGAAGGAGGGAGGGAGGGGGGGTAGGGAAGGAGGGAGGGAGGGGGGGGTAGGAAGGAGGGAGGGAGGGGGGGTAGGGAAGGAGGGAGGGAGGGGGGGTAGGGAAGGAGGGAGGGAGGGGGGGTAGGGAAGGAGGGAGGGAGGGGGGGTAGGGAAGGAGGGAGGGAGGGGGGGTAGGGAAGGAGGGAGGGAGGGGGGGGTAGGGAAGGAGGGAGGGGGGGTAGGAAGGAGGGAGGGGGGGTAGGGAAGGAGGGAGGGAGGGGGGGTAGGGAAGGAGGGAGGGAGGGGGGGTAGGGAAGGAGGGAGGGAGGGGGGGTAGGGAGGGAGGGAGGGGGGGTAGGGAGGGAGGGAGGGGGGGTAGGGAGGAGGGAGGGGGGGGTAGGGAAGGAGGGAGGGGGGGGTAGGGAAGGAGGGAGGGGGGGGTAGGGAAGGAGGGAGGGGGGGGTAGGGAAGGAGGGAGGGGGGGGGTAGGGAAGGAGGGAGGGGGGGGGTAGGGAAGGAGGGAGGGGGGGGTAGGGAAGGAGGGAGGGGGGGGTAGGGAAGGAGGGAGTGGGGGGTAGGGAAGGAGGGAGGGGGGGTAGGGAAGGAGGGAGGGGGGGTAGGGAAGGAGGGAGGGGGGGTAGGGAAGAAGGGAGGGGGGGTAGGGAAGGAGGGAGGGGGGGTAGGGAAGGAGGAGGGGGGGTAGGGACGGAGGAGGGGGGGTAGGGAAGGAGGGTGGTAGGGAAGGAGGGGAGGGGGGTAGGGAAGGAGGGAGGGGGGTAGGAAGGAGGAATTAGGGAAGGAGGGAGATGGGGTAGGGAAGGAGGGAGATGGGGTAGGGAGGGAGGGAGCGGGGGTAGGGAGGGAGGGAGGGAGCGGGGGTAGGGAGGGAGGGAGGGGAGCGGGGGTAGGGAGGGAGGGAGGGAGCGGGGGTAGGGAGGGAGGGAGCGGGGGTAGGGAGGGAGGGAGCGGGGGTAGGGAGGGAGGGAGGGAGCGGGGGTAGGGAGGGAGGGAGGGAGCGGGGGTAGGGAGGGAGGGAGGGAGGGAGGGAGCGGGGGTTGGGAAGGAGAGAGAGAGAAAGGAAGGAAGGAAAGAGCGGAGGAAGGAGAGAGAGAGAGAGGGAGCTAGGCTTCTCCTCTCTCTGGGCTTTGATGGTGACAAGCTCTTCCTGAAGCTGTGCCTTTTTACCTTCCCTTGTCGCGCTGGGAGGCGCCGGGCGCTGCCTCGCCTCATTGTGTCCAGCGCTCGGTTACATTCTTGCAGCATGGGGTCGTGTTACAGTCTGAGATCGCGGCTCATCGGTCCCCACAGCGCCTCCAGCATCGCTTACTCAGGGGCCCGGCCGCCCAGTGCCACCGCCGGGGAAGGGGAAGTCGGCGGGGGCGGGCAGGAGCACCCGGACGGGCAACTGAGAGAGTGGCTGCGGGCCGAAGAGAAAGCTCGCCTCAAAGCCGACAAGAAACGGAGCCGGAGCATCGACAAAAGCCTGAAGGCGGAGAAACGCGAGTACAAACAGACACACCGGCTGCTGCTGCTCGGTGAGTCTCCCCTGCTCCGCTCCAGCATTCTCCTTCCTGCATGCCAACTTGTTCTCTCATGACTTACAACTGCATCTCCGTCATCACCAGGCTGTAACCTCAGATCTCCCGGTTTTGTTTTGTTCTTTTTGGCCAATTCCATGGGGCTGTCACAGATCTTGACAGGTTCAGGAACCAAAACAAAAAGTTGGGATGAACTGCTTTAAACTGGCACTGTCATGGCCTTGAGAGAGCTGGTGACTGACCCCAGCCCTGTGAACACCAGTTAATGTACTTGAAAAGTTTACATGTTAACAAGTTTATATTTTAAGTTCTGGTTACAATCCCCTGGTTGATCATTGTGAAAACAGACTTTTTTTTTGATGAGGGTGGATGGTAGGGAGAAAGGGACTGTTGGGGTGTAATGTGTTTCTGTAAGTGGGGTCTGACTGTCACACATGGGTGGCACAAAGTCTCAACTCTCCTAGTCAACCTCCGTAAACGTGAATTCACCCAAAACTCTTGTGCCTTCTATCCTAATTCGCACTGAATCCCATTCACCCACTATCCCCGAGGCCTAGATGGGCTCCTGGCTCAGCAACACTTCATTGTCATATGTCATAGTTGAATTGCTTCCTTGCCTCACCCTTCCCTATCCCTGTAACCTCCTCCAGCCCAAAAAACGATTGAGAATGCCGTGCTCCCCCAAATCTGGGCCCTTGCCCGTACCTCATTCACTTCATTTCTGGCTGTGCCTCGGGTTGTTTAGGCCCTAGAATTTCTTCCCTAAACTTTTTGGCCCTTAAAATCAACCTTTTTGATCAAATATTTGATCACCTGTCCTAATGTTGATTCCTTTGGCTCATTGTTGATTATTGTCTGATTACCCTGCCATGAAGTGCACTGAGATGTTTACTGCCTTGACGGTGGTGTGTAAATGTAACCTATTGTCTTGGGTGCAAAAATGGTCGATCGATCAGCCCCACCTTCCTGATAGTTCTAGTTCCTCCAGTGCCTCTGTGTTGACATTCCTGGGTGAGTGGCAAATCCCTCTAGCTAAATGTTGTAAAAACTGGAACCATCACCGACTGCCCCAACCCTGAAGCTCATACTATTGGTCTGTGACTCTGTTTCCCCTTCCCCAGGTGCCATCACCGGTGCTAAGCCAGGCCGTTTCACAGTCCTGTTTAACCGCGAGCATGGCATCTGTTCTCATGTTGTCACCATAACAAAGGGTGCCAGGTTCCACCACTGTAATATTAGTCCCCTCTGCCCTTACATCGGTTCATCTGTGGCTGAAACCCACATTTTCATTTTTTCTTTTTATAAATTTAGAGTACCCAATTCAATTTTTCCAATCAAGGGGCAATTAAGGGCCAATCACCTACACTGCACATCTTTGGGTTGTGGGGGCGAAACCCACGCAAACACGGGGAGAATGTGCAAACTCCACACGGACAGTGACCCAGAGCCGTGATCGAACCTGGGACCTCGGCGCCATGAGGCAGCAGTGCTAACCACTGTGCCGCCCTTGAAACCCACATCTTCATGGATTTGCCACCTCCTGGCTGTTCTCCCAATGTCTGTAAAATACAGTTCATTCAACACTCTGCGAGTAATCTATACTATGCCAGTTCATGGAATCCCTACAGTGCAGAAATAATCGAGCATGGCCAATCTGCCTGACCTGCACATCTCTGAATTGTGGGAGGAAACTGGAGCACCCGGAGGAAACCCACGTAGACACGGGGAGAATGTGCAATCTCCACATAGACAGAGACCTGGAGCCTGGTTTGAACCTGGGTCCTCGGCGCCATTAGGCAACAGTGCTAACCACTACGCTGTCTTTAAAACCCACTTCTTGAACAAGCTTTTACACTAGTCGCCTGATGGCTCCTCCATTAATTTGGCATAATTAACTTTGATTATACCTCATTGAAATACCTTGCAATGTTGCACCATTGACAAGACATTTTATGTAAATGTATTGCACAGGAATTTGAAGGACTCAGCACTGACTAATAATAGTCTGAGGACCATTTCTTTCAGACATAAATATAACAAGCAGTGTCCCAGTCTTATATCAAGGAGTGGAGTGTCACAGCAATGGAGTAGATTCTCTTTAGAGTTTGCTTTGGTCTACTGATGTTTAGTATCAGGTTGTCATGTGCTAAGAGCCTTTTTGCTTTTTCTGAATGGTATATTGCACTATGTGACGGCGTCTACTGGCTAACATATCTGATAAGAGCCTGGTTATTGCTGCAGATCGAATGCTAACCTCTCACCGGTGCGGGCGGACTTGCTGTGCATTTTCTTGTTTTTAATTTCCATTTTCCAGCAGTGCCTTTTGCTTCCGTTTAACTTTGTTGATGTTTTGATGGTTACATTTTGTAGTTTAGTTAACTTCTCCTTTTTAAAAACTTGAACATGGAGCAGGAATTGGGGATGTTGTATTCAAAAGTGTTGATGCAAAACCTTGGTTACACAACTCATTACTGATGAGCTGGTGAACATGTCCACTTATAAGAGCTGTCATTATCAGGGGAATGTTGGGGACATTTCTTATAATTGGCAAGAACAACACAGATAGGCAGCCTGTTTAAATGTAAAATGTCATGTTTAAGGCTGTGATGTACCTCAAAGTAAGTAATTTATTTTTTTAGTTTTTTTCCGTCCAGCATGTTATGTTCTGTGAGCACCTTTTTCCCCCCTCCCCAACCTTACTCAAGGGATTAACCTTTCTGTGTAGGTTGGACAATGAGGGGTAGATCTTGACTTTGTGCTTTCATTGTGAAATGGATATAAGTCGACAGCTTATTTTGAAATTTTCTTGATTAGATTTTTATTCACCGTTGAAGTCGGTGGAAATAAATATCAGGTGAGATGTCAAACGGGTTGCCAACTTGTTATCAAGGAGTTTTAGACTTTTTGCACAAAGTCAGGATTAATCTGAGTGTCAGTGGGCTACTAGGGCTCAATCCAATCCTGGCCTGACCCAGGCACTTACCAAAAGGAGCACTGCATCACGATAAAAACCGTTGCTTCGCGGGAAGCTGAGGCAGTTCTAGCATGTTGTTGCTAATGGGTAACCCAAATGCGTGATGCATCCTTCTTGGTGAGCATTGTACCCTGCCCCATGGGCCAAAGCGTTTGTTTGAGAGTGAAACAAATGGCAGCTGGTATGCTGACATTTTAGTGCTTCTGATTGCGTTCAGGAATTTAAAAATGTGTGGTAGATTGCCTGATAATATTCTATTCATGGCCTGTACATCTGATGGGTTGTTGGCTGCTTTGACCTGTGATAATGGTGGAGCCAATCACATCTGTCACTGGTGTACATTACCCAGTTTATTTTACATATGTATATGGGTGGAATCATAGCTGGCTCTGGTTTTCTCCTCTCCTAAGGTGAATATTAGTGTGGCTTTGCAAACATGATCTTTGTGTTATTGTACATATTTTTAAAGAGGCAGAATAGACGGCATAGCTTTCAATGGAACCTAGATTGGGCCTGCAATTCTGTACAGCTGGAGCGGGGTCACAGTTGTTTTCTACAAGTATAGTTACAAACAGCATGATCCTCCATTGGATGTCATCTGTGGCGGTGTAGCAGAAAAGGTGTCCACATAAAGGTGCAGAAAAAACAACGTCACGGAACCCGAACAGTACAGAAGGAGCTTGTTTGGCCCATCATGCGTTTGCCATCTCTTTGAAAAGGTGATCCAATTAGTTGCATTCTCTTCTTTTCCTAGAGTTCTGCAAATGATTCCCCTTCGGGTAAATCTCTAAATCCCTTTTGAAAGTGATGATTGGATTTGCTTCCATCACACTCTCTGACAGTGTGTTCCCAGGCACAACAGCTCACTGCGTTCATTTTTGTAAAACAAAAGTGCTTATCTCCATAGAATCCCAAGTGCACAAGGAGACCATTCGGCCCATCGTGTCTACACTGACCCTCCAAAAGAGCACTCCACCTGTGCCTTATCCCCATAACCTTACCTAACCTGCAAATCTTTGGACACTAAGGGGCAATTTAGCATGGCCAATCCACCTAACCTGCACATCTTTGGACTGTGGGAGGAAACTGGAGAACCCAGAGGAAACCTACACAGACTCTGGGAGAATGTGCAAACTCCACACAGTCACCCAAAGTTGGAATTGAACCCAGGTCCCTGATGCTGTGAGGCAGCAGTGCCAGCCACCCTGCTGCCCCTCTCGCCTCAGGTTCTTTTGCCAGTTTAAATCTGTGACCTAGGCTGACTGCCAATTGAAACAGTTTTTCTTTATTTATCAAAACCCTTGATCGCTTTGAAGACCTCTTTATAAAACTCACTTTTAATCTTCTCCCATAGAAGGAGAATAATCCCAGCTCCTTTTGTATCTTTATTGCTGAAGTCCTCAGTCCCTGGCATTGTTCTGTTAACTCTCTTCTATACCTTCTCCAAAGCTGTGACATTCATTTTAAAGTGCAGTCCCCAGAACTGGACACAATATTCCTGCTTAGGCCTAACCAGCCATTTATAAAGTTTCAGCATAGATTCCTTGCTTTTATACTCTTATACTTCTATTCATAAAGCCAAGGATCCTGCCATTAATTTTTTAATTTTTATAAATTTAGAGTACCCAATTATTTTTTTCCCCCAATTAAGGGGTAATTTTGCGTGGCCAATCCACCTAACCTGCATAACTTTGGGTTGTGGGGGTGAAACCCACGCAGACACTGGGAGAATGTGCAAACTCCACACGGACAGTGACCCAGGGCCGGGATTCGAACCCGGTTCCTCAGCGCCATAGGCAGCAATGCTAACCACTGTGCCGTGTGCCGCCCACCATTTATTTCTAACAATCATGTTGACTTGTTCAGCCACTTTCAAAGAGTTGTGTATATGAATCCCCCAGGTCTCTCTGTTTCTCTATCAAGATTGTACAATGGGTCCTGAATTTTCTTTTGAAAAAAGCATTGAATTGGACGTAAACAGACATCAGGGCTGAGATTAGAAACTCAGCAATAATTGGAATCCAGCTGTGCCCTTGGCATTACATGTCGGCAAGTGGGCAGTACCACTGGATCATCCAAATATTTTTCATGTAGTCACTATTCTAAATAAGCAAGCTTTGGCAATTGTGGCTTCCTGTGAGTTCCAGGCTCCAAATCAGGAAAAACTGAGCTTTACATCATTTTCTCTCTCACCCTCTCTCTTCAAGCTCCTATATTGCACCTATAACAGATTACAGTGGGTGGGAATCTCCAGTAATGGGGCTGCGTCCCCACGCCAGCGTCAAAACGCGGGCGTTTCACTCTGGACTTTCCTTAAGAAAGTCCAGAGTGATGCTCCTACCTGCAGGGGGCTAGCAGGGCCCCGGAGTGCTCCTTGCAGCTCTGGCTGCCAATACGGGGCCCTGCATTTCTGGTCAGGAGTCTGAGTATGCGCACGGCGGTGGCCTGTGGCGGCCGCCCCGTGCAACATGGCGGATTCACACTGTGAACCATGATGAACGAAGTAGGTTCCCCCGAGATCTCGCACGCCCACGGATTGGTGCCGCCCGATCGCTTGCCTGGCCATCTGTGAGAAACCCCCACCCCCCCACCCAGGTGAAGGATCCCCCCGCCCCCCACCAGGGCGGCCGCAGACTGAGTCCGCAGCCGCCACCAACCGTTCCCAACAGGCAAAACATGGTTAGAACCACGCCATCGGGAACTCGGCCAGTTTTCATGGGAGAATCACCGTGGGGGCCTCTGTCAATGGCCCCCTACCCACACCCCGTAGACCGCGCCACATAGACCGCGCGTGCTTCGAGGCGATTCTCCGGGGACTGGATTTCATCATTGATGCCCATTCTCCGCCCCCGCGCCGATCGTGATTTCGGCTCAGAGAATCCAGCCGAATATCGTTGTACCGGGGCGTGAATTAGATGCCAGACTTTTATGTTTTTCTTTGTTTCCAAAGGTCAGTGAGAGTTTTCAAGGGGTAGTGTTGAGTTTTTTGTTAGAAGCATGGAAAGTGTTAACATCCCGAAAACAAAGTTTGTTTTCTCAAGTTGATGATTGGTGTGTTTATCTCATATTATTCTGATGCATTTACAAAATCTAATGTGATTCTGAAAAAAAACAGAGGACCTGAACATGAGTCTTATCATGGCTGTTCGAGAGTTTTAAATTCTATATTTAAAACAACAAATCTGGAAATTTACAAAAAATTAACTTGGGCACCAGTATAAGTGGCCATGAAGCTATCAGATTATTATAATAACAAAGTCCTTTTGGGACAGTAACTTGCTATCCTTGCCCAGCCTGCATTACATGTGACTCATGTCAGATGGAAATTTTTTTTCCATCAAAAATAAACTTTATTCATAAAAGTTATAAAAGTACGTTACATGATCGTTCAAGATTATCATTATATAAAGTTCAAAACAACTAATTTCTTCTAATGCTGTATGTTACTGACTGCATTTAAAATTACAGTCGCTATTTACAATTTCATTGCATAATCAAACATATAGCTAAAAGGTTTTTCAGTTTCCAGTCCCTCGGTGCACTCGGGCTGAGACAGTGACCTTTCTCCATGGAGTCTTTGCAGCAGCTGCCCCAAGCTTTAGTGCATCCCTCAGCAAATAGTCCTGCACCTTGCAATGTGTCAGTCTGCAACATTAGATTGTGGACAACTCTTTTCACTGGAAGGCCAACGGCCAACAAGTTCTGGGCAGACCAAAGAGCATCTTTCACTGGGTTGGTGGTCTTCCAGCCACAGTTAATGTTTATCTCGGTGTGCATCCCTGGGAACAACTCAAGTCCTGTGTCAGAGTTGCTGGGGGTGAACCTTGATAACAGTGACTGCAGCTTTTTCCAGAGCTGCTTTGCAAAGGTGCATTCCAGAAGGAGCTGGACACAGGTCTTTGCTTGCCAAAGCCATCTCGAGTGCAATGTGTGTAGGGGAGACTTCGAGCATGCAGGAAGGATCTAATCACCAGCCAAGCTGCACCTTGGCGTTTGTTTCAAAGTTCTGGCGATGAGACATTATTCTAAATAACCTTGACAGTCTGCTCAGGCAGCCATCCGACAGGATATGTCATCTCCTATTCCTGCAGGACTTCAAGGAAGTTATCTGCAGACCACTGCCTAATGGACCTGTGGCCAAAGGTGCTTTTCTGCATAAACGTTTGTACAAGGGATTGGTGCAACAACATAATCCAACTGAATGGAGCATTCTGTAGCAACATGGTTGTCGTGTTGGGTGTTCCGCTATATAAACGAACCAACACGGTTGTAGATGGTACAACTCTGTTTTATTATTCAGGATAACAACAACTGTAAACTTCTGGCTGTGGTTCGTACTTCACCAGTTGACCTGTGGGCCCAGCCCTAACACTATCTTAGAGAGGCACTCAGCACATGGTGTATGTCTGAGTGGCGCGCTGTGAGCTCTGTGCTCTGAGCTATCTCCTGGTGGAATGAGCGGGAACTGTGGTGTTCCCTGTTTTATAGTGCGTGTGCTCTCACTGGTGATTGGCTGTGATGTTGCGTGTGTGTTGATTGGTCCGTCGATCTGTCCATCAATGTGTGTGTGATTGCACCGTGATATGTTAATATGGATATCATGACAATGGTCAGGCCTATCCTTCGTGGCAGGGATTGCTGCATCCTCGACACATAGTGACAACTGAAGGCCCATTACGACAACGGCGATGTAGGACACCCTTTTTATCTAGAGACTTACACATATCACTGTGAACATAATTCATTTTTAATCTCCAGATAAAACGGAAGATGGTTCAGGTGACCGCTGAGTGGGATATGGGCCAGACTTGTGCCACATGCAGCACAGAGAGAGAGCCTGACACCTGATGGCTAGGTTCTTACTGTGCAGAGGGAACGTCGCTCTCATATGCCCAGTTTTTGTTTTACCATGGCTAAATCCTCCTTCCAGTTTCCAGCAAATGCCCAAACCCCTCTGAACCACATGCCCAGCACCCTCAGATAGTCTGACCTGACAGTGAAAAGGGCAAAGGATCAGTTGGCACAGTTTCCCAAAGAAAATGACTTTGACTTTGGGGCCCTTTTAACTTGTTGCAGATGCTCCTCAGTTTGTGCACTGACAACGGATCTGAGCAGAAGATGGCGCCATGTACAGGGAGACTTTAACCTGAGTGTCTCTGCTGCCTGCGATTGTCACCCCTCTTATGCCTGCATCCTTCCTGATGGATGTGCATAAGGATTGATATAACATGTGGACAAGACAAAGAAGAATTGTTAGTGGGCAGCACGGCAGCATTGTGGATAGCATAATTGCTTCACAGCTCCAGGGTCCCAGGTTCGATTCTGGCTTGGGTCACTGTGCGGAGTCTGCACATCCTCCCCGTGTGTGCGTGGGTTTCCTCCGGGTGCTCCGGTTTCCTCCCACAGTCCAAAGATGTGCAGGTTAGGTGGATTGGCCATGATAAAATTGCCCTTATTGTCCAAAATTGCCCTTGGTGTTGGGTGGGGTTACTGGGTTATGGGGATAGGGTGGAGGTGTTGACCTTGGGTAGGGTACTCTTTCCAAGAGCCGGTGCAGACTCGATGGGCCGAATGGCCTCCTTCTGCACTGTAAATTCTATGATAATGAAAGAGAGGTCAGTCCTGTCTGACTCCAGATTTGATCCAAAAGCTTTCTGATTCCCACCCATTGATTGAAACTACACCATTGATGTTTGTGTAAAACAATGGGATCCAATCAGGGATTCCCTCCACAAACTCCATTTTGGAGGGCACATCCATCATTTAGGTGTGCAATGTTCTGTCAAAGGCCTTCTCCTGGTCCAGGCTGATGAGACAGGTGTCTACACCCCTGTCCATTACATAGGTGATCATATCCCTGAGTGGCAGAAACTCGATGAGATCTTCCAGCTGGGTACAGCGCAGGACTGGTCAGAGTGGATGACCGACTCCAGAGCAAACAAGATTCGATTGACGATGACCTTGGACAGAATTATGTTGTCTATTTTTTAAAATAAATTTAGAGTACCCGATTCTTTTTTTCCAATTGAAGAGCAATTTAGCTATCCACCTACCCTGCACATCTTTGGGTTGTAGGGGTGAGACCCACGCAGACACGGGGAGAATATGTAAACTCCACATGGACAGTGACCCAGGGCCGGGATTCGAACCCTGGTCCTCAGCGCCACAGCAGTGCTAACCACCGTGCCACCCAGAGTTTTGTGGTCTACTCTGAGCAGTGAAATGGGTTGTTAATTTCTCTGATTTCCTCCCTCTCACCCTTCCACTTGTAGATGTTGCTGGTGATGCCTTATCTCATGGATTCTGACACACTGCTGGCCAGAAACATACTCTCGTACACCTCCATCGGCCTGGGCTGATATCTCACTGGGTCGAATACAACTCAGTTGGCAAGCCCTCGCTTCCAGGAGTTTTATTTATCTCAGTGAAACTGATGGCCTTTGTCAGCAGGCCCAGAGTTACTAACAAGCACGGTGAGGGCGGCAAGGTAGTACAGTGATTAGCACTGCTGCTTCACAGTGTCAGGGACTCGGTTCGATTCCCGGCTTGGGTCACTGTCTATGTGGAGTCTGCACGTTCTCCCCATGTCTGCGTGGGTTTCCTCTAGGTGCTCCGGTTTCCTCCCACAAGTCCCGAAAGACGTGCTGTTAGGTGAATTGGACATTCTGAATTCTCCCTCAATGTACCCAAACAGACGCCGGAGTGTGGCGACTAGGGGATTTTCACAGTAACTTCAGTGCAGTGTTAATGTAAGCCTACTTGTAACACTAATAAGATTATTATTACATTATTATTATTATTTGTGGCAGCATGGTGGCGCAGTGGTTAGCATTGCTGCCTCACGGCGCCGAGGTCCCAGGTTCGATCCTGGCTCTGGGTCACTGTCCGTATGGAGTTTGCACATTCTCCCCGTGTTTGCGTGGGTTTCGCCCCCACACCCAAAGATGTGCAGGCTAGGTGGATTGGCCACGCTAAATTGCCCCTTAATTGGAAAAATGAATTGGGTACTCTAAATTTTTTTTATATAAAAAAAATAATTATTATATGTGGGAGGAAACCAGAGCACCTGGAGTAAACCTACGCAGAATCAGAGCAGAGTGTTTTGTACATTGTTTGCTATGACGGGGTGCTTACCCACGCAGGGGAGGAGGTGGCGTAGTAGTATTGTCACTGGACTAATAACCCAGAGACCCACGGAATTGATTTGGGGACCCGTGTTCGAATCCCACCACTGCAGGTGATGGAATTTATTAGGGCAGCACGGTAGCATTGTGGATAGCACAATTGCTTCACAGCTCCAGGGTCCCAGGTTCGATTCCGGCTTGGGTCACTGTCTGTGCGGAGTCTGCACATCCTCCCTGTGTGTGCGTGGGTTTCCTCCGGGTGCTCCGGTTTCCTCCCACAGTCCAAAGATGTGCAGGTTAGGTGGATTGGCCATTATAAATTGCCCTTAAGTGTCCAAATTGCCCTTCGTGTTGGGTGGGGTTACTGGGTTATGGGGATAGGGTGGAGGTGGTGACCTTGGGTAGGGTGCTCTTTCCAAGAGCCGGTGCAGACTCGATGGGCCGAATGGCCTCCTTCTGCACTGTAATTTCTATGAAACTTCCTTAACTTTGGAGATGAAAGATTTGCCTTCTCCCACCAGAATACCCAGGCTGGTGGAATGGGAATCGCTTTCTCTAGAATTTGGTTCACAATTTTCACCATAAGACAACTGATGCACGTGGCATCATGCTGAACTGAGTTCTACGGCAATGGCTGTCATCTGCTAATCAATGCTACAATAGACTATCATTGAGCCAACAAAATGGAGAGGAGTAAGTCCTGGCTTTCTCCCATTGTTATATTACTTGGAGTAATATATGTTACTCATTTGTTTATGCCGAGAGGCAATGATCTAGAGGTTCCAAAGCTGATTTTCTTTCTTTTGAAGAGATTGCAGAATTTGTGCAGCAAGTTGTCTCAACTACGGTGGCACAGTGATCAGGGACCTAGGTTCTATTCCAACCATCAGCCGCTGCCTGTGGATTTTGCACATTTTCCGCGTGTCTGTGTGGGTCTCACCCCGACAACCCAAAGATGTGCCGGGTAGGTGGATTGGCCACGTTAAATTGCCCCTTTAATTGGAAAAATAAAATAATTTTTTTTAAAAAATCACTTCCTGGAATTGCCCTTACTTTTATTCATAATATCTACTTTCAAGTTTCATACTCTTTCTCTTGTCATTGACTCTGTGTATCTCATGCCCTCAATGCATATTAGTATGATCCTTTGATTTTACTGGGTGTGAGTCCATTTTAGCAGAGCACTGGATAGCTCTATGGCTTAATATGGGTTGGGACTGTCGGTGCATCAGGTTTAACTGGGTGTAGCCTAACAATAACGGCATAACGGGGAGGTGCAGGTGGGAGCAGTATGGGAGGCGCTGAAGGCGGTGGTCAGGGGAGAGTTAATCTCCATCAGGGCTCACAGGGTGAAGAGAGAGGGCAGGGAAAGGGAGAGGTTAGTGGGGGAGATTTTAAGGGTGGACAGGAGCTATGCAGAGGCTCCGGATGAGGGACTACTCAGGGGGAGACGAAGTCTCCAGACGGAGTTCGACCTGTTGACAGAGGCACAGTGGAGGAAGGCACAGGGGGCGATATATGAATATGGGGAGAAGGCGAGCCGGATGCAGGCACACCAGCTCCGTAAGAGGATGGCAGCGAGGGAAATAGGTGGAGTCAAAGATGGCAGGGGAACTACGGTGCGGAGTGCGGGGAAAGTGAATGAGGCTTTTAAGGCCTTTTACGAGGAACTGTATAGGTCCCAGCCCCCAGGGGGAAAAGAGGGGATGCGGTGATTCTTGGATCAGTTGAGGTTCCCAAGGGTGGAGGTGCAGGAGGTGGCGGGTCTGGGGGCGCTAATTGGGGTGGAGGAGTTGGTTAAAGGACTGGGGAGCATGCAGGCAGGGAAGGCCCCGGGGCCGGATGGGTTCCCGGTGGAGTTCTAGAGGAGGTATGTCGACCTGTTAGCCCCGTTGCTGGTAAGGACCCTCAATGAATCAAGGGAGGGGGGGACCCTGCCCCCGACAATGTCGGAGGCGACGATCTCTTTGATCTTGAAGCGGGATAAGGACCCACTACAATGTGGGTCATATAGACCGATCTCGCTCCTTAATGCAGATGCTAAGTTGCTGGCAAAAATGTTGGCCATGAGGATTGAGGACTGTGTCCCGGGGGTGATTCACGAGGACCAGACAGGATTCGTAAAGGGTAGGCAGTTAAACACTAATGTGCGAAGGTTCTTAAATGTGATAATGATGCCATCGGTGGAGGGAGAAGCGGAGATAGTGGCAGCCATGGACGCGGAGAAGGCCTTTGATCGGGTAGAGTGGGAGTATCTCTGGGAAGTGTTGAGGAGGTTTGGGTTCGGGGGAGGGTTTATTAGTTGGGTTAAGCTCCTGTATAAAGCCCCGGTGGCGAGTGTGGTCACGAACCGGCGGAGGTTGGAGTATTTCCGGCTGTATCGAGGGACGAGGCAGGGGTGCCCCCTGTCCCCTCTGCTGTTCGCATTAGCAATTGAACCTTTGGCCATGGCGTTAAGGGAGTCGGGGAAATGGAAGGGGGTGGTTCGAGGGGGAGAGGAACATCGAGTGTCGCTGTATGCAGACGACCTGTTGCTGTATGTGACGGATCCAGTGGAGGGGATGGTTGAGGTAATGCAGACCCTACGGGAGTTTGGAGACTTTTCGTCTCAATGTAGGAAAGAGTGAGCTCTTTGTGATCCATCCGGGGGACCAGGGAAGAGGGATAGACGACCTACCGTTGAGGAGGGCGGAAAGGAGCTTTTGATACTTGGGGATTCAGGTAGCTAGGAGCTGGGGGCACTGCACAAACTTAATTTGACGCAGTTGGTGGAACAGATGGAGGAGGATTTTAAAAGGTGGGACATGTTGCCACACTCGCTGGCGGGCAGGGTACAGTCGGTTAAAATGGTGGTCCTCCCGAGATTTCTTTTTGTATTCCAATGCCTCCCAATTGTGATCACTAAGGCCTTTTTAAAGAGGGTAAGCAGGAGCATTATGGGATTTGTGTGGGCGAGCAAGAGGGGTTCTTGGAGCGTAGCAGAGATAGAGGAGGGCTGGCATTGCCGAATCTGGGTGGTTATTATTGGGCAGCCACCGTGGCAATGATCTGTAAGTGGGTGATGGAGGGAGAGGGGGCGGCGTGGAAGAGGTTGGAGATGGCATCCTGTAAAGGAACGAGCCTGGTGGCGCTGGTGACGGCACCGCTGCCGCTCCCGCCGACAAGGTACACCACGAGTCCGGTGGTGGCGGCAAGGCTAAAGATCTGGGGGCAGTGGAGACGGCACAGGGGTGCGACAGGAGCCTCGGTGTGGTCCCCGATCAGAGACAACCATCGGTTTGTCCCAAGTAGGATGGACGGGGGATTTCAGAGCTGGCATCGGGTAGGGATTAGAAGAATGGGGGACCTGTTCATTGACGGGATGTTCGCGAGCTTAGGGGCGCTGGAGGAGAAGTTTGGGCTACCTCCGGGAAACGCTTTCAGGTACATGCAAGTGAGGGCATTTGTGAGGTGGCAGGTGAGGGAATTTCCGCTACTCCCGGCACAGGGGATTCAAGATAGGGTGATTTCGGGCGTATGGGTCGGAGAGTGCAAGGTGTCGGCGATATACCAGGAAATGAAAGAAGAGGGGGAGGCTTTGGTAGAGGAGCTGAAGGGTAAATGGGAAGAGGAGTTGGGGGAGGAGATTGAGGAGGGGCTATGGGCTGATGCCCTAAGTCGGGTTAATTCCTCTTCCTCGTGTGCCAGGCTTAGCCTGATACAATTTAAGGTGGTTCATAGAGCACATATGACGGGGGCGAGGCTGAGTAGGTTCTTTGGGGTGGAGGACAGATGTGGGAGGTGCTCAGGAAGTCCGGCAAACCATGTCCATATGTTTTGGTCATGTCCGGCACTGGAGGGATTCTGGAGGGGAGTTGCGGGAACAGTATCTAAGGTGGTGAAAGTCCGGGTCAAGCCAAGCTGGGGGCTAGCACTATTTGGAGTAGTGGACGAGCCGGGAGTGCAGGAGGCGAAAGAGGCCGGCATTCTGGCCTTTGCGTCCCTAGTAGCCCGGCGAAGGATCTTGTTAATGTGGAAGGAAGCGAAGCCCCCCAGCGTGGAGGCCTGGATAAATGATATGGCTGGGTTTATCAAGTTGGAAAGGATAAAGTTTGCCTTGAGAGGGTCTGCGCAGGGGTTCTACAGGCGGTGGCAACCGTTCCTAGACCATCTCGTGGAGCGTTAGATGAAGGTCGGACAGCAGCAGCAACCCAGGGGGGGGTGGGGGGGAAGGGGGACATCGTTCGTGGCGGGGGGGGGGGGGGGGGGTTCCTGTGGGGGGCATGTGAGCAAGAAAGCACATGAATGATCCGGAAACTGACATGTACGGGAAGAATCCATTGTACAAAGTTCTGTATTTTATTGACTTGCCATGTTCATGTCTTGCCACGCGAGTTCTTTTCTTTTCTTTGTTACGGTGGGGGGGGAGGGTTGTTTGTAAGGTGGAAAATATTGTTGTTGAAAAATTCTTAATAAAAATATATGAAAAGAAAACAATAACGGCATACAGTTGTGGCTCCACGACTCTTGCCTCCTAAGTCAGTAGGATGTGGGTTCAAGTCCCACGCGTTCTAGGCTGACACTTTGGTACAGTGCGCTGGGGTGTTGTCTTTCAGATGAAACATTAAATAAAGGTCTATTTGATCCCATGGGTCGACCTAACAAATCCCTTGCCACCATTTTGAAGGAGAGCAATGGCATTTGTCCTGATATCCTGGACAATATTTATCCCTCCACCAACACAGCAAAAAACAGATTATTTGGTCATTACCACATTGTTGTTTGTGGGACCATGCTGTGCACACATTGGCTGCGGTGTTTCCTACATTTCAACAGTAACTGCACATCAAAAAATAAGTCATTGGCTGTAAAGTGTTTTGGGACATCCTGAAGTTGTGAAAGATGATGGCCGGGATTCTGTGACCCCGCACCGGGTTGGAGAATCGCCGGGGGGGGGGGGGCGCGAGAAACGCACCACACCGCCCCGACGCTGGCCCGCCGATTCTCCAGCGTCGAATCTCAGGTGCCTGCAGGATCGCTGCCGCGCGGTCGGGAGCTGTTGAAAATGCCCCCCCCACCCCCCCGGCGATTCTCCGGGCCTCGACGGGCTGAGTGGCCGCCGAGTTCGGCAGAGTCCCGCCGGCGTGGGTTACGTGTGGTCCCACCCGGCGGGACCTCGGAGTTCTGGCTGCGGGGGCCGTCCTAGTGGGGGGGTAGCGGGATCCGACCCCGGGGGGGGGGGGGGGGGGAGGGGGGGAGGCCTCCACGGTGGCCTGGCTCGCGATCGGGACCTACCGATCGGAGGGTGGGCTAGTTCCATGGGGCCCCTATGTTCCTCCGCGCCGGGCCCCTGTAGGGCTCCGCCATATTGCCCGGTGGCCGGCGTGGAGACGGGACCCCACATGCATGCGCGGACTCGTGCCGGCCGTGGCCTGCCGGCTTTCGGGCACTGGAGCTGTGGACACCACTACGGCGCCGTACTAGCCCCCTAGGAAGGGGTGAATACCTGCCACTTGAAGCCCGTTGACGCCGGAGTGGCTCACGCCGCTTTTCACGCCGGCGTCAGAATTTGGCCGCGGGATTGGAGAATCCTGGCCGGTATATAAATGAGCCTTTTTTTTCTCTCCGTCGATAATGGTGAGCTTGTGTGGAATGGAGGGTTGTCTGTGCATGGTACATCTGATCTCCCTTACTCTCCCTTATGCTGAATCTCAGATTTCAGCTGTGTTGTTGGACAAAGTGCTAAGCAGAGCCTTTATCATCAGTTCTATTCCTACCCCAAGACATCAGTCTGGGCTCTGTGGGACTGATAAAAACGGGGCATTCAATTGGTATTAGAAGAAGAACCAAAGAAAAATCTGAAATGCAAAAAGACCACTGGTCTCTCTCTCGGTTCATCTTACTGATACCTCTATTGTCTATTCACAGAATCCACTCCTCACAACTTTGTTTCTACTCGCTTGCTTGGCAGATTATTGATAGAATTATGCAGCACAGAGGGAAGCTATTGAGCTTGTGGTGACTCTTTGACAGTTGTTCAACTAATCTTGCTCCTGATGCTCTTTCCATGTAGCCCTATTTTTTTAAATTTCTTTTAGTATTTAATGTGGTTATTCATGTATATATTTCATACGTATGTGTGTGCACGCGCGCATTCCCACTACTTTCACGTTCTCATCCTTCCTCCTAACTCTTCTCCATTATATTGGTTGTTCTATTGGTTTCAAAAGTCACACCAAACTATGGAGCACTTTGGGATGCATTGCTACATTAAAGCTCCTGTATCAACAACAAATGGTATTGCACAGTGCCATTCACAAAATAAAACATCCCAAGGCCGTTATAAAAGAAAATATGACACTGAGCCATGTAAGGAGATATTCGATCAGATGAACAAAAGCTGTGTCAAAGAGGTTTTAAGGGGTGTCTTAAGCGGAGGTGCAGGGGGGGAATTCCCGAACTTGACAACTGGTGACCCGGCCACTAATGGTGGAGCACTTAAGATGCTCAAAAGGCGAGAAGTAGAGCAGAGCACAGGATTGTAGGGCTGGTGGAGATTACAGAGGTAGAGAAGGGCGAGGCTCTGGAGGGATTTGAAAATAAGGATGTGAAATGTTATATCAAGGCTTTACTTGACTGGGTGCCAATGCAAGTCAGTGAGCACAGGAGTGATAGATGAATGGAACTTGGTGGAGGATATAATGTCAAGAGATCAGCCAGGGGTGCATTGGAGTAGTTGAGTCTAACGAAGACATGAATTAAGATTTCAGCAACAGATGAGCTGAGCAAAGTTTGGCAGTGTTAGGTGGATGAAATGTAATGTTCAATGTAAGCAAGTTTTGGTGTACATACCTATTAATGGCACGGTGACTGAAATGGTCGAACTCATTGTGCACCAATAATAATAATCTTTATTGTCACAAGTAGGCTTACATTTACACTGCAATTTCATAGATTTCATAGTGCAGGAGGCCGCCATTCGGCCCATCGGGTCTGCACCGGCTCTTGGCAAGAGCACCCTGTCCAAGCCCACACATCCACCCTATCCCCATAACCCAGTAACCTCACCCAACACGAAGGACAATTTTGGACACTAAGGGCAATTTAGCATGGCAAATCCACCTAATCTGCGCATCTTTGGACTGTGAGAGGAAACCGGAGCACCCGGAGGAAACCCACGCAGACACTGGAAGAACGTGCAGACTCCGCACAGACAGTGACCCAAGCCGGGAATCGAACCTGGGACCCTGGAGCTCTGAAGCAATTGTGCTAACCACTATGCTACCATGCTGCAGCAATGAAGTTACTGTGAAAAGCCCCTCGTCGCCACATTCCGGGTCCTGTTCGGGTACACTGAGGGAGAATTCAGAATGTCTTAATTACCTAACAGCACATCTTTCGGGACTTGTTGGAGGAAGCCGGAGCACCCCCACACAGACAGGGGGAGAACGTGCAAACTCCACACAGACAGTGACCCAAGTCGGGAATCGAACCTGGGACCCTAGAGCTGCGATTAAGCCAGTGACCTTCCTAGTTGTGGGGCTCAGCTACTCTCTGGATAAACCTGCTGCGCCATCAGGAATGTTTTATTCTGAGAATCGTGGCGTAAAATTATGTTGAGCTTTCCACGTGAAAGTAGGGTGGCATGGGGCCATGTGGGTGGGGGGGAGACACACCTTTGCATTTGAAAATGCAGCTCCTTCGTTGTAGGCTACTGTGTGTCTTGCTCAGATATGGCAGTCTGAACTGGAGCAGCCTTGTGAAAAATCGTTACCCTTCAGAAGCTCTCACAGCGGAGGTTGGTCACAGGAATGTGCTTTTTTAGTGCAATTGCAAAGCTGATTTCAGTAATACACATCAAAGATTTATGGGACAAAGGACTAAGTGCGGAGGTCAGCAATTGTGCACAAATTCTTTTGTGTTTGCATATTACTTTTCTTGTAGAGGATCCTGGGTAAAAAAAACGAGGCAAACCAGGAAGTAAAGGAAATAAAAACTTGCGGTCACACACTGCCTTTCACGATTGAATTATGAAGGGATATGTCCTGTGATGCCCTGAATTGCTGAGGGAGCAACACATTAGTGTGTCTTATGTTGAAAGATACTTAGTGTAGGATCACCGGTACACCACTTTTGCAGTCAATGTGGGGTGGTGCAGTACTGAATCCAAGTTAACTGTTTCTTTTGAAAGCGAACAGTTACAGGAACAGTTGCCATGGGTTCGCCACATGTACATTGTGAAAGCTGCAGTGAAGCAGAACTGGCTGGGACCTGAGGAGGCCTGAGGTCTCTGTCCTATAACCTTACCTGGAGATGTTGTGATATGAACTGGGACCATGAAGAGAAGCAAAGGTGAAAGTAATCTTTATTATAATAATTTTTATTGTCACAAGTAGGCTTACGTTAACACTGCAATGAAGCCTCTGTGAAAAGCCCCTAGTCGCCACATTCCGGCGCTTGTTCGGGCACACGGCGGGAGAATTCAGAATGTTCAAATTACCTAACAGCCATCTTTAGGGAGTTGTGGGAGGAAACCGGAGCATCCGAAGGAAACTCACACAGACACAGGGAGAACGTGCAGACTCCGCACAGTGACCCAAGCCGGGAATCGAATCTGGGACCCTGGTGCTGTGAGCAACAGTTGCTAACCACTGTAGAAACCAAAGTGTAAATATGCAATTCATGGTGATAATTGTAACAGTATTTCCAATGGGCAGTTAAATTATACAAAAGACCTCAATATGAATAAAGTTAGCATCCACACACTACCCTGCCCATGAATGGCACGTGGGTTGATGCAACTAGTTAGGTTAAAGTAGGGGGTCAGTAACCTTTCAGAAGTGGTGTGCTGAGTCTTATTTATTCACTCTGATTTTACGTGCCAGTAATATTTTAATCTTTCAAAGGTCTATATATAATTACAATAACCATACCAGTTTAGTGTGATCCTTGCTCTTGCTTTTCCTTCTGAGTTATCCAATGTTTAGCACGTATTTGGGTACCTCCAACCCCTCACCCTACCCACTGCCATACACGTACACAGACATACACTATTCAATTGATTCTAAAATTGCAAGGATTTCATTTCCATTCATCAACCGAGCCCCCTCACCTGCCCTTTGGGCAGCTTCACCGTCTGGCGGGCTTTGAAAAAATAATAAATTGGAGCCACGCTGCTGCCGAAGGTCAGGAGCAGCTCAGCTACTCGGTGAAATTGACAGACCGACTTAAAAAAGATCGGGACTCTCCAGTTCAGGTTTTCTTTTAAAGCCGGTCGGGTCTTTGGTTTTGGCCGCTCAGTCTGGACAATTAACTCGGTGCCACGCAAGCCATAGGTTGCTGACCCCTGGGCTAAAGGTTTTTCATAGGGTAATGGAGTCCTTTACACCATAGAAGGAGGTCAATTGGCCCTGCAAGGCCATGCTGGCTCTCTAGAAAGCCACGTCAGTCGCATTCTTCCCCTCTGTCTTTTTTAAAATTCATTTACGGGATGTGGGCGTTGCAGGTTAGCCCAGCATTTATTGCCCATCCAAAGTTGCCCTTTAGAAGGTGGGGATTTGCCTTCCTAAAACCGCTGCAGTCCTTCATGTATAGGTACACCCACTGTGGTGTTGTGGGGGGGGGAGGGGGCTCCAGGATTTTGCCCCAGCGACAGCAAAGGAACGGCGATATATTTCTAAGTCAGGGTGGTGAGTGACTTGGAGAGGAACCCCCCAGGTGGGGTTCCCAGATATCTGCTGCTCTTGTCCTTTTAGATGGTAGTGGTCGGTGGTTTTGGAAGTTGCTGTCGAAGGAACCTTGGTGAGTTAGTGCAGTGCATCTTGTAGATGGTACTCACGGCTGCCACTGTTCGTCGGCGGTGGAGGATTGGAATGTTTGTGGAAGGAGGAGCAATCAAGCGGGCTGCTTTGTCCTGTTGGTGTCAAGCTTCTTGGAGTGTTGTTGGAGCTGTACTCATCCAGGCAAGTGGAGAGTATTCCATTATACTCCTGACTTGTGCCTTGTAGATGGTGGACAGGCTGGTGGTGGGGGGGGGGGGGGGGGGGGGTGGTCAGGAGGTGAGTTACTCGCCGTAGGTTCCCTAGCCTTTTACCTGCTCTGGTAGCCACAGTATTAATGTGGCTAGTCCAGTTCAGTTTCTGATCAATGGTAACCTCCAGGATATTGATTGTGGAGGATTCAGCGATGTTAATGCCACTGAATGTCAAGGGGCGGTGGTTAGATCCTCTCTTGTAGGAGATGGTCTGTAGATGTATTTCTTTTGGGGGCTGATTCAATTTTCTAAGCTCCAGGTTAGTACTACTCACTGCTTACTAGAAGTTCTTCATCGCGTCCCCCCCTGCAACTCTTGCCCAAAACTTTAAACCTGTGTCCTCTCGTCCTTGCACCGTCAGCTAAATGTGAGCTTATCCTTCTCTACTTTATTTGAGCATGTCAAAACCTTGTAAATCTCGCACTCTCCTTTGCTCCATGGAGAACAACCCCAGCTTCTCCAAACTTAAGTGGCGAGCTAAAACCCCTCACTTTTACCCCAGACCATTCTGGTAAATCTCTCTCTGCACCCTGTCAAGGACCCTCACCATCCTTCCTAGAGCATGGTGACCAGAACTGCATGCAGTTCTGGCGTTGCCATAGCACCATGGGATCTGTTACACGCACCTGAGAGCAGACAGGATCTCAGCCTGTGTCCTCATCCACAAAACAACCTCAGGAGTGCACTGAGAGTGTCAGCCTCGGTTTTCTGCTCAAGACTCTGGAGTGAAACTTGAACCCAGGATCTCCCAGGCGAGGGGCTACCAACTGAGCCACGGCAGACACATGTTTCTGACTTGGTTGTAAATTACATAATTTTAGAAATTGTAATTGCCGAAGAGTTGGGCAAAAATAGTCTCAAAGATTTCGAAACTTTAATTATTTTCTTCAGCACAGACAAGATTGTACTGCTGATGTTTCAGGTCCGTGGCATTTCATCAGAACATAAGATCATAAGAAATAGGAGCAAGAGGAGGCCATTTGGACCCTCGAACCCGCTGTGCCATTCTGGCACAGTTTGATCCTGGCTGATCTGACTGTGGCCTTGACTCCACTTTCCTGCCTGTTCCCCATGGCACTCTACTTCCTTGATAAAAATTCTGTCCTCCTCCCCCTCAAAAAATATTCAAACACCCTGCCTCCACTGCTTTCCAGGGCAGAGAACTCGTAATACTCATGACCCACTGAGAGAAGAAATTCCTGCTCATTGCAGTCTTAAATGGTACACCCCTTATTCTGAAACTGTATCCTCTCTAATTCTAGATTCACCCACAAGGAGAAACATCCCCTCAACATCTATCTTTTCACTTTCGCTCAGAATCTTGTACGTTCCAATAACATCACCTCTCATTTTTCTAAGCTCCAAAATATAGACCCAACCTGTTTAAACATGCCCCCACCCCAAGAATCAACCCAGTGCACATTCTCTGAATTGCATCCAAAGCAAGTATATCCCTCATGAATACTCCTGGTGTGGTCTCAGCAATGTCCATCCGCCTTGTAATATGCCTTAATTATTTGCTGCATCTGAATGATAATTTTTGTGATGCATGTATAAGGACACCCAGATCACTCTGTGCTGCAGCATTGCTGCACTGCAGCGTCTCTATTAAAAAAATTATTTACCTTCCTATTCGTCTTGCTAAAGTGAATAACCTCACATTTTTCCACATTCAAGTCCCATCTGCCAAATCTCTGCCCACTCACTGAACCTATCTATTTTTGTTTTGGAAAAATCTTGAGAGTACCCAATTCTTTTTTTTTTCCAAATAAGGGCAATTTAGTGTGGCCAATTCACCTACGCTGCACATGCTTTTGGGTTGTGGGGGTAAGACCCAGGCAGACACGGGGAGAATGTGCAAACTTTACACGGACAGTGACCGTGGGCCGGGATCGAACACGGGTCCTCGGCGTCATGAGGCAGCAGGAACTTATCTAGAATCCCTTTGCAAACACTTTGTTCTTGCAACTTGGTTTCCCACCTATTTTTGTATCATCGGGAAATGTGGCGACAATACACTTGGTCCTGTTACCTAAGTTATTGATATAGTTTGTAAATAGTTGAGACCCCAGCACTGAACCCTGTGGATGAAAGAATACCAACACAAAATATTAATGCTGTTTCTCTCTCCACAGATCTGCTGAGTATTTCCAGCATTTTCTGTTTTTATCTCAGATTTTCAGAAGAGTTTTTCTTTTTCGCAGGACTGTGCTGTTAGTGGGGGAAATATTTGGGACATGGTACCTATTTAGACTCTTCTCTGCTCTAGGTCCTTGTTTCTGTCCTCTTTGTGGGCAGCAAGGTGGCACGGTGGTCAGCACTACTGCCTCACAGCACCAGGGACCCGGATTCAATTCCAACCTTGGGTCACAGTCTGTGCCGAGTTTGCACATTCTCCCCGTGTCTGCATGCGTTTCCTCCGGGTGCTCCAGTTTTCTACTACAGTCCACAGATTTGCAGGGTAGGTGGATTGGCCATGTTAAATTGTGCGTTTGTGTCCAAAGGTTTAGTGGGGTTATGGGCTTGCAGGGATAGGGCGGGGGTGTCGTCCTAGGTAGGGTGCTCTTTCAGAGGATTGGTGTAGACTCGAGGGGCTGAATGGCCATTGTCTGCACTGTAGGGGTTCTATAATTCTAAAAGGCCTTGGTGTTACCGTCTCTTTAATTCTCTCTGTTTTCTCATTGAACCAAACACATGCTGTTGTTTTCACCCACGTCTTCCACCCTCGGGCCCCAAAATATAGTCGGAGTGGAATTTGGAGGAGGATTCAGTTATATCATGTGCCCACTCCATTGTTCGCCTGTCAGGAGTTCTGGAGGTGCTGATGGTGGATGATGAATAACTTGTAACAGCTTATTTACTGTCATTCACACTGCAGTCAGTGCCTATGGTAAAATTTAGAAGACCATTTTCCTGTAAGACTAGTTTCCAGTTAAATTGGCAGCTTTTAACTTTAGCTCTCTCTTGGTCAACTTAGTCAACTAACACAGTGAAGGAAGTTGGGAGAGAGGATATGGAGGTTGGGGATTCATAAAGGAACCTTACCAATGTGCATGTAGTAAATGCTACCCCGCTCACTTTGCGAAGGGTGGCTATCCTATTGGCACCTTTAGTGTCATAGCAGCACATGCCTATTTAATGCAGATGGCACCTGATCGTAGGATTTGAGAGATTGTCAGAGCCATCCATGCAATGGGTGAACATTCCTCCCATGCCAGATCTGCCTCCCAAAAAAGCATCTGCCAAAATTTCTGGATCCATTTTATCCCTTGTAATTCACTAATTTATTTTCAAAACCCTATATAGAGGGTGGCACAGTGGTTAGCACTGCTGCCCCGCGGCACTGAGGACCTGGGTTCGATCCCGGCCCCGGGTTACAGTTCGTGTGGAGTTTGCACATTCTCCCCGTGTCTGCGTGGGTCTCAGCCCCACAACCCAAGATGTGTAGGGTAGGTGAATTGGCCATGCTAAATTACCTTTAATTGGGAAAAAAAGAATTGGATATTCTAAATTTATTTTAAAAAAGACTTGTGTATATAGTGACAATACAAGTCTTGGCCAGAATGGAGAAGATTGGATAATTCTCCCATTGGGAGAATTTATATTCTGTAACTCACTGCATCTTGATGTCGAGTTAATCCTGCCTTTACTGGGAGACCACTGCAGTTGTAAAGACTCCCATGCTGTGTTTTCTACTCTTTCAACATGCCTCAACGTTGTGGAACTTGTGCAATCTAGTTAATTAATTGCACTAGCATCAAAATCTTCCTTGTATGCAAAGCTATTGTTCAAGGTTACGTGACAGCAGATTATTTGGTTGCTGGATCATGGATCGAGTCCATTCTACTCATAGATTAAGTAAGTGCACACAACGTTCGGGATACTTCAAACAGGAATGGGATGTAGTGCCGCAAATAGACTTTCCATTGTCAAATGACTTGTTTGTGTTCTCCCCATCTTGGATGAGACTATTCTCAAGCTCAGAGCAAGGGAGGTCACTGCCTGCCTTTAATGAATTTTACTTGTTGAAGAAAATCCTTTCAGTTTTTTCAAGAACTTGTGAATGAATGAATGCCATGAAGGCAAGCACAAACTGAGTTGATTCAAATATTTTTTTTTGTTGCCAAAGGCCAGAAACAGAGGAAAAGAAGTAGGTGGTGATGAGGAATCTGTGAAGGGAAATGGAATGAGATGAAGAGTTGGGAGGGAAGGTACAGAGGTTGGGAACTCATTACAGGTTGAGCATCCTTTATTTGAAATGCTTGGGACCGAGAGTGTCTCGGATTCTGGAATTTTTCAAATTTTGGAATACCTGTATTGGTATAGTTGTGCAAGGTCACATAGCTAGCGGATCTCGGGTGAACACCGTGTTATTTTTTTTTACTAGAAACAGGATTTCAGCGCTCGAACAGAAGTGTGGATTTCAGAGCTTTTCGAATTTCGAATAAGGGGTGCTTAACCTGTAGTAAGAATTACAAACTGTTTCCTTTTGTGTGTAGAGATAATGGTGGAGTAAGCTAGCTTTGCAAGTGGCAAGGTATCAAACTGCCGGTGGAAGGACCAGTTAAGAAGCCGGACTGTGTTTCCCTTCACAGCAGTTTGAATTTTACAGCATCTTTAATATAGTAAACATCTCAGGAGCTTCACAGGAATGATGATGACTGTAAGAAATAGGAACAGGAGCAGGCCATTCGGCCCCTTGAGCCTGCTCTGCCATTCAATAGGATCATGGCTGATTCAACATTCCTCACACCTATTTTCCTGCCCTTTCCCCATAACCCTTGATTCCCTTACTGACTAAGAATCTTATCTATCTCAGCCTTAACTATACACAAGGACTCTGCCCCTATAGCTCTCTGCGGTAAGGAGTTCCAAAGGCCCACAACCCTCTGAGAGATTAAATTCCTCCTCATCTCAGTCTTAAATTGGCACCACTTTATTCTGAGACTATGCCCTGTGGTCCTTGACTCTCCCATGAGGGGAAACATCCTCACAGCATTCACCCTGTCTTTTAAAAAAAAATTTAGAGTGCCCAATTATCTTTTTCCAATTAAGGAGTAATTTAGCGTGGCCAATCCACCTACCCTGCACATCTTTTTGGGCTGTGGGGCTGAGACCCACGCAGACACGGGGAGAAAGTGCAAATTCCACACGGACAGTGACCCGGGGCCGGGATTGAACCCGGGTCCTCGGTGCCATGAGGCAGCAGTGCAAACCACTGCACCTTGCGGCCCCCATTTACCCTGTCGAGCGCCTTAAGAATCTTATATGTTTCAATGAGATCACCTCTCATTCTTCTAAATTCCAATGAGTAGAGTCCCACCCTGTTTAACCTTTGCCCATAAGACAATCCCTCCTTACCGGGGATCATCCTCGTGAATCTTCTCTGAATCGCCTCCAATGAAATTACCTTATTCCTTAAATCAGGGGACCTAAACTGCTCACTGTACTCCAGATGTGGTCGCACCAGTACCTTCTACAGTTGCAGCAAGACTTCCTACTCTTAAACCCCAACCCCTTTGAAATATGGACCAACATTCCATCGGCCTTCCTTATTACCTGCTGCACCTGTGTTTCCTGCACATGTCCCCCAAAGTCCTTCTGTGTTGCAACTTTCAGCAGTTTTTCTCCATTTAAATAATTCTCTGTTCTTTTGTTCGCCCTTCCAAAATGAACAACTTCACATTTTCCCACATTATACTCCATTTGCCAACATTTTTGCCCATTTACTTAATCTATCAATATCTCTTTGCAAACTGTTTGTATACCTCTCGCAACTTGCCTTTCCACCTATTTTGGTCATCTGTAAATTGAGGTACAGTACATTCACTTCCTTCCTCCAAGTCATGAATATATATTGTAAACAATTGTGGTCCCAGCACTGATCCCTGTGGAACCCCACTGGTTACAGGTCATCAATGAATTAGCCAATTCTCTATCCATGCCAATATACCACCTCCAACACCATGGGCTTTTATCTCATGACTTAATCTTTTGCGAGGTATCTTATTGGCCCCTTCTGGAAGTCCAAATATAACCCATCTACTGGTTCCCCTCTGCCCACTCTGGTTGAGGCTTCCTTGAAAGTAGTTAGACATGATTTCCGTTTCATGAAACCATTCTGAATCTGCTTGATTAGGTTATGATTTTCCAAATGTGCTGCTATTTTTTAAAAAATTAAATTAAATTTAGAGTACCCAATTATTTTTTTTCCCAATTAAGGGGCAATTTAGCAGGGCCAGTCCACCTACCCTTCACACCTTTGGGTTGGGGGCGGGGGGTGAGACTCATGCAGACACAGGGAGAATGTGCAAACTCCACACGGACCGTGACCCAGGGCCGGGATTGAACCCGGGTCCTCGGTGCTGTGAGGCAGCAGTGCTAACCACTGTGCCACCGTTCCACCCTACAAACGTGCTGCTATTACTGACTTACTAATTAATTCAAACATTTCTCCAGCAATAGATGTTAAGCTAATTGGCCTATAGTTACTTGCTTTTTGCTTCCATCCCTTTTTGAATAGGGGTTCCACATTGGCAGTTTTCCAATCCTCCGATACTTCTCCAGAATCCAAGGATTTTTGGAGAATTACAACCAATATATCCACTATCTCAATAGATCCTTTTTTTAGGATCCTAGGATGCAAGCAATCAGTCCCAGGGGACCTATCTGCCTTTAGAACAAAGAACAATACAGCACAGGAACAGGCCTTTCAGTCCTCCAAGCCTGTACCAATCCTGATATCACCCTTGGCCAAAACCCTCAGCACTTCCTAGTGCTGTATCCCTCTATACCATCCTATCCATGTATTTGTAGAGATGTCTTTTGAACGCCGTTAATGTATCTGCTTCAACAACCTCCCCCGGCAGTGCGTTCCAGGCACTCACCACCCTCTGTGTACAAAATCTGCCTTGCACATCTCCTCTAAACCTTGCCCCACGGACCTTAAACATATGCCCCCTAGTGACTGACCCCTCCACACTGGGTGAAGGGTGCCTGCCCATCCACTCTATCCATGCCTCTCATAATCTTGTAGACCTCTTATCAGGTCGCTCCTCAACCTCCGTCGTTCTAATGAAACCAGTCCGAGTCTATTCAGCCTCTTTGCATAGCTAACACTCCCTTCCCCACAGACCAGGCAACATCCTGGTAAACCTCCTCTGCACCCTCTCAAAAGCCTCCACATCCTCTTGGTAGTGTCGCAACCAGAATTGTGCGCAATATTCCAAGTGCGGCCATATCAAGGTTCTATACAACTGTAGCATGACTTGCCAGTTTTTATACTCAATGCCCCATCCAATGAAGGCAAACATTCCATATGCTTTCTTGACTACCTTGTCCATTTGTGTTGCCACTTTCACAGATCTGTGGACCTGTACACCCAGATCTCTCTGACTTTCTATATTCCTAAGAGTTTTGCCATTTATTATATATTTCCCCTCTATGTTAGACCTACCAAAATGCATTACCTCACATTTGTCCGGATTAAATTCTATTGGACATTTATCTGCCCAAGTCTCCAATCTATGTCCTGCTGTATCCTCTGACAATCCTCAACACTATCTGTCACTCAATCAACCTTGGTTTCATCCGCGAACATACGAATCAGACCAGCTACATTTTCCTCCAAATCGTTTATGTATACTACAAACAACAGAGGTCCCAGCACAGATCCCTGTGGAACACCGCTAGTCACAACCTTCCATTCAGAAAAGCACCCTTCTACTACTACCCTCTGTCTTCTGTGACCGAGCCAGTTCTGTATCCATCTTGCTACCTCACCTCTGACCCCGTGTGACTTCACCTTTTGTACCAGTCTGCCATGAGGCACCATGTCAAAGGCTTTACTGAAGTCCATGTAAACAACATCCACTGCCCTCCCATAGCAACCATTTTTGTCACCTCCTTAAAAACGTGATCAAGTTAGTGAGGCACGACCTCCCCTCAGTCTATTGCTAATGAGTCCATTTGTTTCCAAATGGGTATAAATCCTGTCCCTGAGAATTCAATAATTTACCTATGAGCAACTTGAGGCTCACCGGCCCATAGTTTCCTGGATTAACCCTGCTACTTTCTGAAACAGCGGTACCACATTAGCTTTTCTCCAGTCCTCTGGGACCTCACGTGTAACCAATGAGGATACAAAGATGTCAGTCAAGTGTTTGTGTGGGTTTCGCCCCCACAACCCAAAAGATGTGCAGGCTAGGTGGATTGGCCACGCTAAATTGCCCCTTAATTGGAAAAAATGGATTGGGTACTCTAAATCTAAAAAAAAAAGATGTCAGTCAAGGCCCCAGAAATGTTCTCCCTTGCTTCTCTCAGTATTCTGGGGTAAATCCCATCAGGCTCAGGAGACGTATCTACCTTAATATCTTTAAAAACACCCAATATCACCTCCTTTTTGATGTCACCATGACCCAGACTATCCACACACTCTACCCAAGAATCATCTTCCGCAAAGTCCTTTTCTTTGTGAACAATGATGCAAAGTACTCATTTAGTACCTCGCCATTTCCTCTGGCTCAACACATAGATACCCCCCAGTTGTCCAAACCATTCCCTGGCCACTCTCTTGCATTTTACATATGAATAAAAAGCTTTGGGATTCACCTTAATCCTGCTTGCCAAGAACTTTTCATGACCCCTCCTAGCCCGCCAATTTCCCGCTGAAGTGCCTTCCTAATTTCTTTATATTCTTTATATTCCTCAAATTCCTCAAGGGTTTCGATGTCCCCACCCTTCAGGACCGTACAAAAGCCTCCTTTTTCTTTTTGAAATTTAGAGTACCCAATTATTTTTTTTCCAATTAAGGGGCAATTTAGCGTGGCCAATCCACCTAACCTGCACATCTTTGGGTTGTGGGGGTGAAACCCACGCAGACACGGGGAGAATGTACACGGACAGTGACCCAGGGCCACGATTTGAACCCCGGTCCTCAGCACCATAGGCTGCAGTGCTAACCTCCTTTTTCTTTTTGACGAGGTTCACAATATCCCTCGTTATCTAAGACTCCCAAAACCTCCCATACTTATCCTTCATTCTCTCAGGAATGTGACTTTCCTGAATCCTAATCAACTGTTGCTTGAAAGACTCCCACATGTCCGATGTTGATTTACCTTCCAACAGCCCAATCCAAATTCTTCAATTCCTGTCTAATGTCATCTTAATTTGCGTTTCCCCAGTTTAGCGCCTTTATCTGAGGGTTACCCTCATCCCTATCCAAAAGTACCCTAAAACTTATGGAATTGTGGTCACTACTCCCAAAATGTTTCCCTACTAAACCTCAACCACCTTTCCAGGCTCATTCCCCAGTACCAGGTCCAGGACTGCCCCTTCCCTAGTTGGACTATTTACATACTGCATCAAGATGCCTCCCTGGATACACCTTACAAATTCTACCCCATTCAAGCCTCTAGCACTAAGTGAGTCCCAGTCAATAAAGGGGAAGTTAAAATCCCCCACCAATCCTGTTACTTTTGAAACTATCCAAAATCTCTCTACCTATCTGCTCCTCTATCTCTTGCTGGCAGCTGGGGGGCCTGTAATAAACCCCCAAAATTGTGATTGCCCCCTTCCTGTTCCTGAGCTCTACCCAGATTGCCGCATTGCATGAGCCCTCTGCGGTGTCCTCCCGCAGTACAGCTATAACATTTTTCTTAATCAGTAATGCTACCCCCCCCCCCCACCCCTTTTATATCCCCCTCTATCTCTCCTGAAGCATCTATATCCTCCAACGTTCAGCTGCCAATCCTGCCCTTTCTTTAACCATGTTTCGGTGATAGCCACATCATAGTTCCAAGTACTAATCAGTGCTCTAAGTTCATCTGTCTTACCTGCTATACTTCTGGCGTTGAAACAAATACACTTCCTTCAGACCACGGCGTTTGAACAGACAGGGTGATGTTGTTGTTCGCTTATTTTTATTCTCTATTTCCTCTTCAGTTATTACACCTTCTCAGCTAAAGCTCTGGTCCCCCCCCCCCTTGCCATACTAGTTTAAATCCTCCCAAGTGACTTGAGCAAACCTCCCAGCCAGGCTATTGGTGCCCCTCCAGTTTAGATGCAACCTGTTCTTCTTGTACAGGTCGCACCTGCCCCAGAAGAAATCCCAATGATCCAGAAATCTGAAATCCTCCCTCCTACAACACCAGTTTAGTCATGTGTTTAGCTGCACTATCCTCCTATTTCTAGCCTCACTGGCACGTGGCACAGGGGGTAACCCTGAGATTACAACCCCAGAGGACCTGCTTTTTAGCTTACTGCCGAACTCCCTGAACTCCTTCTGCAGGACCTCATCGCTCTTCCTGCCTATGTCGTTAGTACCTATGTGTACTACAACCTGTGGCTGTTTCACCCTCCCCTTCAGGATGTCCTGTGTTTGTTCAGAGACATCCTTGACCCTGGCACCAGGGAGACAGCATACCATCCTGGAATCCCTTTCACGTCCACAGAAGCGTCTATCTATGCCGCTTACTGTAGAGTCCCCTATAACTATTGCTCTCCTGCACTTTGCTCTCCCCTGCTGAGCAACAGAGCCAGTTGCGGTGCCACTGTTCTGGCTGCTTGGTTAACAAACTTTCCCCTGATAGGCCCTCCTCCACAACTGTATCCAAGACGGTATACCTGTTAGAGAGGGGGACAGCCACAGAGCATTCCTGCACTGACTGCCTGCCCCTTCAAATGGTCACTCATCTATCTGCCTGCTCTTTGGGTGTGACCACGTCTCTAAAACTCCTATCTATGACACTCTCCGCTGCCTACATGCTTCTATATGCATCCAATTGCTGCTCCAACTGATTCATGTGGTCTGTGAGGAGCTGCCATTAGGTACACTTCATGCAGATGTAGTTGTCCAGAACGCCTGCGGCGTCACGGAACTCCCACATCTGGCAATTGATGTTAGACGTTTTAGTTGCTGTGATATGAAGAGTCTAAAGTTCCATTCCTTTTTCACAAACACATATTTGTTTAATTCCAACAGCCTTTGCACAAAACTCTAACTATACATCACCTGACAGGGGCCACCTGAAGCCCCTTTACATATCAGTGTCAATTAATGGATACTTAACATAAATGAGACAACTAATTGCAATGTCTCTTAACCCATTACTTAACAGTCTCCCCTTCCTTGGAGAAAAACAAATAATTAGGTGAAAACAAAATTTCAAGAATCTCAAAAACACACAAATGATTTCCCCCCCTTTTTTTTTTGGTCGAGAAAGAAAAAAAAACAGTCACAGAAACAAACGCCCTTCATTAACAATATCCAAAAGTTTCTGTGAACTCGCCCCTCTTTTGGTAAAACAGTCTGATAGTTGATAGCTCCTGTCGACCCATTTAATTTTTGTTATTTCCTCTCTGTCCAACATCTGTTTCAAACTTGCGATGTCTATCTGTAACCTCTTTTCATTGACACTTTTTGTAGAGTGCACATTTTCCCATAGGGATTTATTGTCAATGTGACAGTTAATAGGTATATTACCCAAATCCCCTAATCCCAAAATTTCTGTCAATATCATACTTATATAAAAGGCCATATCCACCGCCTCTACAAGGCTTAATGTCTCAGCAGCCAAAGTGCTTTTTACTACTCTCCTTATTTTCTTTGTTTCCCACACAAGCGGGCAACATTTACCATTGTTCCCCAGAAGGAAAATTATAAAACCTCCTGCGCTTGAAACCCCATCACATAGATTTGCGTAGGACGCAACACTATAAACTATGAGTTTCAAGTGCCTAAGGTCACCTAAAACCGGGAACTTCAAAACACACTCCTGCATTTTTAGTTTGGCGAACGCTTTATTTGCTCTTATTATGTCTTCCACTTTGGGATCATTCATTTTTGTACTCAACTCTAAGACATCAAAACTCACGTCGGGTCTAATCTGTCTACCTAACCAGTTCAGTTGCCCAATTAAACTTCGCAGTTGCTCTTTTTCTTACTTTGAAACCATTTGCATCTTTTTGTGAAACTTGGCCATGACTAATTGCTATTGGGCTGATGCTTTCCAAATAGGATTGCTGACGTAAAGTTGCCCCTAACTTAGTCTGTCCAATTTCCAGTCCAATATATTTAAATGCATCGGAAGCCTGACTTCCAACCCTGAATTCTTTCCTCAAACCAGAGATTACAATAGCTTCAAAATCACTAGTTCCACCCCACAAAAAATCATTGACATGCATCATAAAAATGCCAGAAAGATTTCCTTTATAGTGCCAGTAAGACATTGCAGGATCTGCTTTCAACTGGCAACAGTCTAACTTTAACAAAACTGACCTTACCGAAAAATACCAGACTCTAGACGCATCATTTAATCCATATACACATTTGTTCAACTTCCAGAGTAACCCTTCTGTGTTAGCTGCTTCTTTAGGAGGACAGAGAAAAATGTCTCTCTGGAGCTGGTGCCCCTGCAAAAAGGCAGCTTTTATATCTATAGATTTGCATTCCCATGCCTTTGTGGCTAATAGAGCCAAGAAGATCTTTAAAATAACCTTTCCTGCTGTAGGTGAATCTACCCTTAAATCCTGATTTTCTAAGTTTTCTTCAAATCCCCTTGCCACAAGCCTGGCCTTTGCCTTATAAGTTCCATCCGGAAGAACCTTTTCTGTGCAAATCCATCTGTGGGATAGAGCTCTTTGTCCCCTATCCGGTACTTCCATGTATACCCCAAATTCACTCCAACTATGCAATTCTTGCTGTTTAGCTTCTTTGATAACTTTTTCATCTAATTTATTTGAAGCCACCAAAATCTCATGTGCATGTGGGCTTCTACTCCTATTAGTATTCGTAGTCTTACTCATGTTCCGAGATCTTGATAAACTACGTCCCCTCTCCCGCCTGGTATCTCGTTCTGTACTGCTACTGCTTGATCTTTCCCTTCTGCTGTGGGATGTCCTTTCAATAGTTCTCGACCTTTTCCTGCGGACCTGTTCACTATCCGATGTACTATCTGAACTGGCACTGCGTTTCTGTGCCCTCCATTTTTGAACTTCGTTTTCCCAATCCATTGTCTTGACTCCTTCCCCTGAATGCTGTACATTCAACCAATGTTTATACTTTCCAGTGGCCTTCCCTGCTCTACTAATAACAGTTGCATCCTTCCATTGACTAGACCCTTCAGGCAAGTATGTCACTTTTGTACCAACTTTTGGCAGTTGCCCTTTCGGAAAAATGGCCTGTTCTAATTCATCAGAAGTGTTGTGTTCCTCCACAGAAACCCTGTCTGTATCAGTTAATTGGTCTTCATAGTTCTGTGACACATGTGTACCAGATGACTCTGGTTCCTCGTCATGTCTGTCTGCCAATCCACCTAACCTGCACATCTTTGGGCTGTGGGGGTGAAACCCATGCAGACAAACTTGTCCTAACTTCATCTCCTATAAACAATGCTAGCCCATCACTTTTTCATTTCCTACTGTCCTTCCGAAAGGCCAAATATCCCTGAATACTAAGTTCCCAGTTTTGATTTCTTTGTAGCCCCGTTTCCATAATGGCTATCAGATCACATCTATTTACCTCGATTTATGCCCTCAGTTCATTTACCTTATTCCAAATGCCTTGTGCATTAAGATACAAAGCCTTTCGGCTTTCCTTTTTTGCCATTTTTAATTATTCAAACTTTTCTTTGTACAGTGACCCTATTTGCTTCTCACCTGTGATTACCCTGTCTAGCGTTTTTGCATTTTACTGTTCTTTTTTTCATTACTGTCCTTGTTACATTTTCTCTTGTCACGCTGCTTAGGTTCCCAATCCCCTAACATTCTAGTTTAAACATTCCCAACTACACGAACAAATACTCACCCCAGGACATCAGTTCCGGTCCTGCCCAGAAACGTGGGGCAAGGCTATTGAATTGGGCCAAATGGTCTCCTCCTGCTCCTATTTTCTATGTTACTGTGACCCTCGGGTTAAATCATCACCGGTCAGCTCTCTCAAAAAGGGGAGAGTAGCTTATGGCTCTCTGGGGCGACATTTCCCATTTTTATTGGGGTGAGTGACCAAAAGCTCGATCAACGAGGTAGGTAATGAAGGGATGGAGGTGGAGACGTTCAAGGAGGGAATTCCAGATGCCAACATGGCTGAAGACATGGCCATCAGTGATGGGGCGAGAGAATACGGGAATGCACAAGATCACTGATGTTCAGTCTGGGTTCCGCCAGGACCACTCAGCTCCTGACCTCATTACATCCTTGGTTCAAACATTGAAAAAAGAGCTGAATGCCAGAGGTGAGGTGAGAGTAACTGCTCTTGACATCAAGGCAGCATTTGACTGAGTGGCATCAAGGAGCCCCAGCAAAACTGGAATCAATGCGAATCAGGGGAAAACTCTCCTCTGGTTGGTCATAATCTTTTTTCCAATTAAGGGACAATTTAGCGTGGCCAATCCACTTACCCTGCACACCTTTTTGGATTGTGGGGGGTGAGACCCATGCAGACACGGGGAGAATGTGCAAAATCCACACGGATAGTGACCCGGGGCCGGGATTGAACCCGGGTCCTCGGTGCATGAGGCAGCAGGGCTAACCGCTGCACTACCGTGCTGCCCAGGTTGGTCATAATCAGCACAAAGGAAGATGGTTGTGGTGGTTGGAGGTCAATCATCTCAGCTGCAGGACATCACTGCAGGAGTTCCTCGGGGTAATGTCCTGGGCCCAACCATCTTCAGTGGCTTCATCAATGATCTTCCTTCCATCATAAGGTCAGAAGTAGCGATGTTTGCGGATGACTACACAATGTTCAGGACCATCCGTGACTCTTCAGACACTGAAGCAGTCCATGTCCAGATGCAGCAAAACCTGGATAGTATCCAGGTTTGGGCTAATAACTGGCAAGTGTTATTCACGCCACACAAGTGCCAGGCAATGACCATCTCCTACAAGAGGGAATCTAACCATCGCCTCTTGACATTCAATGGCATTATCCTTGACATTCAATGGCATTACCATTGCTGAGTCCCCCACTATCAACAAGCTGCGGCTAACCATTGACCAGAAACTGAATTAGACTAGCCATTATAGATAATGTGGCTAGAAGAGCAAGTTAGAGGCTCGGAATCCTGTGGTGAAAGTAATCTACCTCCTCACTCCCCAAAGCCTGTCCATCATCTAGCAGGCATAAGTCAAGAGTTTGGTAGAATACTCTCCACTTGCCTGGATGAATGCAGCTTTAACAACATGCAAGAAGCTTGACACCATCCAGGACAAAGCAGCCCACTTGATTGGCACCCTATCCACAAACATTCAATCCCTCCGACCAACAGTGGCAGCTGTGTGTACCATCTACAAAATGCACTGCAGGAACTCACCAGGACTCCTGGGACAGTACCTACCAAACCCACAACCACTACCAAACCCACAACTACTACCACCTAGAAGGACAAGGGCAACAGATACCTGGGAACACCACCACCTAGAAATTCCCCTCCAAGCTGCCCATCATCCTGACTTGGAAATGTATCTCACTACTTAACTGTTGCTGGGTCAAAAGCCTAGAATGCCTTCCCTGATAGCACAGGTGTATCGACGCCACATGGACTGTAGCAGTTCAAGAAGGCAGCTCACCACCACCTTGATAGCATTTGGGCATGGGCAGTTAATGCTGGCCTAACAGGTGATGCACACATCACTGGAAAGAATGAATGAATGAATGAAAAAAAAAAAATTGGAATAATGCAGGGCTCTCGGTGGATTGTAGGTCTGGAGGAGGATACAGAGATAGGAAGGGGTGAATCATGGAAGGATTGTGAACAGAAGGATGAGAATATTAAATTTCAGGCATTGCTGTACCCAAAGTTAATGTAGGCCAGTAAGAACAAGGATTTAGGGAGAATGGAACAAAATAAATGATTTTTAAAAATTGAGTACCCAATTACCTTTTTTTCCAATTAAGGGCAATTTGATAATAATAATCACTTATTGTCATAAGTAGGCTTCAATGAAATTACTGTGAAAAGCCCCTAGTCGCCACATTCTGGCGCCTTTTCGGGGAGGCCGGGACGGGAATTCAACCCGCGCTGCTGGCTTGTTCTGCATTATAAGCCAGCTGTTTAGCCCATTGTGCTAAACCAGCTCCTATTAGCGTGGCCAATCCATCTACCCAGCATATCGTTTGGGGTTGTGGGAGTGAGACCCACGCAGACACGGGGAGAATGTGCAAACTCCACACGGACGTGATCCGCAGCCAGGATCAAACCTGGGTCCTCGGCGTTTTGAAGGAACAGTGATAACCACTGCGCTCCGGTGCCACCCTTGAACAAAATAAATGATGTAGGGAAGCTGTAACTAGAAGTGTTTAAAAGTATACATTCCCCGGAAGTTGGAAATTTAAAGGCTATAAAGTTATGTTCTCAGGGCTGCCGCCAATCCTTGGTTGGGATTGTGAGTCCTGTAAAATGATTGTGGTTAATGACTGGCTGACCTGTTCAGACAGGTTAAAAAGGACATTGACTTTATAAATAACTTTTGTGGTAATGCTGGTTGACATAGGCAAGGTTTTATGGTATGTGTGCTCTGTCTGTAGGCAAGTTCTTGGCTGATTGTCTACTGATGCTTCATCCTGAGCAGTTTTTTGTAAACGGTGTTTTGATATTGCCTTGCGGAGAGATTGATGCCTCTAAATGGGGCGGGGCGGTAGGTAATAATAGAAGACAAAGGGTCGACATCTTTTAAACCGGATATAGTAACTGGGGTGAGTCAGCTAGCAACTCGGGAAAAGCAGAACCTGAAGGGAGGTCATGGGGAAGGAGAAAATAGGAAGAAATATGCTTCGGCATATAGGCATATGGCATATAGCTGCCGAGAGCCTACATAGCTAAGACAAAAGTTAATTCAGTAACCTGATCCTTCTATTCATAGAACCTGAGACAGAACAGCTGCAGAAGATACCCATAAATATATTTTTGATTCTCCTTTACTAATCAGAGAATGAAAGGAAAAAGCTGGAGACCAGTTTAACTTTTTTCTGATTGCAATAATCAGCAGTTTCTGTCTTCACTGCTTACAGCACAGTTAGTTTTTCAGCAGCACTGTAACTTTAAACAGGTGCATAAAAGTGATGAGTGGTCCAAGTTGGTCTGAGAGTTAAAACCTGCGCATCCTACTGGCATTCTTTACAATTTTAACATTGTAATAATTGTATTTGAGTGTAAGATTACACCTTGCGTTGTAGTGCAGTATAGCATTTCAAGGCACTTCTCAGTGTTAACAGAGAAAAGTTTGCCTTCAACGATATAAAGAGATTTTGGGACAGGTAAACCGAAGTTTGGGTAAGGGAGAGCTTTTAAGGAGCTGTAATGAATAGAAAGGGGTTTTGGAAGGGAATTCCAGAGCTTGGGGTCTGTGCAACTGAAGGCACAGCCACCAATGGTGTGGCAAGAAATTGAGGATGCACAAGAGGCCAGAATTGGAGGAATGCAGAGTTCTCAGATGCTGTAGCAAACCACAGAGATAGGAAGGGACAGGATCATGAAGTGATTTGAACACTAGGATGAGAATTTTTGGAAGAGTGAAAGATGGGACTTTAGAGAAGGAGCAGGCCATTCAGCCCTATGAGCCTACTCCGCCATACACTAAGGTCATGGCTAATCAGATTGTGGTCTGATCTCCACTTTGCCATCTAACCCCATATCTATCAAAAATCTGTCTGACTCAGCCTTGAATAAATTCAATGACCCAGATCCTACTGCTCTCTGAGGGAGAGAATTCACACCAACAACCCTTTGAGAGCACACTTTTTACATTTGAGGTGTTATTGGACCAGTAGCCAATGTAGGGCAGCACGCACAGGTGTGGAATGAATGGAATTTGGTGCGTTAGGATACGGGCGACAGCGTTTGTTAATGAGCTGAGATTTACAAAGAGTGGAAGGTGGAATGCCGACCAGGAGAACATTGGAACTGCAAGTCCAGCAGTAATAAAAGCATGGATTACATGCTGTAGCTTTGGTCTTTGTCATTTAAAATGTTGTCCAGCTGCAAGTAGGAAGCTCACTTCCTCTCAAACCCTTCTGTTTTCTTGAGGATCTGATGTTACTTTGAATTACTTTATTCAGCACGGTAGCACAGTGGTTAGCACAGTTGCCGTCACAGCTTCAGGGTCCCAGGAATGATTCCCGGCTTGGGTCACTGTCTGTGCGGAGTCTGCACGTTCTCCCCATGCCTGTGTGGGTTTCCTCCGGGTGCTCCGGTTTCCTCCCACACTCCAAAGATGTGCAGGTTAGGTGGATTGGCCATGATAAATTGCCCTTGGTGTTCAAAAAAGGTTAGCTGGGGTTACTGGGTTACGGGGATAGGGTGGAGGCGTGGGTTTAAGTGGATGCTCTTTCCAAGAGCCGGTGCAAGCTCGATGGGCTGAATGGCCTCCTTCTGCACTGAAATTCTATATAAACTCTATTTACATCTGAATATTGTCATGTCATACCTGTGAATCTCTGCTGCCTCTGCTGGCTGAAGTGAAAATGCATTTGCTGATGAAGTACTGGATTGGCAGGTGTGTCGAATTCTTCGAGAGAGCATACCTCATTTTCTTCTGTCCTACATACGATAGCAGTTTCCTTTTTACAATGTATATGAAATTGAATGGGATTGAATGAAGAAGGCCTACAGTGAGTAGTAAGCCAGTGGACAGCCAATATTCCTTTTATTCCTCCCCCCCCCCCCCCCCCCCCCTTCCACTTCTCCCACGTATGTACTTGCAAACTCTTAAATCTCTTAACTTCTCCCCACAGGTGCTGCCTGATTTGTTGACCACTTCCACTGAGTACTTTCTGTTTCTGTTCAACATCTCAAGTGTAGTCAGATAGCATCTGTGGAGCGAGAAGCAGGTTAACATTCCAGGTCGATCACATAGTTTCACCAAGCTGGCTCGCTCTGCCTGACTTTTCAGCATATTCCAAAATTTTAATTTTGTTTGATTCTTTACTTGATCTCCGGCTGGAAAGGCTTGCATCCCTCCCTCGCCTCCTCTCTTTATTTAAAGTTGAATCTCCACATGAATGCTCGAAAAGAAAATGAGTACTTCAGTGCAGCCCAAAGAGGAACAAGGCACATGCTTGCATCAGGAGGCAAAAATGTATTTTATAGTATTGGTATCAAAATTAAGACAGAGTTTAAATTGTCTTGGGCGTGAAATATGTTTTGCTGCATGTCCAACCTCGTTGGATTGAGTATTTAAAGAATCTTAAAAAAAAAAAATCTTTAATTGTCACAAGTAGGCTTACATTAACACTGCAATGAAGTTACTGTGAACAGTTATTGGACTATCTTGCAATAACGTAGTCCAACAAACATTTCACAATCTGACCTGGATGTTTACAGATTTTAATGAGGTTCTGAAATGTCAGTGTTTATTACCTTACAGCTGTTCATAAGAATTCTTTATTTTTAATATATATTGTTTTGCTCTGTTTCCCTCATCTCTTGAAGCCACTACTTTATCCTGCAGTGTAGATCCGGCTGTTGCATTACCCAACTGCCCGTTGTTCAGGTTTGAGTGTTCACAGGCTGTTTGACTATTGACCAAGTAGGGGAGGGGCGTTGGGTGGTGTGGCAACGCTTGTCGATCAAGCAAGTGTGGAACCCCCACCCACTTTTTTATTTTCCTTCCCCAAATACAAATGATGCTGGCACCAGTTGAAGCAGTGTACTGTTGCACTGGCCCAGACCAGTTACTTTATACAGACACAGAGCTAATCAAGGTATGAATGACTGGGAATCGCACAGGGCAGTGCATTGACCAATTGAATCACAGGGAAGGGGCTAGATATTCTGTTTGAATGATCTCAGCCATCGTTTGGTGGCAGCAGTATTGCTTCTGAGTCGGAAGGCCAGTGATGGTCAACCTAGGCTGGTGAGTGGGCCACATGAGTGACTTTCCTTCATTGCAGTGAGCCACAAGATTGAAATCGGGCTTGTTCACTCACCATGACCAGTGAGCAAGATTAAATACATTTAATAGACATTAAATACATGTAATACACGCTGAATATTTCATAAGTTATAGAAAATTGTTAGTCATTTATATATTTGTAGAACTGTCATCAACTTCAAAGGTAAAAACAAAATAAATATTTACATTTTGGACGCAGGGGGAGCACACGGCTCTGTGGGTTCTGTCAAAGGGTCAGTTAGATTGCCTGCACCAGGCACCATTTAGTACTGGTCCACACAAATGTGGACCTTGTCTAGGCACCTGGGCAGTTTCCCAAGCCATTGGAGACCCCTGGCTGGTTGGGGACAGGGCAGAGTAGCCCCCTGACTCTCTCTCTCTCTCTCATCTTGGCACTGCCAGCCTGGCACTTTGGCACTGCCACCCTGACACTGCCAGGGTGCATGGATGGCAATGCCAGGCCTGCAGGGACACTGCCAGTGTCTCAGGATGACAGTGGTAGGGTGCCCAGGTGCCAGGGTGACACTGTCATGGGTCGGGGCCTGAGGGGGGCCATGTCCATGAAAGGGGGGATGAATTGTGTATGAAGGGTTAGAGGTGAAGGGGGGTATGAAGGGATCTCATAAAGGTTGGGGGATTACGGTGGGGGCCCTGAAAGAGGGAGGCCCAAAAGGGGTTTGGGGAGGGCTGCAAAGGGTAGGCACTCAATGACCACATGGTGGGGTGTCCTCACTTGTGGGGTAATGCCCATGTGTGCGGGGGGGGGGGGGGGGGGGGGGGCAACATGGTGGCGCAGTGGCTCCCAGGTTCGATCCCGGCTCTGGGTCACCGTCCGTGTGGAGTTTGCACATTCTCCCCGTGTTTGCGTGGGTTTCGCCCCCACAACCCAAAAATGTGCAAGCTAGGTGGATTGGCCATGCTAAATTGCCCCTTAATTGTAAAAAATGAATTGGATACTCTAAATTTAAAAGAAAAATGTGTTGGGTGGGGGGGGGGGATGACATTGCCTGTACGTGGGCATCGTGGGGGACCCTCAAGCTGACTTAGAGATCAGGGCACCCTTTTAATATGGTGCCCCGATCTCTGAGGAACCGGTCGTGCCTGCGGATTCAGCTTCCCACTGTTGAAAAACCTTCTAAGTGTGGATTTGACCGGGGAGAAACGCCCCAGGCCCAAAAAAATGACTTAAGTGTGGTTGAATAGCGGTGTGGATCTCCCTCAAAAAGCCAGCGAGAAACACCCCGCCAAAATGCATTGTAAATTCTATGATTCTATAAACTCGCCCAAAATGGCACTTAGAAATGTTTTGGTTGAATTGCGCCTGTTAACTCTGCTTCTCTCTCCACTCATGCTGCCAGACCTGCTGAGCATATGCAGAATTTTTTGTTTTTATTTCTGATTTCCAACAACCGCAATATTTTGCCTTTAAAGCAGTCAACGTTGTGAGCAATCGGCATACATCTCACTTCACTTGCCCTTGCTTTACGTGCGAATCACCTCAGTCATACGAGTGGGAAAAAAACTACGTGGACAGGAATCAGCAGAATGTGGCAACCCTGTGCGCGGGCAACAGTCAATAAAATGTCTTGCGGGCCGCACTCGGAATACGGAAGAGCTGCATGTGGCCCCCTGGCCACAGGTTGGCCACTATTGGACTCGAGACTTCAGCTCGTCACCTGCTGTATTGCGGAAGGCTTCCATTTTAGAAGGAGAAGTTAAACCCTGACCTATCTGCCCTCTTGGGAGAATGCCTTTTAAAAAATTCCATGACACTACTTGAAGAAGAGCATGGAAGTTCTCCCCAGAATCCTCGCTCTCATTTGGCATCTGTATATATATTTACTGTTTTTTGGTAACTTGTTTTGTGCTGATTGGCTGCTTCATTCCCACATTACAATGGTGACTACACTGCAAAGCACTTAATTGGTTGCTAAGCTCTTTGTGATGTCCTTAGATTATGGAAGGTCACTAAATAAATGCAAGATTTTATTTTCCATGGAGGAGCCGCAAGGTTTTAGCACTTACATTCCTTTAATTTACTTCTGTCTTTTATAAGTCTTGGCACCATTTTTTAGCACTTTCTGAAGATGCATGATCTTGAAGTAAAACAAATGGTTTAATAAAAGTAAAAAGTTTTGTATTAAATCACCGTTAGGGAGCCGACATGCAGCATATTCATACCAAAGTCTTCTCACGAGTTGGCCACTAGGAGGCATGCATAACAGTGATGAGGAAGAAGCTATTTTAATTGTACTGAACTGCAAAGGGGTTAAAATGTCTGCCATTAACTTGAGGGAATAACACATTTTAAAACAAACACCACTTGTAGAGGCGTGATGCTGCAATGTCATCAGATTGCCACCTTTGATCTCTGTTAAATAAGTTGAGGTCGACATTTTTTTGACCTGACTTAATAACTCGACTAATGTTTGAGGCTAGTTGCCGTGTTTGATTTGGCACCTGGCTTTGGATAATGTTGCACTGTCCGTGAGGCTGAATACAACTCTCCCCATTCACTTTTTCTGTTTTGAACCATGCTCCATCATTCTTGGAACTTAACCAAAAGGGAAACAAACGGTTCTCCCACCGCCATCCCCCCTCCATATAGTGCTCAATGGTGGGTGACACTACTATGTCAACACTCACAGTCTTTGAAGAGTTGGTGCCTTTTTGTATTAAATGAAAATGAAAAGGAATCCTATGGTCCAGTACATTAACTAAGGTTGCCAAAACCTTCAGGATTGTCCTGAAATCTCCAGGAATTGAAGATTCAAGCCCTGGACACTGCTTTGAGCAACCAAGAAAACACACAAGAACAAAATAATTGCGTGTTTCCTTTTCGTGCTTTTGGTTTATTCATTTAAAAATATTAGAGGTGGGGTGGAATGGTTGGAAGTGGGAAGCCACATGAGGAAACCTTCCAACAACAGTTGGCAACCCTAACAATAATACATTGGCACAGTTGCACAGTGGTTAGCACTGCTGCCTTACAGTGCCAGGGACCCAGGTTCAATTCCGATCTTGGGTGAGTGTCAGTTTGCACATTCTTCTCGTGTCTGCGTGGGTTTCCTCCAAGTGCTTCAATTTCTTCCCGCAGTCCAAAGGTGGGGTTACGGGGATAGGGCAGGGGAGTGGTTGTAGGTAGGGTGCTCTTTCAGAGGGTTGGTGCCGACTCGATGGGCCTAATGGCCTCCTGCACTGTTAGGACCTCCATGATCGTTCCATGATCATCAACAGATGTGGTGGAAGGAGATCTTGCTCATGATGTTCGAACAGGACAATGTCATTTTGTCCATTCTGCTAGTAAAGATGGCAGGTTTTTGAAATAAAATTTTCCCCATTCTATGCCCCTTCTGCAATATCATGAATAACATTTCTATCTCTGTTTTCAAGTATCTTACTTGGTGCCCTGTCAATGATCAACTCAGCCATTCTGCATTTTGCATTCTCATTCTCTGAACTGTTCTGTACAAAGTGTTTCCAGTATTTGCTTTTTTTTTAAGCAAAGGAACAGCTTAGTTGGATTTGAAAATGGTCCTTTTCTCAATTTCCCTACTATAGCGAAAATTCATGCCCTATTTTTGCTGCTAATTCTGTTTTTTTTTACAGAAAGCACCACAAACAGATCATCCATTAGCCTCCTTTTTAACCAAATGGATTTTTACCTGCGTTGATTGTATTAACCTGCAATATTGTAATGCTTGATGCAGTACATAAGGGGTTAATGTAATGATTACACAAAGTTTTTTACAGCAGAAAGCCATCAGGGTGGTGACCTGTTAGATTTTCAAGATATCGGGCGGGGTTCTCCGACCCCCCCGCCGGGTCAGAGAATCGCCGGGGGCTGGCTTGAATCCCGCCCCCGCCGGTTGCCGAATTCTCCAGCACTGGATATTCGGCGGGGGTGGGAATCGCGCCGCGCCGGTTGGCGGGACCCACCCGGCGATTCTCCAGCCCGCGATGGGCCGAAGTCCCGCTGCTGGAATGCCTGTCCCGCCAGCGAGAATCAAACCACCTCTCTTACCGGCGGGACAAGGCGGTGCGGGCGGGGTCCTGGGGGGTGCCCCCACGGTGGCCTGGCCCGCGATCGGGGCCCACCAATCCGCGGGCAGGCCAGTGCCATGGGGGCACTCTTTTCCTTCCGCCTTCGCCATGGTCTCCACTATGGCAGAGGCGGAAGAGACCCCCTCCACTGCGCATGCGCGGGGATGCAGTGAGCGGCCGCTGACGCTCCCGCGCATGCGCCGCACGGCAAAGTCAGTTTCGCGCCAGCTGGCGGGGCACTAAAGTCCTTTCCCGCCAGCTGGCGGGGCGGAAATCAGTCCGGCGCGGGCCTAGCCCCTCAAGGTGAGGGCTCGGCCCCTCAAGATGCGGAGGATTCCGCACCTTTGGGGCGGCGCGATGCCGGACTGATTCGCGCCGATATCGTGCCGATTGCGGAGAATCCCGCCCATGGAGCCTGTTTTAGCCCAGCAATGGTAATTTTATTACATTTTTTTTCTGTTATAAATTTAGAGTACCTAATTCTTTTTTTTTTCCCAATTGAGGGGCAGTTTAGCGTGGCCAATTCCCCTAGCCTGCACATCTTTTGGGTTGTACGGGTGAGAACCAAACAGACATGGGAAGAATGTGCAAACTCCAAATGGACAGTGACCCAGGGCCGAGATCGAGCCCGGGTCCTCGGCACCATGAGGCAGCAGGGCTAGACATCACCTCGAGTTGATGGTCTCCACATTGACATGGAAGCAAAAGACTTCCAGCAGTCTGCTGGGCCTTACACCATACATTATTGCATCTGTGGAGAGAAAAGGGAGCTCACGTTTTGAGTCTGGATGACTCTTCGTCAAAGCTTTGACGAAGCTCTGATCTTGGGTGCCAAAAGGTCTGAGTTCTGCTGTTCGAAAGATAGCACAGTGTGCTATTTTGTAACTTTTGAGTTCCTCACTTCCTCCACTAAGGTATATGCCCATTAAACATCCATGGATCAAAAATGATAACGGCAAAATAAAAGAAATGGGAAATAAGGGAATCACCAGGAAGGGCCGTTACACTGTTTACCCAGTGGAAAATTGGGGAGAAAAGGACCAATTTCTGGGTGTGATGCTCGATCAGCACCACCATTACTGGCCTGTTTGTGTAGCCAACTATATATGCATCCTGGGCAGTTGTCTAAAACTGGTGTTGACCCCCTTGTATAAGATGTGAGTGAAGGGCTGTGAGTGTCTGTTTCAGGTTCCCTCGCCAAAATGGGCTGGCAAGAGGATGAGCTGGGGTGAACTTCATTGGCTGCCAGTGAAATATACGTTTCGGTAATTTTTGCTTTGGAGCCAGGAGGAACAGGAGTTCTCCCATCACTCTTAGCTCCCTACCCGTTGCCGTTCCATTCCCCTTGGGATTCACCTTTAAGGCTGTTGCTGGCAAGGCATGCAGGTCAATATTCTGGCGTTCTGGCCAATATTTATATATTATAACACTTTGTAAAAAGGGGACATTTTGAGATTATGAAAGGCACAAATTAATGAAAGCTCTTCTTATTTTGAATCTTGGACAACCACCTTTAGTAGTTCCCCACCCAGCCCTTCGAGTTCGGAAAAACTACACAGAAGCAATACTGTGGGGCCCCCTATTTTTAAAGTGAGAGTCCAGCACCACAAGTCTTGATGTGTGTGGTTTTCTCACACCCTGGGGGCTTTCTATGCATGCCTATTTGCTACTGCTGGTGAAAGGGCTATGTGGAAGTAAGGGTGCAAATCACAAATGGCCACATGCTTCTTATACAATTTGTTCACCGTAATTAGTATTGCTATTCCCAGCATTCATGTGACTCCCATCTTCCCTATCTGTTTGATTGCTTTGTCAACAAATAGAACAGCTACTGTTTGTTCGAACTATGCATGTGATGCATAAAAGCAAGAATCTGTGTGGCTGTTTTGTAGCACTGCAGATATTAGGCTGTCAGAAATTCCTCCTCCTCCTCCTCCTGCCTATTAAACCCATTTTGTTACCCACCAAGTACATAGACTTGCATTTATTAAACGCCCTTCACATCGTAAAACCTTCCAAGACGCAACATTTTCTTGGAACATAAGAAGCATCTGGACGAGTACTTAAATGGCCACGGCTATGGACCAAGTGCTGGTAAATGGGATTAGAATAGGTTGGTATTTGATGGTCAGCATAGACATGGGGGCCAAAGGGCCTGTTTCTGTGCTGTGTGATTCTGACTCTATGACTTGGCGACCAGTGAAGTACCTCTGAAGCAGAGTCACTATTGTAATGTTAGAAAAGTGGTAGGTAATTTGTGCACAACACACCAATGTCCCAAAAGCAGAAATGTGATAAATAACAAGATAATCAGTTTCAGAAATGACAACACAGAAAATGTTGGCAATGCTCAGCAGGTCTGGCAGCATCTGTGGAGAGGGAAACCCAGTTAACGTTTCCGGTTGTTGATCTTTCCATTTCAGATGTTGATTGAGGGATAAATGTTATTGAGGGAACCCTCCATATTAGACTGGTCAGTTCATGTGTCTTGTATCTTTTGTTTAACAGTACAAAATAAATAGATTGCTGCAGCACGTGGGTTTGATGCAAGAGTAACGGAGGTTAATTTAATAGGTCTCCATAATAATAATAATCTTCATTGTCACAAGTAGGCTTACATTAACACTGCAATGAAGTTACTGTGAAAATCCCCTAGTCGCCACATTCCAGCGCCTGTTCGGGTACACCGAAGGAAAATTCAGAATGACCAAATTGTCTAAGCACGCCTTTTAGGACTTGTGGGAGGAAATCGGAGCACCCGGAGGAAACCCACGCAGACACAGGGAGAATACAGACTCTGCACAGACAGTGACCCAAGTCGGGAATTGAACCTGGGACCCTGGAGCTGTGAAGCAACAGTGCTAACCACTGTGCTACCGTTGCTGTACGAGGTTTGGTACTAGATTCCCCAAAAGCATGCGATGTAGCCGATTACATCCCGCAGGTCATGCGACTCCATTCTTAAAAAGACAATACATAAACTGCAATAACCCACATATATTTTATTTTTATACATTTAGAGTATTCATTTTTTTCCAATTAAGGGGCAATTTAGATGGCCAATCCACCTACCCTGCACATCTTTGGGTTGTAAGGAGAGAATGTGCAAACTCCACACGGATAGTGTCCCAGGGCCGGGATCGAACCTGGGACCTCGGCGCCGTGAGGCAGCAGTGCTAACCACTGCACCACCGTCCTGTCCTAATAACCCACATATACAAAAGTGTGCACCACTAGAGAGGCTTAAACTCTCAACCCCCTCAGTCAGATGAGAGAGCTACCAATTGATGCAAGATAACATGACATTGGTTGGTAACTAAACTGTGCCCATGTAATGTGCTACCCGAGAGCTGAATATTTTGCATGATATGGAATCAGTGTCATACATAACTTGGAATAACATGTAACCTCGCCATTCGGCAGTGCTGCCTTTTGGATGAGACTTTAAACCGAGGCCCGGTTGCCCTCTTGGGTGGGGGTAAAAGATCGCATGACACTATATTGATAAGGAGCATGAGAATTATTCCCGGTGTCCAGGCCAATATTTATCTCTCAAAGAACATGTGGAAACAGGTGATAGAACATAAAACATAGAACGATACAGCGCAGTACAGGCCCTTCGGCCCACGATGTTGCACCGAAACAAAAGCCATCTAACCTACACTATGACATTATCATCCATATGCTTATCCAATAAACTTTTAAATGCCCTCAATGTTGGCGAGTTCACTACTGTTGCCGGTAGGGCATTCCACGGCCTCACCACTCTTTGCGTAAAGAACCTACCTCTGACCTCTGTCCTATATCTATTACCCCTCAGTTTAAAGCTATGTCCCCTCGTGCCAGCCATTCCCATCCGCGGGAGAAGGCTCTCACTGTCCACCCTATCTAACCCCCTGATCATTTTGTATGCCTCTATTAAGTCTCCTCTTAACCTTCTTCTCTCCAACGAAAACAACCTCAGGTCCATCAGCCTTTCCTCATAAGATTTTCCCTCCATACCAGGCAACATCCTGGTAAATCTCCTCTGCACCCGCTCCAAAGCCTCCACGTCCTTCCTATAATGCGGTGACCAGAACTGTACGCAATACTCCAAATGCGGCTGTACCAGATGTAACAACAAAAATAAAAAAAGGAGAAATAATGCGATAAATAGGGAGGGACCTTACATTCTTGACCTCGGGGAAAGGGGTCGCTGGCAGGCCTACTTTCCATTCATTTCGGAGCGCCCTTGTTTTAAGATGGTCTGGAGGCTGGCATGCAGGCATCAGTTTCTGTGTCCTCCTTTCTGAGATTGCGGCCAAATAATCAGCGAGCGAGCGCCCGTCCTTATTGGGAGCTGGAAAGTGGGTGGCAGGGGGTGGATACTGAGGGTCAGCACTGGGTGTGACTGTGAGCGGATGGGGTCCCATGAGAGGACAGACTGCAAAGGCAGAGTGGGGCTCTCAGGAATGGATTGTATCCCTGCCTCATGAGGATTGAAGATCCTTTTAATCGGGGAAGCATAACGGAACTGTCAGTATATCCCCACACTCAGGCAGAACCCGGAGGACCAAGGGGTTAAGCTCTCTTAAATATCAAATCCACTTCTCGAGGAAGTTTGTCTCTCAGGAATCAGTGTGTAGGGCTGTGAAATGAGGGTGCCCTCTCGATGTGTGCTCGTCATGCTCATTGCAGGCTTCACTCTAATCAACTGTACCTCGTCTGTCACAGCAGGCAACCAATTGCTTGATAGGTAATTTCACCCTTTATTAACAAGTCAATTGTGTCAATGAAATATTCAGAGCTAAAGGTCACTGCCGCTGACTTGAGTCCCAAGCATTGAACCCCAATCCTCTTACAAGAGTTTACATTACACAGGACACACTGATGTGAACCCCAAAACAAGGCTTCATTCTGAAGTCTATCGTCTCTACCCCATTATAGGTCATGATGGGGGGGGCTTCTTTGAGGTGCCCCGTGAGGATATAGATGTGGGCCCCATCCACTCAACAGCCCCGTCACCTAAAGCAAGAAACGTGCCAGTGAGATTCTCGAATGTCCAGGCGCGTAATCACAGAATCACCGACTAATACAGCGCAGAAGAGGCCCATCACCCCATCGAGCCTGCACCGATCCATGAAAAACACCTGACCTGCCCACCTAATCCCATTTACAGCACTTGGCCCATAGCCTGGAATGTTATGACGTGCCAAGTGCTCATCCAGGTACTTTTTAAAGGATGTGAGGCAACCCGCCTCTACCACCCTCCCAGGCAGTGTTTTCCGGTCTAGTCATTCTCACAACTGTTTGTGGGAGCTTGCAATGCGCAAATTGACTGTTTCCTATATTACAGCAGTGATTGGTTGTAAAACACTTTGGGACATCCTTTCTTAAAATTTGTTTACGGATGTGGGCGTCGTCGGCTGGGCAAACATTTGTTGCCCATCCCTAATAGCCCCTGAACTGAGTGGCTCAATCGCCCATTTCATTGGGCATTTAAGAATCAACCACATTGCTGTGGGTCTGTAGTCACAAGTAGGCCAGGCCAGGTAAGGATGACAGATTTCCTTCCTTTAAGGACATTAGTGAATCAGATAGGTTTTTACAACAATCAACAATGGTTTCATGGACATCATTGGACGTTTAATTCCAGATTTATACTGAATTCAAATTTCACCATCTGCTGTGGTGGGATTCGAACCTGGGTCCCCAGAGAATTATCCTGGGTCTCTGGATCACTAGCCACAACAATATTACTGCGACATCGCCTCCCCTGAAGTCATGAAAAATGCAATATAAATGCAGAAACTGATGGAGGTCTAGCAGAGAACTTTAAAGCGAGGATAGAATGTAAAGCGAGGATAGAATGTATGTAAAGAAATCTGTTACCAGAATTTTATAATGAAGCAAAGGTGTTTTTGACCGAGAGCTGTAACAGATAATTGAGGTAAAGTAGATTGTAAAATCACTGTGAACCTTTAGCAAAGTCGAGGCTGCTGCCAATGATGCAAGATTGGGCTTCATGAAATTGTAATGTGTAAATGACAGAGGAAACTTGTGGTTGAGAAATGTCCCTTATTTTTTCCCCTTCCTTTTGGTGTTCTGAGTGAGAGGGTTGTGGGTTCAAGTCTTACTTTAGAGATTTAAGCACCTAATCTTAGCTGATGTTCCAGTGCAGTACTGAGGGAGTGTTGCACTGTCAGGAGTGTTTTCTTTCGGGCAGCATGGTGGCGCAGTGGGTTAGCCCCGCTGCCTCACGGCATCGAGGTCCCAGGTTCGATCCCGGCTCTGGGTCACTGTCCATGTGGCGTTTGCACATTCTCCCCATGTTTGTGTGGGTTTCACCCCCACAACCCAAAGATGTGCAGGGTAGGTGAATTGGCCACGCTAAATTGCCGCTTAATTGGAAAAAATTAATTGGGTATTCTAAATTTTTTTTTTTTAAAGGAGTGTTTTCTTTCGGGTGAGATGTTAAATTGAGACTTTGTCTGTCCTCTTGGATTGATATAAAAGATCCCATGGCACTACTCAAAGCAGTTCAGGAGAGTTTTCCTTAGTGTCCTGGCCGAAATGTAACCCATGATCAACCCCAACAAAAAACAAATTGATCTGTTTTTCCTTATTTCATTCATTCACAGGAAGTGGGTGTGGAGTAAAGGGAGAACTCGAAACTTAGTTACTGAGCATGTGCATAAGAGGTTATGTCACATTGACGTCACTCACTGAGAGAAAGGGAACCTCGAAGCATCTTGGAGGGTAGCTCTAAATATGTCTTGCTCTTGTAAATATGTAAACAATTTTGATCAACAAAATCTTGCCTCCAGGAAAATCCCTTCTAGATTAAGAGGTTAACAAACCTCGAGATAAAACCACGAGAACAGATGATGGCAGCAGTGACTACACCCATAGAAAAATAGTAGAAGACTTCCGGTGGCGGCCATGCGCGGGTAGGTCGCGTTATCGGCAGCTCCCGCCGCTAACAGACCCTTTCAAGGCGATTTGACGGCCCCTTTTCGACGAAAATCGGCAGGTAAATGGCACTAGAATGCACCCCACATTAGTTTATGGAGGGGACCAGGAGCAGGACGGCCAAACAAACGACCACTGAGAAGTGGCAGGAACGGGCACGTGAACAGAAAATGCCGGCCGGCTCGGATCAGGCAGCGTGGGCCCAGTGGTCGCGGGAACAGCAGGAGTTCCTTAGAAGCTGCTTTGCTGACCTGAAAACGGAGATGCTGGCCCCAATGAAGGCCTCAATGGAGAAAATGGTTGAGACCCAGAAAATGCAGGAGAAGGCGATCAAGGAGATTGAGAAAAAGGTCTCGGATAACGAAGACGAGATACTGGGCCTGGCCGTCAGGGTGGAGGCACATGTTCTTTGGGGGCTGTGAAAGCAGTTAAGTTGGGCTTTTCACAGGGAGGGAGGGGCCCGAAAAATGAGGCATCTGAATAATCGGAGACAGAGGCGGGAGCGGCCAGGGTCAGCATGGGTCAGCTGACTCACGGAAGCATAATGGGGGAAGAGCCAGTGTCAAGCGAGTGCTCGACTTGTGGGTTTGGGATCATGTGGCGGTGGGGGTGTGGGGGGGGGGGGGATGGGATTCTGCTTTGCTGACAGAAAAGGAGCCAACATGGGGGAACAGAGGGAGAGACGGGGGGGGGGGGGGGGGGGGGGGAGCGGTCCTCCATTGGGAGGGCTCGAGTGAGCGGGGGACGCGGGCACGTGGCTGGCCGAAAAAGGGAGATGGCTAGTCGGAAGGGGAGGGGGGTGTTAACTCCCCCCATCCAGGCTGATCACGTGGAGTGTGCGGGGCCTGAATGGGCCGGTCAAGAGCGCGCTCGCGTGTTCTCGCACCTAAAGGGGCTAAAGGCAGACGTAGCCATGCTGCAGGAGACGCACCTAAAACTTGCGGACCAAACAAGATTGAGAAAAGGGTGGGTGGGCCAGGTGTTCCATTCGGGGCTGGATTCACAGACCAGAGGAGTAGCAATCCTGGTCAGCAAACGGGTGGCTTTTGAGGCAGGGAATATTGTGGCTGACAAAGGAGGCAGATACATAATGGTTAGCGGGAAGCTGCAGGGGACCCGGGTGGTGCTAGTGAACGTTTATGCCCCGAACTGGGACGACGTGAAATTCATGAGACGCACGCTGGGTAAAATTCTGGACTTAGACTCTCACAATCTGATTCTGGGGGGTGACTTTAACACAGTCATAGATCCTGTATTGGACCGGTCAAACCCCAGGTCGGGAAAGCGACCAGTGGCGGCTAAAGAACTGAGGGGATTCATGGAACAAGTAGACCCATGGAGATTCACCCGGCCGAGGGCGAAGGAGTTCTCATTTTTTTCCCACGTCCACAAAGTTTATTCCCGTATAGATTTCTTTGTGATGAGCAGGGCGTTAATCCCTAGGATGGAGGGGACAGAATATTCGGCCATTGCAGTCTCCGACCATGCTCCGCACTGGGTGGATTTGCGTCTTGGGGTGGAGAGAGGTCAGCCCCCACTATGGAGGCTAGATGTGGGGCTGCTGGCAGACGACGAGGTTTGTGGGCGGATAAGGAGGAACATTAAAAATTACTTGGAAACTAATGAATCGGGGAGGTAGCGGCGTCCACGGTTTGGGAGGCCCTGAAGGCAGTTATCAGAGGGGAGTTAATCTCTATCAGGTCTCATAGAGAGAAGAAAGAAAGAGCGGAGGGAGAAAGGCTAGTCGGGGAGATACTCAGAGTAGACAGGAGCTACTCGGAGACCCCCGAGACGGGGCTACTGAAAGAGCGCCGGAGGCTGCAGGCGGAATGCGACCTGCTGACCACAGGGAAGGCGGTAGCAGCCTACTGACCACAGCTGAGGAAGGCCAAAGGGGTGGTCTACGAATACGGGGAGAAAGCGAGTAGAATGCTGGCGCACCAACCTCGCAAGAGGGAGGCGGCCAGGGAAATTGGGGAAGTACGGGATAAGGAGGGCAACATGGTCATGGACCCCGAGGGAGTGAACAAAGTCTTTCGAGCGTTTTACGGTAAATTGTATGAGTCAGAGCCCCCGCCAAGAGGGGAAGGGATGAAGCAATTCATGGACCAACTGAGGTTTCCAAAGGTGGAAGAAGCACGGTAGCATTGTGGATAGCACAATTGCTTCACAGCTCCAGGGTCCCAGGTTCGATTCCGGCTTGGGTCACTGTCTGTGCGGAGTCTGCACATCCTCCCCGCGTGTGCGTGGGTTTCCTCCGGGTGCTCCCGTTTCCTCCCACAGTCCAAAGATGTGCAGGTTAGGTGGATTGGCCATGATAAATTGCCCTTCGTGTCCAAAATTGTCCTGAGTGTTGGGTGGGGTTACTGGGTTATGGGGTGTTGACCTTGGGTAGGGTGCTCTTTCCAAGAGCCGGTGCAGACTCGATGGGCCGAATGGCCTCCTTCTGCACTGTAAATTCTATGATAAGAGGACCTGGTGGAGAGACTGGGGGCCCGATAGAGCTGGAGGAGATTGTAAAGGGTCTAGGGAAAATGCAGTCAGGCAGGGCCCCGGGGCCGGACAGCTATCCTGTAGAATTCTACAAGAAAGTTTCGGAGCTGCTGAGCCCAGTCTTGCTAAGGACCTTTAATGAGGCCAAAGAGAGAGGGATCCTCCCCCCAACAATGTCAGAGGCTTCGATCTCACTCATCCTCAAACGAGAGAAAGATCTGCTACAGTGTGGGTCTTATGGACCGATATCGCTCCTGAACTTAGATGCCAAACTGCTGGCCAAGATCTTGGCTGTTAGAATTGAGGACTGTGTCCCTGGGGTGATAGGGGAGGATCAGACAGGCTTCGTCAAGGGCAGGCAATTGAACTCCAATGTACGGAGGCTCCTAAACACCATCATGATGCCCTCAGAGGGAGGAGAGGCAGAAGTAGTGGCGGCGATGGACGCAGAGAAAGCCTTTGACCGGGTGGAATGGGAGTACCTGTGGGTAACGCTAAGAAGGTTTGGATTTGGTGAGGGGTTCATCGGTTGGGTCCAGCTACTCTACCAGGCCCCCGTGGCAAGTGTGTGCACGAACAGGGTGAGGTCGGAATACTTTAGGCTCCATCGAGAGACGGGCAGGGGTGCCCCTTCTCCCCGTTATTATTCGCTCTTGCGATAGAGCCCTTGGCCGTAGTGCTGCGGGCTTCAAAGAACTGGCATGGGTTGGTTTGGGAGGGGAGGGGCATCGGGTCTCGCTCTATGCGGATGATCTGCTCCTGTACATCTCAGACCCACCAGAGGGGATCGGGAAGGTCATGCAGATTCTGAGGGACTTTGGCAATTTCTCGGGGTACAATTTTTAATTTTTGTTAAAATAATTTTTATTAAAGTTTTCACAAAATATCAACAACAAAATGTAAAAGGAACTTAATAGAATTAAATACCAAACAAAACAAAACAACCCAGTGCCCCCTCCCTACTATACATAAATAATAAATTAACACCCGCCGAAACACATAGCAAATATATACACCCCCTCAGATCCCCCGGTATAGATAAATAAAAATAAAATAGAATCCCCTCCCCCGGGTTGCTGTTGCTGCTGACCATTGTCTACCGTTCTGCCAGGAAGTCTAAGAACGGTTACCACCGCATGAAAAACCCTTGCACCGATCCCCTTAAGGCAAATTTCACCCTCTCCAATTTAATAAACCCTGCCATATCGCTGATCCAGGATTCCACGCTTGGGGCCTCGCATCTTTCCACTGAAGAAGAATCCTTCGCCGGGCTACCAGGGACGCAAAGGCCAGAATACCGGCCTCTTTCGCCTCCTGCACTCCCGGCTCCTCTACAACCCCAAATATTGCGAGCCCCCAGCCCGGTTTGACCCTGGATCCTACCACCCTCGACACCGTCCTCGCTACGCCCTTCCAAAATTCCTCCAGCGCTGGGCATGCCCAGAACATATGGGTGTGGTTTGCTGGGCTCCCTGAGCACCTAACACACCTGTCCTCACCCCCAAAAAACCGGCTCATCCTTGTCCCGGTCATGTGTGCCCTGTGCAACACCTTAAACAGTATGAGGCTGAGCCTCGCGCACGAAGAGGAAGAGTTCACTCTCCCTAGGGCATCTGTCCATCGGGGTACAAATTAAACGTGAAGAAAAGTGAGATGTTCGTGATCCAAGCTAAGGGGCAGGAAAAGAGACTGGGAGAGCTTCCGCTTTGGTTGGTCGAGAAGCGCTTTCGGTACCTGGGGATACAGGTGGCTCGAAAGTGGGATGCCCTCCACAAGCTTAATTTATCTCAGCTGGTAGAGCAGATGGAGGGGGACTTCAAAAGGTGGGACTTGCTCCCGCTATCTCTAGCGGGGAAGGTGCAGACCGTTAAGATGACGGTTCTCCCAGATTCCTGTTTGTCTTCCAGTGCCTTCCTATCTTCATCCCTAAGTCCTTCTTTAAGCGGGTGAACAAGATCATCTCGGGATTCGTATGGGCAAATAAGACCCCGTGAGTAAAGAGACTGTACCTAGGGTGCAGCCGGGGGGTGCTGGCGCTGCCGAACCTTTGCAGCTACTATTGGGCGGCTAACATAGCCACGATTAGGAAATGGATATTGGGGGAGGGGTCGATGTGGGAGCGGTTGGAGGCGGCCTCATGCAAAGGTACCAGCCTAGGGGCACTTGTAACGGCACCTCTGCCGTTCTCGCCGGCCCGCTACTCCTCTAGTCCGGTGGTGGTGGCGGCATTAAAGATCTGGGGTCAGTGGAGAAGACACAGGGGGGCGGAGGGAGCCTCAGTTTGGACCCCGATACGCAACATTCACAGATTTGTCCTGGGCAAGATTGACAGAGGATTCCAAAGCTGGCATACGGCAGGCATTAAAAGGATGGGGGACCTGTTCATAGACGGGACCTTCCCCAGCCTGAAAGCGCTTGAGGAGAAATTCAGTTTGCCCTCTGGAAACGCTTTCAGATACCTTCAGGTCTGCGCCTTCCTCAAAAAACAGGTGGTGACATTTCCGTTGCTACCCCCACGCAGGATACAGGATAGGGTGGTCTCCGGCACCTGGGTAGGGGAGGGGAAGGTGTCAGACATCTACCGGGAACTTCAGGAGGCGGAGGAAGCCCCAGTGGAGGAGCTTAAGGGCTAATGGGAGAAGGAGCTAGGTGGGGAGCTGGATGCAGACCTGTGGGCGGACGCCCTAAACAGGGTCTATTCCGCCTCATCATGTGCCAGGCTTAGCTTAATCCAGTTTAAGGTGGTCCACCGGGCACACATGACGGCAACCAGGATGAGCAAGCTCTTTGGGGTTGAGGATAAATGTGCGAGGTGTGCGGGAAGCCCTGCAGATCGTGTCCACATGTTCTGGGCAAGCCCAGCTCTTAAGGGATTCTGGCAGGGATTCGCTAAGGCAATGACCAAGATCTTGGACATGCGGATGGTGCCGAGTCCAGAGATAGCGATCTTTGGTGTGTCAGACGATCCGGGAGTTCAGGAAGCGAAAGAGGCCGACGTATTGGCCTTTGCCTCCCTGGTAGCCCGGAGATGGGTCTTGTTAATGTGGAGGGACTCGAAGCCCCCAAGTGTAGAGACCTGGGTTAGTGACATGTCTGGATTTCTCATAGTGTGGATTTCTCAGTCTCGAGAAAATAAAGTTTGCCTTGAGAGGGTCCATGACAGGGTTCTCTCGGAGGTGGCAGCCGTTCCTCGACTTTCTAGGAGAGCAGTAAAGATCAGCAGCAACCCGAGAAGGGGGGGAGGAATAGTATTTTTCCATTTTCTGTGTATATGTGGTTAACATTTATTTTGTTATGTTAAATGTTGTTAATGGTTATGCAAAAAATTATGTTTTGATAAAAATTTGAATAAAAATAATTAAAAAAAAAAAGAAAAATAGTAGAAAATGGTGGGGAAAGCCTTATGTAAAGCCCAGCAACAGAGCAACTCAGTAGATGAAGGACTTTGAAGCCAAGAAAGCAACCATATTGGCGACAACTAAAATAATGAGAACAGGCCAGTGACTGGCAAGATGAGTAGTGTGGGAAAAGCAACCTTGAATCAGGGCTACAACTTTGTCCCTAGCAGAATCACGTCAAAATAGAGAGGGTCCCAGACAGGCTGAGCAATGGCAAAATTGGTGAAGACGTTTTATCTGGTACCGTGACTGGGCAGCACGGTGGTTAGCACTGCTGCCTCACAGCGCCAGGGACCTGGGTTCTATCCTAACCTTCGGCCGCTGTCTCTGTAGAGTTTACATGTTCTCCCCGTATCTGTGTGGGTTTCCTCCGGGTGCTCCAGTTTCCTCCCGCAGTCCAAAGATGTTCAGAATAGGTGGTTTGGCCATGCTAAATTGCCCCTCCAACGGTTTAAGTGGGGTTTTGGGGATAGGACAGGGGCCTGGGAAGGGTGCTCCTTTGGAGTGTTGGTGCAGACTGGATGGGCTGAATGGCCTCCTTCTGCACTGTAGGAATTCTATGACCTCAGATCTTACAACCAAAGAGAACAAAGATTTTAGCTCTCAACAGCTTATAACAATGTGCTGACCCCTGGGAGGATTAACAAAGATGAAAGCTCCTCTGGGTATATCATCAGAGCCATTGACTCAAAGGTATTGTCATTGAGGGGGAAAAATTTAATTGGTGCAGCCATAAACCAGATGAAGATATTGACTCAATCATCAATGAATTATACCGCCTAGCAAAAAATTGTGAGAATGGAACACTAAACGACGACCTGGCCAAAAATAGAATAGTGGTTTGCGTTTTACATGAGAACCTCTCTGACTTCTTACAATCACGGAGATTTAAATTTAAGCAAAGCTAAACGACTGGCCAGACAGGCAGAGGAGCGGAGGCAGAATAAGGCTTTTGCCAGAAATGAGAGGGAAATAGTGAAGGAGCAATCGGAGAAATGCCGTGCAAAGGCAGCAACTGCCATTTTCGAATGTCTCCACTGTGGCGAGAAGAATGCCCTACCTCAATTGTGCGGTGCCTTGGCTGTGGCAAGTTAGTTAAAATGATCTGTTGAGGGCAGCACGGTGGCTCAGTGGTTAGCACTGCTGCCTCACGGCACCGAGGTCCAAGGCTCAACCCCGGCTCTGGGTCACTGTCCGTGTGGAGTCTGCACATTCTCCCCACGTTTGCGGGGGATTCGCCCTCACAAGCAAAATCAGTTGCATTCTTGGACACACTCGTCTCCATCAAGGACGGTCACCTCAGCACTTTGCTTTACCGCAAACCCACAGATAACCTCACGATGCTCCACTTCTCCAGCTTCCACCCTAAACACATTAAAGAAGCCATCCCCTATGGACAAGCTCTCCGTATACACAGGATCTGCTCAGACGAGGAGGAGCGTAACAGACATCTACAGACGTTGAAAGATGCCCTCGTACGAACGGGATATGGCGCTCGACTCATCGATTGACAGTTCCAACGCGCCACAGCAAAAATACCGCACCGACCTCCTCAGGAGACAAACATGGGACACAACCGACAGAATGCCCTTCGTCGTCCAGTACTTTCCCGGAGTGGAGAAACTACGACATCTTCTTCACAGCCTTCAACACGTCATCGATGAAGATGAACATCTTGTCAAGGTCATCCCCACACCCCCACTACTTGCCTTCAAACAACCGCGCAACCTCAAACAAACCATTGTTTGCAGCAAACTACCCAGCCTTCAGAACAGTGACCACGACACCACACAACCCTGCCATGGCAATCTCTGTAAGACGTGCCAGATCATCGACATGGATACCACCATTACACGTGAGAACACCACCCACCAGGTACGCGGTACATACTCGTGCATTCAGCCTCTGATCTACGGGTTTGCGTTCTCCAAGGCGGCCTTCAGGACGCGCGACAACGCAGAATCGCCGAGCAGAAGCTTATAGCCAAGTTCCGCACACATGAGTGCGGCCTCAACCGGGACCTGGGATTCATGTCGCATTACATTCATCCCCCACCAACTGGCCTGCAAAATCCTACCAACTGTCCTGGCTTGACACAATTCACACCTCTTTAACCTGGGGTTACCCCATCTCTGGATCTGTAAAGACTTAATTACTTGCTAATGCTCGCATTCCAAGTATTGTCTGGCATCTTTGAATCTGCCTATATATGTTTCTGGAACATACCTCTTCATTTACCTGAGGAAGGAGCAGCGCTCCGAAAGCTAGTGACATCGAAACAAACCTGTTGGACTTTAACCTGGTGTTGTAAGACTTCTTACTGTGCTCACCCCAGTCCAACGCCGGCATCTCCACATCAAAGCAAAAGATGTGCAGGTTAGGTGGATTGGCCACGCTAAATTGCCTCTCAATTGGAAAAAATGATATGAGTACTCTAAATTTATTTATTAAAAAAAAAAGATCTGTTGTTCCAGAATATCTATGTTTTCTAGGCAGAATCCATTCAAGGAACCTCCATTCAAGACATTAACCAGGAAAGTGCCTTCTGAGAAAACAATAAAGAAAAGTATTGAGTGCTGACTTTGATATAAATGGGTATCTGACTGAACTCGGGTTAGACACAGAAGCTGGTGTCTCAGGGTTGTGAATAAAGTGACACTGCAACCGTCCTCTATTCAACTCAGAAGTGTAGTGGGGATCAAGTTAAATGTTCAAGGCAAGCTCTATAGGACACAAAAATACAAGGTGGTACATTATTAAGAATGTTCCTTGTTGAGCAGAAAAGCCTGCATAGCTCTGAGCCTGCTTCTAAAAGTTGGTGAGGTCAATGCATACACGCACGATAATGAATTTAGGAGGGTACTCTCTTTTTTTTTACTTGGCTTGGGTAAGCTGAAACCTGTGCATTACATTACAGTGGAGACAGACACTAAGCCACTTTGTCTATTCATGCCAAGGAAGATCAGGATTGAGATTGAGGCGATGCTGCGCAAAGCCAACCAGGTGGTGCTCTGGTTTGGTACAAGTCCCAGAAGTCTGATGGCTTCATTTGTACCTGTATTGATCTGATGCACCTCAACATGACAGTTAACAGGGAAATACAAGCAATGGCACTGGTAGATGAAGTCTTGGCCAAACTTGTAAAAAGCACCATCTTCACCAAACTTAACGACCACAGCGGGATTTGACAATTGCTATTGGATCAGGAGTCCAAATTCTCACCTATTTTTATTATGCCATTTGGATTGTACTATTTTAACTGTCGGCCATTTGACATCCTGTCAGTTACGGAAATATTCCAGAAGACAATGTCCAGTATACTGCAGTGTTATCTCCTATATGGATAATATCTGATCCATAGGTCAATGCAACCTCGACATGACATTCAGGTCAGGGAGAGCTTACTCATGCTGCAGGTGGCTGGCTTGACATTCATTGACAAATGTGAGTTTTTAAAAATAATCTTTATTGTCGCAAGTAGACTTACATTAACACTACAATTAAGTTACTGTGAAAATCCCCTAGTCGCCACATTCCGGCGCCTGTTCGGGTATACAGAGAGGGAATTCAGAATGTCCAATTCACCTAACAGAGCACGTCTTTTGGGACTTGTAGGAGGAAACTGGAGCACCCGGAGGAAACCCACGCAGACACAGGGAGAATGTGCAGACTCCGCACAGACAGTGACCCAAGACTTTTTGTAGGCCCATGAATAAGTATCTTATAGCAGCAACAGGGATTACTGCAGCCCACAGAAAGTGAAGGCAACAAAGGAATTCCTGTCACCTTTAAATGTAACAGAGAGCTGCAATGTCTATGGGCATAGTCAACCAACCAGGCAAATTCCTGCCTCACTTGCCCAGATAAATGAACCCTTCAGATCTACTTTATGACAGGGTCACATGTCATGCTGGACTGAGCATTAGCTGCAATCAAAACCTCAAAATGATGCTAAGATCATTAACGGTCCTAGCCCACCACAACACAGAACCTCCCATGATTATGGCAACTGTTGCATCTGCAATGAGACTGGAAGCAGTGCTATTCCAAGTTGAAAAGAAGATCTGTTTACTGCACATCCAGATCATTAACCAAGACTGAACAGCGCTATGCTGTGATTGAAACCCTTGCAGCAACTTGAGCATGTGAGAAATTCTCTAATTGCATTCTGGGCCTTCACGTCAAGATTGAGACTGACCACCAGCCATTACGGTGGCACATCAGTTAGCACTACTGCTTCACAGCACGGGTGTCTGCCTGTGTTTGCACATTCCCCCGTGTCTGCGTGGGTTTCCTCCGGCAGCTTTAGTTTCCTCCCACAGTACAAATTGTGCTGGTTTGATAGATTGGCCATGATCAATGCACGGGGTTACGGGGATATGGTGGGAGGAGGGGGCCTAAGTAGAGTACCCTTTTGAAGGGTTGGTGCAGACTTGATAGGTCAAAAGGCCTCATTCTGCACTGCAAGCATTCTACTCTATTCGCAATGCTGTTGGACACAAACAAAATCGCAAAGATGCTAGCCAGGATTCAACGATTCCAACTTCGACTTGTGTAGTGATGCTGCAGTATAAAATTTGTACAGGGCAAATCTCGGACTACAACCAATGCGTTGTCCAAGATAGGAAGAGAAAGTCTTCTTCGCAGAAGTTGAAGCCTTCACAGCCTTGATTACCAAATGCCTACCGGCAACAGACCAGAAGTTGCGAATTTTGTGCGGCCCAAAGACCAGATGAAGAGTACATCCAGATTTGCACATACACCCTAAATAGATGGCCTCAGCACATCGCAAACAACCCTATCTTAAGGGAATACTTCAAACAGCGGCACCATTTCTGTGTTGGAGATGACTTCTTGGTATATGATGTAAGAGTGATGGCACCATGAGCCCTCCGCCTGGAAGTTGTCCAGAAGATCCACCAAGGACATCCTGGCATAACCAAGTGTCGAGCCAAACAGAAATGGGGGGAGGAGCTGGACATGGAGATAGGAGGAGGACTCTGGATTGAGGCGCTGCGCAGGATCAACTCCACCCCCTCTTCGCAATCTTGGACTTGACCCCTCCCTGTGCAGTTGGATCCTCGACTTCCTCACCAACAGACCGCAATCTGTCAGGATAGGCAACAGCACCTCCTCCACAATAGTCCTCAACACCGGAGCCCCGCAAGGATGTGTGCTCAGTCCTCTACTGTACTCCCTATACACACATGACTGTGTGGCAAGATTCAACTCCAACTCAATCTATAAGTTTGCGGATGATACGACTGAGGTGGGCAGCATCTCAAACAACGACGAATCAGACTACAGGAGGGAGATAAATCACTTGGTTGCATGGTGTACCGAAAACAGCGTCTCTCGAAATGTTGGAAAGACCAAGGAACTGATTATCGATTTCAGGAAGCGTAGTACGACCCCCTCCCCCCCGGTCTACATCAATGGCTCCAAAGTGGAGATGATCGATAGCTTTAAGTTCCTGGGGGTCACCATCACCAACAGTCTGTCCTGGTCCACTCACGTTGATGCAACAGTCAAGAAAGCCCAACAACGTCGCTACTTCCTACGGAAGCTAAAGGAATTCGGTATGTCTGCATCAACTCTCACAAACATCTACAGATGTGCGATAGAGAGCATCCTATCCGGCTGCATCACAGCCTGGTATGGCAACTGCTCGGTCTAAGATCGCAAGAAACTGCAGAGTGTGGTGAACTCAGCCCAACGCATCACACAAACTTGCCACTCCCACATTGATTCTGTATACAGCTCCCGCTGCCTCAGGAAGGCAGACAGCATTATCAGAGACCTCTCCTACCCAGGCATTGCCTTCTTCCAGACCCTTCCATCAGGCAGAAGGTACAGAAGTCTGAAGACTCGCACATCCAGACATAGGAACAGCTTCTTCCCCACAGCTACAAGACTCCTCAACAACTTCCCCTCGGACTGATCTGTTCCCTGTAAGAACACTATTCACAACGTCCTATGCTGCTCTTGCTCATGTGTTTGCTTTGTTTGGCCCCTTGTTCCGCACTGTAACCAATCACTGTTTTGTCGATGTACCATTTGTCAATGTTCTCTGTTGATTATTCTACTATGTACGTACTGTGTACGTTCCTCGGCCACAGAAAAATACTTTTCACTGTACGTCGGTACATGTGACAATAAAACAAATCAAATCAAATCCTGCGCCGGGCTAACCCTGATGCAGCTCAAGGTGGTACACAGTGCACATCTCACCAAGTCTCCTTCCCAGAGGTGGAGCATAAGTACGAGTGGTGTCAGGGGAGCCCGGCCAATCACACCCACATGTTCTGATCCTGCCTCAGACTCGGGGAGTTCTGGATGGCCTTCTTTGAGACTATGTCCAGGGTGGTGGGGGTCGAGGTGGAGCCCTGTCCATCTGTGGCCGTCTTTGGGGTGTCAAAGCACCCAGAGCTCTGGAAGGGAATGGATGCCCTGGCCTTCGCCTCATTGATTGCCAGCTGAGACTTCTGCTGGATTGGAAGTTGGCAGTGCTAAATAGTGCCTCTGAATGTGTCCCTGATCTGGCCGAGCTCCTAAGACTTCACATTTTTCTTTTGTAAAAGTAGGGTCCGAAGAGCGATTCCATGACACATGGAAAAAGTTCACGAGCCTCGTCACACATCTGTTTGCAACCAGCAGCTAACTCATAGGGGGAGATACAGTTAAGGAAGGAGGCGGCTAAGATGGTGGTGTGGGTGGGGGGCAGGGCAGGTAGAAATGGGGGCAGGGAACATTCCCCGGATGGAAGGGAGCTCACAAGTAGTGGAGAGGGAACTGGGAAGAGGACCATCCATGGGAGGGAACACAAACCCCTCCCACACAGACTAAACAGAGAAAACAGACCGACCCACCCTCCCTTGAAAACTCTAGGGGGGATCGCCCCCCCCCCCCCCCCCCCAACTAAACTAGCAAAACAAAGACAATTGGTAAGTGAGGGGAAGGGCCCCAGCAATATAAATATATGGGCCAAGCTGAGTGTAGCTGTAGGAGCCCCAGGAAGAACCCTTCAAAATGCTGCATAAACAAACACTATTGTAAATAATGTAAAATAGTTCTTGGGCCTCAGTCACGGACATGGTGACAGTGTGGGGCTCATTGTGTTAACTTCTATTACTGTTGTCCTTTGTCTGTGAAGCTCTGTTTTAAATACAAATGCCAACAAAAGTGTTTTTAAAAACCAAGTGTTGAGCCAGGGCAACCCAACAATCTGTATGGTGCCCAGGGATTTTGCACACTTTTAAACAGATGGTCTCCAGCTTTGTCACCTTCACCATCCACAAGTCAGAGCAGAAAGAGTCACTTCCGCTCTTCTCATTTCCACAAGGCCTTGGGAACACCTCGGCATGCATTTGTTTGATTATGAAGGAAAGTTTGTCTTCTAGTGGTTGACCATTATTCTTGCTCGATAGAGATGCAAACGCGACATGGCCCCACCTCTGAAGCCATTATTATCTCCTTAACGTAAATATTCTCTACACCTGGCATTCCTGGGGTTGTCATCTCCAATAACAGACCACAATTCGCCAATAAGTACTTTCAATCCTTTGCAAAGTCATACAAATTTGTACATCCCACAACCTCCCTAAAACAATCTAATGGAGGAGCTGAACGAGGAGTACAAACTGTCAAAGGCCTCTTGATGACAAAAGACAACCCTGAGCTTGCTTTGCTTAGTTATTATTTGACACCATCCCATAATAGGTTTGCCCCATGTGAGCTGTGATAGGCTGCAGATTAAAGACCCAACTTCTTTTTCACAGTGGAAGACTATCATCAATCTAGGAAGAATCATTTTTTTAATATAAATTTAGAGTACCCAATTCTTTTTTTCTTCCAATTAAGGGGCAATTTATCTTGGCTAATCCACCTACCCTGCACATCTTTTTGGGGTTAAAGGGGTGAGACCCACGCAGACCCTGGAGAATGTGCAAAGTCCACACGGACGTGACCCGGGGCCGGGTTCAATGCCAGGTCCTCGGTGCCATGAGGCACCAGTGCTAACCACTGTGCCAGTGTGCTACCCACTATCTACGAAGAATCCTACCGAGTGAGTCAAGCGTATACATTTAACTAGAGGCATAGGGCTGAAGACTTGCCAATTCTTGGAAGGGCAGAGGGTATGGATCAGAGACCATAACTGTGCAGCAAAGGTAACTGAAAAGCTACAGTAACTCAAATTGTATTTGGCTAAGACAGTCAAAGATCATTCGAAGGAACAGATCTTCACAGTGGATAGCATTGTGGCTTCACAGCACCAGGGTCCCAGGTTCGATCCCCCGCTGGGTCACTGTCTGTGCGGAGTCTGCACGCTCTCCCCGTGTCTGCGTGGGTTTGCTCCGGTTTTCTCCCACAGTCCAAAGACGTGCAGGTTAGGTGGTTTGGCTATGCTAAATTGCCCTTAGTGTCCAAAAAGGTTAGGAGGGATCATTGGGTTATGGGGATAGGGTGGAAGTGAGGGCTTAAGTGGGTCGGTGCAGGCTCGATGGGCCGAATGGCCTCCTTCTGCACTGTTCTATGTTCTATGAATGGACAGTACACCATTAACAGCACGGGCAGTGAACCCTGAACCTGTAGGGAGTGTCACACCTACTGAACTACAAATGATGGAAACCAGGAATCACAATCCCCACGAACTGATCTCTGAGCAACAGGGTTTTCATCTACCTCAGAAGGATCTTCACATCCAATCTTGAAGACTAATGAAACCACTAAAAACTTCCCTTTAAGAGAAGAGGCTTTTTTGGGGAGCTGGGGGTGGTGGGGGGAGAGTAGTAGGGGATTGTGTGTATAATCACAGGAAAATAGTGCAGAAAAGGCCTTTTGGCCCATCGAGTCTGCACCGCCGCATGAAAGGCACCTGATCTGCCAATCCTAATCTCATTCGCCAGCACTTGACCCATAGCCTCGACTGTTAAGACGTACCAAGTGCTCATCGAGATACTTATTAAAGGATGTGAGGCAACCCGCCTCTACCACCCTCCCAGGCAGTGCATTCCAGATCGTCACCACCCTCTGGGGAAAAAAGGTTATTCCTCAAATCACCCCCCCCTCACCTCCTGCCCCTCACCTTGAACTTGTGTCCCCTTGTAACCAACCCATCAACTAAGGGGAACAGTTGTTCCCTATTCACCCTGTCCATGCCCCTCATAATCTTGTGCATCACGATCAGTTGCTCCTCAGTCTTCTTTGCTCCAGCGAAAACAACCCAAGCCTATCCAACCTCTCTTCGTAACTCAAATGTCTCATCCCAGGCAACATCCTGATGAATCTCCTCTGCACCCGCCCCAGTGCAGTCACACCCTTCCTATAATGTGGTGACCAGAACTGCACACAGTACTTCAGCTGTGGCCTCACCAATGTTCGAGATAACTCCAACATGACTGCCTTGCTTTTAATCTATGCCACCTATTTCGCCACCCTATTAACCTGTCCTTCTGCCTTTAGAGATCTATTTACAAACATGCCAAGGTCTCTTTGTTCCTTGAGACTTCCCAGTGTGGTGCCATTCATTGAATATTTCCTTGTCAGATTGCTCCTTTTAAAGCACCATAATAGTATGAGGATAATTACTCAGGGGAGATGTAAAGATTTAACTCTAATGATAGCCTCTCATGTACATGCTCAGTAACAATGTCACAATGATATCACTCTCCGAGAGAAGACTGAGGAGCGCGTTGGAGAGTAGCTCCAGCTATGTCTTACTCTTGTTTACACACTGTAAATTTGTAAATAAATGTATGTTTAACAAATGACCATTGACTCCAGCAAGATCTCTCTTGTCGAGTAAGATGCTAATGTATCCCGAGATAAAACTACAATAACGGAGTGGGCATTGCTGGTAAGGCCAGTATTTATCACCCATCTCTTATTGCCCATAACTTGTTAGACCATTTCAGAGGGCAGTTGATGTTCAACCATATTGCTCTGGGTCTGGAGTTATATGTAGGCTAGAATGGGCAAGGATGGCAGATTTCCATTTGTAAAGGACATTAGTAAACCAAATGGGTTTGTATGGCATGCCAGTCCACATCATCGTTACCAATTCTAGATTTTTATTTCGGGTTTAATAAAAAAAAAAATTGGGGAAAAAATTATTATTTTCCCCCCCAATTAAGAGGCAATTTAGCGTGGCCAATCCACCTAACCTGCTCATCTTTTGGGTTATGGGGGTGAAACCCACGCTGACATGGGGAAAATATGCAAACTTCACACAGACAGAGACCCAGGGCTGGGATCGACCCCGGGTCCTCAGTGCTGTAGGCAGCAGTGCTAACCACTTTGCCACTATGCTGCCCTATTTTGGGGTTCATTTAATTAACTGAAATTAAGTTCCTCAGTCGCTGTTGTGGATTTGAACTGAATCACAAGTTCAATATAAAACCTGATTGTTTATCCTGTTACTATTTGTGGGATCTTGCTGTACACAAATTGGCTGCTGTGCAACTCTGCATTGCAACAGCGAGAGCATCTCAAAAGTACTTCATTATGTAGTGTTTTGGGATTATTGGGAAACATTATATTAAAATCAAATCAAATTGTCATAGGTCTGTGTGGAAATCTACTTTACGATAAATTACTTTTTTTCATCTAAATTCTGTTGAAGGGTGCAATAATGCAGCATGTTGGACTGTCCCACTCCAAGATGGTATGGAAAATTGTTTGCAAAATGGACTTGCTTACAAAATGCCCATTAAAGCTATTGTTTAGCAACATTACTGCTTCGCTGTTTGACAGGTTAAACTCAAATACTGCGATAATTCGTGCAAAAGGGAAGAACGGGACATTGGCAATTAAACTAAGAAAGACATTCTGGCTTTTAAGGGGCCATTAATTGTTAAATCTTAAGTATATCATTGTGGGTTTATTGTAATTAATTATAATAAAGAATGATCATGGCAACAAAAGTTTAAATGGCCTTTCATAATGTCAAAAGAAAACCAATCCATCGATTTGACTTATTGAAATGCTGATGGATATTTTAGGATATGTTTATAATGCATATATTCTTGGCTTCAGAAAAAATAATCTATGTTGTACCTTCCTGTATGAATGCAGCTGTGAACACTGGGAACCATAGGTCCAAAGTCAACTTTCCCACATCAACATGCCCATGTATCAAATTACTCATAAAACTATAATCCCAAAATTTTATTTTCTGAGTTGAGCCTCTCTCATTTGCATCCAAGACCTTTTCTGGAATATTGGAGTATAAGACGTATGAAGACGTTTTCATTGAAACAGACCTGCTGTAACTACCAATACAAACAGCAATGCTTATTATTGACTTGGAATTTAACATGGTACTCTTGCACATTAAAAACTTTATTTGCAGATTCTTGTCAAAGCAGTGTGCAACTTGGGTAGCCCTTGAGCGGTTGAACTGCCCATTTACTTCCAGAAGCTGGAATGAAATTGACCCCAGGCTCCCCTATCTTCTCTCAGAGGGTTCTAAATAGTTGGTTTTGAAGGTAGGCTGAATACAGATCTTGATACTGTTGGTGGGAGTAAGTGAAGTGCATAATTTGAAACTGCCCTGATTTTAATATACTCTTAGGTTACAAGTATGCCTGCTGTAGTAAATTGACTTGCATTCATATAGCATTTTTCACATTCTCAGGACATCACAAAGCGCTTTATAGCCAATGAAGTCGTTTTAAGGTGTTGAGACTGTTGTGATGGGAGAAACATGTGCACAGAAAGCCTCAACAAATAGCAATGATGAAATAATTTTTTGAGTGATGTCGGTTGAGGAATAAATGTTAACCAGGACATTAAGAAGAACTCGCTTGCTCTTATTCGAATAGTGTCATGAGATATTTTATGTCCCAGATGGGAGACTGATAGCAAAGGTAAGAGCCCATGGGATCCAAGGACATGCGGCAAATTGGATTCAGAATTGGCTGAGTGGCAGGAAGCTGAGGGTGATGGTCGAGGGTTGTTTTGTGACTAGAAACCTGTGCCCAGTGGGGTCCCGCAAGGATCAGTGTTGGGGCCCGTGCTGTTTGTAACTTATATAAATGATTTAGATGGGTGATTAGAGGGGGAGAAGAACACCGAGTCTCGTTATACGCGGATGACCTATTGTTATACGTGTCAGACCCAGCGGGGGGATGATAGAGGTTATGCGAATTCTGAGGGGGTTCGGGGATTTCTCGGGGTATAGGCTAAACATGGGGAAGAGTGAATTATTTGTGATACATCCAGGGGACCAGAGTAGAGAGATAGAAGGCTTGCCCCTAAGGAAAGTGGAAAGAAGCTTCCGATACCTGGGGATTCAGATCGCTAGGAGCTGGGGAACCTTGCACAGACTTAATCTGACACGGTTGGTAGAACAAATGGAGGAGGACTTCAAGAGGTGGGACATGCAGCCTCTATCGCTGGCGGGCAGGGTGCAAGCAATTAAGATGATGGTCCTCCCGAGGTTCTTATTTGTATTTCAATGTCTCCCTATACTAATCACCAAGACCTTTATTAATAAAATAGACAGGAGCATCACGAGCTTCGTGTGGGCAGGGAAAGTTCTGAGAGTAAGGAGGGGGTTCCTTCAGCGTAGTAGGGACAGAGGAGGATTGGCGCTACCGAATTTGGGCGATTACTATTGGGCCGCAAATGTGGCAATGATACGTAAATGGATGATGGAGGGTGAGGGAGCGGCGTGGAAAAGACTGGAGAGAAAGTCCTGTAAAGGGACGAGTTTAGAGGCGCTGGTGACGGCGCCGCTACCGATCTCACCTAAAAAGTTTACCACGAACCCGGTGGTGGCGGCAACATTGAATATCTGGGGACAGTAGAGGCGACAGAGAGGGGTGCGGGGAGCCCTGGTGGGGTCCCCAATCAGGAACAACCATAGGTTCGCCCCAGGAAGAATGGATGGAGGATTTCAGAGCTGGTACCAGTTAGGAATTAGGAGGGTGGGAGATTTATTTATAGATGGGACTTTTGCGAGCTTGGGAGCATTGGAGGAAAAGTATAAGTTGCCCCGGGGAAATTTCTTGAGATATATGCAGGTGAGGGCGTTTACTAGACAACAGGTGAGGGAATTTCCATTGCTCCCGACACAGGGGATACAGGACAGGGTGCTTTCAGGGGTGTGGGTCGGAGAGGGCAAGGTGTCAGAGATTTACCGAGAGATGAGGGAAGAGGGGGAGGAGTCGGTGGGCGAACTAAAAGGAAAGTGGGAAGAAGAACTAGGGGAGGAGATAGAGGAGGGTATGTGGGCTGATGCCCTAAGCAGGGTAAATTCCTCTTCCTCATGCGCCAGGCTTAGCCTGATTCAATTTAAGGTGCTACATAGAGCACACATAACGGGAGCAAGATTGAGCAGGTTCTTTGGAGTGGAGGACAAATGTGGGAGGTGTGGCGGGAGCCCGGCAAACCACGCACATATGTTTTGGGCGTGCTCGGCACTGGAAGGGTATTGGAAGGGAGTGACGGGAGTGATTTCGCGGGTGGTGAAGGCCCGGGTCAAACCAGGCTGGGGGTTAGCTCTATTTGGAGTTGCGGAAGAGCTGGGAGTGCAGGAGGCGAAAGAGGCCGACGTTGTGGCCTTTGCGTCCCTAGTAGCCCGGCGCAGGATCCTACTCATGTGGAAGGAGGCGAAACCCCCCGGACTGGAGGCCTGGGTAAATGATATGGCGGGGTTCATTAAACTGGAGCAGATAAAGTTTGCCCTGAGAGGATCGGCTCAAGGGTTCACCAGGCGGTGGCAGCCATTTTTCGACTACCGAGGGGAATGTTAGAGGGAAGACAGATGACCAGCAGCAGCAACCCAGGGGGAAGGGGGGAGGGGGGGGGGGTTTAGTTTAGTTTAGGTCAAAGATAAAGGGGTTTTGTTACTTGTGTATTGTTAAAAATTTCTGTATTGTTATTGTTGCGTTTGCTGTGTAAGAGGGGAAAAATTGTTGTTTGGGAAAAAAATTTCAATAAAACATATTTAAAAAAAAATAATTTAGACATGAATGTAGAAGAGTTGATCAGTAGTTCGTGGATGATACGAAAATTGTTGGGGTGGTAAATTGTGAGGAGGATAGATGTGGGGCAGCACGGTAGCATTGTGGTTAGCACAATTGCTTCACAGCTCCAGGGTCCCAGCTTCGACTCCTGGCTTGGGTCACTGTCTGTGCGGAATCTGCACATTCTCCCGTGTGTGCGTGGGTTTCCTCCGGGTTCTCCGGTTTCCTCTCACAGTCCAAAGATGTGCGGGAAAGGTGGATTGGCCGTGCTAAATTGCCCTTAGTGCCCAAAATTGCCTTAAGTGTTGGGTGGGGTTATGGGTTATGGGGATAGGGTGGTGGTGTGGACCTTGGGTAGGGTGCTCTTTCCAAGAGCCGGTGCAGACTCGATGGGCCGAATGGCCTCCTTCTGCACTGTAAATTCTATGAAATCTATGTGCAAAGTAGGCCAACTGGCCACGCTAAATTGCCCCTTAATTGGAAAGAAAAGAATTGGATACTCTAAATTTCCCGTATCAGCCTCCCCGAACAGGCGCCGGAATGTGGCGACTAGGGGCTTTTCACAGTAACTTCATTGAAGCTTACTTGTAACAATAAGCAATTTTCAAATTTATTTCAGAAAAATAGTGAGTAGGATTGCCTTAGATTACAGGAGCAAAAAGGTGAGTTGTCAGATGAGTTGATCAGTGGCAAATGGAATTCAATCCAGGTAAGTGTGAGGTGATGCACTTGAACAGGATAAACCAGGTAAGGGAATACATGATAAAGTGGCAGGACCCTGGGAACCACCAAGGATCAAAGGGTCCTTGGTTTGCATGTACAAGGTAGCAGATCAGGTAGATACAGTGGTTAAGAATGCCCATGGTAATCTTGCCTTTACAAGCCGAGGCATAGAGTTTAAGAGCAGGGAGGATATACTGGAACTCTATAAAACATTGGTTAGGCCTCAGCTAGAGTATTGTGTGGAGTTCTGGAATCCACATTATAGGAGGGATGTGATTACACTGGAAAGGGTGCAGAGGAGATTTACCAGGATGTTGCCTGGGCTGAAGAGTTTCAGCATTGAAGAGAGATTGGATAGACTGGGCTTGTTTTCCTTGGAGCAGAGGAGATTGAGGGGGGACATAATGTATAAAGGTAGGAAGGGCATAGATAGAGTAGGAAAGAAGAAACTTTTTCCTTTGGTGGAGGAATCAATGACCAGGGGGCATAGATTTAAGGTAAGAGGGTGGTGGGAGTCTGGAACTCACTGTCTGAAAGGGTGGTGGGGGCAGTGACCCTCATAACATTTAGATGTACCCTTGCTATGCCAAGACATACCATGCTAGAGGCGAGGTGCTTGAAAATGGGATTCAAATAGTTAGGTGGTTGTTTTTGACCGGGGCAGATGCGATGAGCTGAAGGGCCTTTTCTGTTCTGTAGACCTCTGGCTCTACTTTGATCTGAGAGAGTTGAAGATGCCTTAGTTTAACATGTCAATCAAAAGATGGCCCCACCGACAATGCAGTGCTTCCCTCAGTACTGAAATGTCAGTCTGACTCTAAAGTGGGCTTGCAATCAGAAAGTTGTGGGTTCAAGATCCATTAGAGTTAGCCATGGCTGATGCTTAGAATAAGATGAAGGAGTTCCACATATAGTTGGATGTCTAGTCAATGCCTGGAGCTTTCCATACAAAGGAAAAATTGGATGCATCATCACATTGCTTGACCCTGTGCATTTCTGCTCATTCCAGACTGCACTTAATGGACAAGGTGGAGAGTCACGTTTGGGTAAAGGGCGATAAACGTAAGCTATCACACTGGCGACAAAACAAAAAATAATAGAGATATTTTAAAACTGAAATAGGGTTATAAAGAACACTTATTTAACAAAACCTATTTTCTTTTGCCCCGAGAGAGCTTCTGAAAGGCTCTTTTATAAGACTGATTCTAAATTGGAAACTTAGCCGCAGTACGTCCGTGACACTGAACATGTGCTAAGCAGCATACAGAACGGACGGTAGTGTTTTAGGACAGTTTTAACAAAGTGGTACAGGCAAGAGGAACAGTTGATCATGAGCAGACCTGTGTGTACAAACCTGACCCTGACCTTCTGCCCCCTACCGCAATACTTTTTGAAAACTATTGTCAGGCAGAAGCTCTGGATCGTTTGAGTTTCCAATGAGCATCTATGAAAACCTATTGCAGTTTCTTTGTGATCATTAGTCCTTGAGATATCTTTTCAATCAGAGCCCATTTTTTTGTTGTTCTGTGCTTTGTTGAATTTTGTTCTGAGCTAGCGTACTTGGTCATGATCTTTGTCCCTTCCAACATGAGCACTAAAATCAAAGCTGTCATTCTGCTGTGCGAAGAGTGTTACTGCACTGCTGGAAGTGCTGTTTTTCAGATGAGATGTTGACTCCCTCTTGGGTTGACATAAAAGATTCAATGACAATATTTTGAAGAACAGCGGGGGATTTATCCTGGGTGCTGTAGCCAATATGTATCCCAGAATCAACATCACAAAGAACGATTACTTGGCCATTAACACTTTGCTGTTTGTGGCGGCTCACTGTGTGCAGGTTTGCTGCTGCATCTCCTATGATTACACTCCATTGGCTGTTAAGTCCTTTGGGATGTCCTGGGGTCCTAAAAGATGCTCGAGAAATGCATCCTTTAAATGGGCCAGCCTCATTCACAACTGAATTCATGACATTGGAGACGACTGTCTCGTGGACCTGCTTCATCACTTTGAGTACCCAATTCTGTTTTTCCAATTAAGGGGCAATTTAGCGTGGCCAATCTACCTACTCTGCACACCTTTGGGTTTGTGAGAGTGAGGCCCACGCAGACACAGGGAGAATGTGCAAACTCCACACAGATAGTGACCCGGGGTCGGAATTGAACCCGAGTCCTCAGCGCTTTGAGGCAGCAGTGCCAACCACTGCACCACCGTGCCGCCCCTTGCTTCATCACTCTGTAGATGGAGCAACTCTCATTCCTTAACCTCCACTTCATGCTGTCTTTTGCTGCCTCTTTTTTTAAAGGCTGTCTTTGTGTTGTTCTTGTGAGGCGCTTTCTTCTCAGACATTTTAAAACTCTATTTCAGATAGTAACTGGGCAGATAGAGGATTAAGTAGTTAAAAATTGTTTACATTCTGTTCCTTTTGCTATGGTTGCCTTGTAAAAAAACACTCCGCATCAACACAATATAATTTATGTTGCCAAAATCTAGTTGAGGGGAAATATTTTCAATGGCAGTTTCCCGGATTAATTGTATATCTTGAGCACTAAGACCTGTGAAGAACTTTCATTGCTTCCCCTCTCAGTCCCTGTAACTTCCCGGCCTACAATGCTGACTTTTGGGGCATGATAATTGTTCATAGTGCCTTTGGGAAGGGAAAACTCAGTCACAGTTCCCTTTCCCAAGATTGTGAGTAACACTAACTTCGACATGTTACTAAGAGGAAGCTGGTGTGCTTGTCAAATCCAATGTCTTGGAAAAGGAGGACAAATCATCAGAGTGGAAGAAATTAACTCTATTATTGAGTTATTATTTGAATGCCTCCAGTGACCACTTTCAGAACATTGACAGAGGTTTGTTAGAAGGTGTTGTGTCTGCTTTGGCTTTGTTGTTGTACAATTATATGTTGGGGAGTGGGGAGGGAGTGGCCTTGGAATCTGATGAAAAGAAGGGTAAAAGCAGACACATAATCGGAATATGGTTGCCGCAGGTTAATAAGATTACACAATAGAGGCTTTGAGCAATTTTAAAGTTTGGATGATCCAAGTTTGCCAATAAAGAACATTTAGTTGTATTTAAATAAAAATAGTGGCAGCACGGTGGCGTAATGGGTTAGTCCTGCTGCCTCACGGCGCCGAGGTCCCATGTTCGATCCCGGCTCTGGGTCACTGTCCATGTGGAGTTTGCACGTTCTCCCCGTGTTTGCGTGGGTTTCGCCCCCACAACCCAAAGATGTGCAGGTTAGGTGGACTAGCCACATTAAATTGCCCCTTAATTGGAAAAAATGAATTGGATATTCTAAATTTAAAAATAAAAAATAAATAAATGAATAATAATAGAAATCTCAACTTAAAAACTAAAGCTGGATAGAAATTTCTAATCAACTTTTACCATTTTTCAGGATATATTTTTTGGGAACAGTCTGTTGGTGATAGCATTGGGAAAAAATGGCTGGGACGAGTTATTATGTTTACCCAGGCTGGAGAGATTAATTAATAGTTAAATAGTTGAATTAAAACAAGTGGACCAGCTGGTGAGGGTCACTATTTTCGACTCCTTTAATACAAAGCAAATCTTTTGTGCTCATCAGTTGTTGGGTTGAAAATGTTGTCGCTGCCACTTTAGTTATATATTTTTTAATTTCTAGTTTGCACTAGCTAAATCAACCTCAATGTATTGAGATTACTAAGTGGTCTAATATGTGTAACAAAACCTCTATATTAGCATTACAGTATAAAGTTCTGTGTTTTAAATAAACTTTTCAGGAGAAAGTCATAAGTGCAAGCAGCTTGTGGAGCAGTGATAGACAATCTAGGTTGATAAGTGGATTGGCCTTGTCAGTGGTCCTCCTTTAGCCGCAAGATTGAAATAACTAAGATTGGATAACATTGAATACATTTAGTACCTGCTGAATATTTCTACACAAGTTATAGAAAATGCTTCATCATTCATTTATTTATTTTTTCTTTAATAAACATTTTATTGAGGTATTTTTGGTATAGTAACAACAACAAAATACACAATATACATGAAACCATAAACATAGTCAAAAGTCATTTTACTCTCGTATAGGTCCCACCCTTATTGACCCCCGACTCTAATCTAAACTACTCACCACCCCACTTCCCGTCTGCTGACGATTAATTTCCCGCAAAGAAGTCGACAAACGGTTGCCACCACCGGGTGAACCCTAACAGTGACCCTCTCAAGGCAAACTTGATTTTCTCCAAACAGAGAAAGCTAGCCGTGTCCGATAGCCAGGTCTCCGACTTCGGGGGCTTTGAGTCCCTCCATGCTAATAGTATCCGTCTCCGGGCTACCAGGGAAGCAAAGTCCAGAACATCTGCCTCTTTCTCCTCCTGGATTCTTGGGTCTTCTGACACCACGAAAATCGCCACCTCTGGACTCAGTGCCACCCTTGTATTTAACACCGTGGACATGACGTCTGCAAACCCCTGCCAAAATCCCCTAAGCTTTAGACATGTCCAAAACATGGTTCGCCGGTCCTCCCGCACATTTTGCGCACCTGTCCTCATCCCAAAGAATCTGCTCATCCGGGCCACTGTCATGTGAGCCCGGTGAACAACCTTGAATTGTATCAGGCTGAGCCTGGCAAATGTTGCGGACGCATTGACTCTACTCAACGCGCCCGCCCATAGACCATCTTCTATCTCACCTCCCAGCTCCTCCTACTTGCGCTTCAGCTCCTCGGTCTGCGTCTCCTCCGACCCCATAAGCTCCTTATAAATGTCTGAGACGCTCCCTTCTCCTACCCACCCTCTGGAAACTACCCTGTCTTGAATCCTCCTTAGCGGTAGGAGCGGGAAGGTTGACACCTGTTTACGAAGGAAGTCCCGCACCTGCAGATATCTGAATTTGTTTCCCCTCGCCAACCCAAACTTTTCCTCCAACGCCCTCATACTCGGAAAGCTCCCCTCCAAGAACATATCCACCATCCTCTCAATCCCCGCTCTCCGCCATAACCGCAACCCCCCATCCATACTCCCCGAGGCAAACCGGTGATTATCACAGATTGGGGCCCAGACCGATGCTCCCACTGCTCCCACATGCCGCCTCCACTGGCCCCAAACTCTCAGGGCTGCCACTACCACTGGACTGGTGGAGTACCGTGCCGGCAGGAACGGCAAAGGCGCAGTTACCAACGCCCCCAAACTGGTGCACTTACATGAAGCCGCCTCCATATGCACCCATGCCGACCCCTCCCGCACCACCCCCTTCCTGACCATGGCTATATTAGCCGCCCAGTAATAGCTGCTAAAATGTGGCAGCACAAGCCCACCCTCTCCCCATTCCGCTCAAGCATTACCTTCCTTACTCGCGGGGTCTTGCCCGCCCAGGCGAAGCCCGTGATCACTCTGTTGACCCGCTTAAAAAAGGACCGCGGAATAAAGATGGGTAGACACTGAAATACAAATAGGAATCTCGGGAGGACCATCATCTTCACCGTTTGCACCCTCCCAGCTACAGACAACGGAAGCGTGTCCCATCTCCGAAAATCGTCCTTCATTTGGTCCACCAGCCGGGCCAGATTCAGTTTATGCAGCCGGTCCCATTCCCGCGCCACCTGGATACCTAGGTACCTAAAGCTTCCCTCTACTAACCTAAACTGCAGCTCTCCCAGTCGCCTCTCCTGTCCCCTCGCCTGGACCACAAACATCTCACTCTTTCCCATATTTAGCTTATACCCCGAAAACCGGCCAAATTCCCCTAGAGTCCTCATGATTTCTTCCATCCCCTCTATTGGGTCAGAAACGTACAGAAGTAGGTCATCCGCATAGAGCGAAACCCTGTGCTCCACCCCTCCCCGGACCAGTCCTCTCCAGCCCCTCGAGGCTCTCAGAGCAATTGCCAACAGCTCTATAGCCAGCGCAAATAACAGTGGGGCGAGGGGGCATCCCTGTCTTGTCCCCTGGTGCAGCCTAAAATAGTTTGATGTTGTCCTATTCGTCCATACACTTGCCACAGGAGCCTGATACAATAACCTGACCCAGTCAATAAAGCCTTGCCCGAATCCGAACCGTTCCAACATCTCCCACAGATAGTCCCATTCTATCCGATCAAAAGCCTTTTCTGCATCCATTGCTGTTGCTGATTTTGCCTTAGTTCAATTGCTCTGTTTTATTACCTTTGCTCTCGAGTCGCCAGGTATCTTTATGCTACCGCCATGAGGTTCAAGTCCGAGTAAGGATCAATAATCCAATACACCGATGAGTAAGATTTAAATCAAAGCACATTTATTATACACAGTAATCACTACTCATGCACAAATCCTACGTCTAAGCAACTTCTACAACTAACAGGCTTATACTTAACTTTGGACTGGCCCGCCAGGTCAGGGAAACAAATGGCCTTTCGATCGGGTTCTGAGCCTGCGGGATTCGGAGTTGGTACAGATTGGTAGCTAGGAGCGCCTTTCTCGTAGCGAGCGTTGAATTAAGACTTACGATTTCGATCTTCACTGCTCCGGTCACGGTCAATGTTGGTTCGTTGTTGCTGGGTGACCCGGGCAAGAAGAAGAGCTGAAGAGGAGCTGCTGAAGAGTGAAGAGGTGGAGAAGAAGAGAAGAGAGCAATTTGAACTTGGGGCTCAATTCTTATAGTCCCCAGGGGCTTCCCGTCTTTCGGGGCGGACCCTGTACCTGGTCCCAAGTGATTGGACTTTGTCCCAATCTCTTGGTTCGATTTTCTCCAATGCTGGAGCGGTTCCCTGATCGATGGGCGGTCTTGAGGTGCTCGTTCACCTCCCTTTGTGTAGGCTCCTGCTGGCGCCGAAGAGTCTGGTTTTGCTTTGTGTGTCTAAATGCTGCTTATTGTTCCCGGGGATTGCTCATTAGTATGCAGATGGCTGTTGTTTTGTTATGCTGATGGTTGCTGGTATCGATATTGTCTGGCCTTTCCAGAGGGAAATACACAGCCAACCTGGAGCTGCTGGTTTTTGTCTTGTTGGCTGACTTTCCCATCAGCCTTTGCCGTTCGCCATTTTGAATCGGGAGTTGGCCATTTTAAGTGGCTACATTGTGATCACTACCTCCACCTCCCTACCTTCCAGGGGCATCATGATCACATTTAACAGCCTTCTTATATTGGCCACCAACTGCCTGCCCTTAACAAACCCCGTCTGGTCCTCCCCAATAACGTCCGGAACACAATCCTCGATCCTGGAGGACAAGATTTTGGCCAGCAACTTGGCATCTACATTCAACAGGGAGCTCAGCCTGTAGGACCCACACAGCTCCGGGTTCTTGTCCCGCTTCAGAATCAGCGAAATTGTTGCCTGTGACATCGTCGGGGGCAGCACCCCTCTTTCCCTTGCCTCATTGAACACCCTCAACAACACCGGCCCCAATATCCCCGAGAACGTTTTATAAAACTCCACAGGGTACCCGTCCGGAGCCGGGGCCTTACCCGCCTGCATGGCATTCAAGCCCTCCACATTTCTTCCATCCCGATTGGAGCCCCCAGCCCTTCTACCCACTTCCCGTCCACCTTTGGGAAATTCAGCTCCTCCAAGAACTGCTTCACCCCCTCCAGCCCCGTAGGGGGTTCCGACCTGTACAGCCTGCTGTAGAAATCCCTAAACGCCTTATTCACCCCTACTGAATCACCAACCAGGTTCCCATCTCCGTCCTTTACTTTCACTATCTCCCTAGCTGCCTCCCTCTTCCTAAGCTGCTGTGCATGAATTCTGCTGGCCTTCTCTCCATGTTCATAGGTCACCCCCCTCAACTTTCTCAGCTGCTCCACCGCCCTCCCTGTGGTCAGCAAGCTAAACTCCGCCTGTAACCTCCGCTGTTCCCTTAAATGCCCTGCCTCTGGGGTCTCCGCATACCTCCTATCTGTAGTATCTCCTTTGCCAGTCGGTCCGTCTCTGCCCTGTCCACCTTCTCTCTATGGGCCCAGATCGAGTTCAGCTCCCCCCTGACCACCGCCTTCAGTGCTTTCCACACCATCGCTGCTGAAATTTCCCCCGTGTCATTGACCTGCAGGTAGGTAGCTCTGAATATATTTCCTCAGCCACTCGCACACCCCTTCATCCGCCAAAAGTCCCACATCCAACCTCCAGTGCGGGCGCTGGTTACTGCCTTTACTCACCTGCAGGTCAACCCAGTGCGGAGCATGGTCTGAGATTGTGATCACCGAGTACCCCGTGTCCACCACCCCAGCCAGCAAGGCCCTGCTTAATATAAAATATAAATCCGGGAATACACTTTATGCACATCATTCATTTATTAATAGAACTATCAACTTCTAATGGTAAAAACAAAAGAAATATCTACGCTTTGATTGGACGTAGAGGGAGCACACAGCGCTCACAGTCCAAATGTTGTGCGTATCACTCGTCACACTGATAGGAAAGGTAGGAAAAAAAATTACATAGGGGTGAACATGACACCCCTGCCCAACAGTCAACAAAATGTCTCATGGGCTGCAATCAGAGGCCTATTGTGCCACATGTGCCCCATGGGCCGCAGTTTGCCCACCACTGTTGTGGAGGAAGAGGAGAAAATAATTTGTATTTTCAACAGGCACAAGCTTTTTTCAAAAATACATTTAGATTACCCAATTCATTTTTTTCCAATTAAGGGGCAATTTAGTGTGGCCAATCCAGCTACTCTGCACATCTTTGGGTTGTGGGGGTGAGACCCACGTAGACATGGAGAGAATGTGCAAACTCCACACTGACGGTGACAACAAGCACAAGCCAAGGCATTTTTTTTCTATCATGCAAGTGGGAACTGGAGGATAAAAGACACCTCCGCCTAGAAATTAATACACAATTTCCAATGCAAATAAATTAACAGTTTACTTCATTAGAATGCATTGTAATTTGTGGTTGTAATTCGCCTCCTAAGACTCCAATGTAATAGGTAGATAGTGCATGCTCATTACAAACCGGAGGTACCATCATATTGATACAAAGCCAAAGATACTGCCACCAATTCCCAGTCTCAAAATGGGCATTGGGCTCTTTGCAAAAATATATATGGCATCTGGCCCATATTTGGGGTCACTGTTACAAACTTAATTTTCTCTCAGGAGCATCAAAACCCATTTTGTCAAGGGTGGTGGGGGGCAACCAGGCCTACATGTGGCCTAATGGGCTATCCTGAAAGAGTGGTAACCAACAAGGCAAGTTTCTAAAATCTGAATGTGGAAAGAGAAGGAGCAGATCAAATGTTGCAGGCTGCCACTCTTTCTCCACCCCCTGGCCATGTTTGTCACTTACCCAACCTCTCCTTCCTCATTTACCTGAGGGCCACTTTTGCTGGAGCGACCTGATCCTCCAACCTGCTTGGCTGCAGAGAGCAGAAGGCCACTTAAGGAAAGTGAGACTGAAGGTACAATTGCAGGTGTACCTTGAGCCTCACCATTCAGGTTTCCTACTCATTCAAAAATGAGCCCACCTGAATTTCTAAGTCCTCACATTCTGATGGAAAGTTCCAAATATGAAATTGGCCATTTTGGCAGGAGGAAACTTTTTTATTCTTCTTGCGAAGATGGCCAATTTCACATTTACCCACATTCTTCTACAGTTACTAGATTTCTGCCCACTCACTCAACCTATTTATGTCCCTCTGTAGCTTCCTTATGTCCTCTTAACAATTTACTTTCCTACCTTTGTGTTATCAGCAACTTTAGCAACCATTCCTTCAGCCCCGTCATCCAAGTCATTGATATAGATTGTAAAAAGTTGAAGGCCCAGTGCTCATCCCTGTGCCACACCACTTGTCACATCAGGCAGATGTTTTTTTTTTGTTTTAGATTGTGCTGGAAATATAAGGTGAATATTTATTCTATGCTGGTCAACGTGATAAAACCAATTTCCATAAATGAATACACAATTTCCAATGCAAATAAATGAACAGTTTACTTCATTAGAATGCATCGTAACTTGAAACTGTTACCTTTTGGCATAGGCTGCTGAGGTCAATTACAGCTTTGCACCAACTAGAACATAATATGATAGGATTTTCCATCCGGTTTGAAAGTGATGTAGTTCAATCCGAAATTTGGGTCCTTAATCTAAATCATGGTACGAAAGCATGAACGGCAAATTGGCTGAAGTAGATTGCGGGATTACATTGAAAGGTATGACGATGGGGTGGCACGGGGGCACAGTGGCTAGCACAGCTGCCTCATGGTGACAACGACCCGGGTTCGATCCCAGCCCCGGTTCACTGTTCGTGTGGAGTTTGCACATTCTCCCCGTGTCTGCGTTGGTCTCACTGTAGCCACCTGAGTTGGCCACTTCCCGACTTAAAATGGAGAACCGCAAAGGCTGAAGGGAAATTCAGCCAACACAGGCAAAGACTAGCAAATACAGAAATCATGTGTATTGAAACCTGTAAGGAACCAGCACTGAAACCAGCAGCCATCTGCATAGTAATGTGCGATTCCCAGGCACAATGGCAACAGTTAAGGTAAATAAAGCCAAGCCAGACTTCTCGGCGCCAGCAGGAGCCAAGACAAAGGAAGGCCAATGAACATTTAGGGACCGCCTAGCGATCAGGGAACCGCTCCAGCATTGGAGAAATCGATCCAAGTGATCAGAAAGTAGTCCAATCACTTGGGACCAGGTACAGGGTCCGCCCCGAAGGGCGGGAAGCCCCTGGGATCTATAAAGTAAAGCCCCCAAGTTCAAATCGTCCTTCTTTGGCAGGGTCACTCAGCAACTTGAACCAACCCGTGAGAGTGACCTGTCTCAGCTGCCGCCAACCAAGTAAGTCTCAAATCAATGCTCGTTATTAGATAGGCGCTCCTAGCTACCAGTCCATACCAGCTTTTGAATCCTGCAGACTCAGGACCTGAACGAAAGGCCATTTGTTCCCCTGACCTGGTGGGCCAGTCCGAAGCTAAGTATAGGCCTTTTAGTGATAGGAATAGCCTAGAAAGTAGAGTTTATGCATGAGTAGTGATTTGCTGTGTATAATAAATGTGTTTTGATTTGAATCTTACTAATTGGTGTGTTGAGTTATTGATCTTACTTGAACTTGAACCTTGTGGCGGTATCATAAAGATACCTGGCGACTCTAGAGCAAAGGTTAAACAAACTGAGCAAATTACGAATTAAGAGCCAACCAAAAGTTAGCAACATCACCCTCACAACCCAAAGATGTGCAGGGTAGGTGGATTGGCCACGCTAAATTACCCCTTGATTGGAAATCTTTCTTACAAAGGTAAGATTGTAGAGAGGCAATGGTTAGCATTTAAAGAATGAATATATGGCTTACAACAAATTTAAATTCTGTTGCTGCACAAAATCCTAACAGGAAATGTGATCAACCATGGCAAACAGGAGAAGTTGAAGATTATATTAGATGTAAGGAAGAGGCTTATAAAGTTGCCCAAAAAAAAGTAAACCAGAGGATTGGAAGCATTTTAGAATTCAGCAAAGGAGAACCAAGAAACCGATAAAGAAAGAGAAAATAGAAGATGAGATAAACTAGCGATAAACGCACAACAGAATGTAAAAGTATGTGAAAGGGAAAAGATTAGCAAAAACTAATATGGGTCCATTATAGGAAGAGAGTTTCTAGGGGGACTAAGGAAATGGAGAGAAACCAAACAAATACGTTTGTGTCTGTCTTCACAGAAGATAATACATAAACTCCCAGAGGTAATAGAGAACCAAGGGATTACTAGCGAGAATGAGGAACGGAAAGAATTTGGTATTCGTGAAGAAGTAGTACTGGAGAAATCAACAGGACTGAGATCTGATAAATCCTCTGGACCTGCTGATCGACATTCCAGAGTGTTGAATGAGGTGGCTGTAGAGATAGTGGATGTATTGGTACCATCTTCCATAATTCTATAATGGTTTCTGCAGATTGAAAAGGTGCAAATGTAACCCCATTGTTGGAGAAAGGAGGGAGAAAGAAACTAGGGGAACATGGATCTGTTAGCCTGACATCAGCAGTATGGAAAATGCTGGAATCTGGTATAAAGGATGTGATGATTGATCACTTAGAAAATAATGGTAGAATTGGGCATAGATTTGTGAAAGAGAAATCATATTGACAAACCCATTGGAGTTTTTTGAGATGTCACTAGCAAAACAGATAAAGGGGGCAGCCATTCCAGAACTTATAGAATTTTGGAAGGTGACCAAATTCTTTCAGTTCCCCATTCTTGCTAGTCCCTTGGTTCTCTAGTATTCCTGTAAAAGCAGACACAAAAGTTTTGTTTAGTTTCTCTGCTGTTTCCTTATTCCCCACTGCACCCCAGCTCTCCCACATGAAGGCCAGGTGGAGAAATCCAGGTAGGAGGGAGGGTGGAATAGGAGGAGGGGATGAGGTAGTGGCAATTAGAGGGCATGAGTTACTGCATGGTTGCTTTGTGGGGAGGGCGGGCATGTAAGTGTGCAATAGTAATAAAAATGTGTCTGTGAAGGTTGTCCACAACTTGCGTCTCTTGAATGTCTGGAGATTATTGCATGCAGCTTTAAGATTCAGAAAATCTGGCCACCCTGTTTTATTGTGTAAAATGGTGCTATTTAAATCCAATTGCAGTTGTCATGACACAGGCCATACAACAATAACCTACCTTTTATATTGCACCTTTAAAGTAGTAAAGCCTCTCAAGGCACTTCACTAGAACATAATCGGACTCAAGTTAACACAGCCACATAAGATGACATGGGCAAAAGCCTGTTACTAAGAAGTGTCTTAAGGGACCAGAGGGAAGTGGAGAGACAGAAAGGTTTTGGGAAGGAATTCCAGACTGTAGGACCTTGGAGATGAAGGCACATACACCAACAGTGAGGAGAAGGAAGTTGAGGATGCACAAGAGGGCAGGAAATTAGGAACACTGAGCTGTGGGAGTGTAGTAGGACTGTAGGAGCTTACAGACATGGGGAAGGGTTTGCCATGGAGGGATTTGACTGCAAGGATGAGAATTTTAAATTTGAGACATTGTCCAACAAGGAGCCAATGCAAGTCAGCAAGCGCCAGGGGTGGTGGGGTAAAGGGATTTGGTGGAAGACAGGATATGGGCAACAGAATTTGGATTAAGTTAAGTTTACAGACAGTTCAAGATGAGATTCTGGCTGCAAAAGCATTTGAATAGTTTAGTCTAACTGAAGAACAGATGAAGGTTTGAACAGCAGATGGTTGATGCAAAGCAGAGACAGGTGACATTTTGGCAGTGTTGGCAATGGAGAGGATATGGGATCAGAGGGTAGCACTGTTACTGCACAGCGCTAGGGTCCCAGGTTTGATTCCCAGCTAGGGTCACTGTGCGGAGTCTGCACGTTCTCCCCGTGTCTGCATGGGTTTCCTCCGGGTGCTCAGGTTTCCTCCCACAAGTCCCGAAAGACGTGCTGTTTGGTGAATTGGACATTCTGAATTCTCCCTCTGTACCCAAACAGGTGCCGGAATGTAACTTCATTGCAGTGTTAATGTAAGCCACTTGTGATAATAAAGATTACTATTATTATTATTGATAAAAGATCAACTCATCAAGTCCAAAAACCTGCCGCTGGAGGTTACAAGACTTGGAGAAGGGAATTGTGATAAGACAGATGTGAGTTGGGATTAGACAGTTGTGATACAGGTTAGTTTTACCCTACTGATGATAAGCGCTGCAATAGTAACCCTGCTCAGTACGAGGGGATCGCACGAGTGTATGTGCTTGGCTGAGGAGCCAATGGTGCAAAGTTGGAATCTCCCTCTTCCCCCCCCCCCCCCATGATGGGATGAGAATCTCTTTGGTCTACTAGTTGTAAAGATTATGTGAAAAGCCTTATACTATTTCCTGATGTATCTGGCTCCATATCATTAAGGATACAAGATTGCTGATATGAGATATGGGAAATAAGATTGTGTTCCCCTTGGTTGAAACAAAGTGTAGGGAACCTGCCTCTGTATTGATCACTAGTCGGGACTGCTGATGCGAGTACTCCAGGAACAAGTTTTAACATGTTCAGAGTTTGAAGTCAGCGGAGACGCTTGAGGATTTCTCATTACTTTTGAGAAAAATGCAAGGCTAAGAGCACCTCAGAATCAAAATGAATCTTTTAGAAAGAATGTTGGTATTACTGGAAGTGAGGGGGTGGGGATGGTGGAGCTTAAATTTATTATGAGTCATGGGATATTCTGAAAAGCTTTGGATGTGTTGCCAGGAAGGAGCAGTGAAACATTTTCAGGGAAGGTAAAGGTTACTGTAATAACTTCAAGAATTAGGGCGGCACGGTGGTGCAGTGGTTAGCACTGAGGACCCAGGTTCGATCCCGGCCCCGGGTCACTGCCCGTGTGGAGTTTGCACATTCTCCTGTGTCTGCGTGGATCTCACGGCCCACAACCCAAAAGATGCGCAGGGTAGGTTGATTGGCCATGCTAAACAGATGGGTCCACCAGCTAACCTACTAGAAACAACATTTTATTGCAACTATAAACGTCTTGTGGGTGGCACGGTAGACGAGTGATTAGCACTGTTGCTGCACAGCTCCAGGGTCCCAGTTCGATCCCAGCTTGGGTCACTATTGTCGTGTCGGGTGTTCCGATACACAAATGAACCAACACGGTTGTGGATGGTACAACTCTGTTTTATTATTCTGTACAATAACAACTGTTAACTTCTGGCTGTGGTTCGTACTTCACCAGCTAACCTGTGGACCCAGCCCTTGCACTATCTTAGTGAGGCACTCAGCACATGGTGTATGTCTGAGTGGCACGCTGTGAGCTCTGTGCTCTGAGCTATCTCCTGGTAGAATGAGCGGGAACTGTGGTGTTCCCTGTTTTATAGTGCGTGTGCTCTCACTGGTGATTGGCTGCGATGTGTGTGTGTTGGTTGGTCCTACTGCATGTCCATCAGTGTGTGTGTGTGATTGCACCATGATATGTTAATGTGGATATCATGACAACTGTCTGTGCGGAGTGTGCACGTTCTCCCTGTGTCTGCGTGGGCTTCCTCCAGGTGCTCCGGTTTCCTCCCACAGTCCAAAGATGTGCAGGTTAGGTGGATTGGCCATGCTAAATTGCCCTTAGTGTCTAAAAAGATTAGCTGGGGTTACAGGGAAGGGTTGGAGGTGTGGACGCAAGTAAAGTGCTCTTTCCAAGGGCTAGTGCAGACCCGATGGGCCGAATGGCCTCCTTCTGCACTGTAAATTCTATCATTCTATGATCTATTTACAGAGCACTTTAAAACGGTCTTTCCATAATCAGCTCCAGGTCCAACTGCTGGGATCAGTCCCAACACATCCCAGTGATTTCCCAGCTCCTGACCCTGATTGGACTAGCAGGTCACATGACCCCCTTCCGCACCAAAAAGTCCTTTAAAGGGGCTAGCCAGTACAATTACAAAATTGATTTGGATTTTTAAAAAATATATTTTTATTCTCCTTTTTCACATTTTCTCTCAAATTTGCACCCACCAACAATAAACAATAAGCAGTAATGAATATAATGTCAATCCCCATATCAATTACAACGATCCCATCCTCCCACCAAACCCCCAAACATTAACCCACATGCTAATTTAAACAAAGGACAAAAAGGAATCCGGAATCACCCATAGTCATTATTAACACATACAGTCCCGCGCCCCCCAACCCTCCCAACCACATATCCCCCCATCTAATGTTCGATGTTATCCAGTTCTTGAAAGTGCATAATGAATAACGCCCTTGAATTGTAGAACCCCTCCATCCTTCCCCTCAGTTCAAACTTAACCTTCTCTTTTAAAAAAATATATATATTTAATCAAATTTTTCAACAAATTTTCAACAAAACCCTGTCCCCCAACAAGAAGGAAGAAACAAGAACACAACAATCAGAAATTATACATTGCATTTCCCCCATATACAATAACCCCCATATAACATTTAAAAACACAAATAGGGAAAAAAAAACACCTTCACCCAAACGCCACCTCAAAAGAACCCCCCCCCCCCCCCCCCCCCCGCCCTTGGGCTGCTGCTGCTGACCTCCTCCTAATGCTCCGCGAGATAGTCTAGGAACGGTTGCCACCGCCTGAAGAACCCTTGCACAGACCCTCGCAAGGCAAACTTTATCCTCTCCAGCTTGATGAACCCTGCCATGTCATTGATCCAAGCTTCCACACTAGGGGGCTTCGCATCTTTCCATAGTAGCAAAATCCTCCGCCGGGCTACCAGGGATGCAAAGGCCAGAATACCAGCCTCTTTCGCCTCCTGCACTCCCGGCTCGTCCGATACCCCAAATAATGCTAATCCCCAGCTCGGCTTGACCCGGGCGTTCACGACCTTGGACATAGTCCTCGCAAAACCCCTCCAAAACCCATCCAGCGCCGGGCATGACCAGAACATATGGACGTAGTTTGCCGGGCTCCCCGAGCACCTCCCACATCTGTCCTCCGCCCCAAAGAACCTACTCAACCTCGCCCCTGTCATATGCGCTCTGTGAGTAACTTTGAACTGTATTAGGCTGAGCCTGGCGCAAGAGGAGGAAGAATTAACCTTACTCAGGGCATCAGCCCACAAACCCTCATCTATCTCCTCCCCCAGCTCCTCCTCCCACTTGCCCCTTAACTCCTCCACCGAGGCCTCCTCCTCTTCCTTCATCTCCTGATAAATCGCCAAAACCTTGCCTTCTCCAACCCATACACCCGGAATCACCCTGTCCTGAATCCCACGTGCCGGAAGCAGCGGGAATTCCCTCACCTGTCGCCTCACAAACGCCCTCACTTTCATGTACCTAAAAGCTTTTCCCGGGGGTAGCCCAAACTTCTCCTCCAGCGCCCCCAGGCTCGCAAACGTCCCATCGATGAACAGGTCCCCCATTCTTCTAATCCCTGCCCGATGCCAGCTCTGAAACCCCCCATCCATCCTTCCCGTGACGAACAGATGGTTCTCCCGGATCGGGGACCAAACCGAGGCTCCCACCTCGCCCCTGTGTCACCTCCACTGGCCCCAAAACTTCAGCGTCGCCGCCACCACCGGACCCGTGGTGTACCTTGTCGCCGAGAGCGGCAGAGGTGCCGTCACCAGCGCCTTCAGGCTCGTGCCCACACAGGATGCCATCTCTAGCCTCTTCCACGCCACCCCCTCTCCCTCCATTACCCACTTACGGATCATCGCCACATTGTCTTCCCAATAATAGCCACACAAATTCGGCAGCGCCAGCCTCCCCCTGTCCCTGCTACGCTCCAGAAACACTCTCTTCACCCTCGGGTTTTATTCGCCCACACAAATCCCATGATGCTCCTGCTTACCCGTTTGAAAAAGGCCTTGGGGATCAAAATGGGAAGGCACTGGAACACATAGAGAAACCTCAGGAGGACCGTCATTTTGATCGACTGCACCCTACCCGCTAGTGAGAGTGGCAACATATCACATCTTTTAAAATCCTCCTCCATCTGCTCCACCAGCCATGTCAAATTGAGCTTGTGCAGGGTCCCCCAATTCCTTGGATCCCTAGGTACCGAAAGCTCCTTTCCGCCCTCCTCAGCGGTAGCTCGTCTATCCCCCTTCCCTAGTCCCCTGAATGCACCACAAAGAGCTCACTCTTCCCTACGTTGAGTTTATACCCCGAAAAGTCCCCAAACTCCCTAAGTATCCGCATGACCTCCACCATCCCCTCCACTGGATCCGCAACATACAGCAACAGGTCATCGGCATACAATGACACCCGATGTTCCTCTCCCCCCCCCGGACCAATCCCCTCCATTTCCTGGACTCCCTCAGTGCCATGGCCATCGGCTCAATTGCCAGTGCAAACAACAAGGGGGCTAAGGGGCACCCCTGCCTCGTCCCCCAGTACAGCCGAAAGTACTCCGACCTCCGCCGGTTCGTAGCCGCACTTGCCACAGGGGCTCTAATATAGCAGCCTGACCCAACTGATGAACCCCTCCCCGAACCCAAACCTCCGCAACACTTCCCAAAGATACTCCCACTCCACCCGATCAAAGGCCTTCTCCGCGTCCATAGCTGCCACTATCTCCGCTTCCCCCTCCACCGATGGCATCATAATCACATTGAGGAGCCTCCGCACATTTGTATTTAGCTGCCTACCCTTCACAAATCCCGTCTGGTCCTCTTGAATCACCCCCGGGACGCAGTCCTCAATTCTCGTAGCCAGCACCTTCGCCAGCAACTTAGCGTCAACATTGAGGAGCGAGATCAGTCTATACGACCCGCATTGCAAGGATCCTTGTCCCGCTTCAAGATCAAGGAAATCAGCGCCCTGGACATTGTCGGGGGCAAGGTCCCCCCATCCCTCGCCTTATTAAAAGTCCTCACTAGCAACGGGCTCAGCAGGTCCATGTATTTCCTGTAAAATTCAACCGGGAACCCATCCGGCCCTGGGGCCTTCCCCGCCTGCATGCTCCCCAATCCTTTAACCAGCTCCCACCACCCACTCGGCGCCCCCAAGCCCCAGCCACCTCCTCCTCCTCCACCCTCGGGAACCTCAGCTGATCCAGGAATCGTCACATCCCCTCTTCCCCTCCTGTACAGATCCCCACAGAAGTCCCTAAATACCTTGTTTACTCTCACCGCACTTCGCACCGTACTCCCCCCTCTATCCTTGACTCCACCAATCTCCCTCGCTGCCTCCCTCTTACGAAGCTGATGTGCCAGCATCCGGCTCGCCTTCTCCCCATACTCATACGCCGCCCCCTGCGCCTTCCTCCACTGTGCCTCTGCTTTCCCTGTGGTCAACAGGTCGAATTCCGTCTCGAGGTTACGTCACTCCCTAAGTAGCCCCTCCTCGGGGGCCTCTGCATACCTCCTGTCCACCCTTAAGATCTCCCCCCACCAGTCTCTCCCTCTCCCTCCCCTCTCTCTTCTCCCTGTGGGCCCTGATGGAGATTAGCTCTCCCCTGACCACCGCCTTCAGCGCCTCCCAGACTACCCCCACCTGCACCTCCCCGTTGTCGTTGGCCTCCAAGTATCTTTCAATACACCCCTGCACCCGCCCGCACACCCCCTCATCCGCCAACAGTCCCACATCGAGGCACCACAGCGGGCACTGGTCCCTCTCCTCCCCCAACTCCAGCTCCACCCAATGCGGGGCGTGGTCCGAGATGGCTATGGCCGAATATTCCGTTCCCCCCACTTTCGGGATTAGCGACCTACTCAAAATGAAAAAATCGATCCGGGAGTAGACTCTATGGACGTGGGAAAAGAAGGAAAATTCTTTGCCCTGCAGCCTGGCAAACCTCCATGGATCCACTCCCCCCATCTGGTCCATAAACCCCCTGAGCACCTTGGCTGCAGCCGGCCTCTTACCCGTCCTGGACCTAGAACGGTCCAGTGCTGAGTCCAGCACCGTGTTGAAGCCCCCCCCCATTATCAAGCTTCCTACCTCCAGATCCGGAATCCGACCCAGCATGCGTTTCATAAATCCGGCATCATCCCAATTCGGGGCATATACGTTCACCAGCACCACCCGCACCCCCTGCAACCTACCACTCACCATCACCTATCGACCTCCATTATCCACGACAATATTCAATGCCTCGAACGACACCCACTTCCCCACCAGTATTGCAACCCCTTTGTTCTTCGCATCCAGCCCTGAATGAAAGACCTGCCCCACCCATCCCTTTCTCAGCCTCACCTGATCTGCTACCTTCAGATGTGTCTCCCGGAGCATAACCACGTCTGCCTTCAGTCCCTCCTTTAAGTGTGCGTACACCCGGGCCCTCTTGACCGGCCAGTTCAGGCCCCTCACATTCCAAGTTATCAGCCAGATCGGGGGGGCTACTCGCGCCCCCCCCCCCCCAGCCTGCCGACTAGCCATCTCCTTTTCTAGGCCAGCCACGTGCCTGTGCCTCCCGCACCCTCCAGTCCCCCAGGCGGCGGACTCCCGCCCCAACTACCTCTCCTACTTCCAGCTCCCCTTTGGCCAATGCAGCAGCAACTCAGTTTCCCCCCCCCACTAGATCCTCATCTAGCCATTTTGCTCCCCCATGACACTCCCGTAGGTCAGCTGACTCCTGCTGACCCTGGCCCCTCCCACCATTCCATCGACCCCCCAGTGTGAGAATGCCCCCCACCCCTTGGCAGTCAGTGTGCGCTCCTCTCCAGCACCGCCCGGCCCCGCCCCCATCCTTCCCTAACGTGGGAAAAAGCCTGCGCTTCCCTGAGCCGGCCCCGCCCCCTCTGGCGCAGCTCCTTTTTGCGGCCACCCCAACTCCCCATCCCCGGGCCTCCACCCCTCCTCTTCCTCTGTGGGGGTCTGCCCCTCCAACACCGACGCCCACACTCTCCCACAGCCCCCACATCAAATCCATTCACCCATCCCCACCCAGCACCAAAACAAAAAGAACATTCCCCAAACGCACTAAACACAGTAAACATCCCCCCACGTCAAACCCTCAGTTTGAGTCCAACTTTTCAGTCTGGATAAAGTTCCATGCCTCATCAGGTGCCGATCTTCGAACGTGACCCACATTCGCGCTGGCTGCAACATCCCGAACTTCCGATGGAGCAACGCCTTAGCCCGGTTAAAACCAGCTCTCTTCCTAGCCACCTCCTCACGCCAGTCCTGGTAAATTCGGATCTCCGTGTTCTCCCAGCTGCTGCTCCGCTCTTTCTTGGCCCATCTCAGGACACACTCTCTGTCCATAAAGCGGTGAAACCTCACCACTACAGCCCTTGGCGGCTCGTTGGCTTTGGGTCTCCTTGCCAGGACCCGATGAGCCCCATCCAGCTCCAGGGGCCTCAGGAAAGCTCCCGCGCCCAGCAGCGAATTGAGCATCGTGCTCATATATGCCCCGGCATCGGGCCCCTCCACTCCTTCAGGGAGACCCAGAATCCGAAGATTCTTCCTCCTCAACCTATTCTCCAGGTCCTCAAATTTTTCCGCCCACCTCTTGTGCAGTGCCTCGTGCGCCTCCACCTTCACCACCAGGTCCAAGATCTCGTCCTCGTTCTACGAGGCTTTTTGTCGCACCTCCCGGATCGCTGCCCCTTGGGCCTTCTGGGTCTCCACAAGCTTCTCAATCGCCACCTTCATTGGCGCCAGCATTTCTGTCCTCAGCTCCTCAAAGCAGCGTTTAAGAAACTCCTGCTGCTCCTGCGCCCACTGTGCCCACGCTGCTCGGTCTCCACCCGCCGCCATCTTGCTTTTTCTCCCTCGCCCTTTCCGCTGCACCAGGATCACTTTTTTAACCGTTCCACTCCTGGTCCAATCCATATAATGTCGGGGGGACCTTGCTGTCACCTTCCCACACTGGAAGCCATTGAATAATTGCCGTTGGGGCCCCTCTGAAGAGCACAAAAGTCCGTTCCCGGCGGGAGCTGCCGAATGTGCGACCTACCGAGGCATAGCCGCAACCTAAAGTCCCAAACTTAACCTTCTCAAGAGTCAAGAATTACAACAGGTCCCCCCGCCACGCCAGGGCACAGGGTGGAGAGGTTGCTCTCCAACCCATCAGGATCCACCTTCGGGTGATCAACGAGGCAAAGGCTACAACACCTGCCTGCGCACCTATTTCCAACCCCGGCTGGTCCGACACCCCGAATATGGCCTCCCGAGGGCCCGGGTCCAGTTTCACGTGCACCACTTTAGAGATTACCCTAAAAACCTCCTTCCAGTAATCTTCCAGTTTTGGACAGGACCAAAACACATGAACGTGATTTGCGGGTTCCCCGGCAATGCTCACACGCATCTTCTACCCCCTCAAAGAGCCGGCTCACCCTCACCCTTGTGAGGTCTCCTCTATACACCACCTTCCGCTGTATCCGCCCCAACCTCGTGCACGAGGTGGAGGCGTTCACTCTCCAGAGCACCTCACGCCAGAACCCCTCCTCCTTATCCTCTCCCAACTCTTCCTCCCGCTTTGCTTTGATCCGTTCCAGTGGTGCCTTCTCCTCTTCCAAAATAGCTCCGTAAACCGTCGACACTACCCCCTTCTCCAGTCCCACTGTCGTCAGCACCTCCTCCAGCAATGTAGAGACCAGCTCCACCGGGAAGCTCTGTATCTCCTTCATGGCAAAATCTCGAACCTGTATGTATCTAAATATTTCCCCCTGCTCCAGCCCATATTTCGCTTCCAGCTCCTTCAATCCTCCAAAACGACCCCCAAGAAACAAATCTTTTAGTGTCTTAATCCCTTTCTCCTCCCATTTCTGAAAATGTCTGTCCCACTTCCCTGGCTCAAATCTGTGTTTAATTGATTTGGATTTAATTTAATGTCAGGGGTACCGAGGTACAGTGAAAAGTATTGTTCTGCGTACTGTCCAGACAGATTATTCCATACATGAAAGAACATAGGACATACATAAATACATAATGTAAATACACAGGCATCAGGTGAGCATACGGAGTGTAGTACTAATCAGTAGAGAAGATATGTGAGGAGATCAATTCAGTGCATAAGAGGCCATTCAGAACTCTGATAACAGTGGGCAAGAAGCTGTTTTGACCCCTTTAGTGCATGTTCTCAGACTTTTGTATCTCCTGCCTGATGGAAGAAGTTGGAAGAGATAACCCCAGGTTGCTTTTCACGATGAGCAACTCCACATTTGAACACCCTGTACTGTCCACTCTGACAGTTAAAAAAAATTACGGGAGCTTCTGATTTCTTCATATTCAAAGTAGAGATCTCTTGGTTCAGTTCTCTATTGTTTTCTTCCTGTAACCCTGATCCCCTGCATTTTACCACTCCCAATTTCCCTAGGGTCACTTTATCCATAAGACCTACTTTTTGCTTCCTCAACCCCATTCCCAATAAACTTCCTGCCTGCCTGTAAAAGTATGTGTCATCTGTGGCCCAGCTGACTCCTTGCCAAATATCTAGTTTTGGTTGGCGTGTAACTGTCTTCCCTTAAACATCGAGGGCCATCATTTTGTGTGTCCTGCCCCCCCCCCCCCCCCCCCACTTCCTGCTATGAACTGTTTACTGTTTCCACCAACCATCCTCATCCCCCCCAAGCCCCACCACCCCGACATTATCCTCTCTAGTCTAACTACTGTCTCAGGTTGAACCGGATTGTTTGCTACCTAGCATCCTGTTTGAAATTCTGACGCTATATTCTCCACCACACAAGCTGCCCCTGACTCAGCCCAGTGATCGAAACCCTTATCAGTGCCTTTGTCACCTCCAGACCTAATTACTCCAATGCTTTTCTGGCCAATCTCCCATTTTCCACACTCCATAACTGTCAGCTCCTCCAAAACTCTGCTGTCCAAATACTACTGCACATGAGAATAGATTATGCTTGTCATAACCCACCCCCAATCTTTGCAGAGCTACATTAACTCTTGGTCACCTAGTGTGTCAAAATTAAAATTCATATCCTTGCATTCAAGTCATTCCTTGACCGTGCCCATCTCTATCTCTATAACCTTCCCTTGTTCTACAACATATTCCCTGCTGAACACTTGTTTCCTGACTCCAGTCTCTTGTTAGCCATTATTGGCAGTTGTATCTTTAACTGTGGAGCCAGAGTCAGGAATTCTCTCCCCAAACCCGTCTAATATCCCTCTCTTACTTTAAAGACCCTTTTTAAACAAAAGCTTATTGACATCATTGCCCAGCGTTCCTGTCCTCTGACTTTGTGTCTGATATTTCCTGTATTACAGGGTTTGATAAATTTAAGTTCTAACAGTAGTACATTTAGACTTGAATTTTCTCCCCTGTGGAGGAGGTAAAACAGCCAGTGTTAATGGCCCCAGAACTATCCGTTTTCCACTTGGGGGCGGGTGGAAGTACATGCTTATGGCTGTTATGCTAGCTGTGATGGCCTTCAAAGTTCAGTAGCTTATCTTTGTGTACCCTGTTTCTGTTCACATAGCTTCCAAACGGCAATTGGCCATTCTGGTGCTTTTAAATTGCACTCCAGGAAAGGTTAGTGCTTTGCGAAAAAGAGGAAAAGATTATATTTTAAAACTTTACTGATTTAAAAAGTGTAGCTTTCTCAGCCAATTTGCAGAAAGACTTTGCAAACTCTTATAATGCACTTTGTCCAATAATTTGAGGAATTACCGTTTGACTTGGACGTGGGGGCTAGCTGTTTTGTCTACACCAGCTTCGCTTCTGATTTATCTTCTAAATTCTACAGTAAGGAGTAAAATCCTTAGAATTGCACTGGAAGAAGGTAACGTCAGGGGTGGAGGGGTTAAAAAAGTTTGGCTTCTTCCTGAACACCAGATGAAGAAACTCAATTGCCGAACAATAATTCGGACTTTAAACTTTATTGGAATTCAAAGGAATTCTCTTTTTGTGAGCAGTTTGACAGATAGTTTCTGCATTTGGTAGAACTGAGCAGTTAGTATCCTTTCCCAAATACACCCCTGATTTTTAAAAAACCTTTCTGGTGAAACAAAAAGTGAATTGGTGAGGGGGTAGATAGAGAGAGAGTCACTTAGGATTTACTGTCTCTTTAAGTGAATGGCTGACTTAATTCCTGAAGAATGTAAGGAACTCAAATTATAGGCGGTGCTGGGTTGGAAAGCAGACCACTCCTGAGTTATAAATGGATCATTTGTTGCTATTTTTAGCCAATAGATTGTAAATACAAGTCGGATAAAGTGGGAAAACTTAGCAACAGCAGTCATTTGTTTGCAGTGGGGGCAGTGAGAGGAATTTTGATTTTGTAAAATTGTAATATCTGAAGGCTTTTGTAAGGACAGACTTGTACTTTTTCACCAGCCTCTCCTCCGCTCGGCTATTTTTAAAGATCGCCTCGCGCTCAGATACACTCCTGATCCAGGAAAATGTTTAAACTTTGCTGTAAACTGAATGTCAATGGTTTTTACTCATATTCTCTTCAGCCAGTTAGAAGAATTTTTGTTGAAACGAGCATGATTTTTTTTTTTGCCAAACATTCATTTGACTTTAATTATTGTCTTCTATTTGAAAACTAAAATATCCTGAAGCAAAAAAAAAGTTTTAAAATCGCGAACTTATTCCTCCGAAAGAAAATCCAACTGTATCAACGCCCTTTTTAAACACATCTTTAAAAAAAGCTTTCTGTTTTTAATTATAAAATATCTATTTAAACACGTGATTTTTTTCAAAGAGAATTTTTAAAAAATGTCATGCTGCAGGGTGATTTTTGAGGGGAAAAATAAAGCAAGCCTTAGTATTTGGGACTGAGTTTGTCTTCATAATACTTTTTCTCTGTTTTAAGTTACACAAAGGCCAGGGATTTGAGCAGTGTACACCCTCACTCTGTCCACCCTCACTCTGTCCACCCTCACTGTACTTCCAGTTTCATTTCATTTTTTACAGTATTGATTTGCAAAAACGAAATCGACCCTGGTTGCCTATGAGCAAGCAAGAGATTTAAAAGTTTTGAGACATTTCCCAGTGATTAGCAGCCCCACAAAATTGACTCCGTTGCGCTGACTGTATTATTTTAGATTATTTCACTCAAAATGTTCGGGGAAAAAAGTCTTTCCCTACCTCGAGACATAAACTTGACTTTATATTAAGAATTAGGATAAAATATTGATTGCTAACTTTTTTTTAAACCATTCAATACCCTAATATTTTCAAGTGTAATCTACACAAAGGCAAATCAGTGTGTAAAGAGGGACACAATGATAAATAAAAGTACTGCATCCTGCAGTTCATTTGCACAACGAGGTTAATTTTGGAATATAAGCAGGTTTTTTATTCTCACTGCTGCTAACCTTATGTAAATCAGGCCTGAATTGACCCCTACCTAAATCTTAGCAAAATGACCTTCCCCAACAAGTTCTCATCCAGTTGGCCCTGACTCCAGATTCGGGCTGCATTTACACAGCAACTGCAGTATCTCTGCGAAGCAACATCCCTACGATTGCAGTACGAAAACAGCCTTATTTAGCGAAATAATAATGGGGATTATGTTTAAGTCAAGTGAAGAAAAGCTAGTTCTATTGGGATGGATGGGGACTTGTTCTGTAATCTTCTTTTAATCTTGAGGTAGTTCGTGAAAGACTTTGTCAAACATTTTGAAGAAAATAATCGCAAATAATATATTTATTGCAAGTAACCCATTTTATGAGGATGCTTATCACTGGGAAATTACTCAAAGTTAACTCTGCCTTTTGCTTGCTCATTTGCAGCCAGTCAGTGAGAGAATCATTTTTTCTTTGCAAATCAACACACTAAGAAATGAAATCAAACTGGGAGCACAGTGAGGCTGTACACAGTAGAGAGCTGTGCAGTCAGCTTTTTGAATGGCTGCTGTTTTTTTTGTTCATTTCTTAAGTTTATTAACATTTGTGGATTTTCTTTCTGGCCGACATGAATTGAATTGGCAATGCCGCCCAGATGTGACTTGTTCTTTTCTTGTGTGAGACAGAAATTTGGTAGTCATGAGAACTTTATTCATACTAAAGATTGCCCCTGTACTTCTCAGAATTAGAAACAATAAGTCGCTTCATGTTTGCTTCCTTGCCTTTTGTTCTTTAGCAGAAACATTGCAAATGGCATTCCTAATGAGCGGTTGATGGTAAATTGATTAACTAGTATTGTCTGATTATATCCATATTAAAACTTTTTGGAATGATTTTGAGTATTGTATAACTAGTGAATTATTTTTTGCTCGCTCAAATGCTCTCTAGGTCCTAATCGCTGCAATTTCCTCCCAGAACCTCTCCACTTCTCTCTTCTCACTTATGCTAGTGGCTCCTGTTTTGACTCAACATCATTTTTTTTGTTTGATTATGTTGCTGTGAAGTGTTCTGGGGCCTTTTACTATATTAAAGGTGCGCTATGAATATAAGTTGCTGTCTGTGCATTAAGTCTGACTACCTTCCAGCATTTTGTCAGTGCTGAGCTGTAGCCTTGCCACTAAAGAAATTCACCTCGCTTGACATTTATTACGGTGGGGCTAGAGGGGAGTGCGCACAGAATTGTCCATCTCCCAACCACTTTAATCTGACTCCTGAGAATCTTCAGCTAGCTTTCAGTTCACTGTCTCCTGCTGTTGGATTGTTGTCCAATAGAATGAATGTCGGAACTTCTCCAAATCCATCTAGATATGGAATATTTTATTTTCGTGCTTGATCTGAATAATTACGTATTGCAATTTTTGTTCTGTGATTGGTGTTCTTCCGATTAAATGTTATTCCGATTAAATGTTAACGTTGCAATTTAAAGAACGGCTATGCTTAATCTAATTTACAAAATGAAAAAGTTCTGCAAAAGTAATGTTGAATTTTGGGGAATGACTTGCAACTTAATACCTCTCAAACGTATTCACCTTTACATCTTTGGAGCTTTTTCTAGTTTCAGTGGCATTCATTTTCTATTTATTGCATCAGCTTTATATCCCAAGTGATTCTGAAGTCATTAAAATCATTTACAAACCAGAGATCTGCCAGCCGCTTCATTTAATACTGTTTTATTTTTAAAATGTAAAACTTATATGCCAGTTTTCTTAAAACAAAATTCATCTTGGTGTCTCATTTGCTATGTACCTTTTAAGGTATTAGAATTGGATATCCAATTCTATCCTTCGATTTTAGAAAGATAGTGTATTTAAAGTCAAACATGGCCTTTTGTTTTGCCCCTTTCATAAAATGCAAGATAGCAATCATTTTTCCCAGTGCATTCTTGCATTCTGGAACAATTTAAAAGAAAATTAAAGTCTGCGCTTGGAGGCATTTAACTCACGGGTTTAGATAATCCTTTGCAATTGTGGAAGTAGGGGAGTTACTGAAGAAGTTGCTTACCGTGCTAATCCTCTTCCCACTGCTATTTTCCAAAGTATTTATAAATTTACTCTGTGCTTTACAGGGAGGTTGTATTTTAGTGCAGCTTCCATACACTTTTTGGCTCGTCGTTTCTAAATAAGGAATATATAAGTTAGCTTTTTGCAATAATTTAGCAGTACAGGCAATGATTTGATTCCCATTTTTGTTTCAAATCTTCAGATGGTTTACATTAGGTTCAAATATTTTGACAGCCTTTAGCTTTGGAGAACATGCATTTCGAATGTGTGTTGGGAATGCATTAGGTCTCTAGAATAATTTATTTGGGAAATGGAGGCGCAATCTTTTTTTTATATAAATGTTTTTTATTGGGTTTTTGAACAAAGTATATTTACCGTTATGTACACAGAATAAAATATATATATAGATATATATATATATATATAGAAGAGAAGAGCATACACAAAATAAAATACAACTGGTAGGGTATTATGCACTAGCTCAACAACAGCAACTCTGTACAATTGGCAATATTATTTTTAACATCGGTTTGTGGGGGGGGGGGGGACGCGAACTGGGGAGGTACATATATATTTGGGTGCCGGAGAAACAATTAAAGAGTGCAATACGCGAATGGATCTGGTGCTGGTGTTGTCACTTGCTTCTCCTGGACGGATTTCGCTGCCGTTGTCGTCTCGCGTTCACCTCCGCTTCGGCCGTTCGTCCCATCTTTCGCCCGGATTTTCCTTGCTCTCTGTTCCTGTAGATGCCAAGTTTGTTATTGTTTCCCGTGCTCTCCTTCCGGCTATCATTCCCTTGCCCCCCCATCCCACCTCACTGGTTCTCCTCTATTGTTCCCTGTCTCCTCCCTCTGCCCCCTTTCCCCCCTCCCCTTCTCCTGTGGTTCGCCTTTCTTTTCTCTTAGGTTTAGCTGTTCCCCCACGCCCCCCCCCCTCCCCAGTCTATCTCTCCCTCTCATGCCTTGGCTACTTTCCCCTGATGCTTGGCTACCTGGCTATTCTTCTGCTTGTTCGTTGGCCACAAACAGGTCTCGGAACAATTGGGTGAATGGCTCCCATGTTCTGTGGAAGTCGTCGTCTGACCCGCGGATGGCAATTTTGACTTTCTCCATTTGGAGAGATTCTGAGAGGTCGGACAGCCAGTCTGCAGCTTTGGGTGGTGCTGCTGACCACCAGCCGAATAGGATTCTACGGCGGGCGATCAGGGAAGCAAAGGCAAGGGCGTCCGCCCTCCTCCCCAGGAATAGATCTGGTTGGTCTGATACCCTGAAGACCCCCACTTTCGGGCATGGCTCCACCCTCATTCCCCCACTTGGACATTGCCTCGAAGGAGGCTGTCCAGTGCCCCGCAAGTCTGGGGCAAGACCAGAACATGTGGGCGTGGTTGGCCCGGCCTCCTTGGCACCATTCACATCTATCCTCCACCTCCGGGAAGAACCTACTCATACGAGTTCTTGTTAAGTGGGCTCTATGTACCACTTTTAGTTACATCAGGCTGAGCCTTGCGCACATGGAGGTGGAGTTGAACCTATGCAGTGCTTCGCTCCAGAGTCCCCACCCTATTTCAATCCCCAGGTCCTCCTCCCACTTCATTCTTGTTGCGTCCAGTACGGTCATACATGTCGCTACATTCCCTTTATCTAGGATGCTTGCGTCCAGTAACTCTTCCAGTAATGTCTGTCATGGCGGTTGTGGGTACGTCCTTGCCTCCTTTTGTAGAAAGTTTTTGAGTTGTAGATACCTTAGCTCATTCCCCCTGGTGAGCTGGAATTTCTCTGTCAGTTCATCCAGTGTTGCGATCCTGCCGTCCGTGTATAGGTCCCTGACTGTCAGTGTCCCACCGTCCTGTCCCCACTTTTTAAAGGTGGCATCAGTCAGCGCTGGTGTGAACCTATGGTTCTTGCAGATGGGAGCTTTACCCGACATTTTGGTCAGGCCAAATTGCTGCCGTAGTTGGTTCCAGGATTGGAGGGTGGCTGTCAACAACCGGGCTGCTGGAGTGATTTTTGGGTGGGGATGGGAGTGCCGCCGTTGCGAGGGCCCGGAGGGAGGTCCCCTTACAAGAGGCCTCTTCCGCGCGCACCCACTTGGCTTTTGGCTCCTTGATCCATCCCCTCATTCGCTCGGCCGTCGCCGCCCAGTGGTAGAATTGTAGGATTGGGAGTGCAAGCCCCCCCCTGGATTTTGTTTTTTGTAGGACCTTCTTTGGGATCCTTGCATTCTTTCCCCGCCCCCCCCATACGAACGCTATGATTAGTTTGTCTAGTGCTTTGAAAAAGGCCTTGGGGATGTAGATCGGGATAGATCTAAGTAGGAAGAGATACCTGGGCAGTACGTTCATTTTGATCGTCTGGACTCCCCCCGCGAGGGAGAGTGGGAGTGTGTTCCATCTTTGCAGGTCCTTTTTTACTTCCTCTGTCAGACTGGTGAGGTTCCATTTGTGGATCCCTTTCCAGTCGTGGGCTATTTGGATCCCCAGGTAGCGGAATTTTTGTCGGGCTTGTTTAAACGGCAGTCCCATTAGGGCTGCCCCCCCTACTTGTGGGTGTACCGGGAAGATCTCGCTTTTGCTCATGTTGAGTTTGTAGCCTGAGAAGGCGCCAAACTCTTTCAGGAGTGCGATGATTCCGTCCATGTTACTTTGTGGGTCCGAAATGTAGAGGTGCAGGTCATCTGCATAGAGTGAGACGCTGTGCTCTCTGCCTCCCCTTCGGATCCCCCTCCAGCTTTTTGCTGCTCTGAGAGCAATTGCTAATGGCACGATCGCTCGAGCGAATAGCAGCGGGGACAGTCGGCATCCTTGTCTGGTGCCCCTGTGCAGCTGGGAAGTATCGGGAGTTGGTGTTGTTTGTCCGTACGCTCGCCATGGGAGCGTTGTATAGGAGTTTTACCCAGGAGGTGAACCCTGTTCCAAGCCCGAACCGCTCCATTTCCTCTATGAGGTATTTGCATTCAACCCTGTCGAAGGCCTTTTCTTCGTCCAGGGAGACGATCACCTCTGGTATTCCCTCCCCGGATGGGTTCATTATCATATTCAGCAGGGGCCTGATGTTTGGGGTTAGCTGTCTACCTTTGACAAAGCCCGCCTGGTCCTCTGCGACCACCTCTGGTGGTATGCAGTCTTCTAGCCTTTTGGCTAGGATTTTGGCCAGTATTTTGGCGTCTGCATTCAGCAGTGAGATGGGTCTGTATGACCCACAATCCGTTAGATCTTTATCTTTCTTCGGTATCAGCGAGATTGAGGCCTGTGCTAGCGTAGGTGGCAGTGTGTCCCTAGCTAGTGAGTCTGTAAACATCTCCTGGTGCGGGGCCAGTGCTGTCGCAGATTTTTTGTAGAAGTCCGCCGGGAACCCGTCTGGTCCCGGCCCCTTCCCCGCCTGCTTAGAGCTAATGCCGTTTCATCCTGGACTCCCCCATTGGGGGCTCTGAGGTGTACAGCCCTTGGTAGAAGGCCATGAAGATTTTGTTGATCTTTTCTGTTTCTGTTTCTAATGTGCCTCTGTTATCCCTGATTTATGCAATTTCTCTGGTGGCTGCCTGCTTTCTCAGCTGGTGTACCAACAGGCGGCTGGCTTTGTCTCCGTGTTCGTATAATGTCCCACGTGCCTGGCGGAGTTGGGGCACTGCCTTCCTGGTGGAGAGCAGATCAGAGTTCCTTTGTAGCTCTTTCCTCTCCGCCAGGAGCTCTACAGTCGGGGCCTCGGAGTATTTACGGTCTACCTCCAGTATAGCTGTCCTTTCCTCCCTCTCTCTTTGCGCTTTGAAAGCGATAATTTCCCCTCTTAGTACGGCCTTTAGCGCTTCCCAGAACGTGGAGGGTGAGACCTCCCTGTTTTGATTGTTCTCCGTGTACTCTGCTATGGCCTGCGATATCATTTCGTTGAAGGCCTTGTCAGCTACTAGGGTAATGTCCAACCTCCATGTGGGGCGTTGGGCCCTGCCCGTCTCCAGCCTCAAGTCCATGTAGTGTGGAGCGTGGTCTGATATCACAATTGCGGAGTATTCCACTTTGTCTATCCCCGGAAGCACCGTTTTCCCCACCACAAAGAAGTCAATTCTGGTGTCTACGTTGTGTACTGGGGAGAAGAAGGAGAATTCCTTCTCCCCTGGGTGGGCGAACCTCCAGGGGTCCACCGCTCCCATCTGCTCCATAAAGTGACTGAGTTCCCTTGCCATGCTTGAGGTTTTCCCCGTTTTGGAGCTTGATCTGTCAGTCGTTGGCTCCTGTACACAGCTGAAGTCCCCCCTCCCCCCAATGATTAGTCGGTGCGTCGCTATGTCAGGGATTTCTGCCATGGTCTTTTTGATGAAACTCGTGCCATCCCAGTTGGGCGCGTACACGTTAACTAGTACTACCGGTGCCCCATCCAGGGCCCCGCTGACCATGACGTACCGTCCCCCTGGGTCTGTAACCGTCTTCGTCGCCCTAAACATCGCCCTCTTGCCGATCAATAACGCCACCCCCCTAGCCCTTGTTCCAGAGCAGGAATGGTAGGTCTGCCCCACCCGGCCCTTTCTTACCCGCAGTCAGTCCTGCTCTCTCAGGTGTGTCTCTTGGAGGAAGACTATGCCGGCTTTCATATTTCTTAGGTGGGTGAGGACTCTGGATCTTTTCACTGGGCCGTTGAGTCCCCTTACGTTCCAGGTGACTATCCTGGTGGGGGGCTTTTGTCCCCCCACTCCTGTGGGATTAACCATACTTACCTGGTGGCCCCGCCCCTGCCCTCCGGAGTTTCCTTTTGTTAGGGGGCCGTCCAGGATGGCCGCAGTCACTGCTCTCTCCATGCGGTTGGGTCCCTGCGCTCCAGAGTTCCCCTTTGTCCAGGAGGCAGCTGACATGGCCGCCCACTGTGTGTCCGCCATGCGGGTAGTCCCCGGCACTCTGGAGTCTCCCTTCGCCCGCACTCTGGAGTCTCCCTTCGCCCAGAGACCGTACTGGGTGGTTGCTTGCAGCGAGTCCTTGGTCCGAGTCCTTGGTTGTGGCACTTTGTAGTCCTATTGTTATTCTCTTTCCAGCCTTGTTTGTCCCTCGTTCCCCCCCCTCCCCCCCTCCCGGTTCCCCCCACTCCCGTATTCCCCTCTTTTTTTGTCCCTCTTTCCCCTGTTCCTATCCCCATTTGCTCTCCCGCCTCTGTTGAGTGGTCCCCCTCTCCCCCACCCCTTGCACCGTCCCCCCTGTTGGGGGCACGCTGCGGCCCTGCTTTGTTGCATGCCCCCGGCACTAGCTTTCCTGCAAGTGCAGTGCCCCCCCCCCCCCCCCCTCTCAGGGGTTGCTATCTCGTTTCTCCCTCACCCGACCTCTACGGTTTTCTGCCTGCTATTCCCCCATCCTACCCTGCACTCCACTCGCTTGCCCTCCCTTCTCCGCTATTCTCGTTCCCTCGTGCGGGGGCCTGGTCTCCCACATGAAGCGGTCCCTCGGGTAGTGGTTTGATTTTTGTTCAGGGTGCGCTCGCCGTGGCGGGGGTGGGGGGGGGGAGGGGCGGCGTTGCCCCCTTGCCAGGGGCCCCTTATTTCTACCCTCGCTGTCGGTTTTCCAGCCCGTGTTCCTCGACAAACTTGTTTGCTTCGGCGGGGGCTGTGAAGAAGTACTCTCTTTCTTGGTATGTGACTCAGATTTTCGCTGGGTACAGCATACCAAAACGCACTTCGTTCTTGTGAAGAGCTGCTTTCGCTCGATTGAATTCGGCCCGTCACCTGGCTAGGTCTGCCCCAATGTCCTCGTAAACTAATGAAGTTTCCTTCCCATTTGCAGGTTTTGTTTTGCCTGGCCCAGCGCAGGATTGTTTCCCTGTCTTGATACTGGTGCAGTTTGGCTATAACTGCCCTTGGATGCTCCCCTGCCTTGGGCTTCGGGCGCAGTGACCGGTGTGCTCTGTCCATTTCTGGTGGGTTGGGGAAAGTTTTCCTCCCCACTTAGTTGCCCAGCATCTCAGCCACGTATGCCGTGGGGTTTTTACCCTCGATCCCCTCTGGTAGGCCCACTATCCTTATATTTTGCCTTCTCGAGCGGTTTTCCTGATCATCCACTCTGCCCTTCGGGCTCCCCTGTGTTGTGCCCAGTCTCGCCACCCCCTTCCCCAGGGCCGTGATCCAGTCGCTCTTGTCAGTCGCGGCTTTTTCCAGTGCCTTAATGGTCGCCTCTTGGGCTTCCGGTTCCTCCTCTTGGGCTTCCAGTTTCTCTTCTGCTCTGCCCAGGGCGAGCTGCACCTCCGCCAGGGCGTTGACCATTGCTGCCTGCACCACAGCCTTCATGTCTGCTCTAGCCTCTGCCTTGTTTTCCTGCTGATATTCCCTCAGTGCCTCGGCAAAGGCTGCCTTCCAGTTCCAGTTCCCCCCTGGCCCAAGGGGAAAAAGCTCCTGTCTGTCCAGTTCTTTTTGTTGCAGCGAACCTTCCGTTCCGCCGCTTTGTGCGCCGGCTAGCTCATCTGAGTGGGCTCGCCCTTTTCCCTCTGCTTTGGCTCCCTTCTGGCATTTTTTCCCCCCTTTTCTTTCCCCCTCCCTTCTCTCCTTTAACACTTTTTTTTTCCACTTAAACCCCTTTTTCAAAAAATTAAAGAAAAAAATTCTTTCAAAAAGTTTTCAAAAAGTTTTTTTTTTAAAAAAGGGGAAGTTCTTTATTTCCCCTCACTCACCCACACACCGGGTCAGGAGGGTCGAGAGAGAGAGAGGCTTCTGGTCGGGCTGGGAGTCCTCCTTTGTTCCGGCCGCCGCTCGTCCTTCTCCTGTCATGCGGGGGCGGGGTTGCAGTCCGGCTGGTTTGCGCGCTTTTCCTTGGGGAACGGGACGCGACGACCGGAGCTCCGTTGCCCACGACCGCTCTCCTCCCCCGCCAGAAGTCGAATCCTCAAGGCGCAATCTTTTTGACACCAGGAAATGCTCACCAGTATTCAGAACCAAATGCAGGCTGGAAAGTGAGGTAAACTCAGCTGTACTGTCTGCCTGGTTCCCTTTGACTGTCTAGTGGTCACCATTCTGCCTGCATACTGCTCAAGCTCTGAAACCTAGAGCTCGAACTGCTTTACCTGGATGTGTGGTTATCCGAGACACTAGAAGTATTGAGCAGTTTTCACAGGGAACAAGATGCACCTTTAAGGGACTAAGATGGCTTTCTATACCTCAGGTTTATTTCTCTTAATTTAGTTATTCTAATAAATAAAGACTTAAATAAACCGGCTACTCACCAATCAACTTCTTCCCTTGTGCTGATGCCACTTTATTTTATAGGTGGGTTAACTTAAATGTTTTACTGAACTCTTATTATCTATATGTCTCAGATTTTAATTTGATGGAAAATTAGGAATTATTTCGTGTTACTATCCCTCTTTATTTAATTTTAACTTTATCCCTAGATCTGAATGATCAAATGCTGATCATAATTCTATGATAAACTATACAATATATAAAAAGATAAGTTAAAGTTTATGTATTTTATCAAATTGCCTTTTAGTGTAGAAGTAAAGTTGCCATAGACCTAGATGACCAGAGGCTGCTTTCCCCTTTGAGGGGGAGAGCTGACTGGTAGTGATTTAACCTGAGGGTCACCACACCTCAGGCGAGGGGCAAGATTGAAAAGGCGGGCCTTCATGAATAACCTCAGCCGATAAGACTTTTAGTATATATACTAATAGATTGATATAGCTTACTTTATCAATAGGAGCGGCACGGTGGCACAGTGGTTAGCACTGCTCCATCACAGCGGCGAGAACCCAGGTTCGATCCCGGCTTGGGTCACTGTCCGTGTGAAGTTTGCACTTTCTCCCCATGTCTGCATGGGTATCACCCCCACAACCCAAAGATGTGCAGGGTAGATGGATTGGCCACCCTAAATTGCCTCTTAATTGAGAAAAAATGGAATGTCTACTCTAAAAAAAGTTTCAATACCTTACTTTATCAATTGATTATATTAACTATATGCATTTCTGTAAACTTACCGCTGCCTGCCTCTTTGTGCCCTGGTGTTACGTTGCTTTTTTTCTCTCCTGTGCTGTTCACAGACTCAGTCAGAGAAAGACTGCTCCTCATACTGCTCCACTTCACTCCCAGGTCTTGTTTCCTATCCCACTCTTCTCCAGGCTTCACCTTTGATGCTGACCTTTGTCTTGACTTCCCTATGCTTCCTGGGCCTCTGCAAGCGCTATTTCACCCAGACGTATTATATGCTCTTAACATGTTAAAAGAGAGTGATCTGGCTGGGACTGACATACTTCATTGTTTCAGCACCAGCCTTTAAATCAACAAGTTGTTTATAGACATGGATGGTTTGGTAGACATTCCTCTTGAAATTGCGTGTGACTGGGGAAATGGGGAGATCAGACAGAACTACCGGAAGAGGTGAGAGGAGTACGGAAAGAAAGGCCTTCAGCGGAGGCCAAATCCACCGAGCATATTTGGGGAGCAATTTTCTTACCTTAACTTCAGCGAGGACATTGGTGAGGCCACATTTGGAATAATGTGTGTAGTTTTGGTCTGCCTATTTAGGGATGAGGCTCTGAATGTCATTACAACACCCTGGGTAAGTATGCGGTCAATTCCTGCCCACTTTACCCAGAGTCACAACACAAGTGAATTAACTGATAATTCTTTGAAAAATACCCTAAGTCTTTGGCCCTTGGCTGCCCAATGATTAGCCACCAGGTTTGTAAATGTAGATACAATTACTTTTTTACTAATAACAAAAACTGTAATGAAATATGCAACAAATACAATTGGTTAACTATTATCTAATTCTAATTCCCCGCTTTAAATCCCCCCCCTCCATACATCGAAGACAGACAAACACAGAGGGGCAGAAAAGGATATTAAAAATCATAAGTAAAAGGTAAAAAGAGTCTTTATTTCAGATGATTGTTTCCAGCACCTTAATCCTCTTCAAACTCTACTTTCAGTCCGAGGCTTTAATGTAGATTCAATCAGACTCTTTGAAGTTTCAGAAATACAGGACTCAGGCTTTCTGGAGAAACACGGATGAGAGTGAAGGAGTCCTTATCCCTGTGCTTCCAGAAGTGAAAGTGTGCTCCCTGGGACTCTGAAAATCATTCCACTTGGATAGGACCCAATCACTACCTGTTACCGGGCAGGGTATGGCCAATTGGCCAAATCATCATTGGCTACCAGCCAATCAGTGAAACGGAGTCCCATCCTATCTCTCCCCCTGGTGCTTAAAAGTCTGGGGTTTCCTGTTGAAACTAGCAGAGACTAGCTGTGTGTTCTCTCTTGTAACCTCTGAATTCCTCACTCATCCCCATTGGTTGACTTAAAGGTATTAACCATGGATCAAAAATGATAACGGCAAAATAAAAGAAAGGGGAAATAAGGGGATAAACAGGAAGGACTCCAATGTGTTAGAGGCGGTTCAAAGGAGGTTTACTAGATTGATACCTGGAATGTGCGGGCTATCTTATGAGGAAAGGTTAGACAGACAGGGCTTCTTGCCACTGGAGTTTAGAAGAGTGAGGGGTGACTTGATTGAAGTATATAAGATCCTGAACAGCCTTGACAAGGTGGACTCGAAAATGATGTTTTCTCTTGTGGGTGGCTCCAGACTAGGGGGCATTGTTTTAAAATTAGGAGTCGCCCTTTTAGGACAGAGAAGACATTTTAATCTGAGGATTGTGCAACTTTGGAACTCTGCCTCAAAGTGGTGGAGGTGGGGTCACTGGATATCTTTACAGCAGAGGTGTTGCTTCCTGTACCAGTCAGCTCCTGTATGATCCTATACAATGTCTTGGATTTATTCCGATTTGCTGCTGCTTGTGCCTTGTAACCTCTATCCATCATCGTTTGTCCCTCCTGCAGCTCTCACCTTTGTTCAGTATCCTTTCTCTGGTCCCTCCCATTCAAGAGTGTTTGATGGATGAGGGCCAAATGGGGTAAGAAAAAGATGAAGAGGCAGGCTAATACCCTCAACATTGGTTTAGCAGCACGACTGACCTCGGATGCCCCTTTTCATGATGGTCAGCATAATCTCCTCATCGAAGGCTAACTCAAGCAAATACATTTTTCTTCCCCCATTCTACCTGTAGGTATGTATCATCTTCCACTGTAAGGAAGCAGGAGTGTGCATTGACTGTCTTGCAATGTGTTTGGTTGATGTTGCTATTGTGGTCGAATAGCTGCTAGTGTGACAAGAGTTGTGGATGCTACACTTGCAACGGTGCTAAATGTAAGAGAATGAGGTAAAATATGGGAATGGTCGTGTTGAAGCCTAATTGACAGACACTGTAGGTATCTAAGAGATGGCACAGTGGCTGGCGTAGATGATGGTATGTGACATGAGAATGTATGCAATAACCATGAGATCATTGAACATTTTTTTGAAAACATTGTTATTCAATTTTCAACATTTTAATTATACAACACAATAAAGTAAAACAACAAAACTCCCACCTCCATCCTCCACCGCCCCAGTAACTCAAAACACCCTGGCACTGCTGATGCCACGAAGGTACCTTGGCACCCTGACAGTGCTGCAAGGGTGCCAGTTTGGTAGTGCCAAGGTATCCAGGTGGTACATTGCCTGTGCTGGGGATTGGGCCTGGGTGTGCACTGCCCTTATGAGGTGGGGTGAGGGGGGCTCAAGGACCCCCTAATTCGTAAGTTGGGGTGTTGGGGGTTGAGAGATTGGGTGCCATGATCTCTTCTTGCATGGGCAAGCAGAGCTCCTCAGTCTAGGAAATGAAAGTGTGGCCTCGGTGGGGCCATCCTCGTCAAGGCCCGAAAAAATAACTGAATCCCTTTTAATTGTGGGATCGACCTAAGCACCAGGAAATGTGCCACAATAGACTTTTTTTTTCTCTCCCCATTAAATAGCACCCACTGTTAACAGCCTACAGTGTGTTACCCAGAGGTATGTGATTTTGAAACATTGGTTTCTTTTGCATGATTAACTGCCTTCATAACTCTTTTTAAAATGGTATTTAATAAACTGGCTTTAAAAAATATCATTCAAATTCAATACAATGAACATTTTGAAAGTTGCATGTGAAGAAGCACTGCCATCTTACGTACAGCCAAGAATTGAAATTTGCCAATAATTGTTTCTCGTGATTCATTTGATTCTGGCCACCCTCTAGATCTCATCCACATAGTCATTCTTCACATGAGCTTGTAGATGGCGAAAGTCAGCAGACTATACTTCCTTGGAGGTATTGAACTGAGACTAATTTGCAACTTGCATATGCAGAAGGATTCAACATTGAAGGAGGCCATTCAATCCATCATGCCTATTCTGTTTTTGAAAGAACTATCCAGTGCAGTGTTGGGTCTCTTGTACTTTATGAAGTAACTCACCAAACACTTTGATATGTCCAAACCAGGATCCTGGTGTGTCTCGTGTGGTAAGATAGCAATCTGGTACAGAGCACATTATAAGAACATAAGAACTAGAAGCAGGAGTAGGCCATCTGGCCCCTCGAGCCTGCTCCACCATTCAATGAGATCATGGCTGATCTTTTGTGGACTCAGCTCCACTTTCCGGCCCGAACACCATAACCCTTAATCCCTTTATTCTTCAAAAAAACTATCTATCTTTATCTTGAAAACATTTAATGAAGAAGCCTCTACTGCTCCACTGGGCAAGGAATTCCATAGATTCACAACCCTTTAGGTGAAGAAGTTCCTCCTAAACTCAGTCCTAAATCTACTTCCCCTTATTTTGAGTCTATGCCCCCTAGTTCTGCTTTCACCCGCCAGTGGAAACAACCTGCCCGCAACTATCCTATCTATTCCCTTCATCATTTTATATGTTTCTATAAGATCCCCCCTCATCCTTCTAAATTCCAACGAGTACATCCCAGTCTACTCAACCTCTCCTCATAATCCACCCCCTTCAGCTCTGGGATTAACTTAGTGAATCTCCTCTGCACACCCGCCAGTGCCAGTACGTCCTTTCTCAGGTAAAGAGACCAAAACTGAACACAATACTCCAGGTGTGCCCTCACTAACACCTTATACAATTGCAGCATAACCTCCTTAGTCTTAAACTCCATCCCTCTAGCAATGAAGGACAAAATTCCATTTGCCTTCTGAATCACCTGTTACACCTGTAAACCAACTTTTTGCGACTCATGCACTAGCACACCCAGGTCTCTCTGCACAGCAGCATGTTTTAATATTTTATCGTTTAAATAATGATCCCTTTTGCTGTTATTCCTACCAAAATGGATAACCTCACATTTGTCAACATTGTATTCCATCTGCCAGACCCTAGCCCATTCACTTAACCTATCCAAATCCCTCTGCAGACTTCCTGTATCCTCTGCACTTTTTGCTTTACCACTTATCTTCGTGTCGTCTGCAAACTTGGACACATTGCCCTTGGTCCCCAACTCCAAATCATCGATGTAAATTGTGAACAGTTGTGGGCCCAACACTGATCCCTGAGGGACATCACTAGCTACTTATTTCCAACCAGAGCAACACCCATTAATCCCCACTCTTTGCTTTCCATTAATTAACCAATCCTCTATCCATGCTACTACTTTCCCCTTAATGCCATGCATCTTTATCTTATGCAGCAACCTTTTGTGTGGCACCTTGTCAAAGGCTTTCTGGAAATCCAGATATACCACATCCATTGGCTCCCCATTATCTACCGCACTGGTAATGTCCTCAAAAAATTCCACTAAAGTAGTTAGGCACGACCTGCCCTTTATGAACCCATGCTGCGTCTGCCCAATGGGACAATTTCCATCCAGATGCCTCGCTATTTCTTCCTTGATGATAGATTCCAGCATCTTCCCTACTACCGAAGTTAAGCTCACTGGCCTATAATTACCCGCTTTCTGCCTACCTCCTTTTTTAAACAGTGGTGTCACGTTTGCTAATTTCCAATCCGCCGGGACCACCCCAGAGTCTAGTGAATTTTGGTAAGTTATCACTAGTGCATTTGCAATTTCCCTAGCCATCTCTTTTAGCACTCTGGGATGCATTCCATCAGGGCCAGGAGACTTGTCTACCTTTAGCCCCATTAGCTTGCCCATCACTACCTCCTTGGTGATAACAATCCTCTCAAGGTCCTCACCTGTCATAGCTTCATTTCCATCAGTCACTGGCATGTTATTTGTGTCCTCCACTGTGAAGACCGACCCAAAAAACCTGTTCAGTTCCTCAGCCATTTCCTCATCTCCCATTATTAAATCTCCCTTCTCATCCTCTAAAGGACCAATATTTACCTTAGCCACTCTTTTTTTGTTTTATATATTTGTAGAAACTTTTACTATCTGTTTTTATATTCTGAGCAAGTTTACTCTCATAATCTATCTTGCTCTTCTTTATAGCTTTTTTAGTAGCTTGCTGTTGCCCCCTAAAGATTTCCCAGTCCTCTAGTCTCCCACTGATCTTTGCTACTTTGTATGCTTGGAGTCTTGCAACTCCTCTGGAACTTACACCTAGTACTGACCAATTACATGTACATCTTATTATCCCTCAATCTTCTTCTGAAGATGGCCGGATGTGTCTCGCGTTACATCCGGGCCCCAGGTCACATGACCTTGGTCTGGAGACCACATGGGGTGTCCATACCGCCACCTGCTGGTTGGATGTTGCATGCCTTCCAACTATGATATAGCCCATAGGCATATCACCACATCCAGTTGGTCCTATTTGTTCACTGTTTTCCAATACCCGTTTCCATTATATACATTTGTTAATTACTTTTGAATCTCTTTCCATCATCCTTTCAAAAAGTGCTTTCTAGGTCAAAAAACTCGCTGCATAAATAAAAGTTCTCCTCCTGGCCTCTCCTCTGGCTCTTTTACTTTTGTCCTCTGGTTATCGATCATCTAGTCAGTGCAAACCGTTCTCTTCACAGCTGGGTTCATTGGATAATGACCAAGAGCTGGAATCATGGCTGAATTTCCTTCCCCACCACCATCATTAGGGAACTGGAGACAATTTTGCCCTGCTCTGGCTGTGATCAGCTGGCTTGGTACATACTGGGGGTTGATCCAAGGGCTGAATGGCTGAGTTTTTTTTACTGGACAACACCTTTAGCAAAGTAGCCATTGGGATAACATCAGGGATACCAGGTCAGGACACCCAGGCAGAACTGCCACCAGGATTTATTTATTTGTTGATTTACTCACCGACTCCTTTGCAGGAATGCTTAGTGTATGCTGAAGCTCCTTGTACCGTACAGTATACTTCCTTGCATTGTATAAGCGAGCTTTGAATTCGTGCTTTTGAACATTATTTTGCTTTTTGCAATGTGTTCAGCAACCTCCAAGTTTAAATTTACTGCAGCATTGCCATTTTACTGTCTGCTAGTGCCAGAGATGATGGTGTTTAGAAAAGTTTTACTTTCCCGTTAAATGGAATATTTTTTTGAGTCATTACAAAATTATAATGTGAAGCTGGGAGAGAGAAGTCAATTTACATGGAGATGGCATGAATATTACTTGGCTGTGGGACCAGGCCAGATGATCTAAACTGTAAACTTCTTAAGATACAGAAGTTTTGTTTTTGATGCTGATTTAAGTTGCATGTGGTCAAAGTAGTAAAAACGATGTGACCATAGATGAGGTGGAATCATTTGCTGAAGTTATCTGCACACAGGAAATTCTTCTTGACTTGTTTGATTGACTGCTGTCTCTCTTTCTCTCCCCCCCACCCGGTCTCGGGATATTAAATGTAAGCTGTTTTTGAATCTGTTGGTGCGTGTTCTCAGACTTTTGTATCTCCTGCCCGATGGAAGAAGTTGGAAGAGTGAATAAGCTGGGTGGAAGAGATCTTTGATTATGCTGCCCGCTTTCCCAAGGCAGCGGGAGGTGTAGACAGTCAATGGATGGGAGGCTGGTTCGTGTGATGGACTGGGCGATGATCATTTCTTACAGTCTTGGGCCGAGCAGTTGCCATACCAGGCTGTGATGCAGCCAGATAGGATGCTTTCTATGGTGTATCTGTAAAAGTTGGTAAGAGTGGACATGCCGAATTTCCTTAGTTTCCTGAGGAAGTATGGGGCTGTGGCGCTTTCTTAGTCATAGCGTCGAGGTGGATGGACCAGGACAAATTGTTGGTGATGTGCACAGTTAGGAATTTGAAGCTGTCAGCCATCTCCACCTCAGCCCCATTGATGCAGACAGATGCAGAAATGTTAACTCCTCTCTCCCTCTCTCCACAGATGCTGCCAGACTTGCTGATTATTTCCAGCATTTTCTGTTTTTGTTTCAGATCTGGAGCATTCATTTTTTTTGCCTTTATTCAAATGTGAATTCTATAAAGACTGGACACTTTGGTTTTAATAATAATAATCTTTATTATTGTCACAAGTAGGCTTACATTACTCTGCAATGAAGTTACTGTGAAAATCCCCTAGTCGCCACACTCCGGCGCCTCAAGATATCAAATTAAGAGCTTGCAGATAATATGGCTTCATAATGTTATGTTCCTGGAAAAGTTTCCAGAACAATGCAAATGGCTGTCTTTGTTTTCTTTTAAATGTGACAATGGAAATTTATTACAGACTGTAATGAGAAGATTGAACTGTCTACCTCTTGTAGATATAAACCTCCAGTGGCATTTGTAATGCTCTTTGATTGGGCTGATGTTGAATCTTGATATTGTAGTGTGAACAAAGAACATTAGAATTTGTTTTATAAACAAAGTTATTTATTATTAACATTACACAAACAAATTACTAAAATGTCTAAGATTAATACAGTTGGAAATAATGGTCTCACACTAAGATACTACAGAGCTACTCTAATATGGGACTGCTACAAACTCCTTACTCACACCTTGCCCTGGAACACATGGTATGTCCACCTGGTGGTTGGATACTGGAACTACAACAGTTATACATATATCATTATTTACATGCGGATGATAATGCAGATGACAATCTACTTATCATCACAGCATTGCTCATGGTGAGTTGGAGAAAACACCGTTTTGTACACTAGCTATAACGCAGCTCCTGAGCCACAGCAGGTAATGTTTAACACTGAGTTGGCCACCATGGTGCAAAACTTTTAGGTTCCATGAGTTACGTTCACTTGTGGTTGAGTAGCTACATTTATAGACAATTGGGTATGAGCCATTTGGAAAAAGGCAGGAAACCTGAAGAGTTTTGAATCAGTTGAGCACTCTGCTCTGTAGACTGCAGCATATATTTAGATTTTATTCAATTAAGACACAATGTTTGAAATGTGTTTATGTTCCTTTAGACCCAATGGTTGGTTCAGCTGGAATTCATTATGTAATGTTCCCAGAACAGAGAAGAACCACAAATAATGAAAGTTAGCAAATCAAAAAAACTTGCATTTGCCGCCTTTTAATGGAGGAAAACATCTCAAGGGGGCTCTGCATGGTCAGGAGAACAGACATCAAAGAAAAAAGGGGGAGAGGGATCAGAGGGTTGACCAAAAGAGGTGCATTTTGAGGAACATGGAGGTGGAGAGGTCTGGATAGAAATTCCAGAGGGTGGGTTCTAGGCAATGGCCAATGATGGTGTGAAACAGTGGAGGGAGTTATGCATCACAAGAATATGTAGCACCTTTGCATTCTTAAGATCTCCTATCATGCTGTACAGCTTGTGAATTTGTTTTTTGGAAATACAATCACTATTGTTATGTAGGCCAATACTGCAACCACAGAAAATGAGATAAATATCCAGTGAATCTATTTTGGGTTTTTGTTGAAAGATAAATGTTAGGCAGCACACCAGAAGAACTCGCTGTTCCTCTTTTAATGAGATCCACAACAATATGTTGGTGTCCAACATCGGTAGTTCAATTTCTCGTTCGAAGTCAGAATGGCAGACAATTCATTATTTCTTCAGTGCTGCTTTGAAGCTTTTCTGGAATGGGACTTAAACCTACAGCTTTCTGACCTGAATGGTTGTGGTGCCAAGTGAACCAAATTGCCATTTTGAGTGACCAGCTGTATGTTGCGATATCCAGTCTGCATCAAGCTGAATTTCCGAGTAATTGTCTAATGCATGGTTTTTCAAACTCCGCGTTGTGACCCGAAGATCGGCCGCGAGCGGGTCGCGGGAGGGTCACAGATCAATCGGTCCCGCTTTTCCCGCGGTGGTTCCGATCATGGGAAAATGAACGAACAGCTGCTACCGGCATTTACATTGAGAATTGCAGCTGCTGACGCTTTTTAAATGGAGATACAGATTAGGCTGCATGGAGTCTTCCAGCCAGAAGCAGCAACAGAGAGTAGGCCACATGCTCTGCATGTAGAATTGACTAGAATTGACGTGAAGTGCCGTCCAGGGACCTGCTTTTGCTGCCGAAGCAGGGAGCAGAGCTGCTGAGATTTTGCAGCTGCTGGCAAGCAAGGCAAGTGAACTGTGAAGATCAATGTTTTATTTTAAAGTAAGAGACGGCCAGAGACTCAAATAGGCAGTTTAACTATTGGAGAGGACCTCACAACAGAATCTGCTGGGGAGAGCTGCTCAGGAGAGTCCAGGGTGGACAGAGCAGTGGTAGTGTTAAGAGCTCCAGGGCCTCTGGGTAACGGCCCTGATAAAAGAAACTTAACTCTGAACAAAGAAGTATAAAGGTAATTTTTTGAGGTATGGTTTTGTCAATTGTGACAATGCAGATAAGGAGGCAAAGTGCTATATGCAGGGAAATAGTGGCAAATGAGAGAAGTTTCAGAGTTTGAAAGAAAAGTGGTTTGTGAAAAATTCTGTTTGAGGTTGAGACCCCAGAGTCAGTTATTAACTTACAGCTGACTCCAAATTAAAAGACTACACTGCTGCAGCTTACTTGTAATACCACATTCAAAGCATGCCAAAAGCCCATGAGGCTGTCAGCATTCTGGAGTATCCAGTGCTGAGTAAAACAGGTATTTTGTTGCTATTGTCCCTCACGCCGACCTACGTGTGTGAGGTTGGATTTTCTGTTTTTATAAAGATGAAGACAGCACAAAGAAACTGGCTGAGGTCTGCATCTGATATGTGCATTGCCATCTGCTCCTTTGAACCTGATTCAAGTGAGATTGTGAGGACAAAGCAGGATCCCCTTTTGCATTAAAAGATAAGCAAACGTGGCATGGGTCGCGTGGATCGGCCTGTGTGGGGTGCAAAGATCGGCCGGTTGCCAAAAGTGGCATGGGGGCGAAACAAGTTTGAAAAACACTCATCTAAGGCAGTGACGAACAGCTGAGGCTGGTGAGTGGGCCACTTGAGTGACCTTCCTTATTCTCATTGGGCTGCAAGATTGAAATCAGGCTTGTTCACTAACCATAACCCCATGAATCAGATTATATACATTTAATACACGCCAAATATTTTATAACGAGTTATAGAAAATGTTTAATCTTTAATATATTAATCGAATCGACAGTGACCAACCCGGGAATCAAACCCGGGTCCCTGGCACTGTTTGATTCCCGGCTTAGGTCACTGTCTGTGCGGAGTCTGCACGTTCTCCCTGCAGGGATTTCATCTGAGTGTTCCAGTTTCCTCCCACAAGTCCCGAAACACATGTTGTTAGGTGAATTTGACATTCTGAATTCTCCCTCTGTGTACCCGAACAGGAGCCTGAGTGTGGCGATGAGGGGATTTTCACAGTAACTTCATTGCAGTGTTAATGTAAGCCTATTTGTGACATTAGAGCTTATTATTATTAGAACTATCAACTTCAAATGGTATAAACAAAAGATATATCTATGCTTTGATTGGACATAGAGGGAGCACAGAGCTCTCATAGTCAATGTTGTGTGCAATGAGTGCGCACCTCACTTCACAAAACTTTGCTTTCCGTGCATATCACTTCAGTCATACTGGTAGGAAACATATGAATAAAAACTACATGGATGAAAATCAGCAGAATTTGGAAACCCTGCGCATGGGCAACGGTCAAGTAAATGTCTCATGTGCTGCACTCAAAAACCTGATGGGCCATATGTGGCCCCCAGACCACAGGTTGCCCACCACTGGTCTCAGAGTGCATCCCAAAAGGATAACTTTGCTTTATCTAGGCCTCAAATTATTGAAACTTGGGGAAAGTAGCAGGGCATTATAGAGTGCATAGCTTTTTTGACTCTTATCCAGTAGCACCTTTAATTCCCTAAGACCCTTCACAGGAACATTATAAAACAAAGTATGAGCCACATAAGGAGGTATTAGGTCAGATGACCAAAAGCTTGGTGTTAAGAGCAAGGCTTTTAGAAGTATCTTAAAGGAGGAAAGTAAGAGAGCGAGGAGTAGGGAGGAAATTCCAGAGCTTAGTGCTTGGACAACTTCAGGCACAGCCTCCAAACGGTGGAGCAATTATGACTGGGTATGCATACAAGGCCAGAATCAGAGAAGCACAGATATCTATCCATAGGATAAGTGAAATAAGCTATGAAATGTTTACATCCAAATTGGAAATTGCATGTTACAGCAACACTAAATTGGATTTTCTGATCAGATTTATTTTTACACGTGTTTAAAACGATGGCGATTAGAAAATCTCTGCTCTTCTTTACTTTCTGGGTTGTTTCTGAGAATATTGTCACAGAAAATGCACACTTTCAAAAAGGTATTGGATAATTATCTGAAGAGAAAATATTTGCTGGGCTATGGGGAAAAAGACAGAGGAGTGGGACCTCATACAGAGAGCCACCACAGACAGGTTGACTGAATGGCCTCCTGTGCTGTAGCTATTTTATGATTCTATAGTAGACATTCGGTCTGCGCTCTGCTATATTAGCACATGTTTGGGTGACTGTGGCACAGTGGTAATCACCGACTATGGCATTGATTTGGCCTTATTCTTTCATGGGACATGAACGTCACTGGCAAAGCCAGCAGTTGTTACCCATCCCTAATAGACCTGTGAACTGAGTGGCTATTTCAGAGGGCATTTAAGAGTCAACCACGTTTCTGTGGATCTGGAGTCACATGTAGGCCCAACCAGGTAAGGAAGGCAGATTTCCTTCCCCGTGAACCAGATGAGATTTTACAATAATTGATAGTTTAATAGTCACTGCTACCAAGACTAGTTTTCAATTCCAGATTTATTAATCAAATTCGCATTCCACCAGCTGCGATGGTGGGATTTGAACCTATGCCCTCAGAACACCCACCTGGGCCTCTGGATTACTAGTCCAGTGACATTGCCACAAGGCCATCGTGGAATGAAAGCCACCTCTCTCTGGCTGTGAAGACCCATGTAAAACTATCATGACCGATCTGAACCTAGTTCCTTGTGTGCATGAATATCCATCTTGAAAGCGACGTTTAGGTTGGTGGGGTGGCGGGGAGGAAGAGGAGGTAGGGTGGATGTGTTGGGGGTGGTGCTGACAGATGTGCAAAATAGAACACACCATTTTGGCTGGGGGTTAATGTTTCATTCCCCGGCACTTTTTCACCCACAAGAAAATTCCTTTATTAAAAATAAAAGTTTGGAAAATATTAAATTGGTATGTAAGTACCTTATTCAAGGCTGTACAATAATTATGGTTCATATTCCACCTACAAAGTGTGCGTCTGAACTGAAACAAGCAAACAGAGACAGGGTACCTACCATTGGTGACATGGTTTCAGCCACCCAAATGCATCGTAGGACCAGAATTTACGTTTTTTTTCTTGCCTTGTCCTTTTTCATCAAATAAGCAAAACCATTGCTTGCTTGTTTATACTGAGCTTAGCAGGAATTTTCTTTCCTTTATTTTATTAGCAATACCCTGGAAAAGCTGGAACTGAAAAGAAAGAAATTGAGAATCACTGGAAGCATTTTACAGTGGCAGTGTAATTGATTGAGACCGATAGGGTGGGTGTTCAAGGATTTTCATCAGCCTGGGAGATAGCTACCAATGGGGACCCATAGGGGTCTGTTTGGAGGCCTCCTTTGTTAATATTTTCTTGGATTATTCTAATTTTGGACTCATGAATACAATGGCTAAACGTGAAAATGACACAAATAGATGGTAGATTTCAAAGCTCACATTACAGAAGGATTTCAATTTACTTGGGAATTGTGCAGACAGGTGGCAGAAGAAATTCACTGTGAAATGCAAAGTGCTTCACATAGGGAGAAACATGTCAATTGGAAAGACAATTAAATCAATAATGAATTTAGGCTATCATCACAATGCTCCTTGATAGTGAGTAAAACAAATCAGGTGTTGGAAGTCAATATTGAGTCAAAATAGTGTGGTCATTTTGCCACTCACTAAATCATTGTCATGATGTGGAGATGCCGGCGTTGGACTGGGGTGGGCACAGTAAGAAGTCTAACAACACCAAGTTAAAGCCCAACAGGTTTGTTTGGAATCACTAGCTTTCGGAGCGTAGCTCCTTCATCAAGTGACTCACCCAATGAACGAGCTACGCTCCGAACGCGAGTGATTCCAAAAAAAATCTGTTGGACATAAATCACTGTGATTGCACTTGGAATACCTTTCACAGTTCCCGTTGCCACGGTGTGAAAAGTATATTACAGTTATTGAAAGGACAATCACAAAATGATGCAGCACAGAAGGTTGTTCTGTCCATTGAGTCTGTGCCTGTTCTTTCAGAGACTGATCCAGTGCCTGTTCTTTCAAAGACCGATCCAGTTAGTCGCAACCACCATCCTTTTCAATATATTTCAGCATTTTACCCTTGGTATTTATCCTATTTCCTTTCAAAATCTACTGCTGAATTTGTATCCCCATCTAATTGATCTGTGCATCCCAAATTCCAATCACTTGCATTATAAAAAGGGTTTTCCTCATGTTGCCTCTGGTTCTTTTACCATCACCTTAAATCTATTAGCCGATTGTTGATCTTTCAGCCATTGGCAATTGTTTCTCTTCAGTTACTCTAATGAAACCGTTTATGATTTTCTGATTTAAAGACAATAACCCTAACTTCTCCACACAACTGGAATCCCTCATCCGTACAATATTCCCAGTACATCTGTGCTGTACCCCAGAGCCTTCATGGCCTTCCTAAAAGTGTCTAGATGTGGAAACACTACCTTGTCCTGTCCTAATTTGACCACGACAGGTTTTTTTTGTTGTAAAAGGATTTACTTGGCAATTCAGTGAGTACATGGCTGTTTATGCACTCTGGCCATAAAAGAACTGATAAGACAGGTGATGCTCGATCAATAACTCCAGAAGCGAGATTGGATGACAATTGAAGGCTTTATTGGACTAGATGTTTCCCCCAGCAGCACAGATACAGAATGCAGCTGCTGGGGAGACTCAGGCTCTTATACTCCGCCTTACTGGGCGGAACCAGCAGGCAGGCTTCACCAATGATATTGCTGTCTCAGGTACCTCCCACACCAATGGTCTTACAGCATCGACCTGGGTACCGTAATACCCCTAATACCGACTACCACGTTCACCCCCTGTTTAAAAAAAAAAAGAGTCCGGCAGGGGTGGTGGTCTCGCGTTATACAGTGATTGAGGTTATGGTGGTACCCGGTATACATTAGTACAGTGTTTTGCCTCGTTACATGTCGCAACTATTTACCGTATTTATTTACATTCAAAATGAAGCAATTAGTCGGTCGGGGACCCTGGTCGTCCTCTGCGATCGTCGCAGTTTCGGCTTGGGCATCCGTGGCTCTGGGAGCATGGCTTCGGCTTCTTCATCACCCCTAGATGGGACCAGTGGGAGAACCGATCCACCTGGGAAGGGGGTGGCTGTGGGGTGCGCCGGTAGGAGGGAGGGTGGGGTTGATGGTGGGGGTGTGGGTGGGGACCCACCGGGCGCCAGGTCCCGTAGGGAAACCGTATCCTGTCGGCCGTCGGGGTACGCCACGTAGATGTATTGAGGGTTAGCGTGAAGGAGGTGGACCCTCTCGACCAATGGGTCCGACTTGTGCGCGCGCACGTGTTTGCGGAGCAGGATGGGTCCAGGAGCTGCCAGCCAGGTTGGGAGCGAGGTCCCGGAGGAGGACTTCCTAGGGAAGACAAGGAGACATTCGTGAGGTGTCTGGTTGGTCATACATAGCAGTGATCGGATGGAGTGGAGAGCATCCAGGAACACCTCCTGCTAGCGGGAGACTGGGAGTTTCCTGGACCGTAGGGCCAGTAGGACGGTCTTCCAGACCGTTCCATTCTCCCTCTCTACCTGTTCGTTTCCCCGGATGTTTGTAACTGGTTGTCTTGCTGGAGGCAATGCCCTTGCTGAGCAGGAATTGACGCAGTTCGTCGCTCATAAAGGAGGACCCCCTATCGCTGTGTATGTAGGCGGGGAAACCGAACAGTATAAAGATACTGTGGAGGGCTTTTATGACGGTGGCTGCAGTCATGTCGGGGCAGGGGATGGCGAATGGGTACCGGGAGTACTCGTCAATCATGTTCAGGAAGTATGTGTTGCAGTCGGGGGAGGGGAGGGGCCCTTTGAAGTCCATACTGAGGCGTTCAAAGGGACTGGAAGCCTTTATCAGGTATGCTTTCTCTGGCCTGTAGAAGTGTGGCTTGCACTCCGCGCAGATTTGGCAGTTCCTGGTGGCTGTCCTGACCTCCTCGATGGAGTAGGGCAGGTTGCGGGTCTTAATGAAATGGAAGAATCGAGTGACCCCCGGGTGGCAGAGGTCCTCGTGGAGGGCCCGGAGTCCGTCCACTTGTACGTTGGCACATGTGCCGCGGGATAGAGCATCAGGAGGCTCGTTTAGCTTCCCGGGATGATACAAGATCTCATAGTAAGATCCACCGTAAGATCTTATCGTTCTTTATCTTGCCCCGCTGTGCATTATCGAATATGAAAGCAACCGACCATTGGTCAGTGAGGACAGTAAATTTCCTGCCGGCCAGGTAATGCTTCCAGTGCCGCACAGCTTCTACTATGGCCTGGGCCTCCTTTTCAACTGAGGAATGGCGGATTTCTGAAGCGTGGAGGATGCGTGAGAAGAAGGCCACGGGTCTGCCGCCTTGGTTGAGGGTGGCCACCAGAGCTATGTTGGACGCATCGCTCTCGACTTGAAAGGGAAGGATTCATCGATTGTGTGCATCGTGGCCTTTGCAATGTCCGCTTTGATGCGGCTGAAGGCCTGGCGGGCCTCTGCCGACAGAGGAAAAACCGTGGATTGAATTTGTGTGCGGGCCTTGTCCACATAGTTGGGGACCCACTGGGCATAATATGAAAAAAATCCCAGGCAGCATTTCAGGGCCTTGGAGCAGTGAGGGAGGGGAAACTCCATGAGGGGGCACATGCGTTCGGGATCTGGGCCTATAACTCCATCATGCTGGTTGTGGCCGCAGATGGTAACGTTATCGAGGTACGGAAACGTGGCCCGCAAACCGTACCGGTCAACCATTCGGTCCATCTCCCGTTGGAAGACCGAGACTCCATTTGTGACACTGAAGGGAACCCTTAGGAAGTGGTAGAGCCGCCCATCTGCTTCGAATGCAGTGTATTTGCGGTCGCTAGGGCGGATGGGGAGCTGGTGGTAGGCGGATTTTAGATCCACTGTGAAAAAGACCTTGTATTGTGCAATCTGATTGACCAGATCAGATATGCGGGGGAGAGGGTACGAGAAGGTACCCTGAGAGGGTATACCTGTTGATGGTCTGACTATAATCGATGACCATCCTATGCTTCTCCCCAGTCTTTACAACCACTACTTGAGCTCCCCAGGGACTGTTGCTAGCCTCAATAATACCTTCCTTCAGGAACCGCTGGACATCCGACTTAATGAAGGTCCGGTCCTGTGCACAGTACCGTCTGCTCCTGGTGGCGACGGGTTTGCAATCCGGGGTGAGGTTCGCTAAAAGGGAAGGTGGATCGACCTTGAGGGTCGCGAGGCTGCAGACAGTGAGGGGGGTATAGGGCTGCCGAATTTAAAAGTTAAACTCTGGAGGTTACATTGGAAATCTAACCCTAGGAGCATGGCAGCGCAGAGGTGAGGGAGGACGTAGAGGCGGAAATTTTTTAATTCCCTTCCCTGGATCGTGAGGTTCGCTATGCAGAATCCTTTGATCTCTACAGAGTGAGACCCGGAGGCCAGGAAGATTTTTTGATTAACTGGGAGGATGGGAAGAGAACAGCGCCTTACCGTGTTTGGGTGTATGAAGCTCTTTGTGCTTCCGGAGTCGATCAGGCAGGATGTTTCGTGCCCATTGATGAGCATGGTCGTCGTCATGGTCGAGAGCGTTCGGGGCCGAGACTGGTCCAGGGTCACCGAGGCAAGCCGTGGCAGAAGTTGGAGCTTTTCCTCGGGTGGTGTGTGGTCATCCGAACCAGGGTCCTGAGACTCCAGCCAAGATGGCGGTGCCCATTGGTCGCACATGGCTGGGGGGGGGGGGGGGGGGGTGCAAGATGGCGGCGCCTATCCGTCGTATGTGGTCTCTGGGGAACAAGATGGCGGCGCCCGGGGCCCGCACGTGGCTCTGGAACAGGAAGATGGCGGCGCCCGTTGGCCGTACATGGCTCGTGGAGAGGGTTGGGGTGGCGGTCCTGGTTCGCCCCCAGAGACCTCAGCGACCGCCCGGGCCTGGCATACCGCCACAAAATTGCCCTTTTTGCCGCACCCTTTGCAGGTGGAGGAGCGGGCCGGGCAGCGCTGCCAGGGCTGCTTGGCTTGCCTGCAAAAATAGCAGCGGGGCCCCCCGGGGTTGCCTGGTAGACGCGCAGCACAAGCTTGTGGGGGGATGGGGGATGCATCGGAGTCGGCCACGGGGGGTTTCCATGCTGCCCATGGGCCGCCGCGCAGTCGGGTACGTAAGCGTGGGCGTTTCGAGAGGCCACATCCAGGGAGCTAGCGAGGCCTAGTGTCTCTTTTTCTAGCAGCCGCTGGTGGATTTGGGAGGACAGCATACCTGCAACGAATGCAACCCGGATCAAAAGTTCTGTGTGGTCGCTGGCTGAAACTTGCAGGCAGTCACAGTTCCTACCGAACACCAGGAGCGCACGGTAGAATTCCTCCAGCGATTCCCTGGGAATTTGTCGCCTCGTCGTTAGCAGATGTCAGGCATAGACCTGGTTTACTGGGCGAATATAGTGTACTTTCAGCGGGGTCATTGCGGCCTTGAAATCATCCGCATCCTCGATGAGGGTGTAGGTTGCTGGGCTCACACTCGAGTGGAGAACTTGCAGTTTCTGGTCCTCCGTAGGTTCAGTCGTGGCCGTCCTGAGGTACCCTTTGAAGCACGCCAGCCAGTGTTTGAAGTTTGCCACATGGGGGTTGAGTTGCAGACACTGCGGCTTGATTCGGAGCTCTATTCTTTAAAATCTAGTCCAATAAATTGATGCTCAATCAATAATTCCAGAAGCGAGATTGGAAGACAATTGAAGGCTTTATTGGACTAGATGTTTCCCCCAGCAGCGCAGGTACAGAATGAAGCTGCTAGGGAGACACAGGCTCTTATACTCCGCCTTACTGGGCGAAACCAGCAGGCAGGCCTCACCAATGATATTGCTGTCTCAGGTACCTCCCACACCAATGGTCTTACAGCATCGACCTGGGTATCGTAATACTCCCAATACCGACTACCACAACAGATTTTCTTGAATTTAACAAAGAAAAAGAGGTTAGCTTTATTATACTTTAAACCGACCGAAATAAAATAATAAAATATGCATTGACTTTCTCTCTCCCTCTCACCACATACACGCAAACAAAGTCCCAAAGCTCCCCTTCCCCACACACACATTAAAGAGTGGGGAAGATCAGTTGGTTAATTTAAAGTCCATAAAAGTGGAAAGGAATTCACTGTCTGTAGTTCGGTGACTGCTGGTTTTGGGCTACATCTGGCGGTCTTAGCATTGAGGTGGTCCAACTGCAGATGGATGATGAGGTGGTCCAACTGCAGATGGATGATCTATCTGTTTTCCTGGAGACACAGCTGTGGGGTTGAATTCTTTCTTTACAATCTCTGCCTGTTGCACATGGAAAGCGAGACAAGCAGTAGCAGAAGGGCCAAAATGTCTGCAAGGTGGATGGAGAGGAAGGATCTTTCTCAGCTGTTATCCTCGAGTCTGCGGAAAAAACAGAAAAACGTTTGGCTTGTCATATGACCACCCTCTCCACCCAACCAGTAATTCAAACATAATTGTGTATTCCAAATGATTAGGGCAGGTTTGGGAATTCCCCCTCTAAGCCAGGGTTCCCAAGGGTCAAGTGATTAGGTTTGTCTCCACTTAGTTAAGTATCTGGAAGTTGTCCTAATGGATTAGGAAATATGGCTCATTCACATTCCTCAGAGGTCATTGTCTTTGATGAGGTTTTGTAGACATGTTATCTCCATCACAATGTGGAATGTATGGTGATGTAAATCAGGTAGCCATCCTGGCTGAGTTCAAATCACTTTAGCCTGTGTTCTTAAAAAGTCTGTTTTTAAAAGTTCAATTCATGATTCCAACAGGTGAAATAAAAATCATTATTTGGCATTAAGCACGTTAAGTAAATGCAGATTAGCTTCCAAATGTTGAGAATTTCAGGAGGAGAAAAGTTGGTCAATTTTGATGTTCTTGATAGATCATTTTTTGGTTTTGAGCATGACACACAGACACGCAAACACTTCGCCATATAATTCCATGTAAGGACTTCCGGTGGCGGCCATGCGTGGGTAGGACGCGTTTTCGGCAGCTCCTGCCGCTAACGGACCAAAGTGCCCTTTCAAGGAGCTTTGACGGCCCCTTTTCGGCACAAATTGGCAGGCAAACGGCGCTAGAAGGCTCCCCACTGTAGTTTATGGAGGGGACCAGGAGCAGGACGGCCAAACAAACGAGCCACGAGAAGCGGCAAGAACGGGCGAGGGAACAGAAAATGGGGGCCGGCTCAGATCAGGCAGCGTGGGCCCAGTGGTCGCGGGAACAGCAGGAGTTCCTTAGATGTTGCTTTGCTGACCTGAAAACGGAGATGCTGGCCCCAATGAAGGCCTCAATAGAGAAAATGGTTGAGACCCAGAAAATGCAGGAAAAGGCGATCAAGGAGACTGAGAAAAAGGTCTTGGATAATGAGGACGAGATACTGGGCCTGGCCGTCAAGGTGGAGGCCCACGACGCCCTACATAAGAGGTGGCAGGAGAGGCTGGAAGACCTTGAAAACAGGTCCAGGAGGCAAAACCTGTGCATTCTGGGCCTACCTGAGGGTGCGGAGGGGTTGGACGCGAGCGCATTCATGACCACGTTTCTGGGGACCCTGATGGGGTCAGGAGCATTCCCTCAACCTCTGGAACTGGATGGGGCGCACAGAGTCCTTGCAAGGAAGCCCAAAATGAATGAACCGCCGAGGGCCATGGTGGTACGGTTCCACCGCTTCTCGGATAAGGAACGAGTCCTGCGATGGGCTGAAAAGGAGCGGAGCAGCAAGTGGGAGAACAGCGTAATCCGCGTCTACCAAGACCTGGGAGTAGAACTGGCCAAGGGGCGTCCTGGATTCAACGTGGCTAAGGCGGCCCTCCACAGCAAAGGGATGAAGTTCGGGCTGTTGCATCCGGCGAGGCTGTGGGTCACGTATCAAGATCGCCACCATTACTTTGATACACCGGACGAGGCGTGGAACTTTATCAAGCAAGAAAAGTTGGACCCAACCTAAAGGACAGCCACACTGGGACGTTACTCTGGTGGGGATGTTAATTGCCGGATAGTCGGAGGGAGTGACATTATGTTGTTCCCTCTTATTTTTGTTTGGTCCCTGTGTTTTCGGCCATGTTTTTGGCTTTTGTGGAGTTCGGCTGCAGAGGGAGGAGAGGGGCCCTACACGTGGGGCTGCTCTTCTGGCAGCCGGAGCCATTTCTTTTGTGGAGTCGGGTTTGTGCCCGGGGCTTGTTTGTTTCGTGAGGAGAGGGGGGCGGGAAATGTTCTTTGGGGGCCATTGAAGCAGATAAGCTGGACTTTCCACAGGGAGGGAGGGGCCCAAAAAACAAGGCATCTGAATAATCGGAGACAGAGGCGGGAGCGGCCGGGGTCAGCATGGGTCAGCTGACTCACGGAAGCGTAATGGGGGGAGAGCCAGTGTCAAGCGGGTGCTTGACTTGGGTGTTTGGGATCACGGGGCTGCTAAAGGGGGAGGGGGGGGAGGATGGGATGCTGCTTTGCTGACAGAAAAGGAGCCAACATGGGGGAACAGAGGGAGAGTCGGGGGGATGGGGGGGGCCAATGGGAGGGCTCGAGTGAGCGGGAGACGCGGGCTTGTGGCTGGCCGAAAAAGGGAGCTGGCTAATCGCAAGGGGGGGGGGGCTAGCCCAGCCCCCCATCCAGGCTGATCACATGGAATGTGCGCGGCCTAAATGAGCCGGTCAAGAGCGCTCGCGTGTTCTCGCACCTAAAGCGGTTAAAGGCTTACGTAGTCATGCTACAGGAGACGCACCTAAAACGTGCGGACCAAACAAGATTGAGAAAAGGGTGGGTGGGCCAGGTGTTTCATTCGGGGCTAGATTCAAAGACCAGAGGAGTAGCAATCCTGGTCAGCAAACGGGTGGCTTTTGAGGCAGGGAATATTGTGGCTGACAAAGGAGGCAGATACATAATGGCTAGTGGGAAGCTGCAGGGGACCCGGGTGGTGCTAGTGAACGTTTATGCCCCGAACTGGGACGACGTGGAATTTATGAGATGCACGCTGGGTAAAAGTCCGGACCTCGACTCACACAATCTGTTTATGGGGGTGATTTCAACACAGTCATAGACCCTGTACTGGACCGGTCAAACCCCAGGTTGGGGAAGCGACCAGCGGCGGCTAAAGAACTGAGGGGATTCATGGAACAGGTGGGGGTCGTAGACCCGTGGAGATTCGCACGACCAAGGGCGAAGGAGTTCTCTTTTTTTTCCCATGTCCAGACGGTTTACTCCCATATAGATTTCTTGGTGATGAGCAGGGCGCTAATCCCTAGGGTGGAAGGGACAGAATATTCGGCCATTGCAGTCTCTGATCATCTCCACACTGGGTGGATTTGCGTCTTGGGGGGGAGAGAGGTCAGCCACCACTATGGAGGCTAGATGTGGGGCTGCTGGCAGACGACGGGGTTTGTGGGCAGATAAGGAGGAACATTAAAAACTACCTGGAAACTAATGATACGGGGGAGGTAGCGGCGTCCACGGTGTGGGAGGCCCTGAAGGCAGTTATCAGAGGGGAGTTAATCTCTATCAGATCCCATAGAGAGAAGAAAGAAAGAGCGTAGAGAGAAAGGCTAGTTGAAGAGATACTCAGAGTAGACAGGAGCTACGTGGAGACCCCCATGATGGGGAAACTGAAAGAGCGCTGGAGGCTGCAGGCGGAATTCGACCTGCTGACCACAGGGAAGGCGGTAGCACAGCTGAGGAAGGTCAAAGAGGCTGTCTATGAGTACGGGGAGAAAGCGAGTAGAATGCTGGCGCACCAACTTCGCAAGAGGGAGGCGGCCAAGGAAATTGGGGAAATACAGGATAAGGAGGGCAACACAGTCATAGACCCAGAGGGGGTGAATAAAGTCTTTAGGCCGTTTTAGAGGTAAATTGTATGAGTCAGAGCCCCCGCCGGGGGGGGGGGGGGGGGGAATGAAGCAATTCATGGACCAACTGAGGTTTCCAAAGTGTAAGAGGATCTGGTGGAGGGACTGGGGGCCCCGATAGAGCTGGAGGCGATGGTAAAGGGGCTAGGGAACATGCAGTCGGTCAAGGCCCGGGGCCGGATGGCTACCCTGTAGAATTCTACAAGAAATTTTTGGAACTGCTGTGCCCACTCCTACTAAGGACCCTTAATGAGGCCAAAGAGAGGGGGCCCTCCCCCCAACAATATCACAGGCTTCAATCTCACTCATCCTCAAACGAGAGAAAGACACGCAACAGTGTGGATCTTATAGACCGATATCGCTCCTGAACGTAGACGCCAAACTGCTGGCCAAGATCTTGGCTTCTAGAATTCAGGACTGTGTCCCTGGGGTGATAGGGGAGGATCAGACAGGCTTCGTCAAGGGCAGGCAATTGAACTCCAAAGTACGGAGGCTCCTAAACATCATCATGGTGCCCTCAGAGGGAGGGGAGGCAGAAGTAGTGACGGCGATGGAAGCAGAGAAAGCCTTTGACCGGGTAGAATGGGGGTACCTGTGGGAGGCGCTAAGGTTAGGGTTCGGTGAGGGGTTCATAGGTTGGGTCCAGCTACTTTACCAGGCCCCCGTGGCAAGTGTGTGCACGAACATGGTGAGGTCAGAATATCTTAGGCTCCACCAGGGGACGAGGCAGGGATGTCCCCTCTCCCTGTTACTATTCGCCCTTGCGATAGAGCCGCTGGCTATAGCGCTGCGGACTTCAAGGAACTGGCGGGGGCTGGTTCGGCGGGGGGGAGGAGCATCGGGTCTCGCTTTACGTGGATGATCTGCTCCTGTACATCTCGGACCCACTAGAGGGGATGGGGGAGGTCATGCAGATTCTGAGGGACTTTGACAATTTCTCTGGGTACAAACTAAACGAGAATAAAAGCGAGATGTTCGTGATCCAAGCTAAGGGGCAGGAAAAGAAACTGGGAGAGCTTCCGCTGAAGATGGTCGAGAAGAGCTTCCGGTACCTCGGGATACAGGTGGCCGAAAGTGGGATGCCCTCCACAAGCTTAATCTATCTCGGCTGGTAGAGCAGATGGAGGGGGACTTCAAAAGGTAGGACATGCTCCCGCTATCTTTGACGGGGAGGGTTCAGACCGTTAAGATGACGGTTCTCCCAGATTCATGATCGTCTTCCAGTGCCTTCCCATCTTCATCCCTAAGTCCTTCTTTAAGCGGGTGAACAAGATCATCTCGGGATTCGTATGGGCATACAAGACCCTGCGAGTAAAGAGACTGTACCTAGAGCGCAGTCGGGGGGGGGGGGGGGGGGGCTGCTGGCTCTGCCAAACTTTTGCAGCTACTATTGGGCGGCTAACATAGCCATAATTAGGAAATGGGTATTGGGGGAGGGGTCAGCGTGGGAGCGGTTAGAGGCCGCCTCATGCAAAGGTACCAGCCTAGGGGCACTTGTAACGGCACCTCTGCCGTTCTCGCCAGCCCGGTGGTGGTGGCGGCATTAAAGATCTGGGGTCAGTGGAGAAGGCACAGAGGGGAGGAGGGAGCCTTAGTCTGGACCCCGATGCGCAACAATCTCAGATTTGTCCCGGGCAGGATAGACGGAGGGTTTCAAAGCTGGCATAGGGCAGGCATTAAAAGGATGGGGGAACTGTTCATAGACGGGACCTTTCCCAGCCTGAAAGCGCTGGAGGAGAAATTCAGTTTGCCCCCTGGAAACGCTTTCAGATACCTTCAGGTCTGCGCCTTTCTGAAAAAACAGGGTGGTGTCATTTCCGCTGCTACCCCCACGCAGGATACAGGATAGGGTGGTCTCCGGCACCTTGGTAGGGGAGGGGAAGGTATCAGACATCTACCAGGAACTTCAGGAGGCGGAGGAAGCCCCATTGGAGGAGCTTAAGGGTAAATGTGAGGAGGAGCTAGGCGGGGAGCTAGATGCGGGCCTCCTCATCATGTGCCAGGCTTAGCTTAATCCAGTTTAAGGTGGTCCACCGGGCACACATGACGGCAACCAGGATGAGCAAGCTCTTTGGGGTTGAGGATAAATGTGCGAGGTGTGCGGTTAGCCCTGCAGACCATGTCCATATGTTCTGGGCATGCCCGGCTCTTAAGGGATTCTGGCAGGGATTTGCTAAGGTAATGTCCAAGATCTTGGACATGCGGATGGTGCCGAGTCCAGAGATAGCGATCTTTGGTGTGTCAGACGATCCGGGAGTTCAGGAAGCGAAAGAGGCCGACGTCTTGGCCTTTGCCACCCTGGTACCCCGGAGACGGATCATTTTAATGTGGATGGACTCAAAGCCCCCAAGTGTAGTGACATGGCTGGGTTTCTCAGTCTCGAGAAAATAAAGTTTGCCTTGAGAGGGTCCATGGCGGGGTTCTCTCGGAGGTGGCAGCCGTTCCTCGACTTTCTAGGAGAGCAGTAATGTTCAGCAGCAGCATCCCGGGGGGGAATCGTTACATTGCATTGTTCTTTTCTTTGTATATTTGGTTAACATTTATTTCATTTTGTTATGTTAATGGTTGCGCACAGTTATGCAAAAAGTATGTTTTTGACAAAAATTATGAATAAAAATAATTTTTAAAAAATATAATAATTCCATGTAAGACTATTACGAGAAGAGATCAGGTTACTGGAAGCTAACTGAGAAGTGTTCTGCTATTTATAATTTGAAAGGGCAGAAGAGAGAGCCATTGATGCAGATTTAATGGACTGGTTTATCTGTTTAACCCTTGTTAAAAACTGGTTCAAAGCTACTGTGTTATTTAAGCTGTCTTCGACAACTGGCTGTAACTGTTAGTGCTAAAAATAACCTTATCCATTAGAAAAGCTGTTTGATAGTTTAGCCTGCTATGAAACTGTCTGGTATGACTGATCTTTCAGATGATGATTAATGATACGGATGGATACCTTGTGAAAATCTCATACGTTAATCCAGAGAAAGTAGTGAATCTATTGTTCATCCTGTGTTCACATGGCCAAATTTTAGCTATGAAGAGTGTGAGACTTGACTTTATATAACATATTTCACCATGTCCAGACACTACATAGTGTTTTATAGCCAATGAAGTACTTTTGAAGCATATTCGCTGTAATGTGGAAAATGCAACAGCAAAAATAGCACACAGCAGGTTCCCAGAAATAGTGATGAGATAGTGACCAGATAATATCCTTAGTGATGTTGGTTGAGGGATAAATACTGACCAGGAGACCTTGGAGAACACCTCTTCTGGTGGGGAGTGCATGTGCTGGCTTAAGATGCAGACAGTTTGTAATTAGAATGGGAAAATAAACTGTTGGGAGCTCCGATTTTGATTGGTGCCTGAGCAGGTGGCATTTAATGTCCATGGGAGTCAACAGGTTAAGCGTGAAGTAAACATAGTTGAGCAGCACAATTTAAAAGTGCTCCCACGGGCTCCAAAATATGAATGGAGAGCTGGATTTAGACTGGTTGCAGAGGAGTCGGACAAGGACAGTTAAACTAAGGTTCCAAAATAGTTGAGAAAGAATGATGCAGGGCTCAGGTAGTGGGATGCCTATAAGATACCTCTAGGGTGGCACGGTAGCACAGTGGTTAGCATTGTTGCTTCACAGCGCCAGGGACCCAGGTTCGATTTCTGGCTTGGGTCACTGTCTGTGCAGAGTCTACACATTCTCCTAGTGTCTGCGTGGGTTTCCTCCGTGTGCTCCGGTTTCCTCCCACTAGTCTTAACAGATGTGCTTGTTAGGTGATTTAGACAGTCTGAATTATCCCTCTGTGTACCCGAACAGGTGTCAGAGTGTGGCGACTAGGGGCTTTTCACAGTAACTTCATTGCAGTGTTGTAAGCCTACTTGTGACACAAAAAAAGATTATTTATTATTTTATTTATTTATTTTAGATTGGGGAAAAAGAGAAACTGCAATTTTATGTCATTCATGCGGAAGGGCCATTGACATGCACTCATTGACTAATGATCAGGCCAGTAAATGAAGGATAAAAACAAAATGTTGGAAAAACTTAGCAGGTCTGGCAGCATCTGTGGAGAGAGAAGCTGAGTTAGCGTTTTGAGTCCGTATGACTCTTCAGCTCTCAAGAAGTCTTGCGGACTTGAAATGTTAACTTTCTCTCTCCACAGATGCTGCAGAATCTGCTGAGTTATTTCAGCAATTTGTTTTTACTTCTGATCGCTGGCATCCACAGTATTTTGCTTTCATTCTATAAATGAGGGTACAGTTTTCAGCTCATGATTTTACTAAAGTCAACTCTTGTATTAAATCTAAGAGAAGGAGAGGACACGGGTGAATTCTTCCGGGTTTGGAATTGTTGGCAAATTGCCATTAATGGGACAGAATGGCTTGAGCTTTAGGTCTAGTATCAATGCTAGTATCAATGCAATCCAGTTCCTAAGAGTCATATTGGGCTCAGAAACATTTACACTGTTTCCGTCTCCACAGATGCTGCCAGAACTGCTGAGCTTTTCCATAATTTTCTGCTTTTATTTCAGATTTCCAGCATCTGCAGTATTTTGCTTTACATCAAGATGATGAATGTGCACTTGATTTTGATTCCCAGCAGAGACCTTTCTGATCAGGAAGTTAATTTTATGTCCTAGTTAGCTACTTATTTGTAACAAATGTACCACAAAAAAATGTTATTTTTTCTTGAGTTGTGTTCCACATTGATGAGGGAGTAATTATTGACTATCCATAGTTATTCTTTAATGTCACCATGCCAGACCAGCTAGCCCTGACATATACACTGATGGGTTTGTACAATAATTCTGCAGTTTCCATAGTTTTTTTTTGCCAATCCATAAGTCTGTATTTAAAAATTGTGCTTCGCAACTTGCCATTTGTTAGAAACTGTACTCATGTGATTTGCTGTCCAATACCACCAGGGCACTTTGTACCCTTGGGATAACACTGTTTTGATTCATCTTACACCAATCTCAGATGAATGGACTGTTGGAGGAGATTAATGACATCCTGATTGGCATACCACGTGAATATTCTGAGCAGAATCCCAAAACTTAAGATAATGGTTTGCCAATGTTAATGTTTGCTCATAGAAATGTGCCACAAGAATTGATGAGTTCTTTGAGTTTCTGTATGGACATTTGAGTGCGTGGTCTGTTACTTCTAATTGGAGCGACACAGTGGTGGAAAGCCCACTCAAGTACTGGAGTAATGCTCAGGTGAAGGGGTGTTCTGAGTAGCTTGCTCAGTACGGGCAAGAATTTTGAATGTTGCAGAGAAGTGGATGTAACTGCAATGCCTGTTCCAAGATGTAACAGATGACTGAGTGGATCTGTTTTGATAGTAACCAGGGATTGATTACACACTGGTGTATATGGATGCGATCACCATCAATAGATAAATGCAACAAAAACACCTTTTCAAAATTGCTAGCCTAATATCAAAGCAAGATAACAGTTAAGACTGAGAGGTGTAACTTCGGCACGGCTGAGGTATTGTACTCATGAGTGGACGAAGTAGAAGGTGGACACTATATTACAATACGTGTACCCAACAGCCGGGAAACTGGTTTAAGTATTCTTCAGGTTAGTAAGGTATTACTGTGGGTTCATTCCCAACTAGAGTCTTGAATTTGACTTGGACAATGAAGCTGGCCAGGTGGTCTAGTCCATTAATGTGGAATGTATATTTTGCAAGACTGAAAGATTCTTTTGCGAGAACTTTCTGAAGCCCCACATCACGATTGGGGTCTTCCATACAACAGTTGGAAAATGCTGTGATATTGCCATCACCTTCAGGTCAATGGATGGAATATCATGGGTAATGACTAAGTTTACAATGCAGGAACGTTTTGTATTGGCGCCCGCCCCATACAATTTTGGGCAGCACGGTAGCATAGTGGTTAACACAGTTGCTTCACAGCTCCAGGGTCCCAGGTTCGATTCCCAGCTGGGTCACTGTCTGTGCGGAGTCTGCACGTTCTCCCCGTGTCTGTGTGGGTTTCCTACGGTTTCCTCCCACAGTCCAAAGATGTGCGCGTTAGGTGGATTGGCCAAGTTAAATTGCCCTTAATGTCCAAAAAGGTTAAGTGGGGGTTACGGGGATAAGGTAGATACGTGGGCTCTTTGTACGGGCGGGTGCAGACTCGATGGGCCGAATGGCCTCCTTCTGCACTGTAAATTCTATGATCTATGATCAAAGCGAAAGCAAGGACGTCAATCTTCACCCCTGTCTGCAGCACCAGCGAGTTGGATACACGAGAAATAGCCACCAATGGGCACAAATCCAGCTGAATGCCCAGACTCCCCGACTTGGTGTTGAAAAAGGAGACTCAGAAGCCTACAGGTTTAGACCAAAACATGTGCATATGATTCGTCGGTATCCTTGCACAATGATCGCACCTGTCCTCCACCCCTGAGAAGAGACCACTCATCTGTGCTCTGGTCAAGTGCACCCTGTGCACCACCTTGAACTGGATCAAGCTGAGTCTAGCACAAGAGGAGGTGGAATTGACCTACAACCTCCCCTCCCCCATCAAAATCCGTACCCAGTTAACCAAGGTCCAAGTTGAGCAGTTCAGTTGGTCAATAGATATGAGTGAAGCTGCTGTATTCTGGCCCAAAAAGGTGCTTTAAACATAACATCAGGAATGTGCTTCATACATGGTATTGGTAATTCCCCTTTTCCCCCGCAATGTTATTCTTACAGACAAAGTGAAAATGGCAAATTATTGCTGAGTTGGGCTAATTTCAGCCCTACACTCCTTGCTGCAGATTTTATGAAACTTGGGACCTTCCCTTTTTGAATTTAATTTAGCCACCAAACAAATTAGTGCATCTAATCCACAAGAATTAATCCACAAGGGCAGCATGGTTGTATTGTATTGTATTTGTTTGTTGTCAGGTGTACCGAGGAAAAGTATTTTTCTGCAAGCAGCTCAACAGATCATAAAGTACATGAAAATAAAAGAAAATAAAAAGAAAATACAGAATAGGGCAACACAAGGTACACAATGTAAATACATAAACACCGGCATCGGGTGAAGCATACAGGAGTGTAGTATTAATCAGGTCAGTCCATAAGAGGGTCGTTTAGGAGTCTGGTAACAGCGGGGAAGAAGGTGTTTTTGAATCTGTTTGTGCGTGTTCTCAGGCTTTTGTATCTCCTGCCAGATGGAAGAAGTTGGAAGAGTGAGTAACCCGGGTGGGAGGGGTCTTTGATTATGCTGCCCGCTTTCCCCAGGCAGCGGGAGGTGTAGATGGAGTCAATGGATGGGAGGCGGGTTTGTGTGATGGACTGGGCTGTGTTCACGATTCTCTGAAGTTTCTTATGGTCTTGGGCTGAGCAGTTGCCATACCAGGCTGTGATGCAGCCAGGTAGGATGCTTTCTATGGTGCATCTGTAAAAGTTGATAAGGGTTAATGTGGACATGCCGAATTTCCTTAGTTAGGCACTGTTGTGCTTTCTTGGCGGTAGTGTCAATGTGGGTGGACCAGGACAGATTTTTGGTGACGTGCACCCCGAGGAATTTGAAGCTGTTAACCATCTCCACCTCGGCGCCGTTGATGCTCTCAGGGGTGTGTACAGTACTTTGCTTCCTGAAGTCAATGACCAGCTCTTTAGTTTTGCTGGGATTGAGGGATAGATTGTTGTCACGGGCAACAAACAACAGTGGTGGCACAGTGGTTAGCACTGCTGCCTCACAATGCCAGGGAACCTGGTTCAATTCCTGCCTTGGATGACTGTGTGGAGTTTGCACATTCTCCCCATGTTTGCGTGGGTTTCCTCCCATAGTCCAAAGAAGATGGGGTTATGGGGATAGGGTGGGGGAGTGGGACTAGGTAGTGTCACCTTTCAGAGGGTTGGTGCAGATCTGATGGGCCAAATGGCCTCCTTCTGCACTGTAGGAATTCTATGGTTAGAGTGGAGTGGAGATAGGCATTCTGGATGGATATCCATCTACTAAAAACCTAGCTTTATACAAAGACCTTGACCTGAATCATACCTCCCGTTTTGTTCCGAGAGGACAGCTACGTTGAGTATTGAGCAGGTTTTGAAGATTGATAAAGAATAAAAACCTCCTAGCCCAGAGGTGTCCACTATGTATGCCACTAACCACATGAGCAACAGGGTTTCCACCTAATCTTGTAAGAGATAAGTCAAATCCTGTGATGATTCACCAGTTTTATTTCCCTCCTCTTGTAGGGAAAAGTCTTGGCTTTGTCCAATTTCTCAATGGCATTGATTGACAGCTTGCTATCCTTTTCTTGACTTGATTTCTGTTTTCACCACAATCACTACTCCATCCCCCTTGAGCATCTCCTCCATAAGATGTCTCCATGGCACTGCTCATGGTTCCATTTTTAACCACTGAATCATCCACATTACATTGCTTCAAATGGGTTCCCAACCTGTAGCCACACAATCATCTATGGTGTACCATAAATCTCCCTTTACCTGTTACTCCAAGGGGACATTAACCAGAAATATATCAGCTCCTACATGCACACAACTGCCAGTCCCTTCAATTTCTCTGCCACCTCCCAGCACTATTGCCCCCATTTTACAACTGCCAATCTGACATTGGCCAGGATGAACTTTGGCCAGCTCCAGAGCCATGTTGGAGGAAATAAACAATTCCATGCTTTGCAGCTCCCACAATGCCTCTGCAGCAGCTTAAATTGTGGCTGCTACCTCGGGCCAAGACCAGGAGTACACAACTTAGATCAAACAAATATGTTAACTGCACTTATGGACATAAACAGCTCAATTAGAGTTTTTGTTTTAAATAGCTTTACACACAGGGTCAATTAGAAACTAGTTCGTGGAGAAATTTGTAAAAGGTTTAATTTCCTGTTTCTTTTTGATACTTGTTGTTTCACACTTTTATCCCATTAATCTGGACTTCATTTGAATTTATGTCCCAGTATATTAATCCTCTGGTATTTTAATCACCATTCATCTGAACCTATATGTTAGTTTTTAAAAATAAATTTAGAGTACCCAATTATTTTTTTTCCAATTAAGGGGCAATTTAGCGTGGCCAATCCGCCTACCCTGCACACCTGTTGGGTTGTGGGGGCGAAACCCACGCAAACACGGGGAGAATGTGCAAACTCCACACGGACAGTGACCCAGAGCTGGGATCGAACCTGGGACCTCGGCGTCGTGAGGCAGCAATGCTAACCACTGCGCCACCGTGCTGCCCCTACATGTTAGTATTAATAGATTATTGGGCTCTATTGAAACATCTTCCGAATTGTGTGTTCATTCGACAGACCGGATATGAATTTTATCCAGATGGAGTTTCAACTGTGAGCCAGAACCCTGGCTGACTCATCTTGCTCCCCTCCTCTCTGGTGCAGAGGTGCTAGGTGAATTACAGTAAGCAGCCCCCCCAACAACCCTCCTACCTGCTATTCCAACTAACTAGATGATCAAAAGTTGAACCTTGGACATTCTGGCTCTGTATGGCTCAGTACCCATGCTGTGATTTACCTAATCAGCCATCAATGGATTTTGCCCATCTATCATTCAGCAGGGTTGGTGCCATTCAGCTAGATGATTACTGTTGTATTTTCTCCAAGGAAGTTCAGGGAGCAGGTAATTTGAGTCCTCGGGGACCAAGAGAGACAACAACTGCTTAAAGGCAGAGATGCTCCTTTGGGAAAAGGATGTGTGTTTCCTTTCAGCAGACATTCAGAAAGCAACGTGAAACCACCTCATGTCTGTTCTCTAGTCATATTGTGCATTGAAGTTGAAAATGGGAAACTCTTGCGAGTAATTGAAGGGGAAAGCACAGAACTGAGCTGTGGAGAAATAAGCAGCTTTGATTCCTACTGCCCTGAGTGGGGAACTGACACTCTTCAGGTGGGCAGAGGGGGCGGGGTTGCCTTGTTAATTAGGAATGAAATTAAATCAATAGCACTAAACGACATAGGGTCAGATGATGTGGAGTCTGTGTGGGTAGAGTTGAGGAACCACAAAGGCAAAAAAACCATAATGGGAGTTATGTACAGGCCTCCAAACAGTGGCCAGGACCGGGGGCACAAAATGCACCACAAAATAGAAAGTGCATGTCAGAAAGGCAAGGTCACACTGATCATGGGGGACTTCAATATGCAGGTGGACTGGGTAAATAATGCTGCCAGTGGACCCAAGGAAAGGGAATTCATTGAATGTTTACAGGAGGGCTTTTTGGAACAGCTTGTGATGGAGCCCACGAGGGAACAGGCCATTCTGGACTTAGTGTTATGTAATGAGCCAGACTTGATAAAAGATCTTAAAATAAGGGAGCACTTAGGAGGCAGTGATCATAATATGGTAGAATTCAATCTCCAATTTGAAAGAAAGAAGGTAGAATCAGATGTAAAGGTGTTACAGTTAAATAAAGGTAACTACAGGGGCATGAGGGAGGAACTGACGAAAATCGACTGGGAGCAGAGCCTAGTGGGAAAGACAGTAGAATAGCAATGGCAGGAGTTTCTGGGAGTAATTGAGGACACAATACAGAGGTTCATCCCAAAGAAAAGAAAGGTTATCAGAGGGGGGATTAGGCAGCCATGGCTGACAAAGGAAGTTAGGGAATGCATCAAAGCAAAAGAGAAAGCCTATAATGTGGCAAAGAGTAGTGGGAAGTCAGAAGATTGGGAAGGCTACAAAAATAAACAGAGGATAACAAAGAGAGAAATAAGGAAAGAGAGGATCAAATATGAAGGTAGGCTAGCCAGCAACATTAGGAATGATAGTAAAAGTTTCTTTAAATACATTAAAAACAAACGGGAGGCAAAAGTTGACATTGGGCCGCTCCAAAATGACGCTGGTAATTTTGTGATGGGAGACAAGGAAATAGCTGAGGAACTAAATAAGTACTTTGTGTCAGTCTTCACAGTAGAAGACATGAGTAATATCCCAACAATTCCAGAGAGTCAGGGGGCAGAGTTGAATATGGTAGCCATCACAAAGGAGAAAGTGCTAGAGAAACTAAGAGGTCTAAAAATTGATAAATCTCCGGGCCCAGATGGACTACATCCTAGAGTTCTAAAGGAGATAGCTGAAGAAATAGTGGAGGCGTTAGTTCTGATCTTTCAAAAGTCACTGGAGTCAGGGAAAGTCCCAGAGGATTGGAAAATCGCTGTTGTAACCCCCCTGTTCAAGAAGGGAACAAGGAAAAAGATGGAAAATTATAGGCCAATTAGCCTAACCTCGGTTGTTGGCAAGATTCTAGAATCCATTGTTAAGGATGAGATTTCTAAATTCTTGGAAGTGCAGGGTCAGATTAGGACAAGTCAGCATGGATTTAGTAAGGGGAGGTCGTGCCTGACAAACCTGTTAGAGTTCTTTGAAGAGATAACAAATAGGTTAGACCAAGGAGAGCCAATGGATGTTATCTATCTTGACTTCCAAAAGGCCTTTGATAAGGTGCCTCACGGGAGACTGCTGAGTAAAATAAGGGCCCATGGTATTCGAAGCAAGGTACTAACATGGATTGACGATTGGCTGTCAGGCAGAAGGCAGAGAGTTGGGATAAAAGGTTCTTTTTCGGAATGGCAACCGGTGACGAGTGGGGTCCCGCAGGGTTCAGTGTTGGGGCCACAGCTGTTCTCTTTATATATTAACAATCTAGATGACGGGACTGGGGGCATTCTGGCTAAGTTTGCCGATGATACAAAGATAGGTGGAGGGGCAGGTAGTATGGAGGAGGTGGGGAGGCTGCAGAAAGATTTAGACAGTTTAGGAGAGTGGTCCAAGAAATGGCTGATGAAATTCAACGTGGGCAAGTGCGAGGTCTTGCACTTTGGAAAAAAGAATAGAGGCATGGACTATTTTCTAAAGGGTGACAAAATTCATAATGCTGAAGTGCAAAGGGACTTGGGAGTCCTAGTCCAGGATTCTCTAAAGGTAAACTTGCAGGTTGAGTCCGTAATTAAGAAAGCAACTGCAATGTTGTCATTCATCTCAAGAGGCTTGGAATATAAAAGCAGGGATGTACTTCTGAAGCTTTATAAAGCATTAGTTAGGCCCCATTTAGAATACTGTGAGCAATTTTGGGCCCCACACCTCAGGAAGGACATACTGCCACTGGAGCGGGTCCAGCGGAGATTCACACGTATGATCCCAGGAATGGTAGGCCTAACATACGATGAACATCTGAGGATCCTGGGATTATATTCATTGGAGTTTAGGAGGTTGAGGGGAGATCTAATAGAAACTTACAAGATAATGAATGGCTTAGATAGGGTGGATGTAGGGAAGTTGTTTCCATTAGCAGGGGAGACTAGGACACGGGGGCACAGCCTTAGAATAAAAGGGAGTCACTTTAGAACAGAGATGAGGAGAAATTTCTTCAGCCAGAGAGTGGTGGGTCTGTGGAATTCATTGCCACAGAGGGCGGTGGAGGCCAGGACGTTGAGTGTCTTTAAGACAGAAGTTGATAAATTCTTGATTTCTCGAGGAATTAAGGGCTATGGAGAGAGAGCGGGTAAATGGAGTTGAAATCAGCCATGATTGAATGGTGGAGTGTACTCGATGGGCCGAATGGCCTTACTTCCGCTCCTATGTCTTATGGTCTTATGGATATTCCCCTCGCTAGCTGAGGAATGCTGAGGCCAATTAATGCATTTTCTCCCAGCGATGATCCACCCCTTCGGGATCAAATCTGAGACAGAACTTGTAGGGACAGTTTGTCCCTAAATGCTAGCAGGAGTGAAAGGCAAGTGTATGATAACATTCAGGCATGATCATTGAAACAAAATTATGACACCCACTGTCACAAAAGATTGACTGGAAGTAGGTGAACTATACAGTAAATGCACATACAGATGGAACATTGCAAGGACATATTTGGAAGGCTGGGAATTAATGAGCTGGATATCTAGCCTCTTGTTCTGTGCTGTCATTGACTCAACTTAATTTCCTCAACTCTTTCCTCTATTCCTGAATAGCTTTGTACACCAAAAATCTAACCAACCCCAGTGGTTTTGTCGTCATTTTTAAACAAAATTAAGTTAGAAGAACATAAGAACTAGGAGCGGGCCATTCAGCCCTTTGAGCCTGCTCTACCATTCAAAGAGATCATGACTAATCTACTTCAACACCATTTTCCTGCACCATCCCCGTCACCCGTGATGTTTTTAATATGTAGAAATCTATTTATTTCAATCTTTAACATGTTCAATGACTAAGCCTCCTCAGCCCTCTGGGGCAGATTCACCACCCTCTTGAATGAAGAAATTCATCATCTCAGTCTTAAATGGTCTGACCCTTATCCAGAGATTGTTTTATGACACATTTGCAAGGATCTTATTGTAGACTTTCATTTGCAAGTACAATTTTATTCAATTGTATACTGTCCACAAAGAAGATTTTTCCTGACACATTGTGTCAAAACACTTGAAGCATGCTTGGAAGAAGTCTAAAGCGTCTACCTGCTTGTTTTTCTTTCCAAAGGTGGTAATTCCTGCACAGTTCCAGGGGCAGTTGCATGTTTCCAGTATTTAATTGAAGCGGCCATTTGGCTTGAGTGGAGACTGCAGTAGTCATCAGGCTGTCGAACAATGAAGTCACAGCTTGTCTTTGTTCACTGTCACCACATACCCTCCCACCATTAGAACCTTCCTAATTTTCTCCATATTGAACTTGATTGCTCCCCCTTTCACAAACATTCAAACCCTCCACCACCGACGAACAGTGGCAGCCGTGTGTACCAGCTACATGATGCACTACAGTAACTCACCAAGGTTCCTTAGACAGCACCTTCCAAACACATGACCACTACCATCTAGAAGGACAAGAGCAGCAGATACCTGGGAACCTCACCACCTGGAGGTTCCCCTCCAAGTCACTCAACACCTTGATTTGGAAATATATTGCGTTTATTATATTACTGGGCGATGGAACACTTCCAGCATCATGAATTCAACAGAAGATACAGCAAATGAACTCGCTGTTCAGTCTCGCTGTTCAATTAGGTGCAATGTCCCAGTATATCATGGCTGTTCCCTAATTGAGTAATATTTACAGAGATCGGGTAAACAATGCCCCAATTCCATGGGCACCACTTCACTTGCTTCAAATCATGTGCAGGCAAGTCTTAGACAGAACTACAATTTTCAGTTGACGGGGAGTGGGTGGAGGTTTGTGTAAACATAAACACTGGAATAGACCTGCTGGGCCGAATGTTTCTGTAGTGCAAATACTATGTGCAAGTGGGAATTCAGCAGCATCACTATCCAATGTCAGCTTCCCCCAGATCCCAAAATGGCTTAAACACCCTCAACCAGGGTGGAGAGACAAAGTCATCACCATTAATCTTAATCTGTGGACCACCTTGCAAACACACCAGCACTAACATCTCGAAGGACAACGGCAGCAGATACCTGGGAACACCACCACCTGGGAGTTCTTGACCAAGTCACTCACCACTCTGATTTGGAAATGTACCGCGTTCCTTCACTTTCACTGGGGCAACATCCTGGAACTCCCTCCCGAACAGCATTGTGGGTGTATCTACACCACATGAACTGCAGCGGTTCAAGAAGGCAGCTCATCACCACCTTCTGAAAGGCAACTAGGGATGCGCAATAAATGCTGGCCTAACCAGCTACGCCCATATCCCTTAAATGAATTAAAAAATATATATATATTCTTTTTTTCTTAGCTCAGCATTGTCAAGATTGACTGACGATAACTGGACATACTCCTGCAATCAAACCTAGCTAGGACTCTTCCTGGTTTGTGTGGTTTAGTACCACATTGGATGGTAAACTTGTCCATCAAGTCATCAGATCAGCAAAGCATCCCAAGAGCATTTAGAAATTATTAATACTCCACCTTTGCACAAATCTGAATTTACGTTTTTATGCTGATGTAAATCTATTTCAAGATACAACTGTCTCAAGTGCCTGACTGATTTTTATATTTTTTTATATGCTTGAGTAGAATTCTTGCAAAGTGCATAGTAGTAGAACAGATTTGTTTAGAAAAATAGCTTTGGTGGAAACCTTGGGACAATGTTGCCAGCTCTTAGATTTTCACACCGTGTAATTTTGGATGTTGATCAAAATGCAAGTTCTTGTGCATCATTTTAAACCTGTTTGAGTACACGGCACGATTTGTGCAGGCAATATTTTTGCACAATTTCTTATCATCGCACAATGATACGATTGGAATGCATTTAAAATGTCCATATTGTGTCCCATCAGGACTCTGAGTGGAAGACTGATCAAAAATTAGTACTGAACCATAAAGAGCACACTGCCCTGAGGTTTAATCCCTGGTTTGCATTGAGCTGGCTGATGTTGGTGGGGTTGGAGTAGGACATTAATTAGCGGCTTCAATGTCCTGATCTTTGGCAGGAGAAAATACTACTATTGTCTCTCCTGATCTGAATGAGATGAAAACTACATTATCCATTGTGTGTGCAGTACAGAGGGAACTTTAACCAAGGAATAGTATACAGTGGGATTCTTTAACCAAAGAATTAGAACAGAATTCCACACAACTGAATGGATTGAAAAAGGAATATCATGAGCTTCAAATTGTACTTTTAGCCCTCTTTTTAAAAAAATTCACACCTGCCTTCCAAATGTTTTAAATTGGTAAATAAGTGGTTTTAATTTTATGCAGGGGAGCATATTATGGAATGAGATTTGCAAAAAAAAGCTGTGTTATATTTATCTTTGTAGGATTGAGATAATGGACTTGATTTTAGCCTCCCATTGGAAAACCGGCAGGAGGTCCAGAGTAAAAAAGAGACATGGGGCAAATGTGGGTAAATGTAGCCAAGGTATAATAGATCAAGTATGATCCGATTGAATGCGGTAGATGCACGGGAATATTACCTCACTACCCCTCCCAAGTTACACACCATGCTAATTTGTAACTATAATTCTGTTCCTTCTGGGTCAAAATCCTGGAACCCCCCTCCCTAACAGCACTGTGGGTGTACCTACACCACGTGTCCTGCAGGAGTTCAAGAAGGTGGCTCACCACCACCTTCTCCAGGACAATTAGAGATGGGCAATAAAAGCTAGCCTAGCCCGTGAATTAATTTTTAAAATCCTCTTTTCCATAGTAAGATCCATGAACAGAAGTAGACCACCTAACACTTAGAGCATGTTCCATTCAATTAAATAAAGGCTGATTCATACATCAAACTCTATGAGCCCTTACTTTGGGTATTAACCTTTTGTGTGGCATCTTATCAAATGCCTTTTGGAAATCAAGTAGACTGCATTTATTGGTTCCCTTTCATCCACCCTATTAGTTATACCTCCAGAAACTAATACATTTGTTACATGTAGTTTCTCATCTGTAAAACCATGTTGACTTTGATTACACTATGATTTTCCACGTGCATTTTTTTGTTTTAAAATTGATTTTTTTTTTTAAACTGAAGAGTACCCAATTATTTTTTTCCCAATTAAGGGGCAATTTAGCATGACCAATCCACCTAGAGAATGTGCAAACTCCACATCGACAGTAACCAAGGGCCGGGATTCGAACAGGGTCCTCAGCGCCGTTGGCAGCAGTGCTAACCACTGTGCCATGTGCCGCACTCTTCCGTGTGTATTGTTAAGACTTTCTTAATCGTATTGAGAGAATGAAAAAAGGATTTACCAGAATGATTCCAGGGATGGGGGTTCTCTTTGGAGCAAAATAGATGGAAGAGAGACTTGATAGAAGTGTACAGAGACCAGGAAATCTATTCCCATTTACTGATGGTAGAAAGACTGGGATGGGAGGGGGACAGATTTTGGCAAGAGATGCAGTGGGGATGTGAGGGAGAACTTTCTTATGCAGCAAATGGTAATGACTTGCAACCTGCTGTCCATGAGGGCAGTGGAAGTGAAAACAATCCATGATTTCACAAGCAATTTGATTGGCGCCAAAGGAAATTAACCTCCAGGGCTATGGGGATTGAACAAGGAATGCGGGATTGCTTTGCAGGATACCAGCGTGGACCCTATGGGCTGAATTACTTCCTCCTCTGACTTAAATGCCTCCTTTGTGTCATTCATGACGAAACAATTTTCTTGATCTGTTGCCCAGGCACCAGACTTGATATTCACTCTTTCCATCCCTGATGCATGGTGGCTGAAGTATGCTTAATCTACAGGATACAGATCAGCAATTCACCAAGGTTACTTTGATAGCACCTCTCTCTTCTGTAACCTCTGCCACTGGAGAGCTGACAGCAGCAATATTTTGTAAACACCATCTCAAAATGTCCCACTTTTAGCAGCAAACATCATTCTGATTTGGACAAATATCTCCATTCCTTCACTGTCATTAAGTCAATATCCTGGATTTTTGCCATCATGGGAGACCCATCAGCACAAGAAAGACCACCAATACTTCAGGACGTCAAGGATGGGTAACAAATTCAACCGTTCCAGCATCTTCCACATCTTGTGAACAAATATAAATAAATGGTCAAATATCCAAAATTTTCAGAAGTTTGTTTGCAACAGGAAATTTATTATTTTCCTTTTCTTTATTCGCGAGATGAAAATTAAAATTTAGATTACGTAATGCCAACGATAAAGAGAGGGTATCATCTTGCAGGTCCTGAAAATTATTCGAAACAAATCTGCTCTATGATGCTGTACCAAATATTTCAAACAAAGGTGAATTTATGAAGGAATGCAACCAGCATCGATGACAGGCAATGGTTAAGAAGCGTCTAATCCAGTATCATTCCAGATTAACGTTTACTTCAAAGACAAATCCCAAAAAGATCAAGCATCTATATAGGCTTGCTGCCTAGCCCCATTCTTACCAAAGCAATATTACTTGCACTTACCAGCTCAGAATGCTTAATAATTTTGACTGATCCATATTCAATGTCATTCTCCAGTAGGGAAGAGGCTCACTACTCTTGTGAACTGTCATTCAATAAAATGTGAAGTGGTTGTTGATTTTAAGGCAGATTACCTAACTGCAGGAATGTATTGGTTGGACCACTCTCTTCCATGGCATGGCCATATCAAACGAGATTTCCTCTTCCTTGTATTCTAAATCATTTTCAATTGTTTGTTTATATTCTGGTTTGAATAGGAAAATAATTGATGTAATTTTAGAGAAAGTAGTCACATTATTCCATATATTTTTTTAAATTTAGTGTAGCAATTCTTTTTTTTCAATTAAGGGGCAATTAGCGTGGCTAATCCACCTACCCTGCACATCTTTATGGGTTGTGGGGGTGAGACCCACGCAGACACAGGGAGAATGTGCAAACTCCACACAGACAGTGTCTCGGGGCCGGGAACGAACCCAGGTCCTTGGTGGCGCGAGGCAGCAGTGCTCACCACTGCGACACTGTGCTGCCCTTTAATTCCATATTTTATTGTAATTTTTCCAAGAACATTTAAAGAGGGAATATGATGAATCAGTATCAGAAATTTCTGCAGCGGTGTCCTAATCCACAGTGCAGTGACAGTGGGGTAGTGTAAATGGGGGACAAGGAGTACAGCAGTGTCAGAGGAGGGTAAGGTTCATATGGGAACACCTAACTGGAAAGGGAAAAAAATGCAGTGAAATGGGTGTGGAAGTGGGTTTATCTGGATTGATCTTGCAGAGAGCTGGCATGGCCAAATGGTCTCCTTCAGTGTTATGATTCCATTATTCTTGATCACGGAGGGATTGTGAACTAGTCGAAAAGGGGGATTTTAAGGGAGGACTGGGACCTTTTTAAGATCAAGTTTACTGATTTCCAGAACCAGCAAGAACATAAGTGATGAAGCTTCAGAATTTTCTCCATTGAGGAAACTAATGGAGTCACTAAATTTTGAATAGGTTCAAATTTGCACTGGCTGACGAGTAGAATATTTTAGAAGTTAAGCATCTTAGTCAGTGGTGGCCATATGCGGCCCTCTGGGTTCTGAGTGCGATCCATGAGACATTTGTTTGACTGTTGCCCTTACATAGGGGTGTTGCATTCTTTTTTCAAAATAAATTTTGAGTACCCAATTATTTTTTCCAATTAAGGGGCAATTTACCGTGGTCAATCCACCTACCCTGCACATCTTTGGGTTGCGGGGTGAGACTCACGCAAACACGGGGAGAATGGGCAAACTCCACACGGACAGTGACCCAGAGCCGGGATCGAATCTGGATCCTCGGCACTGTAGCCATCTCAGATGGCCACCTGCAAAGGACCATGGGAATTATGGCCAACCCAGGACTCAGACAGACTCAGATATTGTGTGTGTATTTGCAACCCAGATAGCTAGACGTGATTGAAACTCCCGCTCGTTTGCATTCTAATGGCCTTTTTCCCCAGAACAAAAGGACTGTACTCAGGTAACCGATACAGATACAGACTAATCGGCGCCACTCCCTTTACTCAGGGAGCCCAAACAGCCAAGGTCAATGACCGCTAAGGACACACCCAGCCATCAAGGCACCCGCCCCTTTATTGGCCAAAATCGAAGGCAGTGATCAAAGCCTGTCGAATTATTGGGTCCAAGTTAAGGACCGCCCCAAAGAGCACAAAATCCCAGAGGGATAAGAAGAGACACAGCCATGTGCTCGGTCTCTCTTGGATCCGGCCTATGCCAACCCAAGTGCAGCATAATGACCAGACAGACAAGTTCAAGACCAACGATCGCTACCAGATGGATGAGCCCAGCAGAAACAGAGCCACTTCTTCCACCCAGCCACGCAAGATCCGGACAAAGGCCTTGTCCATCTCCATAGAGACAGTTGCCCTGAAGTTAAGTATAGGTTATTGTAGTTGTTAGGTGTAGTTTAACTTGTAGTGTTCTGTGTTGCATGTCGAAGTAATCCTTGTATGTAAATAAACCATCTCTGAACTTGAACTGACTAACTGGTTGTGTGGTCCTTTGATCGATATCCGGAAAAGCCTTGTGGTGGTATCATTTGATACCTGCCGACTCTAAAGAGCATCATTATTAACTGGCAACATTATTGGCGACGCTCGTGGGATAGTATTCCCTTAAATTGGCAACATTATTGGTGACTCTGATGGCGATTGGCAACAGCACCGTGAGGCAACAGTGCTAATCACTGCGTCACCGTGCTGCTGGTTTCCAACCATGTCGGTTTTTTTCTACCTTTCCTATCGGTGTGATTAAAGTGATACGTAAGTAAAGCAAGGGCTTGTGAAGTGAGGTGCGTGCTGATCACATGCAACATTGACTGAGAGCTGTGTGCTCCCTCTACGTCCTATCAAAGCGGAAATATTTCTTTTGATTTCAGTTGATCTATTAACATATGAATGATTAAGCATTTTCTACAACTTATGAAATATTCAGCATATATTACATGTAATTCATTTTATTCACAAGGTCATGGCTAGCGAACATGCTCAATTTCAATCTTGTGGCCACTGAGACGAAGGAGGGCCACTCATGCAGCCCACTCACCAGCCTAGGTTGCCTATCACTGCTTTTGTCTGCCCTATCTGTACCACCTAGATCACGGGTAGGCGGTATTGTAACGGTTGAATGCTGGTCTAATTTTGATGACATTTGGTTCAAATAGTAAGTTAATAGGTAATTTTATAATGCAGCACTCAGTAAGAATTTAGAAGTGTTTTGAACAGAAATTATTTTTCGAAGATAGCACAGCGTATTGAGCATTAAAATGCTATGCTCCAGAGCAGTCAGGAATAAATTTGCACCTGTGATCCTGATATATAGAATGAATAACGTGAGCTGCACAACCACGAGGAGTCAATGCACAGAACCAAACTCCTTCTGCACATAGAAAGGAATTTGGGAGAGTTTTCCCCGACATTTACATCTGCTCCCTCAGTGGATAACTTCAGTATAATATTACCGAAGGATGTGGGAATAATTGCTGCTCTTGTGTAATTCCAGGGAAGCAAAGAATCCCAAAATGTGGACTCTTGTGCTTAAAAGAAATTGTTTGAACAGCAGTTGAAATTTTGAACCCTTAAACGCATTTATTCTCCAGCAGTACTATTATTATAACCATATCTTTAAACTCAGTACAAAGAAAAATAGGTAAATATTCTGAACGGTTGCATCCTGTCAAATACTCCATCTGTATATTAATACTAATTATTGCTTTTCAGATTTAAAAGTGCTTGTATGTTTACTGTATCTGTGTTACATGCGAACTTGATTACTACAATGTACAAAACCACAAAAACATTGTCTCATGACATTTATTTTTAGAAACTTGATCCTCGCTTATTGAAATTGTCAAATCATTTTTTACACATCTGGCCCTTCTTGCGCAGTTCCCTGAAGTTCTTAGGGGGGGCAATCACAGTGAACTCATTGTTCCAAAATGGGTTTCACATTCCTGAATGAAGCCTTGCAGCAGTCACAAAATACTGTGAAATGTTCAACATCTAGTTCTGAAGTCCATAATTGTGCTGCTGATAAAGGGCAAAACATGGCAGAAAAGGGAATTTTGGAGCCAAAGCAGAATGCTTTATTCCAGAGCCAAATTATATGTCTCCCCCAGAGAGCTGTAATATAGTAGTGGGGGTTGTGCCCCATTGATAATGCAACTTTCTTATTTTAGCCAATGATCAAAGTTGCCAAGTATGACCCCATTTAGGTTGGAAAATGGAAAGTTCCTTTGATTTCTTTCTGTCTCTTGTAGATGGTTTCAGTGAAGCTTTGGCAAGTGATCTAGGAGTACATTGTCTGCCAGCCTTTAATTGCAAGGAATGAAGTGGGGAGAGATACAGGAAGTGGGGGAGGTAGGGGAAAATTTTATTCGAGGCAGTGATTTCCTCCCCTTCCTCCCCCAACCCCGACAAACAAAGTGGCCTCCAGGTCTGTTGACTTTATTCATGGTGACAAGGAATAGTGTTCCAGTCGGGTCAGAAATTTGGAAACATCAACTCTAACCCTTATCAGCTGTTGCCAAGCAAACATAGAAGGGACATCCAAGGTGCAGGCACGAGTCTGCAGGCAGTAGATAAGCGACTCCAACACCTGATTCCTTGTTTGTTGTAATGGTGCTCCGTGAGCTGTTTGGAAGGAGGATTTGTCCTCTGCGACTTCACTGTACCATCCCCAAAATATCAGGCAACATGCCCAGAGGGAGTGGATTTGCATTCGTCAATGTCTTTGCAGAAGATAGCACAGCCTGCATTTGTCTCTCTGACTTTGTTCGATCCCAGCCCTGGGTCATTGTTCGTGTGGAGTTTGCACATTCATCCCGTGTCTGCCTGGGCCTTACTCCACAACCCAAAGATGTGCAGGCTAGGTGGATTGGCCATGGTAAATTGCCCCTTAATTGGAAAATTAAAAAAATTAATAAAATAAAAAGAAAATAAAAACTCTGTCTCTCTGACTTAGATGGAATTGACATCCTATTTAACTTAGAACTAACCTTTCAACACCATAAACTCTTCATCACCAGGACAGCCTAATTCCACCTCAAATATTGCCCATTTCAGTCCCTGCGTCAATCCATCTTCTGTTAAAACACTCATCCATGTTTTGTAACCTCCAGACAACTCTTCTAATGGTCTCTTGGCTGACCTCTCATCTTCCAACCGGGACCTGATAGAAGGGGGTGCAGAGGGTGCCAAATACCGGGTTCCAGGGGCTGGGTGAGATATAACAAAGTAATACATATTTGTATTTGTGTGTATTGGGAATAAAGTTTGGCTTTACGCAAGTTCAATTTTATATTTCTGTATTTGTGCGCTAAGAATGAGTTAAAATTTCAGTTTCACTTTTTAAAAGGTGCCTGCGCGTCTACAGGTTGGCTTAGATGCCTGCAAATTAGGGTTTTACAAAATTAAAATAAATAAAGCATTTTTAAAAAGCAAAGCCGTTGTTTCGTAACCAGGGGCCCACACTGAGCAGTTGAGCCAGAAAGTCCCAGAAACCACGGAGTGTGGACAAAAGGAAGTCCATGGAAGACAATTATTTAAATTAAGGAACGGGAATTTGAACAAGTGAAATTAAAGTAAGGAGCAGTGAAGGGGTTTAAAATTAAAATGAGACAGCCGCAGGAAGGAGATTTTAAAGTCAGCTTCTGAGAAGCCAGAGGTGCAAGGTTATCCTTCACGCCTGTGAAACAGTGGCGTTCCATTGGCGCAGCTGGGTATCTGAGATGTGCTGAGGGTGAAGCGTGGAGATCCAGGTCATGAACACCGTAAGGAAAAATTGAAACCCGGACGTGGATCCTTGGTGAAGCTATCCACGAGGAAGCATTGTTTGGGAGAAGATTCCAAGGCCTGTTCTTTGAGAGCAGAAATTTGAAAGCTGCGTGTGAAAGCCAGAGTTCTAGTGAGACCGATTGGATCACAGTTTGACAAGCCTCCTGGCGAGGGAAGGGAATTCGTGAGAAATCCATAGTTATTTTGGGTGGAATCTGTCACTTCATTTCAGAGTGTGGGGTGTCTGACCACAATTTGCCTATTGGTTTACATGGACTGCATACTTTACTGAGAACATTAGAGTATTAGATAGATTTTGTAACTTGTGTTAACATTCTATATCTGTAAAGGTATAGCTGGGGTGAAGGAATGGTGTATTATAGTTTATCTTGTTTAATAAATGTTTTATTATTTTGTTAAAAGTTAATTTGCCATCCTGTAACTCTTCAGTAGCCGCCTTCTACATATCTGATCAAAACAAAAAGTTAGGGTCTATTAAGCTGGGTTTCATCCTGGGATCTGACTTGTCCGGTAGTAACATCACTTGGGATCGTGACAACATGATTCTCGGGAGTCTTTTTCATTGACTTTAATTTTGTCCTTTTGACTATTACCTATGAGTACGACAAATGAAATATTGTGATATAAAGTTGTGTTGTATAGTAGATATTGAAATAATCAGCAGAGTCTCCAGACTTGTGGATGAAAAACCATAGATACAGTTGTGAACATTCGATCTTTGTCCTCTGGCCTCTTTAAAAATCCATGTTACACAGAGACATCCGAGGACACCAATGCTTCTCATTAACAGTGAAGGCCTGTGCTAATTATTGCTCAGGAGTCATTTGATCTTCGATCCTGTGAGATTACTGATAAAATAGAGTTCAACTGCACCCCTTCTATGAAATAATTATAGTAAATAAGCTCATGCACCCTGTCTGGAGAAAGTCTTCTAAATTATTCTGCAGAATGAAAAAGAAATTGTGCAGTTTATCTGGGCTGCAGGTATCGAATTGTTCCCCAAATATAAATTTTGTGTCACCATGTTCATATGGTACAGTGTACAGAACATGCTTTTTAAAATAAATTTAGAGTATCTAATTTTTTTTCCAATTAAGGGACAAGTTAGCGTGGCCAATCCGCCTACTCTGCAAAACTTTGGGTTGTGGGTGAGACCAAAAAGAGACATGGGGAGAATGTTCAAACTCCACGTGGACACTGACCCAGGGCCGGGATTGAACCCGGGTCCAACAGCATCGTACAATATTGTCAATTTGACAAAGCAAAATTTGTACTCTGTCTGGTTTGTTTAATAGTTGGGGTGGGACAACCTACCAGAGGAACACAAACTAACACTGCATTATATTGTACTGTTCTTAATATTAATGATCCTGCTGCATATATATTGGATGGTATTTGTAGCCAGATTGGTAAATCTGGAAAGGGGAAAAAAGATCATGCATGACAAAGCGAAGAGTTAAGTGAAGGGTGGGGAGGGTTGGAGAATATGGGGCCCTAAAAGCAGATCGGCCCTAGAGTCCATGATTTCTCTCCGTGGCCTTGCTTCCAACCTTTAAACTTGAGCTAATCTAAAACCCTGCAACCTATTTCTTTACTTTCAACCCTGTGATTACCTATATTGCTCCCGATCCAGCAAGTCTTCCACTTTAAAATTCTCATTCTTTTTTTAAAGATGTTTTTATTGGGTTTTCACATTTTACATTTCATGACTCAGAGGTTACGTATTACAAAACCACGCAGAAAAGGAAAATAAAAATGACAAACTTCATTCAGCACGTATACTTACAGGTAATTGTCTTCGCTCCCACTGTGACCGTGGCCCCTCCTTTGGCCGGCATACATATGTTACAATCCCCAGAATGGCCAGAGTGCGTATTTACAGGTGTCTATTTACAGCTTAGTTTGGGCTTCAGCTTTCCCTCAGACCAGTCTCCTGCAGCTTTGTCATTTGTCCTTCTCGTTCTCTTTGTGTCCTTTTGCCCTCCCGCCCCCGCCCCCCTCTTCTTTTTGTCCCTCGACTCGTTTGTGTCTCTCCCCCCTACTCTACTGGTTGCTGGCTATGAACGGATCTTGGAACAAGTTGGTAAGCGGCTTCCACCTTCCGACCACCCGATAGCAAATTTTATTTTCTGCAGCTGAGAAATTCCGCCTGGTCAGACAGCTGGTCCCAGCTTTGGGTGGTGCTGTCGATGCCAGCTGAGCAGGATTCTCTGATGGGCGATCAGGGTGGCAAGGCCAGGACACCGGTTCCCCTCCCCATAAAGAGTTCTGGCTGATCTGAAACCACGAAGACCACCACTTTTGGGTGTGGCCCCACCCTCAATCCCACAACCTTGGACATCACCTCAAAAAGGTCAACCACTACCCGGGAAATCTGCGGCAAGACCAGAACATGTGTGTGTGATTGGCTGGCATCCCTGGCACCGTTCACATTTGTCCTCCACCTTTGGAAAGAACCCACTCAGTCGGATTCTGATTAGGTGCGCTCTGTGCACCTTTAGTTGTGTTGGTCTAGCCCTGCGCATGTGGAGGTGAAACTTTCCCTGTGTAGTGCCTCGATCCAGAGTCCTCCCCCTATCTCTGTGCCTAGTTCCTCCTCCCATTTTTTCCTTGTCTTGTCCGGGGGAAGCGTACCTCCTCCAACACTCGCCCTTACAGGTCCGCACAGATTTCCTTCCCTAAGTCGCCCACGTCCAGCAGTTCTTCCACTAACGAGTGTCCTGATTCTGCGGGTCTGTCATTGTTTCCTTTCGGAGAATGTTTTTGACCTGAACGTATTTCAGGTCATTTCCTCTTGGTAATTGGAACCTCTCCGTGAGTTCCCCCAGGTTCGCTACTCTCCCTAACTGTCAGTGCCCCGTTGTCCTGTCTCCATCTTTTGAAGGTGGTGCCCATTATTGTGGGAGTAAACCTGTGGTTGTTGTAGATGGAGGCCATGATGGACATTTCGGTTAGGCTGAAGTGTTGCCTCATTTGGTACCACGTCTGGAGCGTGGCTACTATCACTGGGCTCCTCTAGTGTTGGGGGGGAAGGGGGGACGAGTGGCTGTAGCTAGGGCTCGGAGGGATGACCCATGCAGGAACACTCCTCCATCTTCACCCACTCTGCTCCCTATTCCTTCAACCATCCCCTCACTCTTTTTGCAACAGCCGCCCAGTGGTAAAACTAGGTTTGGGAGGGTCAGGCCTACCGTGTTTCCTCCCCCCCGCAAACACACACAGACAATGATTAGTTTGTCGACTGTGTTGAAAAAGGTCTTGGAAATGCATTTCGGCAGAGATCTAAACAGGAAGAGGAATCTGGGCAGTAGGTTCACTTTGATCATATGTATTCTCCCTGTAAGGGGGAGTGGGAGTGGGCCCCATCTCTGCAGGTCCCTTTTGGCTTCCTCCACCAGACTTGTCAGGTTCCATTTGCGGATCCGTGCCCAGACGTGGGCTATTAGACCCAAAGGTAGCGGAATTTGGTTTCTCTTCATTATCTCCCATGCTGGTCTGGGGATTCAAGATTTAGATGAGCAGGTCATTGGCATAGAATGAGACTCTATGCTTTCTGTCTGCCCTTTGGGTGCCTCTCCACCCCTTTGCCGTTCTGGGGACGATTGCCAGTGTCTCAATTGCCAGAGAAAACAGCAGCGGGGATAGCAGGCATCCCTGTCTCATGCATCTGTGCAACCGTATGTATTTATAGCATGTGGCGTTTGTCCATACTCTTGCCATGGGAGCTCTGTACAGTAGTTTCACCCAGGAGGTGAACCCTGGTCAGAACCCAAACCGTTCCAGTACCTCTATGAGCTACTTCCACTTGACTCTCTCAAAGGCCTTTTCTGCGTCCAGGGAGATGATCCCTTTTGGCGTTCTCCCCCCCCAGATGGGGTCATTATCACGTTCAGCAGCTGCCTGATTTAAAAAAAAAATTTAGAATGCCTAATTCATTTTTTCCAATTAAGCGGCAATTTAGTGTGGCCAATCCACCTACGCTGCACATCTTTGGATTGTGGGGTCGAAACCCACGCAAACACTGAGAGAATGCGAAAACTCCACACAGACAGTGACCCAGAGCCGGGATCGAACCTGGGCGCCAGCGCCATTAGGCAGCAATGCTAACCACTACACCACCGTGCTGTCCTCAGCTGCCTGATGTTTGATGTTAGCTGCCTGCCCTTGACAAAGCCAGTCTGGTCTTCCGCGACTACCTATGGCACGCAGCTCTCCAACTGCCTCGCCAGGATCTTTGCGTCTACGTCGAGTAGCGAAATGGACCTGTAGGAGCCGCACTCAGTCGAGTCTTTGTCCTTTTCGGTATTCGCAATATCGAGGCTTGTGCCAGTCTTGATGGCAGGGTGCCCCTTACTGTAAACACCTCCCGCAGGTGCGGGGCCAACGTTGGTGCAACTTTTTTGTAGAACTCTGCCGGAAATCCATCTGGCCCTGGCGCCTTCCTTGCATGCATGGAGTTCATACTCTCCATGACTTCTCCCAGTTGTAATGGTGCTTTCAGGCCCTGTCTCTTTTCTTCCCTCAACCGGCATGTCCTGTCCGTCAAGGAATTGCTTCATCCCCGAGTGCCCCTCGGAAGGGGTACAGCCCCCGGTAGAAGGTTGCAAAGGCTTCCGTTACTTTTTCTGGCGTGGAGACTAGCCTACCGCTACTGGCCCTGACCTGAGCTATTTCCCTCATGGCTGCCTGCTTTCTCAGCTGGAGAGCCAGCAGGAAAGTGACTTTGTCTCCACGTTCATAAAAGGTGCCCCCGTGTCTGGAGGAGCTGGTGCACTGCTTTCCCTGTGGAGAACAGGTCAAAGTCCATCTGTAGCTTTTTTTCTCTCCAACAATATTTCCATGGTCAGGGTGGAGGAGTACCACCAATCCATCTCCAGTATGGAGTCGACCAGGTATTGCCTGGCTGCCCTCTTCTTCCTATCTTTGCGAGCCCTGTACGCAATAATTTCCCCTCTTATCACCACCTTCAGTGCCTCCTGGAATGTGGAGGGTGAGACCCCCCATTCTGGTTGTTGGTAACATACCCGTCTAGGGCCTGTGATATCCGTTTGCAGAATGCCTTGTCGGCCATGAAGGCCGTGACAAGCCTCCATTATACCCGGCCTGATTCCAGCCTCACATCCACGTAGTGTGGAACCTGGTCAGAGATTACGATTGTGGAGTACTCCGCTCCTATTGTCCCTGGAAGCATCGCTTTCCTCACTACCAAAAAGTCGATCCTAGTATATGCTCTGTGCACCTGGAAGAAGAAGGAGAACTCCTTCTCCCCATGGTATGTGAACCTCCATGGGTCCATTTCCCCCATCTGTTCCATGAAAACATTCAATTCCTTTGCCGTGTTTGATTTTCCCCCCTCCCCAACTTGGGGTTTGATCTGTCTGGCCGTGCAGTTAAAGTCCTTCTCCCCACCTCATGATGAGTCGGTGTGTGTCTATGTCAGTGATTTCCGCCATGCTTTTCTATGTTAATTCTGCATCGTCCCAGTTGGGAGCCCACATATTTACAATGACCACTGGTGCCCTTTCCAGGACACCACTCACCATGATGTACTGTCCCCCTTGGTCCGTAACTGTCCTCGTCGCTGTAAATGCTGTCCTCTTATTGTGCAATATGGCCACTCCCAGAGCCCTTGTATTGTAGCACAAATGGTAAGTCTGTCCCACCCAGCTCTTTCATAGATACATAGATACAAAGAAGATAGGAGCAGGAGGAGGCCTTTTGGCCCTTTGAGCATGCTCCGCAGTTCATCACGATCTCGGCTGATCATCCAACTCAATAGCCTAACCCTGCTTTCTCCCCTTAACCTTTGATCCCATTCTCCCCAAATGCTATATCTAGCCACCTCTTGAATATATTCAAAGTTTTAGCATCAACTACTTCCTCTGGTAATGAATTCCACAGGCTCACCACTCTTTGTGTGAAGAAATGTCTCCTTATCTCTGTCCGAAATGGTTTACCCTGAATTCTCAGACTGTGACCTCTGGTTCTGGACACACCCATCATTGGTAACATCTTCCCTGCATCTATCCTGTCTAGTACCGTTAAAATGTTCTAAGTCTCTATGAGATCCCCCCCTCATTCTTCTGAACTCCAGCGGGAACAATCCCAACCTAGTCAATCTCTCCTCATATGCCAGTCCCGCTATCCTTGGAATCAGTCTGGTAAACTTTCGCTGCACTCCCTCGAGAGCAAGAACATCCTTCCTCAGTGAAGGAGACCAAAACTGCGCACAATACTCCAGGTGTGGCCTCACCAAGGCCCTGTACAATTGAAGCAACACATCCCTGCTTCTATACTCAAAACCTCTCGCAATGAAGGCCAACATACCATTAGCCTTCTTTACCGCCTGCTGCACCTGCATGCTTACCTTCAGCGAATGGTGCACAAAGACACCCAGGTCCTCCTGCACAGTCCCCTCTCCCAACTTACAACCATTTAGGTAGTAATCTGCCTTCCTGTTTTTGCTTCTAAAGTGAATAACCTCACACTTATCCAAATTATACTGCATCTGCCAATGATTTGCCCACTCGCCCAACCTGTCCTGATCATGCTGTAGGATCCCTGCATCCTCGTCACAATTCACCCTCCCACCTAATTTGGTATCACCTGCAAACTTTGAGATGTTACATTTTGTTCCCTCATCCAAATCATTAATATGTACTGTGAATAACTGGGGTCCCAGCACCGATCCCTGTGATATCCCACTAGTTACTGCCTGCCAATTTGAAAAGGACCCATTAATCCCTACTCTTTGTTTCCTCTCTGCCAACCAGTTTTCTATCCACCTCGATACATTTCCCCCAATCCCAAGTGCATTAATTTTGCACAATAATCTCTTATGCGGGACTTTGTCAAACGCCTTCTGAAAGTCCAAATATACCACATCGACTGGCTCCCCTTTGTCAACTGTACTGGTTACATCTTCAAAGAATTCCAACAGATTTGTCAAGCATGATTTTCCCTTCATAAATCCATGCTGACTCTGACTGATCCTGCCACTGCTTTCTTAATGTTCCGCTATAAAGTCCTTGATAATGGATTCAAGCATTTTCCCCACTACCGATGTTAGGCTTACTGGTCTATAATTCCCTGCTTTCTCTCTACCTCCCTTTTTGAACATCGGAGTGACGTGAGCTACCCTCCACTCTGCAGGGACAATTCCAGAGTCTATAGAATCCCGGAAGATGACCACCAATGCGTCCACTATTTCCAGAGCCACCTCCTTAAGCACTCTGGGATGCAGATTCTCAGGCCCTGGGGATTTATCCGCCTTCAATCCCATCAACTTTCCAAGCACCATTTCTCTACTAATGTTGATTTCCCTCAGTTCTTCCCTCTCACTAAACCTTTCATTCTCCAGCATTTCTGGTATCTGATTTGTGACCTATTTTTGTGAAGACAGAACCAAAGTATGTATTCAATTGCTCAGCCATTTCTTTGTCCCTTATTATACATTTCCCTTTTTCTGTCTGTAGGGGGCCTACATTTGTCTTTACCAATCTCTTTCTCTTCACATATCTATAGAAACTCTTAGTGTCAGTCTTTGTTTCCTGCAAGCTTCCTTTCGTACTGTACTTTCCCCTTCTTAATCAATCCCTTTGTCCTTCTTTGATGAATTTTAAACTGCTCGCAATCTTCAGATCTATTATTTTTCTTGGCCAATCTGTATGCTTCTTCCTTGGATCGGATACTATTTCTAATTTACTTTGTAAGCCATGGATTGGCCCTCTTACCCCCTTTGCTTTTCTGCCAGACAGTAATGAACAGTTGCTGTAGTTCCTCCATGCGTTCCTTGAATGTTTGCCATTGTCTATCCACTGTCATCCCTTTAAGTAACTCTTCCCAATCTATCAAGGCCAACTCATGCCTCATATCTTCATAGTTCCCTTTTTTAAGATTCAGCACCCTAGTCTCCAAATCAACTGCTTCACTCTCCATCTTGATAAAAAATTCCATCATGTTATGGTCGCTCATCCCCAAGGGGTCTCGTACAGCCAGATTGGCAATGATTCCCTTCTCATTACACAGTACCCAGTCTAAGATGGCCTGCTCTCTAGTTAGTTCCTCCACATATTGGTCAAGAAAACCATCCCGTTTACACTCCAGGAATTCCTCATCTACGGTATTGTGGCTATTTTGATTTGCCCAATCTATGTGAAGGTTAAAATCATCCATGATCACCGATATTCTCTTATCACTTGCATCTCTAATTTTGTGTTTAATGCCATTCCCAACCTCACCAGTGGAGTTTGGGGGTCTATATATGACACCCACTAATGTTCTTTGCCCCTTGGTATTTCTCAACTCTACCCATACAGATACCACATTGTCAGAGCTAATATCCTTTCTCACTACTGTGTTAATTTCCTCTTTAACCAGCAGTGCCACGCCACCACCTTTTTTTTAATGCCTGTCCTTCCTAAGTACTGAAAACCCTGGGACATTCAGTTCCCATCCCTGGTCACCCTGCAGCCATGTCTCCGTAATCCCAATTATATCATACCCATTTATATCTATCTGCACGATTAGTTCATCCACTTTATTGCAAATGCTCCGTGCATTAAGGTACAGAGCCTTTAAGTTTGTCTCTTTCACATTGTCTTACCCATCGTCGGTCCTTCTCCCTCGGGTGGATCTCCCGGAGGAAGACTTTTCAGATGGGCGAAGACTCTGGATCTTTTCACTGGGCTGTTAAATCCCCTGACAAATAGTCTCTTCTTTTTTTTAAACTATGAGGCTCCAGTCATTTTGCAGGGGGTTGCCCGGCATATGATCTGGCGGCCCATCCCGTTCGGGTGTGTATGCCATCGCCTCAATCTTCCTCTCCAGACGTTGACTGGCTCTGCCGTCTTTTCAGCTCCTCGGGTTGTTGCCTGGCATGCCTCGTTCATTGTGGTGGTGTTGGAGGAGGGTGGGGAATTTTTTTCCCAGGTTTAGCAATTGATTTTTGGACTAAAAGTGCCTAATTTCAAGTTTCCAGGAGAGCCAGCTTTTGCACGCCCGCTCAACACATCCGTCAGTGGAAGCCTAAAATTCTCATTCTTGGGTTTAAATCCTGAACCTGCGGGCCAGTCCTACCTCTCTTTATTTATGTGCAACTTCCTACACCCCTCCAACCCTCCCAGAACTCTGCATTCTTCCAATTCTGGCCTCGTGCCCATCCCCAATTTCCTCTGTTTTCTCTGTTGGCAGCCATACCTCAGCTGTCTCGGCCCTTAGCTCTGGAATTGCCTCCATAAACCTTTCTGTCTGTCCGTCTCTCGCTTTCTTCTTTAAAATGTTCCTTATACCTACCTTTTTGATTGAGCTTTTGGACACATGTCCTATGATCTCCATGTGTGTCTGGATCACTGCTAAGAAGTGCCTCAAGTCATTTTGTTGTATAAATAGAAGTTGCTGTTTTCATTGTTTTTGACTGTGCAATTATTGCAAGCTATCTGTGCCAGGACTTGCATTAATATTTGATCACACCAATCAGGCTGCACTTACTTTGATCCGAGCATCCCAGAAAGCAGTGGAGGTTGGACCATCAAATTTATTCAAAGCAGAGCTGGGCAGATTTTTAATAGACAAAGGAGTGAAGAGCTCTTTGGGCCAGACAGTCAAGTGGAGTTGAGACCACAACCATGTAATGATCTTATTGAATGATGGAGCAGACTCTAGTGGGCCAAATGGCCTCCACCTGCTCCTAAAGTTCCTGTTTTCACACCTTTTATGCGACATACTGTGATTGGGATGCAGTTGAGAAAGTGTCCAAAATTATCTGTAATTTAGGAACATGGATTAGGGGCATAGCATATTAGGAACAGGAGTAGGCCATTCTGTCCCTTGGGCTTGCTCTGTTATTGTTAGATCATGGCTGATCTATACTTTTCTCAATTTTCTCAACTTTAATTCATATCCCTTACAAGCATGAGTAGGCCATTTCTGGAGGCTGGCTGCTGCGGCCATTGCACATTGATTCCCGGGATGGATGGCTCCATGACCCACCCGTGGGTTGTGACCCCGACTTTGAAAATGACTGGAGCAAGGGCTGAATGAAGGATTGGGCAGGAAGTCATGTGCTAATTGACTCCTCCGAACCTGACTTCGAAACTTGTCTTGGAGAATAGCAGAAAGCATGCAGGCCCCAAACTGAAGGTACAGGTGGTATGGTGGCACCGTGGTTAGCATTGCTGTCTCACAGCTCTCGGGTCCCGGGTTCAAATCCAGCCTCGGGTGACTGTGTGGAGTTTGCACTTTCTCCTCGTGTCTGCATGGGTTTCCTCCAGGTGCTCCGGATTACTCCCACAGTCCAAAGATGTGCAGGTTAGGTGGATTGGCCATGCTAAATTGCCCCTTCGAGTCCAAAAGATTAGGTAAGGTTACTGTGTTACGCGATAGGATGGAGGCGTGGGCTTAAGTCTGGGGCTCTTTCCAAGAGCCAGTGTAGATTCGATAGGCTGAATCGCCTCCTTCTGCACTGTAAATTCTATGATTCAGTCCTTCAAACCTGCTCTGCCATTTGATGAAATCGTGGCTGATTTGATCGTGGCTTCAAATTGAAAAGGGAGTCCATCTAACTCAAATATTCAATGATAAGGCCACGAGGGGTGGTCGGGGGGCGGGGCAAAAGGGGAAGTGGGGGGGAAGGGGAAAAGCGGGTGGGGGGTTTGCGACGCGGCAGGGGGTGAGAGATGACATGGTCAAGGGCGAAGAAAGGGGCCATCTGGGATGGGCTAGGTACAGAGTGGAATTAAAGGGGCAGGAGTTAAGTGGGGAAGATGACGGATGGTAGAGGGGATTGGAGGCACAAGCCTCCGGTAAGGGTGGTAACGTGAAACGTCCGGGGACTGAATGGGCCGGTTAAAAGGTCGCGGGTGTTCGCGCACCTCAGGAGCTTGAAAGCAGGGCTAGTCTTTTTGCAGGAGACACACCTCCTTGTGAAGGGCAGGTTAGGTTAAGGCCGAGGTGGGTCGGGCAGGTTTTTCACTCGGGGTTTGATTCAAAATATGAGCAAAAAAATTGAATTTGTGAGTGTGAAGGAGGTGAGGGATCCAGGTGGGAGATATGTGATTGTGAGTGGGGTATTGGAAGGGGCACCGGTAGTGTTGGTAAATGTGTATGCCCCAAATTGGGATGATGTAGGTTTTATGAGGGGGTTGCTGGCAGCAATCCCGGATTTGGCCACGTACCAGTTGATCATGGGAGGAGATTTTAACTGTGTCCTGGAGCTGAGGGTGGATAGATCGAGCTCCAGGTCGATGGGTAGGGTACAAATGGCGAGGGAGCTGGGGGGGGTTATGGAGAGGATGGATATGGTGGATCCATGGCGTTTTCAGAACCCAGGGGGAAGGGAGTATTCCTTCTTTTCACACGTCTATAGGGTGTATTTGAGGATTGATTACTTTGTAGTGAGTCGAGAGATTTTGGTTGGGGTGGAGAGGGCAGAGTATGCGGGGAGTTATCTCGGACCATGCACCCCACTGGCTGGATATTCGGTTCAGCACGGGACGAGAGCAGAGGCCGGGGTGGAGGTTTGACTTGGGGTTGTTGGCATATGGAGGTTTTTGTGATAAGGTGTGGTTGGCGATTAGGGATTTTGTGGAGTTCAATCAGAATGGGGAGGTGTCGGCGAGCATTTTTTGGGAAGCACTGAAGGCAGTGGTCCGGGGAGAAATTATCTAATTTACGGTTCATGCGAATAAGAAAAGGAGGGCGGAACATGATCGTCGAGTGAGCGAGATAGTGGAGGTTGACAGGGAATATTCGAGGGTGCCCACCGTGGAGTGATTGGTGAGGAGGAAAACATTGCAGGGGCAATTTGACAGGCTGACAACTGGGAGGGAGCTGGCAGTAATCACACTAATCCCCAAAAAAGGGAAGGATCAGTGGAATGTGGATCCTACAGACCCATATCACTATTGAACACGGATGTGAAAGTATTGGCTAAGTTGTTGGCGGGGAGGATGGAGGATTGTGTCCCGGGGTGGTTGCAGAAGATCAAATAGGCTTCGTGAAGGCAGCTTGTGAGTAATATAAGACGGCTGTTGAATGTGGTGATGAATCCGTCGAGAGCTCTGGTACCAGACGTGATGGTGTCCATGGACGCGGAGAAAGCATTTGATCGGGTGGAGTGGCGGTACTTGTTCGAAGTTTTGGGAAGGTTTGGGTTTGGGCCGAGTTTTGTGGCATGGGTGCAGTTGCTGTATGTGGTGTCAAGAGCGAGGGTGAGGACGAATGATATGAGCTCACAAAGCTTTGACTTACACAGGGGTACGAGGCAGGGCTGCCCGCAGTCGCCGCTGCTGTTTGAGCTGGCCATAGAGCCGTTGGCGATGGCTCTCAGAGGGTCGGCAGAGTGGCAGGGGGTAATGAGGGGACAGAGGGAGCATCGGCTGTCGCTCTATGCCAATGACCTCCTGCTGTATGTTTCGGATCAGTTGGAGAGTATGGGAAGGATTATGGGCCTGTTGGGGAGGTTTGGAGGGTTCTCGGGATACAAGCTGAATGTAGGGAAAAGCGAGGTATTCCCGGCGAATGAGCTGACACAGCGGGCTAATTTAGGGGGGGATGCCATTTACGGTAGCGAGGGATAGGTTTAGATACTTGGGGATTCAGGTAGCGAGGGAAAGGACGGGGCTCCATAAGTGGAACTTAACAAAGCTGGTGGAAGAGGCTAGGGAGGATCTTAAGAGGTGGGATACACTGCACTTAACATTGGCGGGGAGGATCCAAGTGGTGAAAATGAATATTCTGCCGAGGTTCCTGTTTATCTTTCAGGCTCTCCCGATCATTATACAAAGGCCTTTTTTCAGAAAGTGGACACAATCATCTCTGACTTTGTATGGGTGGGGAAGGTGCCGAGGGTGGGGAGGACCCTGCTACAGAGGAAGCAGGGGGGTTTGGTGTTGCCAAACTTGCTTCATTATTATTGGGCGGCGAATGTGGACAAGGTGCGGCGGTGGTGGGAAGGAGAAGGGGCAGAGTGGGTTAGGACGGAGGAGGAATCTTGTAAGGGGTCTAGTTTGAGGGCTATGGTGACGGCAGCATTGCCAATGGCTCAGAATAGGTATTCAGGGAGCCCAGTGGTGCAGTCCACGGTGAAGATATGGAATCAGCTGAGGAGGCATTTTAGGTTGGAAGGGAGGTCGGTGCTAACGCCGCTGTGCGAGAATCATGGGTTTGAGCCGGGGTGGGGGGGGGATGGATAGTGTGTACAGGAGGTGGAGGGAAGTGGGGCTGGACAAGGTGAGCGATTTGTATTTGGACGAAGGGTTCGCCAGTCTGGAGGAGCTAAGGGAGAGGGTAGAGCTGCCGAAGGCTAGTGAGTTCAGGTATCTACAGGTTAGGGACTTTGCACGAAAGGTCTGGAAGGGGTTCCCTAGATTGCCGGGATACACCCTGCTGGACGATTGCTGCTTTCAGATGTGGAAGGGGAGGGAAGAATTGGGGATATTTCTAAGTGGCTGGGGGAGCAGGGAGGTGAGCGGGTGGTGATGATCAAAGAGAAATGGGAAGCGGAGTTGGGAATGGAGATCAATTGGGGCGTATGGAGTGAGGCACTGCGAAGTGTAAACGGGACCTCCTCTTGTGCAAGGATGAGCCTGATACAGTTTAAGGTGGTGCACAGGGTGAATATGACTCGGGCGAGAATGAGTGGGTTCTTTCAGAGGGCAGCAGATGAGTATGAGAGGTGTGGGTGGGAGCCAGCGAATCATGCGCACATGTTTTGGGGTTGTGAAAAATTGGGAAGATTCTGGGCAGGAGTGTTTGCGGTCTTAGCCAAGACAGTGGAGGAGGGAGTGGACCTGGACCCTTTGGTGGCGATATTTGGGGTTTCAGAGAAGCCGGAGCTCATGGAGAGGAGGAAGGCCGATGCCATGGCCTTCGCCTCTCTGATTGCACGGCGACGAATTTTGCTGGAGTGGCGGTCGGCATTGCCACTGGGGGTAGCAGCATGGTTGGGTGACCTGTACGACCTCCTGCGGTTAGAGAAGATAAAGTATGAGTTAAGGGACTTAGCAGGGGAGTACGAGAAAAGATGGGGGATGATTGTGACCTTGTTTGAGGAGCTGTTCGTCGCGGGGGGGGGGGGGCGGTGAAAAAGGAGGAAAATCTGTACAAACTGTATAGTTGGTTGTTGGGAAGAATGTTTCCGGGGTGTTTATTTGCTGTAACCTACTTTGATACAAGTTTGAATGAAGTGCGTTTAAAAAAAAAAATATTCAATGATCCTGTTTCTGTTGCTCTCTGGGGAAGAGAGTTCCAACAACCAGCAACCGTCACAGAAAGTTCTTTTTCTAAAAAAAATCTTTTCATTGGCATTTTCAAAATTTCTAAACAGTTATGTACACTGTTGGCCATGTTTATTTACTGTATTATACAGAAAGGTTTGTCTTGTCCTTCCCTTAATTTACCCTATTTACATTCTGCCGTCCTTTGGCTGGGCGTGTGGTCCCTCCCACATCCCTCCCCGCTCTCTTCTCCCCCCCCCCCCCCCCCCCCTTGTATCCCCCCTGGTCAGTTTTTCGGGGGGTGGTGGTGTTCCCCTCCCCTTCTCTCCCCTTCCTCCCCCCCTTTCACCATGGCTGTATTTCCCCTGTGATTGGGGGGATTGCCCCCTCCCTTGCGCGTAGTTCCCTTTTGTGTCTCTCCAGCCTTTTCCCCTCTTCCCCCACCCTCTCCCCCCAGGGTTGCGCGTTCCTATGGTCGTCGTCCCCCCATCTTTATTTTTCTTTTTTTTCCTCTCCCTTTTCTTTCTATCTTTCCCGTTTCCCCACCTTACTCGTTGTTGCTGGCCCGAACAGGTTATGGAACAGGCCGACAAACTGCCCCATGCGTTCAGGAAGCCTTCCTCCAGGCGGCATTTGGCGCAGTGGTTAGAACTGGGACTGCGGTGCTGAGGACCCGGGTTCGGATCCCGGCCCTCAGTCACTGTCCATGTGGAGTTTGCACATTCTCCCCATGTCTGCGCGGGTTTCACCCCCCACAACCCAAAAGATGTGCGGGTTAGGTGGATTGGCCACGCTAAACTGCTCCTTAATTGGAGAAAAAATAATTGGGCACACTTAATTTATTTTAAAAAGGAAGGTGGAGAAATTCCGAAAGGTCAGCAAGCCAGTCTGCAGCTGTGGGTGGTGCAGGATTCTTCGGCGTGCGATTAGGGAAGCGAGAGCAAGGGCGTCGGCCCTCTTCCCAATGTGTAGCTCAGGTGCTTCGATACCCCAAAGATTGCCACAATTGGGCATGGCTTCACCCTCACCCCCACAGCCTTGGACATTGCCTCGGAGAAGGCTGTCCAGAACCCAGCAAGCTTGGGGCAAGCCCAAATATGTGGGTGTGGGGGCCCCTCTGGCACCGTTCGCATTTGTCCTCCACCTCCGGGAAGAACCTGCTCATTTGGGTTCGGGTCAGGTGTGCTCTGTGCACCACTTTGAGCTGCATGAGGCTAAGCCTTGCGCAGGAGGAGGTGCAGTTGGCTCTGCTCAGTGCTTTGCTCCAGAGTCCCCACCCTACTTATGTCCCCAGTTTGTCCTCCCATTTCCATCTGGTCTCGTCTAGTGGTGTTTGGACTCTGTCCAGTAGCTGCCCATACATTTTACAGAAAGAAGTTCTCATCTCTGCCTTAAATGGGAGACCCCTTATTTTTATACTGTGTCCCCTAGTTCTAATCTCTCTCACAAAGACAAACAACCTCTCAGCATTTACCCCTCAGGATCTTGTATGTTTCAATTAGATCACCTTTCATTCTCCTAAACTCGAATGGATATAGCCCAACCTTTCCTCCTCAGATAACCGCGATATCCCAGGAATCAATCAAGTGAATCTTTTCTGCTTCGAATGCTATTACATCCTTCCTTAAGTAAGGAGACCAGAAATGTATAGAATACTCCAGATGAAGTCTCACCAAACCCTTCATAATTACAGTAAAACTTCCCTACTTTTATATTCCATTCAAATTGCCCTTTGACCTTCTCTACTTTAAGGAGAACAGCCCCAGCTTTCCCAGTCTTTCTAAGATATTGATGTTTTTTTAAATCTCTGGTAGCACCTCCTCTGCACCTTCTCTAAGGACTTGACATCCTTCAAAATTGTGGTGTCCAAAATTATACACTACTCCAGCTAAGTCTTCTGTAAAGGTTTTGCATAACTTCCTTGCTTTTGTACTCTATCTTTATACATAAAGCTAAGGGTCACATATGCCTTTTTAACGGCCTCATCAACTTTTCATCTGACACCTGTCTGCCTATTTCACGAGTCTGTCTATGCCCGTTTGGAGTCTGTTACTATCCTCCTCACTGAGTATATTTCCAAGTTTTAGATTATTTGCAAACTTGAAATGATGCCTATCGTGTTGGGTGTTCCACTATACTAACGAACCAACATGGTTGTAGATGGTACAACTCTGTTTTAGATGTACAACATGTACAACATCTACTGTATACTTCTGGCTGTGGTTCGTACTTTACCAGCTAACCTGTGGACCCAGCCCTTGCACTATCTGAGAGAGGCACTCAGCACCTGGTGTATGTCTGAGTGGCGCGCTGTGAGCTCTGTGCTCTGAGCTATCTCCTGCTGGAATGAGCGGGAACTGTGGTGTTCCCCATTTTATATTGGCTGTGATGTTGCGTGTGTGTTGATTGGTCCGTTGATCTGTCCATCAGTGTGTGTGTGTGTTTGCACCATGATATGTTTATCTGAATATCATGACAATATGCCCAATATTTGGTTGTTAATATGTATCAAAACAAATAGGCTCCACTAGCCAGCTTCAGAGAGGAGGAGCCTTTTATCAGGACTAATTGTCAGCTAACACAGTATTTTTGCAGTCTGCAACAAATATGAGTGTGGGTGTATTTCGTCATAGATCCTTTTTTTTGCAGCCTGATATAACTGACAACCCTTTAGGCAGTCTTTTGCTTCCAAAAAATATTATATAGGGGAATTTCAATTGGGGAAATCCATTGATGCTAATCATGGTGCTAAATTTAGAATATAAAAATAATTATACTTGACAACTAAGACAAGGAAAAAGTACCAGAAGGAAAAAAGTGCCAAAAATAAATAGAAGAAATGGTTGAAACACATGTACATTAATGTTACTTTTTCTTTCAATGGCCTCCACTATATTACTGCCATCCTGGATACCCCATTACCCGAATGCGATGCTGGTGTCCTGCCTATAAAAATGGCAAGAAATCATGTACATTCTCCAAATTCGTATTGAAATAAAGCATCCATCTGTTTAATATGCTGCTGTGTCGAGAAACCAAGGGAGTGGAGTTCCAGTAGATAAAGATATCTGTCCACAACCCCCACCACCCCGAGAAACACTGGTGGCTTGCTGGTGGCTAGGCAAATTATAACTGAACCCAATCTGTTTAATTCCTCACCTTTATATGTCCACTTTTCCCACAGGAAAGTAATCATTAAGAGCAGTGACAAGGTGGTTGACTCTTCACTCTCAACCCTCTCTGCAATGGCCTAGCAAGCCAGGAAGTTGTATCGGACTGCTGCACAAAACCATAATAATAAAATCAATAGACTACCCAGCATTGATGTGGGCACTAGACAATACAAAGTGGACACAGTCCCATCGACCGTACAAAGTCCTCATACCTTCTGGGGACTTGTACCAAAATTAGGAAAGCTGTCCCACATCTTAGTCAAGAGTAACCTGACATATTTATAGGGAGATGGTGGAGTAGTAGTTATGTCACTGGACTAATAAACCAGGTTAATGCTCTAGGATTTCATGTGCCTATCACCGGAAGCTGGTGGAATTTAAATTCAATTAATACATTTGGAATATAAAGTTAGCCTCCGTAATGATGGCATGAAACTATCGATTGTTGTAAAAATCTATCTTATTCACAATGTCCTTCGGGGAAGGAAATCTCAACATGCGACTCCATCCCCACAACAATGTGGTTGACTCTTAACTACCATCGGAAACGGCCCAGCACGTCAGTCCTGGGCAATAAGGGGTTAGCAACAAATAAATGCTGGCCTTGACAGCAATGCCCACATCGCATGAAAAACAAAAGTCATACAGACTTTTGAGAACCTTTCAGCTAATGTCAGACCTTCGTCACCATCCTGACCTCCCATGAGCAGGACAGCCCCACCAGAGGTGATGCACAGAGTCAGGAGGGAGTGGCCCTGGAACTCCTGAACATTGACTTCGGACCTCATGAGATCTCTGACATCAGATTAACCATGGGCAAGAAAACCACTTGCTGCTCTCCGTCAGCTGATGAATCAGTTGTCCTCCATTTTGAACATCCGTTTGGAAGACACATTTGAGGGTAGCAAAGGCACAATGTACTCTAGGAAGGGGACTTCAACACCCATCAGCAAGAGTGGCACCTGTCCCAACAAATACAGCTGTCAGACTGTGCCTACAGCAGAAGGTGGCAAAACTAGCAAGAGGGGAAAAACCTACTTCATCTCGTCCACACAAGCTACTGTATGGTCTTCACTCCGAGGATACCATTATGCTGTGTGCTAAATGAGATAGATCCAGAACAGATCTAGCAATTCAAAACTGGGCATACATGAGGCATTGTGGACCATCAGCAGAGTTGTATTCCACCATTATCTATAGCCTCATGGCCTGTCATAACCCTTATTTTAACATTACCATCAAGCCAGAGGATCAACCTTGGTCCAATAAGATGAGAAGGATCAGCACCAAGCATACCTAAAAAACAAAATCAAGAAATAGCTGAGTCGATTGTACATGGCAACGGTATGGTCCTGAGAACATCTCTGCTGTTGTACCGTAGACTTATGCTCCAGGACCAACTGCTCCTGAAGCCAAGCTGTTTCAGTACAGCTACAATGCTAATATCCATCCAAAGTGGAAAATTGCTGATGTATGTCCTGTTCACAAAAAAGGACAATTCCAATCCAGCCAATTGCAGCCCCACCAATCTACTACCAGTCATCACCAAAGTGGTGAAACGTGGTGTCGACAGTACTAATAAGCGGCACTTAATCACCATTAACTTGCTTAGTTTGGGTTTCATCAGGGTCACTCGGCTCTAGATCTGATGGCAGTCTTGGTTCAACATGGATAAAAGGACTGAATTCCAGAAGTGAGGAGAGGCAAAAAGACAGCATTTAAATGAATGTGGCATCAAGGAGCCCTAGAAAATTGAAGTCGATGGGAATTGGTGGGAAAACTCTCCACTGGCTGGTGTCAGCACAAAGGAAGATGGTTATGTTTGTTGCAGACCATGGGCTGGATTCTCCACCGGCGGGATGCTCTGTTTTGCCGGCAATCCGGGGGGTTCCCGACGGCGTGAGGCAGCCCTATAGAGAAACCCCATTGACCGGCCAGTGTAACGGAGCATCCCACCGGTGGGGCGAAACAGAATGTGGCGGGGCGGAGAATCCAGCCCCATGTCTTTCAGCTCCAGGACATCGCCTCAGGAATTCCTCAGGGCAGTGTTCTAAGACCAGCCATCTTCACCTGCTTCATCAGTGATTCTCCCTCCATCATAAGCTCAGAAGTTGGGATGTTCCTTTATTGTGTAGTTTTCAGCTCCATTTGCAACTCCTCAATTGATGAAGCAGTCCATATCTGTACGTAGCAAGCTCTAGACAGAATTCATGCTTGGGCTGATAAGTGACAAGTAACATTTGCATCATATATGTGAGGCAATGATCATTTCCAACAAGAAAGAATCAAATCTTCTCCATGACTTTCATCAGCATTAACATGGCGGCACCCCCAACCATTAGAATGCTGAGGGGTTGCCATTGACTAGAAACTTAGCTGAATTGGCCACATAATCCACCAACCCCCTGTCCACCCCCCACCACTCCCCCCCCCCCCCCCTCAGCCTTAACAGAAGCCCCCCGGGCAGCGGCACGGATCCCGGACGAGTGTGGTGGTGCTGGACACTGTCCACAGCTGGCACGCCGGGTTCCCGACCGCTGGGACCACACGTGGCCCGCGCTGTCGGGAACTCGATCCATTGGGGCTGGAGAATTGTAGGTGGGCCGGCCGATGATGCGGCAACGCTGTTGCAACTATGCGCGACGTGCGTCCTGATGATGCCGGTTTGGAGGGACGGAGCATCACGGACCGGAGTCAAACCGGCTCCTGCCCCGATTCTGGCGTCGGAAGCCGTACTCTGCCCGATCGCCGATTCCGATTTTGGAGTCTGGCTACGGAGAAATCAGCCCACGGTATTTCATCCTCCGGATTGAACAGTCTGGGAGATTGAATCTAGACTAAAGCAGAGGCAGAAATCTAATTGCAATTCCTACCCCACTCCACCCCCATCCAAGACAATCTTCTAGTTGTTGCTTTTCAGTGGCTCTCAAAGTGGCCTGGAGTATTGCCTCTAGGTGTGCTCACATTTCCTTTTCAACTTTTTGTCACAAGAATGTGGATTATATTATTGTTTTTGAGCTGATTTAATAAACCTTCTTGAAATCTCTTGTTGAACTATCCAAATGAAAATTAATAATTAGTATCTATTTTTGGATTCCTTTATTCAGCCTATTTCAATTTTGACCAGTGAGCCTGCCTTTTACGCCCATACATATAAATTTGGAGAGCTGACCAGTCTTTATGTCGGTAATTCTTTAACATGAACATAACTTCTTTGTTTAAACTGGTCTGCAAATCTGTCTTTCTTGCAGATCTGAAATCCCTGTCTGACATAATGGGCAAGATTCTCTGACCCCCCGCCGGGTCGGAGAATTGCCGGGAGCTGGCGTGAATCCCGCCCCCGCCGGTTGCCGAATTCTCCGGCACCGGATATTCGGCGGGGGCAGGAATCGCGCCGCGCCGGTTGGCGGCCCCCCCCCGCGATTCTCCGGCCCAGGTGGGCCGAAGTCCCGCCGCTAAAATGCCTGTCCCGCCGGCGTAGATTAAACCACCTACCTTACCGGCGGGACAAGGCGGCGCAGGCAGGCTCCGGTGTCCTGGGGGGGGGGGGGGGGCGGGGCGATCTGGCCCCGGGGGGTGCCCCCACGGTGGCCTGGACCGCGATCGGGGCCCACCAATCCGCAGGTGGGCCTGTGACGTGGGGGCACTCTTTTCCTTCCGCCTTCGCCACGGTCTCCACCATGGCGGAGGCGGAAGAGACTCCCTCCACTGCGCATGCGTGGGAATGCCGTCAGCGGCCGCTAACGCTCCCGCGCATGCGCCGCCCGGAGATGTCATTTCCGCGCCAGCTGGCGGGGCACCAAAGGCCTTTTCCGCCAGCTGGCGGGGCGGAAATTAGTCCGGCTCGGGCCTAGCCCCTTGAGGTTGGGGCTCGGCCCCCCAAGATGCGGAGCATTCCGCACCTTTGGGGCGGTGCGATGCCCGACTGAGTTGCGCCGTTTTGGGTGCCAGTCGGCGGACATCGCGCCGATACCGGAGATTTTCGCCCAATATCTGGTTAGGAATGAGATTGTGGGCAACAAGGTGGCGCAGTGGGTTAGCCCTGCTGCCTCACCGCACCGAGGTCCCAGGTTCGAGCCCACCTCTGGGTCACTGTCCGTGTGGAGTTTGCCCATTCTCCCCATGTTTGCGTGGGTTTCGCCCCCACAATCCAAAGATGTGCAAGGTAGGTGGATTGGCCACGCTAAATTGCCCCTTAATTGGAAAAAATGAATTGGGTATTCTAAATTTATTTTAAAAAAGGAATGAGATTGTAGTTTGTAGCCATAAATATAGATCAAATGTGGTGGAATATATGTAGCCCTTGGTCTGTGAACATGGATATGTCGTCTGTAGAATGGATTTGGTCCCATAATGTAAATTACAATATTTGATTAAAATCTTGGAATTTTCCTCTCGCTTACCGTTGCAGGGTTCGGAAAAGTTTCACAAAGTTGATAGTTTTCACTGTTGTGCTTGTGGTTAATTACTTCTGGAAGGAGGTGTTTATAGATGGCTTGTGGGGATGAATGGGCTGATGAGTGGAATGGCCTTTAGTATTATGCTTTTGAGTTAATATGTTGCAGAGGATTAGTTTAGAATACGTTTTTGCTTTCCTCTCTTTTGAATGAATAATATTATTTCCAGTGATGCACAAGAGGACTCTGTACCTCGATATAGGCATGTGTGTTGGCAACAGGACACTTGAAAACTAAGTAAATAACTGACTTGAAAGCATAGTTTGTTATATAACTTAAAATACAATACTGTCATTCATTTCAGTGGTTCAGTTAACTGTAATAACAGTGCACAATTGTGATTACTCACACTGTTGTATCTTGAGGTCCATTAATTGTCCAAGGTGAGTATTTGCTAGGTGTTGAAAGCTGACTGCTTAAATGTAGGCTGCACAAGTCCCAATTTTAACAAAATGATATAGAGCCACTGGAGAGACTTCATAGAAATTAATATTGATAAGGATGATACTAGAGCCAAGAGGGCACAATTATTAGGAAAGACGAGATAGGCTGGGGCTTTTTTCTCTTTATTTTAAAAACTTTTCAGTCTTCTCATTATGAAGGGGATTTAAGGGTTGAAATAGAGAATATGTTTCCACTTGTGGGAAAACAAAATATAAGATAGTCACCATTAAACACAGGAAAGAATTTGGGGGAAACTTCTTTACCGAAACTGGTGAGAATGTGGAACTTGTTACCATGTTGAGTGGATGAGATAATTAGCATAGATGCATTTTGTGGGAAGCTAGAGGGAGAAAGGAATAGAAGGTAATGCTTATACTGTATAATTAAGTGAGGGAGGAGGAGGCTTGTGTGAAGTATAAACACCTGCATAGACCTGTTGGGCTAAATGGCCTGTTTCTGTGCTGTAAAATTCGAGGTGACTGAGAAGACATTGAATTCTCATTTGCATCATTATAAATGTCTTGTATGCCTCCTGTATTAATTGTACCAGATTATCTGTAGAAATCTATTTTCCCAAAATATATTTCTTAAATTCCCAAATGCAAGAACACTTGAGTGCATTATATTTAGTTACAGTTTGTGACCAATTTTCTCATAGTTTTTATTTGCTGTTTAGAATATGGGCAAGTATTTTACATTACAAACTGTGTCAATAAGGTGAATGCATGTGCTTTCCTCTGGCATGAGATGTCCTCCATTTGTCTACAATGCCTCAGTTTTAATACATTTGGAGTTCTAACAGATGAAACATTGCAAAAATGTATTGTTTATGGGACATGGGCTTCGCTGGCTGGCCCAGCATTTATTGCTCATCCCGAATTGCCCTTGCGGGGCCAAAAGAGTAAACCATATTGCTGTGGATCTGGAATCAGATGTAGGCCAGACCAGGTAAGATTTCCTTCCCTAAGGAACAGTAGTGAACCAGATGTGTTTCTACAACTATGGTTTCATTGGTTTCACGGTCATCATTAGACTTCTAATTCCAGATTTTTTCTTGAATTTAAATGTCACCATTTTTATTGAATTAAAATTTCACCATCTCCGGGATTTAAACCTTGTTCCCCAGAGCATTGTGCTGGGTCTCTAGATTACTGGTCCAGTGACAGTACCACTTTGCAACAATCTCTCCGCAATAGTATTAATAAATTTATAACATCAATTGGGTTGAAATTTTGCGATTTCTTTCAACTGTTGGAATGATGACCGTGCAGGTATTTTAAAAAAAAGTTTCTAAAATAAATTTAAAGTGCCCAATTGGTTTTTTTCCAATTAAGGGGCAATTTAGCATGACCTACCCTGCACATCGTTTGGGTTGTCGGGTGAGACCCACGCAGACACGGGGAAAATGTGCAAACTCCACATGATCAGTGACCCGGGGCCGGGATCGAACTCGGCGTCATGAGGCAGCACTGCGCCACTGATTGTACTGGTATTTGACAACTGATTGACATGTCAGAAAACAACATTGAAAAGCTTTTGATCAGATGCCAGCATACATTCTAATGCACACTGCAGCAATTCAGTCTGATTATGTAATTGGATGCTTGGGAAATTTTGTTGACCAAAAGTGAACTACATTTTAGTTGTGTTGTATAGTATCTTTAATTCACTTTCCACAAAAAGTAATCAGTTGATCATGGCATTTCTTTCAGGATATCCTAATAAAAATCTCTGGTCTCTGGTTTTATTAACTTATGTCAAAACCAAATTTCCCAAAAAGAAAATCAATACTGGTATTTGTGATCGACTGCTTTGGGGTGTTTGTTTGCACTCTTTTTTTTTTGTTAAATATTTTTTATTCTCCTCCTTCTTCACATTTTCTCTCAAATTTACACCCACCAACAATAAACAATAATCAGTACCAAGTATGTCAATCCCCATCTCAATAACAACGACCCCATCCTCCCACCAAACCCCAAACATTAGCCCGCATGTTCACATAAACAAATGACATAAAGGAATCAGGAATCACCCATGGCCACCATTAACACCCATAGCCACCCTCCCACCAAACCTCCCATACACCCACACGCCTCAACTAATGTTCGATGTTATCCAGTTCTTGAAAGTACATAATGAATAATGCCCATGAATTGTAGAACCCCTCCATCCTTTCCCTCAGTTCAAACTTAACCTTCTCAAGAGTCAAGACTTCCAACAGGTCCCCCCGCCACGCCAGGGCACAGGGTGGAGAGGTTGCTCTCCAACCTATTAGGATCCGCCTTCAGGCAATCAACGAGGCAAAGGCTACAACAACTGCCTCCGCACCCGTTTATTTGTTAGCACTCTTAACAGGAAACAGCTTATCTAATCAAACCATTTGGAGGAAATGATATTTGTCCATTTGTCTTCCAATATTTAGTTGTTTATTACTATTCATGTGAATATTCTGCCTGAAAGTTCATAATCCAAAAAGAACTGCCTGACTAAAGTAATTTTCTATTTCAAATAAGCGTTGCATTCATTTTTCTATTTAAGATCAATAATTATCCAGTGTGACTGAGTGAGGTCATCCTTTGATACCCAGACTCCTACCGTTGCACTCAGACTTCTACATTGATGTTGGGACCTTTTAACTTATGCCAACTGCCAATATACAGTTAGTGTGTCATATACACATTCTAGCACATAGTTAATATGTATTATATATAGCAGGTGTTGAAGGTGGTTTAAAGTCTTAAATACCGCTGCTGATAGACCAATGTTTAAAAATATTTTTATTAAAGTATTTGCAAATTTTTATAACAATAACAAAAAGAGTAACATTGACATGGTGAAATAAACATTTCCCCACCCGACCCAATCTTCACACACCACAACCATCTAACACCTATCCCTCCCCCCCCTTTGGAATACGGCTTCTGCTGACATTTTAATTTTCCCTGAGAAAGTCGATGAACAGCTGCCACCTCCGAGAGAACCCCAACATTGACCCTCTTAAGGCAAACTTTATTTTCTCAAGACTGAGAAACCCAGCCATGTCACTAACCCAGGTCTCGACACTCGGGGGCTTAGAGTCTCTCCACATTAAAAGGATCCGTCTCCAGGCTACTAAGGAGGCAAAGGCCAGGACACCGGCCTTTCACTCCCTGATCTTCTGACACTCCAAAGATCGCGCTACCTCTGGTCTTGGCACCACCCGAGTTCCTAGCACTGTGGACATTGCCTTCGCAAACTCCTGCCAACACCCTCTGAGCTTCGGGCATTCCCAGAACATGTGGACATGGTTTGCTGGGGTCCCCGCGCACCTCACACATCTATGTTCTACCCTGAAAAACGTGCTCATCCTTACTGCCATCATATGTGCCTGGTGGACCACCTTAAATTATATTAGGCTAAGCCTGGCACATTAAGAGGAGGAATTGACCCTGCTTAGGGCATCTGCCCATAGACCTGCCTCTAACACTCCACCTAGCTCGTCCTCCCACTTGCCCTTAAGCTCCTCCACCGGGGTTTCCTCCGCCTCCAACAGCTCCTGGTTGATATCCGACACTTTCCCCTCCCCCACCCAGGTACCGGACACTACCCTAACCTGTATCCCCCGTGTCGGCAGCAGCGGAAAAGCCAGCACCTGCTTTCTCAGGAAGTCTCGCACTTGCAAATATCTAAAACCATTCCCTGGCGGTAGTTTAAATTTATCCTCCAGCGCCTTCAAGCTGGGAAAGCTCCCATCTATAAATAGATCCCCCATCATTCTAATTCCTGCCCTCTGCCAGCTCTGGAACCCGCCATCCAGCCTGCCCGGTGCAAACCTGTGGTTGTTACAAATTGGGGTCCAGACTGATGCCCCCTCCACCTTCTTATGCCTCCTCCATTGCCCCCAGATCCTCAGAGCCGCCACTACCACCGGACCTGTGGAGTACCGGGTTGGCGAGAACGGCAGAGGTGCCGTTACCAATGCCCCCAGACTGGTGCCTTTACAAGACGCCGCCTCCAACCGCTCCCATGCCGACCCCTTCCCCATTAACCACTCCCGAATCATGGCGATGTTAGCCGCCCAGTAGCAGTTGCAGAGGTTCGGCAGCGCCAACCCACCCTCCCCCCGACTATGCTCCAACCACATTTTCTCCACCCGCGGGGTTTTGTTCGCCCATAGAAAGCCCGAGGTGATTTGTTCACCCGCTTGAAAAAGGCCTTAGGGATGAAGATGGGGAGGTACTGAAAGACAAACAGAAATCTGGGGAGGACCATCATTTTCACGGTCTGTACCCTCCCCACCAGTAACAACGGGAGCATGTCCCATCTCTTAAAGTCCCCTTCCATTTGCTCCACCAACCGGGATAGATGAAGATTATGCAGTGCCTCCCATTTCCGAGCCACCTGGATTCCCAGATAGCGAAAGCTCTTCCCTACCATTCTAAGTGGCAGCTCTCCCAGTCTCTCCTCCTGCCCTCCAGCCTGAATCACGAACATTTCGCTCTTCCACATGTTCAATTTATACCCGAGAAGCTGCCAAATTCCCCCAAGATCTGCATAACCTCTCCCATCCTCTCCAGCGGGTCCAAAATTTACAACAGCAAATCGTCCGCATAGAGCGAGACCCGGTGCTCCACCCACCCACCCCCACCCCCGAACCAGCCCCTGCCAGTTCCTCGAAGCTCTTAGCGCCATGGCCAGTGGCTCCAAAGCGAGAGCAAACAATAACGGAGAGAGGGGGCACCCTTGCCTCGTCCCTCGATGTAATTTAAAATAACCCGACCCCAGCCTGTTCGTACGCACGCTCGCTACAGGCGCCTGGTAGAGCAACAGCACCCAGCCTGTAAAGCCCTCCCCAAACCCAAATCTTCCCAGCGCCTCACACAGGTACTCCGACTCCACCTGATCAAAAGCCTTCTCCTCGTTCATTGCTACCACCACCTCCGCCTCTCCTCTCTCTCAGGGCATCATAATAACATTTAAAAGCCTCCGAACATTGGCCTTTAGCTGCCTGCCCTGAACGAATCCCGTATGGTCTTCCCCTATCACTCCCGGAACGCAGTCTACTATCCTTGTGGCCAATACCTTAGCCAACAACTTGACATCCATATTAAAAAGCGAGATTGGTCTATATGACCCACACTGCTCAGGATCCTTCTCCTGTTTATGAATAAGTGAGATCGAGGCCTGCGACATTGTCAGGGGTAGGATTCCCTTCTCTCTAGCCTCGTTAAACGTCCTCACCAGCAGTGGGCTCAATATCCCTGAGAACTTCTTATAAAATTCCACCGGGTAGCCGTCCGGCCCCGGAGCTTTGCCCGACTGCATGCCCTCCAGCCCCTTGATAACTTCCTCCATCTCAATTGGGGCTCCCAGCCCCTCCACCAGGTCCTCCTTCACCCTCAGAAACTCCAACCGATCCAGAAATTGCCTCATCCCTTCAACGCCAGCCGGGGGTTCCGACACATATAATTTACTTTAAAAACTTTGTTCACCCCCCTGGGTCCAAGACCATGTTACCATCCCTATTCTTCACTCTACCAATCTCCCTGGCCACCTCTCTCTTCCTAAGCTGTTGCGCCAACATCCTGCGCCTGTTCCCTGTACTCCTAAACCGCCCCCTTTACCTTCCTCAACTGTTCCACTGCTTTCCCTGTGGTCAACAACTCATACTCCGCCTGCAACTTCCGCCGCTCCCTCAGGAGCCCCGCGTCCAGGGGCTCTGCATATCTGCTGTGCACCCGGAGTATCTCCTCCACTAATCTCTCCCTCTCCGCCCGTTCCCCCTTTTCCCTGTGGGGCCGAAGCAAAATTAGCTCCCCTCTAACAACCGCCTTCAGAGCTTCCCACACCGTCGCTGCGGATACCTCTCCCATGTCATTTGTTTCCATGTAGTTCTGGATGGACTTATTCACCCGCCCGCAGACCACATCATCCGCTAACAACCCCAGATCCAGTCTCCATAACGGACGTTGCCCCTCTCTCCTCGCCCACCCGCAAATCCATGATTACATGGAACGTGAGAGGACTGAATGGGCTGGTAAAGGGGGCTCGATCAAGCCCGGGGCATGATCCGACACTACAATTCCGTCCCCACCACCCTCAGTATTAGCGCCCTGCTGAGAACAAAAAAGTCAAACAAAACGAGAGTAAACCTTATGAACGTGAGAAAAAAAAGAAAACTCCTTCGCCCTTGGCTGTATAAACCTCCATGGGTCTATACCCCCCATCTGTACCATAAAGCCCTTCAATTCCTTTGCCACAGCCAGCCTCCTCCCTGACCTGGATATTGACCGATCCAATTGCGGATCAATGACCGTGTGAAAGTTCCCCCCCCCCTGCCCCCATGATCAGGTTATGTGACTCTAAGTCCGGAATCTTACCTAACACCCACCTCATAAACTCCACGTCATCCCAATTCGGAGCATATATGTTCACGAGCACCACTCGTACACCCTCCAACCTACCACTCACCATTATGTACCTACCCCCCTTATCTGACACAATTCTCCCAGCCTCGAATGTCACTCGCTTACTAATCAAAATTGCTACCCCCCTGGTCTTTGAGACCAGCCCTGAGTGGAACACCTGGCTAACCCAACCCTTCCTCAATTTTGTCTGATCTGTGACCTTAAGATGTGTCTCTTGTAGCATAGCCACGTCTGCCTTCAGTTCCCTTGGATGCGCGAACACGCGAGCCCCCTTGACCAGCCCATTCAGTCCTCTCACGTTCCATGTAATCAGCCTGGATGGGGAGCTTCCGCTCCCCCCCCATGCCGTCTAGCCATCACGCTTTTTAGGTCAGCCCCGCGCCCGCGGCTTCCCCGAGTACCCCCATGCGCAGCAGCCGTTCCCAACCTCCCATTTATTCCCTGACAGCAGTTCCTCCCCTGTCAGCAAAGCAGCCTCCCTCTCTCTCTCTCTCCCGCCCCGCCCCTCCCCCCAAGCATCAGAAACCTCATCCACCAGGTCTGGTACCAGTTTAACACTTGCTCACCCTCCACTGCGCTTCCGAGAGTCAGCTGAACCATGCTGACCCCGATAACCCCTGCCCCGGTGCCAAACAGTCTGTCTCCCTATTGTTCGAACCTCTTCCCCCACATGAATAAACCTTTTAACAGCATCATATTCCCCAGTAAGTAAACATCAGAAAAAAAAAGATGCAATTAACAGAAACCAGTGAAGCGACAGTCCCTGAAGACAAAATCCAGAATCCCAAAGAGTAGCTCTAACTTCAAGACCCCCTCCCCCCTACATCAAATCCTTGCAAGACAAAGCACCCTACAACCACCACCGCAGCCCATAATTTCACCCAGAACAACATAAAATCTCGTTTCTTATGAAAAATCAGTACAGTATTACAAGCCACCGCTATAAAACTTCTCCGCAGCTTAAGTGTCCTTTAAATCGTCTCCAGCTTCTTTTCTTTAATGAATGCCCATACATCGTCCGGCGTCTCAAAATAAAAGTCCCATTCCTCGTGCGACTGATTGACCAATGTTAAGAGTGCAAAATCACTAGTTTGGCAAGGCATCTAGTCAGCTTTGAGTATTTGATACATTGAAGATGGAGAGAGAAGTTAATGATCGAGCAGAAATAATAACAATAACTCGTATGTGCCTTTAATGTAATACAGTCTCACAAGGCAGCATGGTAGCATAGTGGTTAGCACTATGGCTTCATGCGCCAAGGTTCCAGGTTCAAGTCCCGATTGGATCACTGTCCGTGCAGAGTCTGCACGTTCTCCCAGTGTCTGCGTGGGTTTCCTCCGGGTGCTCCGGTTTCCTCCCACAGTCCAAAGATGTGCAGGTTAGGTGGATTGTCCATGCTAAATTGCCCTTAGGTTAGATGGGGTTGCTGGGTTATTGGGATAGGGCTTAGGTAGGGTGCTCATTCCAAGAGCCGGTGCAGACTCGATGGGCCGAATGGCCTCCTTCTGCACTGTAAATTCTATGATAAGGCGCTTCACAGGAGCATTATAAACATACTATGACACAGAACCACATATTGGGTCAGATCACCAAAAGCTTGCTCAAAGAGGTAGGTTTTAAGGAGTGTCTTAAAGGAGACAAGTGAAGTGCCAGAGGTGTAGAGTTTCCAGAGCTTTGTGAACTCATGGCCACCAATGTTGGATCAGTTTAAATTTGGGGAGGCACAAGAGGCCAGAATTAGAAGAGTTCCAATATCTTGGAGGGTTGTGGGTCTGGTGGAGATTGCAGGGAAAGAGAGGAAGGATTTGAAAACATGGATGAGAATTTTCAAATCAAGCTGTTGCTTGACTGGGAGCCAATAAATGTCAGAGAGCACAGGGATGATAGAGGAACGGGATTTGATGTGAGTTAAGACATGGGCAGCAGAGTTTTGGGTGTCTTCCAGTTTACTGAAGGTAGAATGTGGGAGACCAGCCAAGAATACAGTGGAATAGTCGAGTCGAGAGGTAACAAAATAATCAGGTGAAGTTATGGAGGTTTTAATGAATATGAGATCAGAGGCTCATTTCAGGATCAAACGTGACACCCTAGATTGCGAACAGACTGGCTTAATCTCAGACAGTTTGGCGGCACAGTGGCTAGCATTGCAGCCTTGCAGCACCAGGGACCCGGATTCAATTACAGCTTTGGGTGACTGTTTTTGTGGAGTTTGCACATTCTCCAAGTGTCTACGTGGGTTTTCTCCCACAGTTCAAATGTTAGGTGGATTGGCCATGCTAAATTGCCCCTTAGCGTCCAGAGAATTACAGGCTAGGTGGGGTTACGGGGATAGGGCGGGAGAGTGGGCCTAGGTAGGGTGTTCTTTCAGAGGGTCGGTGTAGACCCAATGGAATGAATGGCCTCCTACACTGTGGAGAATCTATGGAAAGAGATGGAGTCAATAGCTAGGGAATGAAGTTTGGATGGAAAACAATCACATCAGTCTTCCAAATAGTTAAATGGTAAACATTTTGGCTCATAAGGTACTGTCTCATAATTTAGCAATAGTGAAAGAGTCGAGGGAGATGGTGATGAGGAAAAGCTGGGTGTTGTCAGCCTGATTTGTGAAAGCCCACGCTGTGCCTTTATATGTCACCAAAGGACTGCATGTAGATGAGAAATAGAAAGGGTCCAAGGATAGATCCTTGGGGGACACCAGAGGTAACAGTGTGAGATCAGGAAGAGAAGATATCGCAAGTGATTCTCTGGTTAAAATCAGATAGATGAGGATGAAACATAGAACATAGAAAATACAGCACAGAACAGGCCCTTCGGCCCACGATGTTGTGCCGAACCTTTGTCCTAGATTAACCATAGATTATCATTGAATTTACAGTGCAGAAGGAGGCCATTCGGCCCTTTGAGTCTGCACCAGTTCTTGGAAAGAGCACCCTACCCAAACTCAACACCTCCACCCAACACCAAGGGCAATTTGGACATTAAGGGCAATTTATCATTGGCCAATTCATCTAACCCGCACAGCTTTGGACTGTGGGAGGAAACCCACGCAGACACGGGGAGGACGTGCAGACTCCGCACAGACAATGACCCAAGCCGGAATCGAACCTGGGACCATGGAGCTGTGAAGCAATTGTGCTATCCACAATGCTACCGTGCTGCCCTTAAGAACAAATAAATCTACACTATATCATTTTCCCGTAATCCATGTACCTATCCAATAGCTGCTTGAAGGTCCCTAATGTTTCTGACTCAACTACTTCCACAGGCAGTGCATTGTCCCACCTAGCAGTGGAGTCGTGTTGGAGGAGGCTGGTGTGGTCAACCATGTCAATATCTGCAGACAGTTCAAGAAGAACAAGGAAGGAAAGTTTACAGTCACAGTTTACAGGGGTGATAGGTTATCAGGAGTAGGCGGAATGCAGATTTGAGGTTACTATCAGATCAGCCATGATCTTATTAAATGGCAGAGCAGGCTCAAGGGGATGAATAGCCTACTCTTGTTCCATGTTCATACGTTCACATAGGATGTCATTTGTGACTCTGAGAACTTTTCCAGTACTATGGCAGGGGCGGAGTCCTGACTGGCAAATAATGTCAACCTGAGGTTTTCAATGGATTATGAATGAAGTCACTCTGCTGAGCTCGGCACTCTGTTGAGCTCAGGGGTAACAAGTTGAATCCTGCCAGACTGGAATCTCGCAGTGTACACCCTTAGTGAGTTTTTTTCCCCAGCAGCTTGATTTATAAACAATAATTTGTGCCATAACTTTCTGGAAGTGCTGATAATGGTGCTGTGAGGGAAATAGAGCATCTGGGACCTTAGGGAATGACAGTGTCTCCTCAACCAATAAGATTTTAAGAATTGAGAAAGAATCAGCTGAACTATAGAGCCATATCAGGTAAAGAAATAAAGAAGGGGGAAAAAATGGATCTAGATAGAAGAGACCGAGTAAAAGTAAATGAATTTAAAAATTGGAAGTTGTTAAAATCTCTAAACACAATTTTCTGTAAGAATTCTCTTGTTTAAATTACAGCCAAATACTGTGGATGCTGGAAATCTGAAATAAAAACAGAAAATGCTGGATAAGCTCAGCAGGTCTGGCAGCATCTGTGAAGAGAGAAACAGAATTAATGTTTTGAGTTCTTATGGCAATTCAGAACTGAAGAAGGGTAGAAATGCAATGGATTATATAGTTGGAGAAGATGGTGGATGTGGGACAGAATAGAAGGCAATTTGAATTGCTCTTTTTCTGGGCTGGAGATATTGATTGGCCTTGTATGAACAATTATCACATTTTTAAAGGGTACATTGTGCTGTTAAGTAGTAACTACAGTCGATCATTATGTGCACAAGTTCTAAAATTTTATAGGGATTTTCCTAATCTTTAACTATAGTTTCTGCATTGAGTATCTTGGGTAATACACTCATTATGACACAGAAGGAGAAGTATTAATGTAAAATCACAGCTTTAAAATAATTGAGGCAAATGCTGAGATGCTATTTGTGCAAGACAACAATAGTGGTGCAAATTGACAAACTCTGGAGATGCACACCTCACAGAATATTTCTTCATCCCCTGAATTTGGCGGCCAATTGTGGAATAATAATGACATGCATTGCTAATTTTCTGCATTTGCAGTATTTTGCTTTAATTTAAACGAGAGAATTCTTACAGAAAATTGTGTTTAGAGATTTTAACAACTTCCAATTTTTAAATTAATTTACTTTTACTCAGTCTCTTCTATCTAGATCCATTTTTCCCCCTTCTTTATTTCTTTACCTGATATAGCTCCATAGTTCAGCTGATTCTTTCTCAATTCTTAAATTTCATTGGGGAGGAGATACATGCTATTTTTCCAGGAATATTTGGTTTAACATATGGATTCATTCATAGTTTATATTGAATTAGTTGATCACAATCAGGAGAGTAATTTGGGATTCTACAGTTGACCCCAAGGGATGGTTAAAATAAACCAGGATTTCTACATCTTATCAGTATTCAGCGCTCTGGGTGAGGAAAGACTTGAACTCAGCTGTGGTACTCATCATGTTTCAATAGTCTTTCAAGGCTTGGAAATAAAAAATGGCCACATGGAGAGGTACCAGTGGACTTTGGAAATATACCTCGGTACAAGTCAGAATTTGCATGACAGTATGGGACACAATTATTTTTTTTGAGAAGAATAATTAATTACTATCCTGCTGCTATTGTGCAGATTCAGAACAGGATTTTTATACAACGAATGTATTTTTAAAATGCTAGCGTTTGTATGGAATGCACCACTTTGAGTTTGACTGGTGTCTTAGTAGACCATAGAGTCTAGTTCTGAGCTGTATTGTGAGGAAGGTCCCAGGTTCAAATCTGAATGTAGCTACCTTAACTAGTCCAAAGGTGCACTATAGTTTTAGACTTGGGGGCGCTGCGGGGTTGGTGGTGCAGGGAAATCAGTGAAAGGTCCTATACTTTACAACTGCCCAGTGGTACATTTTCTGAAAAATGTGTATGTTCGGTGATGCTATCTACTTGTATAAAGTCCCATAAGAATGCCCATTTTATTGTGGATGCTCCGAGAACCATAAACCAGCCAGCAACTTTAAGGGATAGTTGCAAATCACACTGGTTGCGTGCACAAACTGCATTGTTAGACTTGGCATTTTACAAGTCCTTAAGTTAATTTTTATAAGGGGCAACAAAGAGTCCACGTAGAGTTCCAGAGAAAAACAAAACTTATTGGATTTGAATTTGTTTATTGTCACGTGTACCGTGGTAGAGTGAAAAGAATTTTTCTGCAAGCAGCTCAAACAGATCATTTAGTACATGAAAAGAAAAGGAAATACATAATAGGGCAACTCAAGGTACACAATGTAAATACATAGACACTGGCATCGGGTGAAGCATACAGGAGGACTATAGTATTAAGGTCAGTCCATAAGAGGGTGGTTTAGGAGTCTGGTAACAGCGGGGAAGAAGCTGTTTTTTTGAATCTGTTTGTGCGTGTTCTCAGACTTTTGTATCTCCTGCCAGATGGAAGAAGTTGAAAGAGTAAGTAAGCCGGGTGGGAGGGGTCTTTGATTATGCTGCCCGCTTTTCCAAGGCAGCAGGAGATGTAGATAGTCAGTGGATGGGAGGCGGGTTTGTGTGATGGACTGGGCTGTGTTCACAACTCTCTGTGAATTTTATTTAACGCATTAACTATTATATACAGCTCTAGTAGTTCCCTACAGGATCTTCTCTAGTCAGTGCCTGACTGGTCGACTTTATTCATGGACAGCACGGTAGCACAGCGGTTAGCACTGTTTCTTCACATCGCCAGGGTACCAGATTCGATTCTCGGCTTGGTCACCGTCTGTGCGGAATCTGCATGTTCTCCCCGTGTCTGCGTGGGTTTCCTCCGGGTGCTCCGGTTTCCTCCCACTCGTCCCGAAAGACGTGCTGTTAGGTAATTTGGACATTCTGAGTTCTGTGTACCCAAACAGGTGCTGGAATGGGACTTTTCACAGTAACTTAATTGCAGTATTAATGTAAGCCTACTTGTGACAGTAAAGATTATTATTATAGAAAGGCACATGAACCATGTGAAGGATCCCCCGCCCCCTTATCGAGGGAGCTCACATTCTCCATTCTCCAGGTGGCTGGAGGTTGTGCGTTCTGCGTGCTCCTGCTTTCAGCAGCAAACTGCTTGCAGGCTTAGTTTCTGTTTTCTGCCCCTTCTGCTTTGACCTGGAGGTAGTGGCTGGCCTGCTACCGGACTGAAGAGAGGAGAGGGGTGCTTTCTCAGAGCCAGCGGGAGAGGAGTAGTGGCTTGGGCAATGCTGCAGCTATTTGGAGGCTGTGGATCTGTTTACTGTTGCTCCATCTGCTTCTTTGACCTGGAGTGAGGCAAAGGGAGGGTTTGGCTAGCCTGCTACCGGACTGAAGACGTGGGAGGGTCTGCTCATGCTGTTTGCTGATACTTTTGTTGCAATATTGACTGTTTATTGACTTTTGATTGTTTCATGTTTTGAAGCCTGAGTTGCTTACTACTCCCTCCTTTATTCCTGTGGCCCGGACCTTGGACTGGGTGGTGTCATGTGATCATATGCTGGTCGTGCAGGAGAGGAGGGGTGGCGGCCCAATTCCACTGAATAACTTGAAGGCTGTTTTGAGATATCTTGTGGACTAACGGTGACTTTATTGTGCTGGCGGGATTATTTACTGCTCCCGGTTTGGAAGCAGTGTAAAATGTTGGTGCGTTTTTGTATTGTTGCCTGTTTATATGTCGTGTTTGGAAGTGGTATGCTTGTTACTGTAATTAACTGTTTACTGCCTAGAGGCTGTGGGCTTGTCTGCTGCGGCCCGCTCTTGCTTCTAACAGCCTGGAGTTTCTGGAATATCTCTCTCACTCCATGCTCTGATAAGTTTAGTGGCTTTTCACTGATGCGGGTCTACTGCTGGCTCTGCAGGGGGAGGGAGAATTTTTGTACTCTCAATTGTATATTGCTCAATGTTTAGAGGCCATACGTTTGTCAGCTGCTGCCCCTTTTGCCTGCGACTTGGCTCCTGGAATGGGGTGCTCCCTCGCTCTTCCGCTACGCCCCGTGGCCGGGTGTTGTGGGAGGGGTAGGGAGTGGCGTGTTGATTTAGATGCTGCTATCTTTATTGAATTGTTAATTTGTGCACTGTTGCTATTTGGAGACTGTGTACTTATCAGCTACAGCCGCTTTCTCCATCTCTTTGCCCAAGTGGGGCGCTCCCTCGCTCTTCTGCTGTGCTCCGCGCCAACATGACTCTCCGGGGAATCGTTGCGTCACCCCCAGCGGCTTTCACTGATGTGAGTCTGCTGGCCGGAGTTGGGAGGGAGCGGCCGGTTGATTTGGATGCTGGTACCTTTATTGTACTGTTGCCTGTTTTTGATTTATTGTCATTGTTTTGTGTTTGGTTTGTCTCCTTTGTAAAGGTGGAATGTTTATTGTTGCCTGTTTATTGTTTTATGGAATTGTTTTGGTTTTGTTGTGCAAAGGAACTGTCAATAAATTAAAATAAATCCACGGGGTAGTGGATCATCCCTACCCCATAAGACCTGTGCGGGATATAACATTGTCACTGCATCCCTGTCTCGAGAAGGGAAGGGGATAAACATTCAGTAAGACATAGGCCATTCAGCCCATCGGGTCTGCTCCGCCATTCAATCATGGCACATATGTTTCTCATCCCTATTCTGTTGCCTCCTCTCCATAACCCCTGATCCCCTTATTAATCAAGAACCTATCTATCTGTCTTTAAGACACTCAGTGATTTGGCCTCCACAGCCTTCCGTGGCAAAGAGTTCCACAGATTTACCACCCCGAAGAAAAAAATTGCAGTCTGTCTCCAACTCTCATAGCTCCTGTCTTAGTTGTCCCAAGTTGAGGGGTGGAATCTTGCTAGAAAAGTGGCCAACAACCTCCAGGGTACCACTACAATATTATTTTCATCATCATAATGCCTACCAGTATGATTCTCTCATCAATAATACAATCTTTCAATGAACAACTTAATCATGTAGCTTTCTGAACAAATCATTACCATATTGGACAGCATGGTGGTTAGCACTGTGCGTTCACAGCGTCAGGGACCCGGGTTCAATTTGATTTAAGTGGACCTCCATGCAGGAGTTGCGTTCCGTAAAATGGATGTCTTTGGCAAACTGTTGACTGTCTTCTTCTAATGTCTTCTAATGTGATTTGGTGTCAAATTTTGTTTTGGAATGTTTCCGTGAAGCAGCTTGGGATATTTTACATTAAAAGAGCTATTTAAATACAAGCTCTTAAATTTGAAGGTTTACACTAATTTTGCTTGATTGTAACTTATGAACTTGCCACTGCTCCGTTGATTCTGATCTGCTTATATTGAGAATTGTCACCTTCCAGTTGACATGCTTTTTATTTTTACTGGTCCTGATCATTTTCAGTGAGGATTCTTTGGAACCTGGGCTGTTCTCTTAGGAAAAACAAGTACATTTTTCTGCAAAAAGAAGTAGGTGAAACAGTGAGAAATGTACTCTCAACAGCAACATACTTGTGTTGCCTTTTATACAGTATTTAGACTGCAGCTATTGTCACAGATTGGTTGGTTGCTGTTACGTTGGTTCCAGCAGATAGTTTTGGCTGGAATTTGAGTTTTCTGCTCAGGAAAGCGGTATGTGCACGTGTGATACTCAATTCCCGGCTTGGGTCACTGTCTGTGCAGAATCTGCACGTTCTGTGTCTGTGTGGGCTTCCTCCGGGTGCTCTGGTTTCCTCCCACAAGTCCCGAAAGACGTGCTTGTTAGGTGAATTGGACTTTCTGAATTCTCCCTCAGTGTACACGAATAGGTGCTGTGTTGTGGTGACTAGGGGGTTTTCACAGTAACTTCATTGCAGTGTTAATGTAAGCCTACTTGTGACACAAATAAAGATTATTATTATATGGTATTGTTTCAAATAAAATGTTGGCTACTTTCCCCAAGTGAGTTCTTAGTTGCACTACCAATGTCAGTTTTTGTTTTTCTGTGTACAAATAACATGTACTATGAATCTATGCAGTAGGTAATTGTGCAAATATTGATCCTATGGGGGATCAGAGCACGATAAAGGGGCTGTAGTTGATAAGTGCATGGCCTCCAAATAGCACAATTAACAATACAATAAGGATACCAGCATCTAAATCAACCCTAACACAAGCACTTTGTATATCGAAAATTAGTACAGTGTCAGCTGCTGAAAAGAACACCATACAACAAGTCAGAGATGAAAATATGGCTGATATTATGCTTGCAAGTTTTCAAATACAGGAAAATATGCCATAGTTCACAGGAATGCTTGGAGTAGTACCCTTGGAAACCTTAGCATGGATATGAGTTAAATCAGAATTGCTCTCGTCCAGAGCATATGAACATATATTGGGAGCAGACCATTTGGACCCTCGGGTGGTGCCATTCGATAGGATCATAGCTGATCTGATTGTGGCCTCAACTCCACTTTCCTGCCCACCCTGATACCCTTTGACTCCTTTGATTAACAAGAGTCTCTAACAAGAGTCTCTCTACCTCTGTCTTGAAATATTTAGTTACCCTACCTCCACTGCTCTCTGGGGAAGACACCGGTCTACAGATTCCTGGCTCCGAGAGAAAATGGGAGACTTCTCATTTTTAACTGGTGTCCCCAGTTCTAGTCTCTCCCACAAGAGGAAACATCTTTCAGCATTCACTGTTAAGTCCTCTCAGGACCGTGTATGTTTCAATAAGATCACCTCTCATTTTTTCAAGCTCCAATGGATATGATCCCAGCCTTTTCAACCTTCTTTCATAAGATAACTAACTTATCTTATGAATCAGTTTTCTTTTAAAATCAATGTACCCAATACTTCATTTTTTTTCCAAGTAAGGGACAATTTAGCATGGCCAATCCACTTAGTCTGCACATCTTTTTGGATTGTGGGAGGGGAGGCGCACGCAGACACGGGGAGTATGTGCAGACTCCATACGGACTGTGACCCGGGATCGAACTCGGGTCCTCAGCGCTGTGAGGCAGCAGTGCTAACCACTGCGCCATCATGCCACCCCACCCAGGAATCAGTAGAGTGACCGGTCTCTGAATTACTTCCAATGCAATCATGTCGTTTCATAAATGAGAAGACCAAAACTGTATACAATACTCCAGATGTGCTCTGACTAATGCCCAATACAACTGGAGCACAATGTCCCCACTTTTGTATTCCATGTCTCTTGCAATTAACAACAATATTCCATTTACCTTCCTAATCACTTGCTGTACCTAAATACTACCTTTTTGCAATTCATAAACCAGGACCGCCAGATCCTTCTTCAATTACTTATGCAATCTCTCTTCATTTAAATCACAGACTCCCTACAGTGTAGAAGGAGGCCATTCGGCTAATTGAATCTGCACCGAACCTCCGAAAGAGCACCCTATCCCCATAACCCCACCTTTCGGACTGTGGGAGAATCATAGAATTTACAGTGCAGAAGGACCTATCGAGTCTGCACCGGCCCTTGGAAAGAGCATCCTACATCTCCACCCTAACCCAGTAACCCCACCTCACTTTTTTGGACACTAAGGGCAATTTAGCATGGTCAATCCACCTAACCTGCACATCTTTGAACTGTGGGAGGAAACCGGAGCAGACACAGGGAGAACGTGCAGACTCTACAGTCACCTTAGGCCAGAATTAAACCCGGGTCCCTGGTGCTGTGAGGCAGCAGTGCTACCCACTGTGCCACCACTGTGTTGCTTTTTGATTCCTCCTGCTAAAGTGGACAACTTCACATTTTTACACATTATTCTCTATCTGCCAGATTTGTGCTCACTCATTTTACCTTGGGGAGGGTGCTCTTTCCAAGGGCCGGTGCAGACTCAATGGGCCGAATGGCCTCCTTTTGCACTGTAAATTCTATGATTTTTATGACCCATTGATGCCTACTGTTTCTGTTCGCCAACCAATCTTCTAACCATGCTAATATGTTACTTCCTACACCATGAGCTCTTTTGTGTGGCAACTTTTGATGTGGCACCGTGTCAAATGACTTCTGGAAGTCTAAGTATACCACCTTTATAGTTGTACCTTTATCCATGTCGTTTGCTACTTCTGCAAAGAACTCGGTAATTAATTAGACACAATTTCCCTTTCGCAAAATCATGTTGACTCTGCCTAATTGCATTGAGATTTTCCAAGTGACCTGCTATAACCTTCTCAATAATAGATTCCAGCATTTTCCCTCTGACAGATGCTAAGCTAACTGGCTTGCAGTTTCCTGCTGTCTGTCTCTCCTTTTTTGGATAAGAGGATTTACACCCACTATTTTCCAATCTGATTGGACCTTTCCAGAATCTAAATAATAAAGTTGCTTTCCAGTGGAATGCAGAGTCGAATGAAAGTACGCACAATATTCAATATATTTGATTTTCCCTAATTGTGCATATTGGTGCCCGTCTCTGAACCTTTTAAAGAGAGCGCCTTGGCATGTCGTGCTGTGACGCTATGTTATCATGTGAGAGTGGAGGTACCCATAGTACAGTTTGCTGTTTGCCCCACCCGTTTCTGTGTGCCTCTCTGCTTCTTTCCGCCTCTCTACATATCCAGCAGCAGGCAGGGCTGATCGGTGTAAAAATATATAGAAATATTCAACAGCAGCAAAAATCTTAACATACCTGGGGATAAAGAGAGTAGGCGTCTTTTTTTTTTTAAATCCAGAAGATTTGGGGCTCGTGTTCATCACAAACCAGGCTGCCAACAAAAAAGAGGATTTACACCCGGGAACAGCATATTCACCGGAGGAGGAGAGAAGAAAACCCACCGGTTTGGGGGGGGGGGGGGTAAAAATAAAAGCAGCAGCCGTTTTATCCACTGGGACGACAAACCGAAAGGATACCTAGTTTTACCCTTGGGGAGGAGAGAAAAAAAAGCATATCTTATTCTGTGGGGAGGGAAAGAAAAGCGAGGGAGGAAACTAAACCCCTAATTCGGGCCGGGGGAGAAAAATAAGAGGAATTCAGCAAGAGAAAATTTACATCGTGGCAAATTGAGAGAGAAGGATTTCAGCCGGAGGAAAAACAGGGAGCGAGGAATTAACACCGGGAGAAGTGCAAAGCCGCCGCCTTACCTTTACGTTCGCAATATTGTTTCTGGGGGGATAAAAAAGGAAAGGAGCAGCGACGCACGGAAAAAAAAATCCACGGTGACTGAGGGAAGAAGAAAGAGCCGAGAGGATATTTATTTGACATTTGAGAGGATCTCCGGGGCCCCAGCACCAGGCCGGGGAGCGAGGGACAGGGCTGCGGCCGCGGGGCCTTCTCTCAATTTCCCCAGCCCAGGTCTCTGCCGATCTCTCGCCGTCGCCGACGCCGCCACCCCCCAGCCGAGCCCACCCTGCGCCTGGGAGCCCCACCTCACCACCCGGCCGCCGCCTCCTCCTCCTCCCTCAACAACAAAAAAAGGCGAAGAGCGGGGCGGGCGGCCGCCTGCAGGAGGGGTGCCGCCAGTGAAGCAGGCGGACAGGCCGGTGCCAGGCGCTGCTGCTGGGAGCGGGCCGGTGGGGAGGTTGCCCTTCATCCTGACTTGAGGCAGAGAAAAAAAAAACAAGAGTCGGAATTATTCATTAATTTACGTCGAATCTGGGCTGGTGGCCCCCCCACACCCCATTTTCCCTCTGCTCTTCCCTTCTCCATCTTTATTATTTGGGCAGCGACTAGGGGGGAGTGGGGAGGGGGAAAGACTTGCCCGGGTATCCGGGGCCTCTCGTCTGCACTCGGCGGCTTTGAAGAGGAGAAATAGGGGGCCGAGTCGGGCCGGAACGGAGCTCGTTCTTTCTGTGTGTCTCTCGACGCGGTTGGCCCGGGGCCTGGCGGCTGAGGGAGGGGGTGCCTGCCACTCGCTCTCCCTCCCTCCCCCTCGCCTCTCTCCCCTTTAGCACCCCATCACCCTCCGCACCGCCGCCTCTCTCTCCCTACCCCCCCCCCCCCCGCCCGGGCTCTGAAGGGTGGCTGTGCAGCGGGGGCCCGGCGGTTGCTGCCGGCCGCTCATCTCACGGATGACCATGGGGTGCTTGGGGAACAGCAAGACCGAGGATCAGAGGAATGAGGAGAAGGCGCAGCGCGAGGCCAACAAGAAAATCGAGAAGCAGCTGCAGAAGGACAAGCAGATCTACCGGGCTACACACCGGCTCCTGCTGCTGGGTACGTGCCGGGCTTTTAGATTTGGGGGGTGGAGGAGAGGCTTGCCCGGGGGGTGGGGTGGTGAGGGGAGACCGGCCCTGTTTGGAAAGGCCGGCCCGGTTTGGCAAGGCCACCACAACCCCTGTCGTCGTCCCCCCCCAAAAAAAACACAACACATTGGCTGTGGAAACATCTCGAAGCCACACTGACAGATCCCATGGTGCAGATCTTCCGAGCTGGGGGTGGGGGGGCGGGGGCGTGAATTAAATGGTTTATTTGTGTGTGTGGGGTTCATAAACGTATTCTCCTCACTTTGCTTTACAATAAAACACATCTTTATTCAAGCCCTTTGAGACAGAAAGGTGGGGATTTAATTTGAAAACGTTGCAGGTCCTTGGCTTCAAGAGGGGGAGAAAAAAAATCATACAACATGGAGGCTTTCTGCTGTCGTCGTTGGCAGGGATATTTTTGTGTAATTGCCTGTGTGGCCCTTCAAATTCTGGATGTTTCTTTCCCAAAACTGTAAATTTGTTGCGTTGTTTGTTTTTGAAATGTGTGCGTGTGTGTTGCTTTTTGAATGGGGGTTTTCAGGAGGTGGAAGGCCTGTTAACAGCATAAACATGGAGGCCAGTTGTTGCTGGAAATGGGTTTCAATATAAAATGGGCCCAAGTATTAAACAGAGATAATATATATTATTAGTTGTTCGAGGGAGGCTGGCAATGTTAGGCTTGATGGTGAAGTTTATATATTTTTGAGGCCTGTTTTTGTCATTATTTAAAATGGTGTAAACCTAGGGAGGCGACTCATGTTTTTATTGACTGCTACACAAATTAATAGGGATGGTGTTTTGCAGGAAAACAGTGCATCCTGTACTTTAAGCAAAAACAGTTTTGTATTTAAAGGAAACATTGAGAAACGGGACGAATTGATTAGAATGTTCTTTTTAAATGTGTTGCCAGGCTTTTGAAAATAAAATTAAAAACTACACAAAGACCTTCCACTGCGGCTCCAAGCATGAGAAATATTATGTTTCGAGTTGAGAACTATTTTATTCAAAATCGCATTTCTCATTGCAGGAGCTGGTGAATCCGGTAAAAGCACTATCGTCAAGCAGATGCGAATTTTACACGTCAATGGATTTCATGCCGAGTAAGTGGCTATATTGTTTTTCAGGTTTCCTGTGAAGCCAGCGCAGTTTCCTTATTTCTTAGCAGTGTGGCTGAGCTGGGGCTTGCCTTTATTGTGTATTTCTATTCATTTTTTTTCCTGTTGGTTCTGGTTTCTCTGCTTCAGCAGCCCCCCCGCACATTTTTTCCCTCCAATATGGCTGCCTGTATTACAACGTATTTAAATGTATTCATTTTTGACATAAATGTGTTACATTTTGCACGCCCCTCTCTTTGTAAACTACGATTATCTATTCTGCATTTAAGCTTGCCTGTTGCAACCCTCCTACTTTATGCAATGGCAGCTGGCATAGAAATGGCAGTTTGAATTCATTTCTAAAAGGTGGCAATGGAGGCAGGTAGGCAGGTCGTTTACACAATAAAATGCTCTCCCCAGATTGCAGTTAATTGGATAGTGAGTTGCACTGTGTGTGTGTATTTTGTAAAATAGGTTTTAAAACATATATGTGAATGTAATGTACCTCAGCAAGGACTACAGACACAAAAGGTATTTGTTTGCTATGACGGCTGCATTCAAAATTGAAAGCTTAGTGGATATAAAGGTTCTGGCTCCTCCAAAAACCGGGCTGGCCAAGGATAAATTTTAGTAGTCCAGTAGTCTGGAGAATTGGCAGCCAAGGGTCCAATACCTTCGAAAAAGCTTGTTTCCTTCCCACTTTCCAGAACTGTTTCTGCAGGGGACGATGGAATTGTGATTTATGTGGACCTCCATGCAGGAGTTTCGTTCCGTAAAATGGATGTCTTTGGCAAACGGTTGACTGTCTTCTTCTAATGTCTTCTAATGTGAATTGGTGTCAAATTTTGTTTTGGAATGTTTCTGTGAAGCAGCTTGGGATATTTTACATTAAAAGAGCTATTTAAATACAAGCTCTTAAATTTGAAGGTTCACACTAATTTTGCTTGATTGTAACTTATGAACTTGCCACTGCTCCGTTGATTCTGATCTGCTTATATTGAGAATTGTCACCTTCCAGTTGACGTGCTTTTTATTTTTACTGGTTCTGATCACTTTCAGTGAGGATCCTTTGGAACCTGGGCTGTTCTCTTAGGAAAAACAAGTACATTTTTCTGCAAAAAGAAGTAGGTGAAACAGTGAGAAATGTACTCTCAACAGCAACATACTTGTGTTGCCTTTTATACAGTATTTAGACTGCAGCTATTGTCACATTGTTTGGTTGCTGTTACGTTGGTTCCAGCAGATAGTTTTGGCTGGAATTTGAGTTTTCTGCTCAGGAAAGCGGTATGTGCACGTGTGATACTTATATGCACAGATGCCTGCTCCCAGTGGTTTAATTTTACACATTTACAGAGTACAAATCCCCATGTCACTTAATTAAACTCAGTTTGACACCACATTGGATTACATAGTCAAACCAGTGATTGAAATAATGTGAGACTGCAACTCTAGAGTAATACTGCAACTTTAATATGGATGTGAAGTGCAAATTCTTCATCTTTCTCTGTAGATTAATGGCTTGGTTGTGTTTTTCTTTATCCTTATTTGCAAATGTTTGCAGATGTTTGCAAAAAGTAGAAACTGCTTAAGAATGGCTAAAGCCTACTGTCAATTGTAACTGCTACAGCAGTTTTGAGTTTTTAAAAGAAGAATAATTCAATATTTCTCTTCATTAGTGAGAAAAAACGGAAAATTCAAGATATTAAAAATAATATTAAAGAAGCTATAGAGGTAAGCTCTTCTTGGTTATGCATGTTTAGCATTACATTTTGCACAACATAGTTTGGTATAAGATGAAATTGTTTACATTTGTTTCCCATAATTTAGATACAAGTATACTAATGTGAAAAAATTAAATCCAGCTGTTACCATAAAAAACATATCTGGTTGTTTGTGTTTAATAGTTTTGACTTTAGAAATTAGTGTATCAGAATATATAAAGCCTACAATGATGTAATGTTTTCCACTATTACAGCCGATCAAATAAGAATTGGTTTGAGTGACTCACACGCTGCCTCCTCTACTTCTGTCTGTAATAACTATTGAAGCTTTGCTCACTTGTTGAATGAAAGATTGTAGAGCAAGAAAGTCCTCGAATTTTGTGTCTTCAACAGTCACGTGATTGCCATGCTGCTGAAGTTGGTGTGCTCTGTCCCACTGTCTTTAGAACTTCAGAGTTCATTATTATTCCTGAACAAATTGTGGGCATGTCCCAAACTTGTATCATCAGTCTATGTTAAGTTAGCTGATGCCAATTTGAGTTGCCAGAAGATTGTATTACATTTGGACTTGGTGCTCCTGAGCGAAGGAATGAGGGAAAAAATTAATCCAATTTCCTGCTTGTGATCACTATCCATGACCCATTTGGAAAATATGAATGTGATACTCTTTGGAATGAGACAATCAGCAATGGCTCTCATTGTTAAATAGCCAGTTGCTTGTTCCTGAGTCATTCTTGAATACGTAACTTTATCACTGGTGAGGCTAAAGATCAGGTTAGGGTGTGAGGGGAAACCCAGAATGGCTGGAAGGCAGATAGGAGGAGCAGGGAAGGATACGATAATATAAATCTTTGACCACCAAATTGTTCTTCTCATTTTTGTTGTAGACGATAGTGGAAGCAATGAATACGTTGGTACCGCCAGTCCCATTAGCCAATCCTGAGAACCAGTTTCGATTGGAGTACATTCTAAACTTAGCAAATCAGAAAAACTTCGAATTTACACAGGTAAGTGGCTAATCAAGCCTTCCAGGAAATGGCGCATGTATGAAAAGCAGATTTATTTTTGCATTTTAATGATCTGTAGTTAACTGTCTTGAGTTTTAGGACTTTGGCAAAGTTTCATTGAATCTCATTTTGCTTGGGGAGGATCAGACGGGGTTTGTTGGGGAGGACCAGATGGGGTTTGTTAAGGGTAGGCAGTAGGTGGCCAATGTAAGAAGGTTGTTAACTGTGATCATGATGCCCCCAGAAGGTAGGGATGTGGAGGTAGTGATCGCAATGGATGCAGAAAAGGCTTTTGATCGGGTAGAATGGGATTATCTATGGGAGGTACTGGGACGGTTTGGATTTGGGCGGGCCTTTATTGACTGGGTCAATTTGCTGTATCAGGCTCCTGTGGCAAGTGTACGGACGTATAGGACAACATCGGACAATTTTAGACTGCACCGGGGAAGAGACCAGGATGCCCCCTCTCCCCACTGTTGTTCGCGCTAGCTAGAGAGCTGTTGGCAATTGCTATGAGAGCTTCAAGGGCTGGAAGAGGCTGATCCGGGGGTGGTGGTGGTGGTGGGGGGGGGGGGGGGGGGGTGCTGGAGCACAGTCTCGCTTTATGCAGACGACCTGCTTCTGTATGTACCGGACCCAATAGAGGGGATGGAAGAAATTATGAGGATTATAGGGGAATTTGGCCGGTTTTTGGGATATAAGCTAAATATGGGGAAAAGTGAGATGCTTGCGGTCCAGGCGCAGGGACAGGAGAGGCAATGGGGGGAGATGCCGTTTAGATTAGTAGGGGGAAGCTTTAGGTATCTCAGCATTCAAGTGGCACTGGAATGGGACCGGCTACATAAATTAAATCTGGCCTGACTAGTAGACCAAATGAAGGACAATTTTCGGAGATGGGGTGCGCTTCCGTTGTCACTGGCTGGGAGGGTGCAGACGGTTAAGATGACGGTCCTCCCGAGATTCCTGTTCGCGTTTCAATGTTTCCCCATCTTTATTCCGTGGTCCTTTTTTAAACGGGTCAACAAAGTGATCACTGGCTTCATTTGGGCGGGCAAGACCCCACGAGTAAGGAAGGTAATGCTTGAGCGGAGTCGGGGAGAGGGCGGGCTGGCGCGGCCAAACTTTTGTAACTATTACTGGGTGGCGAATATAGCCATGATCAGGAAGTGGGTGGTGGGGGAGGGGTCGGCTTGGGAGCGTATGGAGGCGGCTTTGTGCAAGGGCACCAGTCTGGGGGCGTTGATAACTGCGCCTTTGCCGTTCCCGCCGGCACGGTACTCCACCAGCCCCGTGGTGGTGGCTGCCCTGAGAGTCTGTGGGCAATGGAGGAGACCTGTGGGAGCAGGGGGAGCATCGGTCTGGTCTCCATTCTGTAATAATCACCGGTTTGCCCCGGGAAGTATGGATGGGGGGTTCCGGATATGGCGGAGTGCAGGGATTGAGCGGATGGGGGTTATGTTTATAGACGGGAGCTTTCCGAGTTTGAGGGTGCTGGAGGAGAAGTTTGGGTTGGCGAGGGGAAACAAATTCAGGTATCTGCAGGTGAGGGACTTCCTACGTAAACAGGTGTCAACCTTCCCGCTCCTACCGCTAAGGGGGATTCAGGACAGGGTAGTTCCCAGAGGGTGGGTAGGCGAAGGGAGCGTCTCGGACATTTACAAGGAACTTATGGGGTCAGAGGAGACGCAGACCGAGGAGCTGAAGCGCAAGTGGGAGGAGGAGCTGGGAGGAGAGATAGAGGATGGTCTATGGGCGGATGCGTTGGGTAGAGTCAACGCGTCCGCAACATGTGCCAGGCTCAGTCTGATACAATTCAAGGTCGTTCATCGGGCTCACATGACAGTGGCCCGGATGAGCAGATTCTTTGGGGTGAAAGACAGGTGCGCAAAATGTGTGGAAGGACCAGCGAACCATGTTCACATGTTCTGGACATGTCCGAAGCTTAGGGGATTTTGGCAGGGGTTTGCAGATGTCATGTCCACGGTGTTAAAAACAAGGGTGGCACTGAGTCCAGAGGTGGCGATTTTCGGTGTGTCGGATGACCCGGGAATCCAGGAGAAAGAGGCAGACGTTCTGGCCTTTGCTTCCCTGGTAGTCCAGAGATGGATACTGTTAGCTCGGAGGGACTCAAAGCCCCCGAAGTCGGAGACCTGGCTATCGGACATGGCTAGTTTTCCCTGTTTGGAGAAAATCAAGTTCGCCTTGAGAGGGTCACTGTCAGCGTTCGCCCGGAGGTGGCAACCGTTTGTCAACTTGTTCGTGGAAAATTAATCGTCAGCAGAAGGGGGGTGGGGAGGGGGGTGGGTTAGTTTAGCTTAGAGTAGGGGGTTAATAAACGTGGGACCTGTGAGGGAGGGAGACTGCTTTTGCACTATGTTTATAGTTTCATGTACATTGTTTATTTTGTTGTTATAATACCGAAAATACCTCAATAAAATGTTTATTGAAAAAAAATCTCATTTTGCTTTTCTGGATTGAGAGCTTTGTTTGGGTGTGGTTGCTCCCCATGCCACCCTGACCGTGCTCCTCTATCTTGATTAAATTAGTTAGGGAAAATGAATGCATCGTTGTAAAGGCTATCTGGAGTTTTGGAGCTAAAAGGAAGAATCATTTAATGTTAAATTTAGAATTCCTATTTCTGAAGAATGATTTTTAATGGTGCTGTTGGTAAAATAGTGGTCATGTGAGTGACTTTAATTAACTTTCTTTGACAAGTGTAGTGCTCTGTAACATAATAGGAATTGTAAACTCCTGGAGAGCTTTTCTTCATGTTTTCTGAATACGAAGCTAAAATTGCAAAAGCTTAATGCTAAGATGTTTGTTGCCTCATACGCCTACTAGTTGTCTAACAGTTCGACTAGTATGTGTGCATTTTTGTCACTGCATCAGAACACACCAATCCTAATCAGGCGGCATTTAGAGGGAAATAAACTGAAGCCTGTTTTCAAGAATAAAGTCTGTTTGCCTAGACTCACTTATCCACTGATACATGGAAAAGTGGGAAATGAATTTCTGCACTTAATGTACTAAGGATGAACTTGCTCATCTTGGCATTATGTAGCTCTATTGTGTTTTCTTGTTTGCAAACTGATATTATCTTCATACATGATTATCTATCTGAGATTGCATAACTGTTATTCTTTAAATATGGGCTGCATCACGGTGCCAAAGACCCGGGTTCGATCCTGGCTGGAGTGGACACAATCTCATTCTCCCTGTGTCTGCGTGGGTCTCACCCTCACAACCCAAAGATGTGGATTGGCCCTGCTAAATTGCCCTTAATTGGAAAGAAAAATATGGGGCTGAACAAATATCAGCGTGAAGTTACTTCAAAATGAGTTGTGACATATTTAAGTTCTATTCTCTTGTGTATCTTTCTTAAAATGAATATATTTAAAAAATTAAGCCTTCAGATGACATTTGCCAGCTTTATTTGTATTTCTTTCAGCATTACACTAAGGGCTGAAGGTTAATACCAGAATTTGCTTGGCGCTTTTTGGCAGAAGCCATTCTTTGGATGCTATGTTGATTTTTATTATTCATTCATGGGACATTGAGGGCTGGGCCAGCATTTATTACCCATTCCTCATTGCCCTTCAGGAGATGGTGGTGGTAGTGAGCTGCCTTCTTGGACCACTAGTTTATGAGGTGTAGGTACATCCACAGAGTCATTATGGAGGGAATGCCCGGAATTTGACTCAACAATAGTGAAATAACGGTGATATTTCCAAGTCAGGATGGTGAGTGACTTGGAGGGAATCCCGTGGTGATGTTCCCAGGTAACTGTTGCTGTTGTCCTTGTAGATGGCAGTGTTTGTGAGTTTGGAAGGTACAGCCTAAGGAACCTTGGTGAATTCCTGCAGTGCATCTTGTAGATGGTGTACACATTGCTACTCTGTCGGTGGCGGAGTGAGTGAGTGATTGTTTGTGGAAGAAGAGATTCTTTTTTGTTCATTTACAGGATGTGATCGTCGCTGGCTAGGCCAGCATTTATTGCCCATACCTGGTTGTCCATGAGAAGGTGGTGGTGAGCTACCTCCTTGAATTGCTACAGTTCATCTGATGTAGGCACATTCTCGGTGTTATTAGGGAGGGAGTTCCAGGATTTCGACCCAGTGACAGTGAAGGAACGACAATATATTTCCAAGTCAGAATGGTGGGTTGCTTGGAGTGGAACTTCAAGATGGTGGTGTTCCCATATGTTTGCTGCCCATGTCCTTTTGTAGATGGTAGTGGTCATGTGTTTGGATGGTGCCCTCCGAGGATCCTTGGTGTGTTCCTGCATGCATCTTGTAGATAGTATGCACTGCTGCAACTGTGCGCTCCTGGTGGAGGGAGTTGAATATGGGTGCAATGCCAATCAAGTGGGGTGCAATGCCAATCAAGTGAGCTGCTTTGTCCTGAATGATGTCAAGCTTTTGAGTGTTGTTGGAGATGCACTCATCCAGGCAAATGGGGAGTATTCCGTCACAATCCTGACATGTGCTTTGAAGAGATAACAAATAGGTTAGACCAAGGAGAGCCAATGGATGTTATCTATCTTGACTTCCAAAAGGCCTTTGATAAGGTGCCTCATGGGAGACTGCTGAGTAAAATAAGGCCCCATGGTATTCGAGGCAAGGTACTAACATGGATTGACGATTGGCTGTCAGGCAGAAGGCAGAGAGTTGGGATAAAAGGTTCTTTTTCGGAATGGCAACCGGTGACGAGTGGTGTCCCGCAGGGTTCAGTGTTGGGGCCACAGCTGTTCTCTTTATATATTAACGATCTAGGTGACGGGACTGGGGGCATTCTGGCTAAGTTTGCCGATGATACAAAGATAGGTGGAGGGGCAGGTAGTATGGAGGAGGTGGGGAGGCTGCAGAAAGATTTGGACATTTTAGGAGAGTGGTCCAAGAAATGGCTGATGAAATTCAACGTGGGCAAGTGCGAGGTCTTGCACTTTGGAAAAAAGAATAGAGGCATGGACTATTTTCTAAAGGGTGACAAAATTCATAATGCTGAAGTGCAAAGGGACTTGGGAGTCCTAGTCCAGGATTCTCTAAAGGTAAACTTGGAGGTTGAGTCCGTAATTAAGAAAGCAAATGCAATGTTGTCATTCATCTCAAGAGGCTTGGAATATTAAAGCAGGGATGTACTTCTGAAGCTTTATAAAGCATTAGTTAGGCCCCATTTAGAATACTGTGAGCAATTTTGGGCCCCACACCTCAGGAAGGACATACTGCCACTGGAGTGGGTCCAGCGGAGATTCACACGGATGATCCCAGGAATGGTAGGCCTAACATACGATGAACGTCTGAGCATCCTGGGATTATATTCATTGGAGTTTAGGAGGTTGAGGGGAGATCTAATAGAAACTTACAAGATAATGAATGGCTTAGATAGGGTGGACGTAGGGAAGTTGTTTCCATTAGCAGGGGCGACTAGGACCCGGGGGCACAGCCTTAGAATAAAAGGGAGTCAGTTTAGAACAGAGATGAGGAGAAATTTCTTCAGCCAGAGAGTGGTGGGTCTGTGGAATTCATTGCCACAGAGGGCGGTGGAGGCCGGGACGTTGAGTGTCTTTAAGACAAGTTGATAAATTCTTGATTTCTCGAGTTATTAAGGGCTATGGAGAGAGAGCGGGTAAATGGAGTTGAAATCAGCCATGATTGAATGGTGGAGTGGACTCGATGGGCCGAATGGCCTTACTTCCGCTCCTATGTCCTATGATCTTATGTGCCTTGTAGATGGTGGACAGAGTTCGGGGAGTCAGGAGGTGAGTTATTTGTCACAGGATTCCCTGCCTCAGAGCTGCTCTTGGATCCACAATAATTATTTGGCTACTCCAGTTCAGTTTCTGATGACCCTTAGGATGCTGATAGTGGGGGAGTTCAGCAATCATAATGCCATTGAATGTTAATTGCTGATTTTATGACAGGAATGCAGACTTGTGCTTTCTCAGATCATAATAAAACGAATGGGCCATTTGGCCCATTGAGCCAGCTTTGCCATTCAATAAGATCATAGCTGATCTAATTGTGGCCTGAACTCCACTTTCCTGCCTGTCCCCAAGTAACCCTTAACTCCCATATTGAGCAAAAATCTGACCAATTCAGCCTTTAATATATTCAATGACCCAGTCTCCACTGCTCTCTGCGGAAGAGAATTCGAAAGCTAACAAAACTCAGGTTAAATATTTTAATATCCCTGGAAGTGGATAGAGTGCGCACAATGCTCGCGAGGTTGCCGCAGGCGAATGAGCCACCGAGGGTGATGGTGGTACGAATGCACAGATTCCTGAATAAGGAACAGATTTTGCGTTGGGCCAAGCAGACACAGAGCTGTAAGTGGGAGAATAACATTCTGCGCATCTACCAAGATCTGGGTGCGGACCTGGGCAAGAGACGAGTGGGATTCAACCAAGTGAAATCGACCCTTTTCAAGAGGAAGGTGAAGTTTGGTCTACTTTATCCAGCTCGTTTATGGGTCACCTATGAAGAGCAGCAATTTTACTTCGAGTCGCCGGATGAAGCAATGGACTTTGTGAAAAGCAAAGGTCTAGATAGAGACTGAGGTGACTGATATTTGCTGTCGGGACTCTGCTAAAATTGTTCTTACTCTTGCACTGTATGAGAAATGCCCGTTGTAACGTTTTTTGGGCTGTTGCGATGTCTTGTGAGTTAACTTTATACTGGTGGGGGGGATCTTTGATGTTATTTCTTTGGGTCTGTTGGGGTGGAAATGTGCCTTTTGAAAAGGAATGACCAAGGGGTGGGAGGGAACAATAGGAGGCAAGATTTCTGGCACCATGAGGCGGCTTTAATACGGTCATTGACCCAAGGCTGGACTGGTCGAGTTCAAGGACAGGCAGGGTGCCGGCAATGTTGAAGGAACTAAAGGGGTTCATGGAGCAGATGGGTGGGGCAGACCCATGGAGGTTTGGACGGCCAAGAGCGAAGGAGTTCTCCTTCACACATGTACATAAAGTATACTCCTGGATCAACTTTTTTATTTTGAACAGGGCTTTACTGGCGGGTTGGTTGACACTGAGTATTCGGCGATTGCGGTGTCGGACCATACCCCACATTGGGTGGACCTACAAGTGAGCAAGGAGGGTGGTCAGTCCCCGCAATGGCAATTGGATGTAGGACTATTAGCAGACGAGGAGGTGTGCGGGCGGGTGAGGGAATCCCTCCAGAATTACCTGGAGATTAACAATACGGGAGAGGTCTTAGCAGCAATGGTTTGGGACGCACTGAAGGCAGTGGTCAGAGGGGAACTGATTTCGATTCAGGCCCATAGGGAGAAGGAAGAGAGGGCAGAGGCGGATAGGTTGGTTGGGGAAATACTTCAGGTAGACAGGAGGTATGCAGAGGCCCCGGAGATAGGATTACTGAAGGAACGACGGGGGCTACAGGTGGAATTTGGCTTGTTATCTACGGGGAAGCGGTGGAGCAGTTGAGGAAGACGAGGGGGGCGATATCTGAGTATGGAGAGAAGGCTGGTAGAATGCTGGCGCACCAGCCCAGGAAAAGGGAGGGAGATAGGGGGAGGGAAGGACAGAGGAGGGAACACAATCTTGGACGCAGCAGGGATCAACGGGGTGTTTAAAGAGTTTTACAGCAGGCTATACGAGTCGGAACCCCCAGCTGGAGTGGAAGGAATGAGGCAATTTCTGGGAGGGCTGGAGTTCCCGAAGGTGGACGAAGTGTTGGTAGAAGGGCTGGGAGCTCCGGTAGGGATTGAAGAAATAGCAGAGGGATTGGAGGCCATGCAGTCGAGCAAGGCCCCGGGACCAGATGGTTACCCAGTGGAATTTTATAAAAAGTTCTCTTGAGATGCTGGGCCCACTGTTGGTGAGGACGTTTAACGAGGCAAGGGAGTGTGGTGTTCTTCCCCCGACAATGTCACAGGCCTCGATCTCGCTGATCCTGAAGCGAGAGAAGGACCCTGAGCTATGCGGGTCTTACAGGCCGATCTCTCTGTTGATGCCAAGCTGTTAACTAATATCTTGTCCTCAAGGATAGAAGACTGTGTCCCGGGGGTGATAGGGGAAGACCAGACGGGGTTCGTTAAGGGTAGGCAGCTAACTGCCAACGTTAGAAGGCTCTTGAATGTAATCATGATGCCCCCAGAGAGAAAGGAGGTGGAGGTAGTGGTTGCAATGGACGCAGTGAAGGCCTTTGACCAGGTGGAATGGAACTATCTGTGGGAAGTGTTGGGGCGGTTCGGGTTTGGTTGTAGTTTCATCAACTGGATCAGGCTGCTGTCCAGGCACAGAGGCGAATGTTCGAACGAACCGGCTGACGACGGGCTATTTTAGACTGCATGGGAGACTAGGCAGGGATGCCCCCTCTTTCTGTTGCTGTTCGACTGGCCATTGAGCCACTGGCTATGGTGTTAAGACCTTCCAGGGGCTGGTCCGGGGTGGGGTGGAACACAAGGTCTCGCTATACACCGACGACCTGCTCCTGTATGTTTCCGACACGTTAGAGGGGATGGAAGAGATCATGAGGATTTGGGGGGAAACTTGGCCATTTTCCAGGGAAAAGTGAGATGTTTACGATCCAGGCAAGGGGGCAGGAGTGGAGACTGGGAGAGCTGCCATTCAGAATGGTGGGAGGTAGCTTCCGTTATTTAGGGATGCAGGTGGCACAAGACTGGGGGCTGTTACATAAACTAAACTTGACCCGGTTGGTGGAACAAATGAAAGAGGACTCCCGAAGGTGGTATATGCTCCTGTTATCACTGGCGCGGAGGGTGCAGACAGTGAAAATGACGGTCCTCCCGAGATTCCTGTTTGTTTTTCAGTGCCTCCCCATCTTTATCCCAAAGGCCTTTTCCAAGTGGGTAAATAAGGTGATCTCCGATTTTGTTTTTTGGGGCGGGGGGGGGGGGGGGGGGGGGGGGGGGGCGGGGCGGGCGGGGGCTGCTGCCGAACTTTAGCGACTATTACTTGGCGGCAAATATAGCCATGATTAGGAAGTGGGTAGTGGGGGAAGGGTCGGTGTGGGAGCGAGTAGAGGCAGCATCTTGAAGGACACGAGTTTCGGGGCATTGATCTCGGCACTTCTGCCGTTCTCGCCGACCCGGTACTCCACAAACCCGGTGGTAGTGGCGGACGGAGAGTCTGGGGGCAGTGGAGGAAACATGTGAGAGCGGCGGCAGCATCAGTTTGGACTCCAATTTGTAGCAACCATCGGTTGGCCCCAGGGAGACTAGATGGAGGGTTTCGGGGATGGCGGAGAGCAGGGATTGGGAGGATGGGAGATTTGTTTATAGATGGGAGCTTCCAGGGCGGCATGTGGCGCTGGTGGTTAGCACTGGGACAGCGGCGCTGAGGACCCGGGTTCACATCCTGGCCCTGGGTCACTGTCCTTGTGGAGTTTGCACATTCTCCCTATGTCTGCGTGGGTTTCACCCCCACAACCCAAAGATGTGCAGGTTAGGTGGATTGGCCATGCTAAATTGCCCCTTAATTGGGAAAAAAAAAATTGGGTACTCTAAATAATCTTTAAAAAATGGATGGGAATTTCCCCAGTTTGAGGGAGTTAGAGGAGAAGTTTGGGTTGACGGGAGGGAATGGGTTTAGGTATCTGCAAATACGGGACTTCTTGCGAAGGCAGGTTCCAACCTTCCCGCTCCTACCACAACGGGGGATACAAGATAGGGTAATTTCTAGAGCATGGGTGGGAGAGGGGAAGGCCTCGAATATCTATAAAGAATTCATGGAGGCAGAGGAAATGCAGGCAGAGGAGCTAAAGCACAAATGGGAGGATGAGTTAGGGGGAGAGATAGAGCAGGTCTCTGGGCGGATGTGTTAAGCAGGGTCAACACGTCCACGTCTTGCGCCAAGCTCCGCCTGATCCAATTTAAGGTCATCGGGCACACATGATGGTGGCCCGGATGAGCAAGGTTTTTGGGATAGAAGACAGGTGGCAAGGTATGCAGGAGGGCCAGCGAACCATGTTCACATGTTTTGGGCATGTTCGAAGCTTAGGGGATTCTGGCAGGGGTTTGCAGATGTCATGTCCACGGTGTTAAATATAAAGGTGGCACCCAGTCCAGAGGTGTCGATTTTCCGAGGACCTGGGAGTCCAAGGGGCGTGAGAGGCCGACGTCTTGGCCTTTGGCTCCTTGGTAGCCCAAAGACGGATACTATTAGCTTGGAGGGATTCGAAGCCCCAAAAATCAGAGACCTGGGTCAATGACATGGCTGGCTTCCTCAGTCTTGAGAAAATCAAGTTCGCCCTAGGAGGGTCAATGCTGGGGTTTGTCCGGAGGTGGCAGCCGTTTGTCGACTTCTTTAGAGAAAATTCTAGAAAGTTCTCGGAAGGTGGAACCTGTGAGGGAGGTAAAGAGCCTTTGCACCATGTTTATAGTTGTTTGTATATGGTTTACGGTTATTGTTCAAAATTCACAAATGCATAAATAAAATATTTTACAAAAAAAAAAGATATTAAGGGATATAGGCCAAAGACAGGTTCCATATGGAATTAGGCCAGATGTCAGCCATATTCTCATCAAATGGTGGGACAGGCTCGATGGGCTGAATGGTCTGCTCTTGTCCCTAATATAGATCATAAACAGTTGAAGCCCCAGCATTGATCCCTGTGGCACTCCAGCAGTTACAGTGAATATGGTCCATTTATCCTGACTCCTGTTAACCAATTAATTCTCAATCCATGGTAATATATAAAAAAAATAAAATTTAGAGTACCCAATTTTTTTCCCCCAATTAAGGGGCAATTTAGCCTGACCAATCCACCTACCTTACACATCTTTAGATTGTGGGGGTGAAACCCACGCAGACAGGGGGGAGAATGTGCAAACTCCACACAGACAGTGACCCAGGGCCAGTATTCGAAGCCAGGTCCTCGGCGCCGTAAGCAGCTGTGCTAACTACTGTGCCACTGTGCTGCCCTAGTCCATGCTAATATATCACCCCCAACACTGAGCTCTTATCTTGTGCCATAACCTTTTCTGTGGATCTTATTGAATGCCTTTTGGAAATTAGAAGCTGATTAAATAACTGGGTTATTGGAGTTTCATCTCTGAGTTTTTTTTTGTGAAATGAGATGGGAAACCTTAAACTATGTATCCACTTATTGGGTGATGGTCAAGATAATGGCACATTTTGCTTCATGACTTTGAAGAGTTTATAATTATTTCAGGAGTACAAATGTATATCTTATAAGTGCCTACTTCAAACCTCAGTTACTGCCAGAATTTACTCAGTATTCAACCTCCATATCACTGGAGGATGGATATTTGTGGCATGCAAAATCAACACACGTGCTCTAATGCTTATTTTTTTTAAAGCTAGTGAGAATGTAATGCTTTGCAGTACAGGCAGTTTTGTTGGAATGTGTAGCAGAAACTAATTTTCAGTTTGAAATAGTTGTTAAACTTCACTTTTTATGCTTGAATTGTGTGTAAGGGATTTGTTAAGGTTTTCTTGCTTGGTTTCCGGGTCCAGTTTTAATTTTGTATCGTGATTATTGATTCCTCGGTAGACCTTGTTGATTTGTTGTAATATGGATAAATTTTCATATGTGAATGTGAAATTGTGTTGAAATATCAAATTATAATTTGCACTTGGTGTTTTGGAAGGGGAGAGTTTTTGTGTATGGTACTGTTTTTAGTGCATTGGCTGTGAGGCGGGTACACCTGTTTTTTTTCATTCTATTTGCCCATAATTTGTTGTCATGGTGAAATTGTGCAAAATTGAGGAAGATCTTTTCCAGTGAAAAGGTTCTATGCCAAACATTTTCCTCGAGTAATTTGTCCATACAGTTTTCTGACCGGGAATACTTTTTGAGCTCTTTTGTCACTCGGAGATTGGCATCCAATTATGTTTGGTACAATGAGTATAGCAAACTGGGCAATCCTATTGCAGCCTGAGCAGAGGGATCCTGTTGCTGGCAGAGAAGGTAGATATAGCGGATCTTTGTTGGGCTGCTGATATTTGTCATCTACAATTATTTTGCTTCTGGGGGCTCTGATAGGTGCAGAGAAAATTACATCTTCTCTACAAGTTCTAAAGTTTCTATATGAAATCAATTTGGGCAATCTTATCTGATGTCTGGTCACATCACTTACTACAGAGAGAAAGTGCAAACTCCACACACACTCCCCCAAGGCTGGATCGAACTCGGGACCCTGGTGTTGTGGGGCAGCAGTGCTAACCACTGTGCCACCGTACTGCCCTACACAATGGAATTGCAGATAGTCATGTGATATATCTTGAAACATCAATGTAATGTACTTAAAAACATCTTTTAAAAGGTAAAATGTGAAAACTTTGACATAATAGTGATTAACTTAATGACTTGTTTTGCAAAAATGGTTTATTTTCCCCTCCTTTAAATAGTTGCTGAATTTTTGAATAGTTTTGTGTGAATTTTGATGGAATGTGTCACTGGAACTGGACAGCTAATGTCAGTTACATGTTGGAAATTGTATATTTGTCACCTTGTAGTGTAAGTCCATATAAATCTGGCGAAAGATATACATTTTGGCTGGCAATTCTATATTGACGTCAAGTTTGCAGAATATAATAGTGACACAAGTATAAATCAATTTCTCACTTCATCCAAATTGTGCATTTGCAAACTTTATTTAAAAAAAAAAAAAAAAAAAAAATATTTATTGACATTTTTCAAACAGATTTTCCGTTTTTACAACATAATAAAGGAATATGCATTAAACGTTATTTAAATAATATATTAAACTAACAACAAATGAAAAAAGAGATAAACAAAAAGCAAATATCAACAACTGGCAAAAAACAAAAACACAGGATAATCCCCCCCCCCCCCCCCCCCCCCCCCCCCCGGACAGCTGCTGCTTTCATTTCTGTTTTTCCATTATCGTTCCACGAGATAGTCAAGGAACGGTTGCCACCGCCTGGTGAACCACTGAGCCGATCCTCTTAACGCATATTTTATTCACTCCAGTCTTATGAACCCTGCCATGTTGTTTATCCAGGCCTCCAAACCCGGGGGCTTTGCTTCTTTCCACATAAGTAGAATCCTACGCCGGGCTACTAGGGACGCAAAGGCCAGAACGTCGGCCTCTTTCGCCTCCTGCACTCCCGGTTCTTCTGCAACCCCAAATATAGCTAACCCCCAGCTTGGTTTGACCCGGACCCCCACCACCTTTGAGACCACTCTTGCCACACCCTCCCAGAACTCATGCAGTGCCGGACATGACCAGAACATGTGGGTGTGGTTCGCCGAGCTTCCCGAGCACCTCCCACACCTATCCTCCACCCCAAAAAACCTGCTCAGTCTTGCTCCCGTCATATGCGCCCTGTGTAGAACCTTAAATTGAATCAGGCTAAGCCTGGCACATGAGGACGAGGAATTTACCCTGCTTAGGGCATCTGCCCACAGCCCCCCCTCAATCTCTTCCCCCAGCTCCTCTTCCCATTTTCCCTTCAGCTCCTCTACCATCGTCTCCCCCTCATCTCTCATCTCCCTGTATATTTCCAACACTTTACCTTCTCCAACCCATGCCCCCGAAATCACTCTATCCTGGATCCCTTGCGTCGGGAGTTGCGGAAATTCCCTCACCTGTTGCCTCGTAAATGCCCTCACTTGCATGTATCAGAAAGCATTCCCTGGTGGCAACTTATATTTTTCTTCCAATGCTCCCAAACTCGCAAACGTCCCGTCCACAAACAGGTCCTTCAGCTTCCTAATTCCTGCTCGCTGCCAACATTGAAATCCCCCATCTATCCTCCCCGGGACGAACCTGTGGTTATTCCTTATCGGGGACCACACCGAGGCACCCGTCACTCCCCTGTGTCGTCTCCACTGCCCCCAGATCTTCAAGGTCGCCACCACCACTGGGTTTGTGGTGTACCTTTTCGGGGAGAACGGTAGCGGTGCTGTCGCCAGCGCTTTCAGGCTTGTTCCCTTACAGGACGCCATCTCCAGCCTTTTCCACGCCGCACCTTCCTCTTCCCTCATCCACTTACGGACCATCGACACATTGGCGGCCCAATAGTAGTCACTCAGACTCGGCAGTGCCAATCCCCCTCTGTCCCTACTGCGCTGCAGGAACCCCCTCTTTACCCTCGGGGTCTTTCCCGCCCATACAAAGCTCATAATGCTCCTATCTATTTTTAAAAAAAGGCCTTAGTAATCAGGATGGGGAGGCACTGAAACACGAAAAGAAACCTCGATTTGCAAACTTTACAACCGGTGAATTATAACTTTGTGAATTTTTAATTTAGCAGATTGATGCAACCATCCACTTTCCAATTTAAATGTACGTTGGTTGGAAACAATCAGAACCAATACAAGAAAGCATATTGTGAGCAAAAGATTTGTCTAATTGGGAAGATGAGTGTTTTTTTGGCGAGTGGGAAGGATATACAAATATTAGGACCTTTAGGTGTTTCATTCTTGATACATACTATATATCATGTAATGAATGCAGAATTTTAGATATATTAGATTATGGACATTTGGCAATTTGAGGGTTGAAGCCTTGAAAGTGTGTTTGACTGCAGTGGTCATGTTTTAAAAATAATCTTCTTTTGCAAGACCAGAAAGCTTTTTGGTGCCAGAGATGAAATTGACAAGAGTGGAAGCACTGGGGCTAATGTGCTGTTGTTTGGGTGGGGGGTCCCTGGGGAGTGATGTTTTTTTCAGCCTGGGAGGTTAATGTTTTTTTCGGCTTGGGGAGATGATGTATTTGCTGGGTGGAGCTAAGCATTCAGACATTTTGAGAGAACTTTTGAGTTTAGAGTCCTAGCTAAACCCTTTGGACCACAAGTACGTTCTTTTGCTCTCCAGTAGGAAAGTGTTTTTAAAAAGAGTAATAGTATTTAAAGCAGCAACATACTTGTCTGCGGATGCTGGTGGTACAGTGGTTAGCACCGCTGCCACAAAGCGCCAGGGACCCGGGTTCAATTCCAGCCTTGGTCAGTGTCTGTGTGGAGTTTGTACATTCTCCCTATGTCTTTGTGGGTTTCCTCCGGGTGCTCCGGTTTCCTCTGACAGTCCAAAGATGTGCAGGTTAGGTGAATTCATCATAGAATTTACAGTGCAGAAGGAGGCCATTCGGCCCATCGAGTCTGCACCGGCTCTTGGAAAGAGCACCCTACCCAAGGTCAACACCTCCACCCTATCCCCATAACCCAGTAACCCCACCCAACACCAAGGGTAATTTTGGACACCAAGGGCAATTTATCATGGCCAATCCACCTAACCTGCACATCTTTGGACTGTGGGAGGAAACCCACGCACACACTGGGAGGATGTGCAGACTCCGCACAGACAGTGACCCAAGCCGGAATCGAACCTGGGACCCTGGAGCTGTGAAGCAATTGTGCTATCCACAATGCTACTGTGCTGCCCAAATTTGGCCATGCTAAATTGCCCCTTGGTGTCAAAAAGGTTAGGTGCGGTTTTTCCACCCACAGTCCAAATGTGCAGGTTAGGTGGATTGGCCATGTTAAATTGCCCCTTAGTGTCAAAAAGGTTAGGTGCGGTTACTGAGTTACGCGGCTAGGATGGGGTTTGGGCCTAGGTATGGTGCTCTTTCAGAGCGTCGGTGCAGACCGCATGGCCTTCTGCATTGTAGGGATTCTATGATGAGGGGAGAGCTGAAACAAGCTTTTTGAAGACCCCGAGCCGGAGTCTGCAGGGGTTCCAACAGGAGCCAAATCTGTTCTGTAAATGAGTATTAATCTGTGCCATTGGTATGTGGGATGGATTGAGAGCTATATGTTTTTACTTACTTGTCATTTAATTGGCAATAGAGATAGTAATTTTATTGTTTAAGTGTTAATCGCAAGCTATTTTTGGGTGTGTTGTTAAAGAGCTTAATATTGTGTTAATAAAGTTTTGTTTTAAAATACCAAATCCCTATATTTTTGTGCAGTCACTCCTGGAGTGAAATATTCTCTCCGCACAGTTTTACGAAATAAAATATTGGAGTTTCAGTACAGTATCCTAGCCACTGTTGGGGTCTGGATACGCAATACCCATCTAATTGTTATATATTCTCACACATCCTCTTCTAATTGTTTTTGGTACTCATCCACAAGTAGCATTAAATAATTGTAATTGTTTGTGTTAGTATTGTTTACTATGTGACACAGCCTGTAATCCATGTGAAATCTGGGTGGGGAACCACCTAAGACTGATCTAATCCAGTTCTCGAGGTCACTAAATATGGAAAGCCATTGAAGCGGCTATATAACCAGTTGCTTGGATACTTTGCCTTCGTCCTTGTTCACAGTGGAGGCATTGGCAATAAAATTTGAATTTAATGAGAGCTATTACATATTTAAAATTCTATACCAGTTTACTTTGTGCATTCATTAACAATATTGGTGAATTTTGTAAGTTCCACTTTGTTCATTGATATTTTATAGTTTGGCACATTTTAATATCTATACGTTAGAGGAGTGCATGACATGAGCAAAATGGCTGGATCCTGCGAAAAGGTTTAGCAATGTATGCTGATACTAATGTGTATTGGACTTGTTTTCTGGTATTTGAATTTGAAACTATTGAATTTCTGCTTAAAAATGCTTTAACATTGAAGTTTGGGATCTGAATCTAAATCTCCATCTTTAATTAGGGTGATGCAAGCAAGAACTCCAGAGAGACTGAGTTTGCCATTCTCTTGGGCAGTGAATTAAGGGTAAATCAATTTGCCAGAAGGTGACTCTAGACTCATGGATAAATGTTATTAGTGTCTGTGGAAATGTTTGTAGTTTATACTGCTCCTGAGGCGAGTAAAGAAGCTTGGGAATGGTGGGGTTGTGGAATAACAACTGGAGGAAATAATGGCACCAAAAAAAATACAAAAGCCCATCCTCATCATAGAATCATAGAATTTACAGTGCAGAAGAAGACCATTCAGCCCATCGAATCTGCACCGGCCCTTGGAAGGGACACCCTCCACCCTATCCCTGTAGCCCAGTAACACCACCCAACCTTTTTGGACACTAAGGGCAATTTAGCATGACCAATCCACCTAACCTGCACATCTTTGGACCGTGGTCATCATCCTCAATGATGGTGGAGTCAGCACATCAGTGGAAAAAAGACAGATCATTCACAAACTTCTTCAGCCAGAAGTGCTGAGTCGATGATGTATCTTAATCTCCTGAGGTCCTCATCACTACAAATGCCAATCTTCAGCTAATTTAATTCACTCTGCATGATATGAACAAACAGCTGCTATAGTAAAGGCTATGGGCCCTCCGAAAACCTGACTTTGGTACTGATAACAAATGCTCCAGAGCTATGTGTCTCTCACCAAGGTTTTCAAGTGCAACTGCAATACTGGATCTACCTGGCAATGTGGAAAAATTACCAGTTTTATGTCCTGTCCACACAACGCAGGACAAATCCAATCTGGCCAAATATTGCCCCACCAGTCTACATTCGATCATCAGCAAAGTGATGGAAGGAAGGTGTCATTTACCATGCTATCAGGTGGAACTTGTCAACAGCAGCTTGTTCTCTGATGCTTAGTTTGGGTTCTGTCAGGACTTGGCTCCAGACTTCATTTCAGCCTTGGTTCAAACATGAACAAATGAGCTGAAATCCTGAGGTGAGTTGAGAGTGACTGCCATTGCCATCAAGGCAGCATTTTAATGAGTATGGTATCTAGGAGCCCCAACAAAATTGGGAGTCAGTAAAAATTAGGGGAGCAAACTCAATCGGAAAGGAAGATGGTAGTGGTTGTTGGAGGTCAATCATTGCAAACCTTGGACATTACTGTAGGAGCCCTTTACGTTACTTTCCTAGTCTCAACCAACTTCTGCTTCATCAGTGACCTTCATACCATCAAGGGGTCAGAATTGGAGATGTTCACTGATTGCATAGTGTTCAGCCCCATTTGTGGCACTTCAGATACTGCAGCAGTCCATCCTTGCATGCATAAAGATCTGGACAAATGGAGTTGGGGTGATAATTGGTTCGTAATATTTGCGCCACACTATTGTCAGGCAATGGCCATTTCCAGCAAGACTGAATCTGACTATCTCCGCATGAAGTTCAACAGTTTTACCATCACTGAATTTTCCACCAACATCCTGGAAGTTGCCATTGACCGGAAACTGGACTGGACCAGTCATATAAATATTGTGGCTACAAGATTCATGGGAGCAACATCACTCGCAAGTTTCTAACTAAGCTGCACATCATCCAACCTGTCTTGGAATAATATCGCCATTCCTTCACTGCCACTGGGTTAGAATCCTGAAATTCATTTTCTTTTTTTTAAATATATAAATGTTTTATTGAAATTTTTTCCCAAACAACAATTTTTCCCCTCTTACAAAGCAAACGCAACAATAACAATACAGAAATTTTAAACAATACACAAGTAACAAAACCCCTTTATCTTTGACCTAAACTAAACCCCGCCCTCCCCCTGGGTTGCTGCTGCTGGTCATCTGTCTTCCCTCTAACGTTCCCCTAGGTAGTCGAGAAATGGCTGCCACCGCCTGGTGAACCCTTGAGCCGATCCTCTCAGGGCAAACTTTATCTGCTGCAGTTTAATGAACCCCGCCATATCATTTACCCAGGCCTCCAGTCCGGGGGGTTTCGCCTCCTTCCACATGAGTAGGATCCTGCGCCGGGCTACTAGGGACGCAAAGGCCACAACGTCGGCCTCTTTCGCCTCCTGCACTCCCGGCTCTTCCGCAACTCCAAATAGAGCTAACCCCCAACCTGGTTTGACCCGGGCCTTCACCACCCGCAAAATCACTCCCGTCACTCCCTTCCAATATCCTTCCAGTGCCGGGCATGCCCAAAACATATGTGCGTGGTTTGCCGGGCTCCCGCCACACCTCCCACATTTGTCCTCCACTCCAAAGAACCTGCTCAATCTTGCTCCCGTTATGTGTGCTCTATGTAGCACCTTAAATTGAATCAGGCTAAGCCTGGCGCATGAGGAAGAGGAATTTACCCTGCTTAGGGCATCAGCCCACATACCCTCCTCTATCTCCTCCCCTAGTTCTTCTTTCCACTTTCCTTTTAGTTCGCCCACCGACTCCTCCCCCTCTTCCCTCATCTCTCGGTAAATCTCTGACACCTTGCCCTCTCCGACCCACACCCCTGAAAGCACCCTGTCCTGTATCCCCTGTGTCGGGAGCAACGGAAATTCCCTCACCTGTTGTCTAGTAAATGCCCTCACCTGCATATATCTCAAGAAATTTCCCCGGGGCAACTTATACTTTTCCTCCAATGCTCCCAAGCTCGCAAAAGTCCCATCTATAAATAAATCTCCCACCCTCCTAATTCCCAACTGGAACCAGCTCTGAAATCCTCCATCCATTCTTCCTGGGGCGAACCTATGGTTGTTCCTGATTGGGGACCCCACCAGGGCTCCCCGCACCCCTCTCTGTCGCCTCCACTGTCCCCAGATATTCAATGTTGCCGCCACCACCGGGTTCGTGGTAAACTTTTTAGGTGAGATCGGTAGCGGCGCCGTCACCAGCGCCTCTAAACTCGTCCCTTTACAGGACTTTCTCTCCAGTCTTTCCCACGCCGCTCCCTCACCCTCCATCATCCATTTACGTATCATTGCCACATTGGCGGCCCAATAGTAATCGCCCAAGTTCGGTAGTGCCAATCCTCCTCTGTCCCTACTACGCTGAAGGAACTCCCTCCTTACTCTCGGAACTTTCCCTGCCCACACGAAGCTCGTGATGCTCCTGTCTATTTTATTAAAAAAGGTCTTAGTGATTAGTATAGGGAGACATTGAAATACAAATAAGAACCTCGGGAGGACCATCATCTTAATTGCTTGCACCCTGCCCGCCAGCGATAGAGGCTGCATGTCCCACCTCTTGAAGTCCTCCTCCATTTGTTCTACCAACCGTGTCAGATTAAGTCTGTGCAAGGTTCCCCAGCTCCTAGCGATCTGAATCCCCAGGTATCGGAAATTTCTTTCCACTTTCCTTAGAGGCAAGCCTTCTATCTCTCTACTCTGGTCCCCTGGATGTATCACAAATAATTCACTCTTCCCCATGTTTAGCCTATACCCCGAGAAATCCCCGAACCCCCTCAAAATTCGCATAACCTCTATCATTCCCCCCGCTGGGTCCGACACGTATAACAATAGGTCATCCGCATATAACGAGACTCGGTGTTCTTCTCCCCCTCTAATCACCCCTCTCCATTTCCTGGAGTCTCTCAACGCCATGGCCAGAGGTTCAATTGCCAACGCGAACAACAATGGAGACAGCGGGCATCCCTGTCTTGTTCCCCTATATAGTCGGAAATACTCCGATCTATGTCGACCTGTAACTACGCTTGCCGTTGGAGCCTCATAAAGAAGTCTAACCCAGCTAATAAACCCGTTCCCAAACCCAAACCTCCTTAACACTTCCCATAAATACTCCCACTCCACCCTATCAAATGCCTTCTCTGCGTCCATTGCCGCCACTATCTCTGCCTCCCCTTCCACTGGGGGCATCATTATCACCCCTAATAGTCGTCGCACATTAACATTCAGTTGTCTCCCTTTTACGAACCCTGTCTGGTCTTCGTGCACCACCCCCGGGACACAGTCCTCTATCCTCGATGCCAGTACCTTTGCCAACAATTTGGCGTCCACGTTCAACAATGAAATGGGTCTATAGGACCCGCACTGCAACGGATCTTTATCCCTCTTCAAAATTAACGATATCGTCACCTCCGACATCGTCGGGGGTAGAGTCCCCCCTTTCCTGGCCTCATTGAACGTCCTCACCATCAACGGGGCCAACAAGTCCACATATTTTCTGTAATACTCCACCGGGAACCCGTCTGGTCCTGGGGCCTCCCCTGCTTGCATGCTTCCCAGTCCCTTAATAACCTCGTCCACCCCAATCGGTGCCCCCAGGCCTACCACCCCCCGCTCCTCCACTTTCGGGAACCTCAATTGGTCCAGGAACTGCCGCATCCCCTCCTCTCCCTCTGGGGGTTGAGACCTATACAGTTCCTCATAGAAGGTCTTGAACACCTCATTTATCTTTCCTGCCCTTCGCACCGTGTCTCCCCTTTCGTCTCTAATTCCTCCTATCTCCCTCGCTGCTGCCCTCTTTCGCAATTGATGAGCCAACAGGCGACTCGCCTTTTCCCCATATTCATACCTCCTCCCCTGTGCCTTCCTCCACAGTACCTCCGCCTTTCTGGTGGTCAGAAGGTCAAATTCCGTCTGGAGTCGTCTCCTCTCCCTGTACAATTCCTCCTCCGGGGTCTCTGCAAATTCCCTATCCACCCTTAAAATCTCCCCCAGTAATCTTTCCCTTTCCTTGGCCTCTGTTTTCCTTTTGTGGGCCCCAATGGAGATCAGCTCTCCTCTGACCACCGCTTTTAGTGCTTCCCATACCACTCCCACAGGGACCTCGCCGTCGTCATTGACCTCCAGATATCTCTCAATACACCCCCGCACTCTTGCACACACTCCCTCATCCGCCATCAGTCCCACATCTAATCGCCAGAGTGTTCTCTGCTCCCTTTCCTCTCCTAATTCCAGGTCCACCCAATGTGGGGCATGATCCGAAACCGCTATGGCTGAGTACTCAGCTTCTTCCACCCTAGAGATCAACGACCTTCCCAAAACAAAAAAATCTATCCGGGAGTACACTTTATGGACATGGGAGAAGAAGGAAAACTCCCTAGCCCTAGGTCTAAGAAATCGCCATGGATCCACTCCCCCCATTTGGTCCATAAACCCCTTAAGTACCTTGGCCGCTGCCGGCCTTCTTCCGGTCCTTGAGCTGGATCTATCTAGCCCCGGGTCCAGCACCGTATTAAAGTCCCCTCCTAAAATCAAGTTTCCTACCTCCAGGTCCGGTATACGCCCCAGCATCCGTCTCATAAATCCCGCATCGTCCCAGTTTGGGGCATACACGTTAACCAACACGACCTCCATTCCCTCCAGCCTGCCACTCACCATTACATATCTACCTCCGCTATCTGCTACGATGTTCTTTGCTTCAAATGCGACCTGTTTCCCCACCAAAATGGCCACCCCTCTATTCTTTGCGTCCAGTCCTGAGTGGAACACCTGTCCCACCCATCCTTTCCTTAGCCTAACTTGGTCCGCCACCTTTAGGTGCGTCTCTTGGAGCATAACCACGTCTGCCCTTAGTCCTTTCAAATGCGCGAGCACTCTGGCCCTTTTTATCGGTCCGTTCAGGCCTCTCACGTTCCACGTGATCAGCCTCACTAGGGGGCTACCTGCCCCCCTCCCGTGTCGACTAGCCATTACCTTCTCTAGGCCAGTCCCATATCCCGCCTCCGCGCTCCCGCTCGCTCCCCCAGCGTCGCACACCATCCCCGCCCACCCACTCTTTAGCCATTTCCTTTTGGATTTCCGCAGCAGCAACCCAGTTGTCCCCCCCCCCCGCCCTCCCCCTCCCTCCCCCCCTCCCCGCTAGATCTCTTTCTAGCATGATTGCTCCCCCCATATTACTTCCGTAAGTCAGCTGACTTCAACTGACCCCGGCTACTCCTGCTCACTCCTCGACCCCCCCCATGTGGGGAACTCCCATCCGCCTTGCGCCTGTCTACCCGCCTTATTCTTTCTGGTGCGGGAACATCCCTTTACCTGACCCGCCTCTTATGGCGCAGCTCCCTTTCCCCTCCCCCTCCCCTTCCCCATTCTCCAACTATGTCCCGTCTTTCCCCCCTCACCGGCGCCCACATTTCCCCAATGTCTCCCCCCTTCCCTGTTTACTTCTCAATTAACTTCCACCGTAACATTAACAATAACATTTCCTGCAGCATCAGTCCCTCAGTTCCGATCCAATTTCTCTTCTTTGATGAAGGTCCATGCTTCCTCCGCCGTCTCGAAATAATGGTGTCTCTCCTGATACGTGACCCATAGTCTTGCCGGCTGCAGCATCCCGAACTTCACCTTCCTTTTATGCAACACCTCTTTGGCTCGGTTGAAGCTCGCCCTCCTTCTCGCCACCTCCGCACTCCAATCCTGGTATACCCGTACCACTGCATTCTCCCATCTGCTACTCCGCACCTTTTTAGCCCATCTCAGGACCTCTTCTCTATCCTTAAGGCGGTAAAATCGCACGATTATCGCCCTGGGTGGTTCTCCCGCTTTTGGTCTTCTCGCCGGAATCCGATTTGCCCACTCCACCTCCAAGGGGCCCGTAGGGGCCTCAGCACCCATCAGTGAGCTCAGCATCGTACTTGCGTACGCTCCACAGTCCACTCCTTCCACACCCTCAGGGAGACCCAGTATCCGAAGGTTCTTCCTTCGCGCTCCATTTTCTAGGGCTTCGATCCTTTCAGTACACTTTTTATGAAGTGCCTCGTGCATCTATGTCTTAACTGCCAGGCCCAGGATCTCGTCCTCAATATCTGTCACCTTCTGCTCCACCACACGGAGCTCTGTCTCCTGGGTCTTTAATGTCTCCTTGAGCCCCTCAATTGCCTGTAGCAACGGGGTCAGCACCTCCCTCTTCAGCAGCTCCACGCACCGTCTCACAATTTCATGCTCAGGCCCCCATGTCGTCTGCGCTTTCTCCGCCGCCATCTTGTACTTCTCTCTTTCTGACCCTTTGGTCGACGATTCCTCGCGCTGCAGCCGCCGCCGCCGGTTTTTTCCTCCTTCGTTTGGGGGGGACTCCCTTCTCACACGCCCCACACCGGGTTGCGTTGTCGAAAAATTCCCCGTTGGGGCTCTTAAAAGAGCCCGAAGGTCCGTCGGAGCTGGAGCCGCCGAAGCGTGCGGCTAGCTAGGCATCACCGCAACCGGAAGTCCCTTCAGTGGCCTTGATGAGGTCTTTTCACAGTTGTTCCCTCTGCTGCTAGAATTCACTTTTGATACAGGCCCTCCGGTCAGCCTGCAGCTTTAAGCTTGCCCTTCCCCCGCCTGCATGCTGGAAGAGGCCCTGTTTATCCTGCAGTTGCAGCCAAATCTTTTACTGTTTCTGCGTGTGTCTGGCAACCAAGAGACATACCCTTCCTGGGGGACACTGTCGGGGGAATATTGCAGCCTTCTTCCCACACCGGGAAATGTCAAACAAATGCCGTGGGGGCCCTGTAAAAGAGCCCAAAAGTCCGTTCCAAGCAGGAGCTGCCGAATATGCGACCTAGCTCTGCATAGCCGCACCCGGAAGTCGAAATTCACTTTCTAACAGCATTGGGTGTCTGCACCAGCTAGTTGACTGTAGTGGCTGGCAAAGATACCTCACCACCATCCTTTCAAAGCATCAAATGCTGGCTTTGCCAGTGATGTTAAAAAACCATGACTGAATAAATAAAAAGAGTAATTCAGGGAATTTGGTGCCGAGTAACTCTCAACCGGACTCCCTCCTGCCCACCATCTACATCAGGCAGAGGTCAGAAGTGTGATGGACTTTCCTGGATTAGTGCAAGTCCTACAACGGGACATCATCCAGGACGGGACATCATCCAGGACCGAACAGCCTGCATGATCGACACACCTTTTGACCACCAAGCATTCACTCCCTCCACCATGGACACACAGTTCATTCACCATCGTTGGTCCAAAACCTGGAACTCCCTTCCTAACATCACTGTGGGTGTACCTACGCCACTCGAACTGCAAGGGTTCAAGAAGGTGGTTCACCAACATCACCTTGAGGATAATTATGAATAAACAACTTTTTAGGCCTTGCCAACAATGCTCGCATCCTATGAATGAATAGAAAAATAATTTGGAGAAATCATTGCAAATTCAGATTTAATACTATTTGAAACTTTGTATGTAGCTGTAAAACAGTGCATTTAAGAAATACAAAGGATGTTAACATTTCAAAATGAATTTCAAGATTTTGTGTATTTATTCTTGGGATCCAGGCACCCAAATAATGTCTTGAATGTTTTTAAGATGGTACAAGAAGGGAAAATCAAGTAAATAAATAAAAGAACCGTGCAGCGTGTAAACACAGGCATGGAGCAGATGGGTTGAAAGGCCTGTTTCGGTGTTGTTCGTACTTAAGTGTGATAAATTGAGTACCATTTTGCGTGGGAGAGTGCAGGAAAAGACAGAAGAGCGAGATGGGGGTTTGGGCTGCCAGATTCTATTGAAAGACCTTGCAGTCTTAAATCATTACCTTTCAAAGTGTTTGGTATTGGTGTGTTGTTTCATAAAACATTGGGGAGGACATTTTGTGCTTTGAAAACTAGTATGTCAGGTCTGTATTGTTCAATACCAATTGAACATAGAGCTGATTGGCAGAGATTGAGGATTGTGACTGCAAAGGCAACAGTTTGGCCTGTGGTGAAATAATTCCGCCTCTGATATTTTATTTGCATAAATCGCTGAATTTAACAGATTGTTTTAGTTAAACTCGGAGTACCCAGTTCTTTTTGTTTCCAATTAAGTGGCAATTTAGCGTGGCCAATCCACCTACCCTGCACATCTTTGGGTTGTGGGGTGCGACCCGTGCAGACACTGGGAGAATGTTTTAACAGATTTAAAATAAATGGTTTTATTCTTTGCCTCTTTCTTTGATCTTTGGTGTCTGAAATGAAATGAAAATCGCTTATTGTCACAAGTAGGCTTCAAATGAAGTTACTGTGAAACGCCCCTAGTCGCCACATTCTGGCACCTGTTCGGGGAGGCTGGTACCGGAATTGAACCGTGCTGCTGGCCTGCCTGGGTCTGCTTTAAAAAAACAGCTCTTTAGCCCTGTGCTAAACCAGCCCCTGCACTGATTAGAACAGTCCATTTTGTTTATTTTAATTTTTAAAAAATGGCATCTAAATATTGTGAAACCACCTTCACTACTGTATTGTAGTTTAAGATATTCATGATAAGGCTCATTTTTGTTTTGCTATAATTGTGACTGATCATTTTGAGAATGAATTGAGTAAAAGAGTGCCCATTTTCAGGGCAGATTCATATCGCTTTTGCAATGAACTGAATCTCTCGGGAATAAACCGTGCAAGACGGGGGAAAGCCGAAGATCCCCAAGAGAGTATCTTGTAATTTTGAAAACGTTGTTACCAAGAGTGGAAGGGTTGATTGATGATGGACAGTTGTTGTCATGCAGAAAACCAAAGGATAGTGACTGAATGTAAATCCTGTCAAATTCACGAAAATGTTAGTATTTCGTGTCTTGCTATCTTTTATTTTAAATTTGAATGACTACACAGTTGGATTATGCTTAATTAGAGAGAAACTGAACAACTCTAACTGAATGCTTTGTGCTTAGCCGTCCAGCAGACTGCCATCCTGTTGTCTTGTACATAAAATAGTAGCAACTCCTTGTTGACTGAAGTTCATGTCATGGCAGTTAATTCTGCTCATTTTCACTGATGGTATTGGCCTACTGTGTAGAATACTTCAAGCAATGTAATCTTCTGAACAGCTCATTAATGATAGACTTGCTTTCTGTGAAGGCAGAATACTTCTGACAGAAAACGAAGTACTGTGTCCAAGATAATCTTCCTATTTGGCAGTGAAACTATGGTGTTTTTTAAGCTAGTGTCTTTGTGCTCTTGACCACCTGGATCTTTGAGCCCAGTATGCAGTTTGCTTAATGTTATGAGAGAGCAGCCACTGCTTTTGCTAGCTTGAAAATGAATTGATTATTGAGATGTGGCCAGCAGCATAACTGGTAATTACTGCTTGTGCGGCATATATGCTGCTTTGATGCTGTAATCCACTATAACTACAGCAAAGAATGCACTATATCTCATTCTTTGGCTGCTTATTTTCTCTTATATTTTGCCTTTATAACAAGAAGTTGTATTTGTATATAATACCTTTAACTGCACATTTAACCTCTTTTGATGCCATTTCCTTTTCTGATAGTTTCAGGTCTGTTATTTGATATGCAGCCTGAAGTATTATTTTTCTTCAAATTTAGTGTACTCAATTATTTTTTTCCAATTGAGGGGTGATTTAGCGTGGCCAATCCACCTAACCATCCTTTGGGTTGTGGGGGTGAAACCCACACAGACACGAGGAGCCTGAAGTATTATGATTTAGTTTGTCTTTGTATTTTCATTGAAAGATTTATTCGTAAATCAATCTGCTAGATATAGAAAAACTTCTATATAATACTGCGCTTGGGTGTGTTGCTGTATGTAAATGATTTTGTTGACTCTTTGTCTGTTTGCAGGGAAAGTTTTTGCAGTTTGACTCTTTTATTTACTTTTATTGCCATACAGTGCAAAGCACGTAGGCCCAGTATTAAAAACAACTTCAATATCAAAAAATACATACATTGAGATCACACTGTTTCTAACCAGTCGTCTTAAAGTCACTTTTCAGCATTCACAACAAAATCGGGCAAAGCATTCCAAGTATCAACAATTCTATGTGGGGAAGAATAAAAACAAATATCAAGATGTGAACCAAGTTTCTGTTGCTTGACCACGCAAAATACTGTAATTGAAAGGGAATTATTTTTCAGGCTTGGAGGAGTAAGCCCATGTATCAATTTATAAACTTCCAAGTAAATCAACAATCAATCTTCTCTTCATTAAAGACTGATCTCAGAGCCATTAAATGCTCCTCATGCCTTCCATTTTCCTGGTAATACATATTTGCACTCTGTATAAGCTGTATATCTCTGGAAGTGTGGATTCCAAACTGGATGCATACTGCAGATGTGAGTGTTCCAACTACTTATTGCGTTTAAGATAAACACAATTCTAACTCAAAAAGGATGCATTCAGCAATCATAAAACATTTTCTGCCTGCTGTAACGCCTAGGTCATATGATTCGTAAACTTCAAATACTTTGTAACAGTCACACCCAAATCCTTTTCAATGGTTGAATGTGCTTAAGGCTGGCCATCGATATGATACTGTAAATTAAGATTATTGTGGCCAAAATGAAAAACTGAACACATTGCCACATTAAAGGTAAGTTGCCATTCCTTGGATCATTGCACTGTAGTAGAGAGTTGTTGCTATTGGTACTTTTTTAGTATTATTTAGGTGTTCATCCATTTTTCTTTTTCTGTGGTTTGAAAATAGAAAATAAATTTGTAGTAGTCAGGTTATTAGTCATGCAGTCACACGTTGAATTAGAGACAAGTCTGGTTTTATGGTGGAAAAAAATATTTGGTGCTTGTTTTTGGTTAAAATTTTCTCTGCTGTGTGAATTGTGCAGTCTTGGGAGTTTTTAAACCATTTGTTTTAATATAAGCAGTTATTTCTAGCCCCCACATCTGAAATGTCCTCCTTAAATCCCTCGCCTCTCCAGACCCCTCTTCTTTTATGAATGAACCTCTTTAAAACTACCTCTTTGACTTCGCTTTTGGTCACCCCCATCTGATATCTCATCTGTGATCTCTGCATTCAGTTTTGTCTGATTATGTTTCTGTGAAGGGGGTGGGGTTTCTTTCTAAATTAAAGGTGCTGTATTTATGTAAGTTGATTTGATGTAATAGTTTTAAATGATCTGTTCTAGATGTTATCCACATGTCCAGATACAGTCTCTCAAACTGAAAGGGCACTTATCTGCCATAATTAAACGTGATAATTTTCCCAATTGGGGTATGATAAAATGGTGATTAAAATCAAATCTGTTGAACCTTACTGTGTTGAAGGATTAGGGAAAAATGTAAATTTAAATTGTGAAGTTATGTGCAATTTTGGCTGCAATGTCATATAATAAAACTCTGAGATCATATTGGCAAATGCGTGATCTTTTTAAAATCCTACAGTGATTGTAAATGAAAGGTGAAACATCTTGCTCAGCAATATGTTGAAATAAAACAAAATGGGTCAGATTTGTTTGGATCCAACTTAATCTCCCAATGAAGTAATCTCACTGTGTTGCTTTTCTCAAATGACATTTGCACTCAACACTGCACTTCATATGTCCAGTGGTTTTAAAAGTTTGAATTTTCTTTTTGCTCCTTCCTGTTTGCTGTGCTTATGCCGTACCTGCCTAGAGCTGCATGTTTTGTGACGTTGGCCAAGGAGTAGTTTGTGTCTCTAGAGTGTCAGCAGTTCCATTTATAATTTATACAATTCCGATCATTTGATAAACCATACAAATTGCATCCACCCAAATGGAGCATGTATATATTTCTTAGTTTGACTGGGTAATTGTACAAGGGAATATCTTGTGACCTCTAGCATAGCTAGGTGGAACTATTATGGCCTATTTTGTTGAGAATTACAGGTGGCTTGGGTAGCCTCACACGTTAATGTCCTAATTGCATGATGCATCTCAGGGAATTGAAACTTGTTCAGAGATCCACCCACTTTGTTGTGATGTGAATATATTCATGTGGAGTACGTTCAGCAAATGAAATAGCAAACATTTATTGAAAGTGTTGATTTGGGCAGGGGTGATGAGCCAAGATCTTAATTTCTAGATTCACTTTCATAGAATGGACAACTGGACAGAGAGTAGCAGTGTAATTAATATCTGCTGGTCCTCCTTTTTCTATACAGTTTCCTAAAGAAGTATTTCATGTTATCATACTTCACCTTATTGAGTTTCATCAGTGTCTTAATTGTGATGATCTCTTCCCAGAATGTGGAAATATAAAGGTGATTTTTTTTTTTTACTTATCACCCCGTCAATCACTTTATCTAGTTAAGAAACAGGAAATATATCACTTGGAAACCTAGGGCAGTGCAGCTCTTTAGCAGGCTGTGAGAAGATTTGCATGAAGGAACTCTTGGGTCCTTTACCTGACCTTTCCCCCTAGTATTGCAGATAGAACCTCCATCATGTAAGAAATTACTTGGTGTGATTTCTTACCTTTGCGATTGTGTTGACAAAGTGAAGGTTGAAGAATTGATGCATCTGTGTTTTATTTAGCATTATAGACTAAAGCATTGAAACTGCACCTAGCTAGGAAGAAAATATAACTTTCTTGTATAACATTGTGCACGATATTGCATATTGTCGCTTGGCATTCTATCATGTTGTGATTGGCCCGCAAAGTTGTCAGTTCAATGCAGTATATGACAATGCTATATTCAAATGTAGCCTTATTGCTATCATTAATACATTTTAAATTCAGTTTTGTATAGCTGTTGTAAAATATGCCTGTGTATATTTTGACATTGAGGAAAATGTAGGATAACAGTCAGCTTGATTTTAAAAAAAAAGCTTTCCAATTGAGGGGTAATTTAACGTGGCCAAACCACCTACCTTGCACATCTTTGGGTTGTGAGGGTGAAACCCATGCAGACACGGGGAGAATGTGCAAACTCCACACGGACAGTGACCCGGGGCCGGGATCGAACCCGGGTCTTTGGCGCCATGAGGCAGCAGTGCTAACCACTGCACCACCAGGCCGCCTCAGACAGTCAGTTTGAAAAGCAGTTGCAAAACAGCTGGGTCAGGAAATTCTTTTTAAAGAAGGACCCCCCCCCCCCCACCAACCCATGCACTACTTGACAAAAGCTAATTGTCACAATAGGGGCTGGTTTAGCACAAGGCTAAATCACTGGCTTTGAAAGCAGACCAAGGCAGGCCAGCAGCAGGGTTCAATTCCCGTACCAGCCTCCCCGAACAGGCACCGGAATGTGGCGACTAGGGGCTTTTCACAGTGACTTTGTTTGAAGCCTACTTGTGACAATAAGCGATTTTCATTTCATTTCATTTCATGAACAAATTAGAATGAATGAGAAGTTTCTCCCAGCTTGGTTTACCTAGGCAGAATCATTGCAGGTTGCATCTTGGTAAATTCAGTTAGGGAATTAAAAGAAAAATCTAATGCCATGCTTGTTAAGTCTTGGGTGATCTCTTGCTTGTTCAGTACTCTCACTGCAGCTACTACTGGGAAGGGGGCGGGGGGCGGGGAGTTCTCCTACTCACACGTGCATAAAGTGTACTCCCGGATCGATTTCTCTATTCTGGACAGGGTCTACTGACTGGGGTGGTGGACACTGGGTACTCGGCGATCACAATCTCAGACCATGCTCCGCACTGTATTTTTTAATAAATATTTTATTGAAAATTTTTGGTCAACCAACACAGTACATTGTGCATCCTTTACACAACATTATAACAATACAGATAATAATGACCTTTTTTATATAAACAAAAAACAACAAATAAATAAATATTAAATAACAAAAATGAAAACTAGCCCTAATTGGCAACTGCCTTGTCACAGGCTATACCCCCCCCCCCCCCAAAGTCCTGGGCTGCTGCTGCTGCCTTCTTTTTTCCCCCATCTATCTTTCCGCAAGATATTCGACGAACGGTTGCCACCGCCTGGTGAACCCTTGAGCCGACCCCCTTAGGACGAACTTAATCCGCTCTAGCTTTATGAACCCCGCCATATCATTTATCCAGGTCTCCACCCCCGGGGGCTTGGCTTCTTTCCACATTAGCAATATCCTGCGCCGGGCTACTAGGGACGCAAAGGCCAAAACATCGGCCTCTCTCGCCTCCTGCACTCCCGGCTCTTGTGCAACCCCAAATATAGCCAACCCCCAGCTTGGTTCGACCCGGACTCCTACTACTTTTGAAAGCGCCTTTGTCACCCCCACCCAAAACCCCTGTAGTGCCGGGCATGACCAAAACATATGGGTATGATTCGCTGGGCTTCTCGAGCACCTCTCACACCTATCCTCCACCCCAAAAAATTTACTGAGCCGTGTTCCAGTCATATGTGCCCTGTGTAATACCTTAAACTGAATCAGGCTTAGCCTGGCGCACGAGGACGACGAGTTTACCCTGTTTAGGGCATCTGCCCACAGCCCCCCCTCGATCTCCTCCCCTAGCTCTTCTTCCCATTTCCCTTTTAGTTCGTCCACCATAGTCTCCCCTTCGTCCCTCATTTCCCTATATATATACGAGACCTTACCATCCCCCACCCATTTCTTTGAGATGACTCTGTCCTGCACCTCTTGTGTCGGGAGCTGCGGGAATTCCCTCACCTGTTGCCTCGCAAAAGCCCTCAATTGCATGTACCTGAATGCATTCCCTTGGGGCAACCCATATTTCTCGGTCAGCGCTCCCAGACTTGCGAACTTCCCGTCCACAAATACATCTTTCAGTTGCGTTATTCCTGCTCTTTGCCACATTCCATATCCCCCATCCATTCCCCCCGGGGCAAACCTATGGTTGTTTCTTATCGGGGACCCCCCCAATGCTCCGGTCTTTCCCCTATGTCGTCTCCACTGTCCCCAAATCTTCAGTGTAGCTACCACCACCGGGCTCGTGGTGTAGTTCCTCGGTGAGAACGGCAATGGGGCTGTCACCATAGCCTGCAGGCTGGTCCCCCTACAGGACGCCCTCTCTAATCTCTTCCACGCCGCTCCCTCCTCCTCTCCCATCCACTTACACACCATTGAAATATTAGCGGCCCAATAATACTCACTTAGGCTCGGTAATGCCAGCCCCCCCCTATCCCTACTACGCTGTAAGAATCCCTTCCTCACTCTCGGAGTCTTCCCGGCCCAAACAAAACCCATGATGCTCTTTTCTATCCTTTTAAAAAAAGCCTTCGTGAGGAGGCACTGAAACACAAAGAGGAATCTCTGGAGGACCACCATCTTAACCGCCTGCACCCTCCCTGCCATTGACAGTGCTACCATATCCCATCTCTTGAAATCTTCCTCCATCTGTTCCACCAACCGCGTTAAATTTAGCCTGTGCAATGTGCCCCAATTCTTAGCTATCTGGATCCCCAGGTAACGAAAGTCTCTTGTTACCTTCCTCAACGGTAGGTCTTCTATTTCTCTACTCTGCTCCCCTGGATGCACCACAAACAGCTCACTCTTCCCCATGTTCAATTTATACCCTGAAAAATCCCCAAACTCCCCAAGTATCCGCATTATTTCTGGCATCCCCTCCGCCGGATCCGCCACATATAGTAGCAGATCATCCGCATATAAAGATACCCGGTGTTCTTCTCCTCCCCTAAGTATTCCCCTCCATCTCTTGGAACCTCTCAGCGCTATCGCCAGGGGCTCAATCGCCAGTGCAAACAGTAATGGGGACAGAGGACATCCCTGCCTTGTCCCTCTATGGAGCCGAAAATATGCCGACCCCCGTCCATTCGTGACCACACTCGCCACTGGGGCCCTATACAACAGCTGCACCCATCTAACATACCCCTCTCCAAAACCAAATCTCCTCAACACCTCCCACAGATAATCCCATTCCACTCTATCAAATGCTTTCTCGGCATCCATCGCCACTACTATCTCCGTTTCACCCTCTGGTGGGGCCATCATCATTACCCCTAACAGCCTCCGTATATTCGTGTTCAGCTGTCTCCCCTTCACAAACCCAGTTTGGTCCTCGTGAACCACCCCCGGGACACATTCCTCTATTCTCATTGCCATTACCTTGGCCAGGACCTTGGCATCCACATTTAGGAGGGAAATTGGTCTGTAGGACCCGCATTGTAGCGGATCCTTTTCCTTCTTTAAGAGAAGCGATATCGTTGCTTCAGACATAGTCGGGGGCAGTTGTCCCCTTTCCTTTGCCTCGTTAAAGGTCCTCGTCAGTACCGGGGCGAGCAAGTCCAAATACTTTCTGTAAAATTCAACTGGGAATCCGTCCGGTCCCGGGGCCTTTCCCGTCTGCATGTTCCTAATTCCTTTCACCACTTCTTCTACCGTGATCTGTGCTCCCAGTCCCACCCTTTCCTGCTCTTCCACCTTGGGAATTTCCAGCCGATCCAAAAAATCCATCATTCTCTCCCTCCCATCCGGGGGTTGAGCTTCATACAATTTTTTATAAAATGTCTTGAACACTTCATTCACTCTCTCCGCCCCCTGCTCCATCTCTCCTTCCTCATCCCTCACTCCCCCTATTTCCCTCGCTGCTCCCCTTTTCCTCAATTGGTGTGCCAGCAATCTGCTCGCCTTCTCCCCATATTCATACTGTACACCTTGCGCCTTCCTCCATTGTGCCTCTGCAGTGCCTGTAGTCAGCAAGTCAAATTCCACATGCAGCCTTTGCCTTTCCCTGTACAGTCCCTCCTCCGGTGCTTCCGCATATTGTCTGTCCACCCTCAAAAGTTCTTGCAGCAACCGCTCCCGTTCCTTACTCTCCTGCTTCCCTTTATGTGCCCTTATTGATATCAGCTCCCCCCTAACCACCGCCTTCAACGCCTCCCAGACCACTCCCACCTGAACCTCCCCATTGTCATTGAGTTCCAAGTATTTTTCAATACATCCCCTCACCCTTAGGCACACCCCCTCATCCGCCATTAGTCCCATGTCCATTCTCCAGGGTGGGCGCCCTCCTGTTTCCTCCCCTATCTCCAAGTCTACCCAGTGTGGGGCATGATCCGAAATGGCTATAGCCGTATATTCCGTTCCCCTCACCTTCGGGATCAATGCCCTACCCAACACAAAAAAGTCTATGCGCGAATAGACTTTATGGACATAGGAGAAAAACGAGAACTCCTTACTCCTAGGTCTACTGAATCTCCACGGGTCCACACCTCCCATCTGCTCCATAAAATCCTTAAGCACCTTGGCTGCTGCCGGCCTCCTACCAGTCCTGGACTTCGACCTATCCAGCCTTGGTTCCAACACCATGTTAAAGTCTCCCCCCATTATCAGCTTTCCCGTCTCTAGGTCCGGGATGCGTCCTAGCATTCGCCTCATAAAGTTGGCATCATCCCAGTTCGGGGCATACACGTTTAAAAAAACCACCATCTCTCCCTGTAATTTGCCACTCACCATCACGTATCTGCCCCCGTTATCCACCACTATAGTCTTTGCCTCGAACATTACCCGCTTCCCCACTAATATAGCCACCCCCCTGTTTTTCGCATCCAGCCCCGAATGGAACACCTGCCCCACCCATCCTTTACGCAGCCTAACCTGGTCTATCAGTTTCAGGTGCGTTTCCTGTAACATAACCACATCTGCTTTAAGTTTCTTAAGGTGTGCGAGTACTCGTGCCCTCTTTATCGGCCCGTTGAGCCCTCTCACGTTCCACGTGATCAGCCGAGTTGGGGGGCTTCCCACCCCCCCCCCCCTTGCCGGTTAGCCATCATCTTTTTCCAGTTTCTCACCCAGTTCCCACGCAGCTGTATCTCCCCCAGGCGGTGCCCCCCCGCCCATCCTCTCCCGTACCCACTCCCCCCTTTCCCCAGCAGCAGCAACCCAGTAATTCCCCCCTCCCACCCCCCCGCTAGCGTAATTACTCCCCCCATGTTGCTCCCAGAAGTCAGCAAACTCTGGCTGACCTCTGCTTCCCCCCGTGACCACGGCTCGCACCGTGCGACGCCCCCTCCTTCCTGCTTCTCTATTCCCGCCATAATTATCATAGCGCGGGAACCAAGCCCGCGCCTCTCCCTCGGCCCCGCCTCCCATGGCCAACGCCCCATCTCCTCTCCCTCCCCACCTCCCCCCATCACCACCTGTGGGAGAAAGAAAAGTTACCATACCGCAGGATTAGAACATAAAGTGCACCCAACTGCAGCTCCTCACAGACCGCATGGTTCGGTTGGAGCAGCAATTGGATGCACTTAGGAGCATGCAGGTGGCGGAAAGCGTCATAGATCGCAGTTATGTAAATGTGGTCACACCCAAGGTGCAGGCAGAGAAATGGGTGACCACCAGAAAGGGCAGGCAGTCAGTGCAGGAATCCCCTGTGGTTGTCCCCCTCTCGAACAGATATACCCCTTTGGATACTGTCGGGGGGGATAGCCTATCAGGGGAAAACAGCAGCAGCCAGAGCAGTGGCACCACGGCTGGCTCTGATGTTCAGAAGGGAGGGTCAAAGCGCAGAAGAGTAATAGTAATAGGGGACTCCATAGTCAGGGGCACAGATAGGCGCTTCTGTGGACGTGAAAGAGACTCCAGGATGGTATGTTGCCTCCCTGGTGCCAGGGTCCAGGATGTCTCCGAACGGGTAGAGGGAATCCTGAAGGGGGAGGGCAAACAGGCAGAGGTCGTTGTACATATTGGTACTAACGACATAGGCAGGAAGGGGCATGAGGTCCTGCAGCAGGAGTTCAGGGAGCTAGGCAGAAAGTTAAAAGACAGGACCTCGAGGGTTGTAATCTCGGGATTACACCCTGTGCCACGTGCCAGTGAGGCTAGAAATAGGAAGATAGAGCAGACAAACACGTGGCTAAACAGCTGGTGTAGGAGGGAGGGTTTCTGTTATCTGGACCACTGGGAGCTCTTCCGGGGCAGGTGTGACCTGTATAAGATGGACGGGTTGCATCTAAACCGGAGAGGCATAAATATCCTGGCCGCGAGGTTTGCTAGTGTCACACGGGAGGGTTTAAACTAGTATGGCAGGGGGGTGGGCACGGGAGCAATAGGTCAGAAGGTGAGAGCATTGAGGGAGAACTAGGGAATAGGGACAGTGTGGCTCTGAGGCAGAGCAGACGGGGAGAAGTTGCTGAACACAGCGGGTCTGGTGGCCTGAAGTGCATATGTTTTAATGCAAGGAGCATTACGGGTAAGGCAGATGAACTTAGAGCTTGGATTACTACTTGGAACTATGATGTTGTTGCCATTACAGAGACCTGGTTGAGGGAAGGGCAGGATTGGCAGCTAAACGTTCCAGGATTTAGATGTTTCAGGCGGGATAGAGGGGGATGTAAAAGGGGAGGCGGAGTTGCGCTACTTGTTCGGGAGAGTATCACAGCTATACAGCGAGAGGACACCTCAGAGGGCAGTGAGGCTATATGGGTAGAGATCAGGAATAAGAAGGGTGCAGTCACAATGTTGGGGGTATACTACAGGCCTCCCAACAGCCAGCGGGAGATAGAGGAGCAGATAGGTAGACAGATTTTGGAAAAGGGTAAAAACAACAGGGTTGTGGTGATGGGAGACTTCAACTTCCCCAATATTGACTGGGACTCACTTAGTGCCAGGGGCTTAGACGGGGCAGAGTTTGTAAGGAGCATCCAGGAGGGCTTCTTAAAACAATATGTAAACAGTCCAACTAGGGAAGGGGCGGTACTGGACCTGGTATTGGGGAATGAGCCCGGCCAGGTGGTAGATGTTTCAGTAGGGGAGCATTTCGGTAACAGTGACCACAATTCAGTAAGTTTTAAAGTACTGGTGGACAAGGATAAGAGTGGTCCGAGGATGAATGTGCTAAATTGGGGGAAGGCTAATTATAACAATATTAGGCGGGAACTGAAGAACATAGATTGGGGGCGGATGTTTGAGGGCAAATCAACATCTGACATGTGGGAGGCTTTCAAGTGTCAGTTGAAAGGAATACAGGACAGGCATGTTCCTGTGAGGAAGAAAGATAAATACGGCAATTTTCGGGAACCTTGGATGACGAGTGATATTGTAGGCCTCGTCAAAAAGAAAAAGGAGGCATTTGTCAGGGCTAAAAGGCTGGGAACAGACGAAGCCTGTGTGGCATATAAGGAAAGTAGGAAGGAACTTAAGCAAGGAGTCAGGAGGGCTAGAAGGGGTCATGAAAAGTCATTGGCAAATAGGGTTAAGGAAAATCCCAAGGCTTTTTACACGTACATAAAAAGCAAGAGGGTAGCCAGGGAAAGGGTTGGCCCACTGAAGGATAGGCAAGGGAATCTATGTGTGGAGCCAGAGGAAATGGGCGAGGTACTAAATGAATACTTTGCATCAGTATTCACCAAAGAGAAGGAATTGGTAGATGTTGAGTCTGGAGAAGGGGGTGTAGATAGCCTGGGTCACATTGTGATCCAAAAAGACGAGGTGTTGGGTGTCTTAAAAAATATTAAGGTAGATAAGTCCCCAGGGCCGGATGGGATCTACCCCAGAATACTGAAGGAGGCTGGAGAGGAAATTGCTGAGGCCTTGACAGAAATCTTTGGATCCTCGCTGTCTTCAGGGGATGTCCCGGAGGACTGGAGAATAGCCAATGTTGTTCCTCTGTTTAAGAAGGGTGGCAGGGATAATCCCGGGAACTACAGGCCGGTGAGCCTTACTTCAGTGGTAGGGAAATTACTGGAGAGAATTCTTCGAGACAGGATCTACTCCCATTTGGAAGCAAATGGATGTATTAGTGAGAGGCAGCACGGTTTTGTGAAGGGGAGGTCGTGTCTCACTAACTTGATAGAGTTTTTCGAGGAGGTCACTAAGATGATTGATGCAGGTAGGGCAGTAGATGTTGTCTATATGGACTTCAGTAAGGCCTTTGACAAGGTCCCTCATGGTAGACTAGTACAAAAGGTGAAGTCACACGGGATCAGGGGTGAACTGGCAAGGTGGATACAGAACTGGCTAGGCCATAGAAGGCAGAGGGTAGCAATGGAGGGATGCTTTTCTAATTGGAGGGCTGTGACCAGTGGTGTTCCACAGGGATCAGTGCTGGGACCTTTGCTCTTTGTAGTATATATAAATGATTTGGAGGAAAATGTAACTGGTCTGATTAGTAAGTTTGCAGACGACACAAAGGTTGGTGGAATTGCGGATAGCGATGAGGACTGTCTGAGGATACAGCAGGATTTAGATTGTCTGGAGACTTGGGCGGAGAGATGGCAGATGGAGTTTAACCTGGACAAATGTGAGGTAATGCATTTTGGAAGGGCTAATGCAGGTAGGGAATATACAGTGAATGGTAGAACCCTCAAGAGTATTGAAAGTCAAAGAGATCTAGGAGTACAGGTCCACAGATCACTGAAAGGGGCTACACAGGTGGAGAAGGTAGTCAAGAAGGCATACGGCATGCTTGCCTTCATTGGCCGGGGCATTGAGTATAAGAATTGGCAAGTCATGTTGCAGCTGTATAGAACCTTAGTTAGGCCACACTTGGAGTATAGTGTTCAATTCTGGTCGCCACACTACCAGAAGGATGTGGAGGCTTTAGAGAGGGTGCAGAAGAGATTTACCAGAATGTTGCCTGGTATGGAGGGCATAAGCTATGAGGAGCGATTGAATAAACTCGGTTTGTTCTCACTGGAACGAAGGAGGTTGAGGGGCGACCTGATAGAGGTATACAAAATTATGAGGGGCATAGACAGAGTGGATAGTCAGAGGCTTTTCCCCAGGGTAGAGGGGTCAATTACTAGGGGGCATAGGTTTAAGGTGAGAGGGGCAAAGTTTAGAGTAGATGTACGAGGCAAGTTTTTTACGCAGAAGGTAGTGGGTGCCTGGAACTCACTACCGGAGGAGGTAGTGGAAGCAGGGACGATAGGGACATTTAAGGGGCATCTTGACAAATATATGAATAGGATGGGAATAGAAGGATACGGACCCAGGAAGTGTAGAAGATTGTAGTTTAGTCGGGCAGTATGGTCGGCACGGGCTTGGAGGGCCGAAGGGCCTGTTCCTGTGCTGTACATTTCTTTGTTCTTTGTTGTTTATAAAACCCCTCTTCGCCCCCCCCATTCGCCCCACCACTTTGTCCAAACGTTCTTTTTCATAATCCACTCATTCCAGTTTTTCTTCTACAATAAAAGTCCACGCTTCATCCGCCGTCTCAAAGTAGTGGTGCCTCCCTTGATATGTGACCCACAGTCTTGCCGGTTGCAGCATTCCAAATGTTATCTTTTGTGAAGTACCGCCTTGGCCCGATTAAAGCTCGCCCTCCTTCTCGCCACCTCCGCACTCCAGTCTTGATAAACGCGGATCACCGCGTTCTCCCATTTACTGCACCGAGTTTTCTTCGCCCATCTAAGGACCATTTCTCTATCCTTAAAACGGAGGAATCTCACCACTATGGCTCTGGGAGTTTCTCCTGCTCTCGATCCTCGCACCATAACTCGGTACGCTCCCTCCACCTCCAACGGACCCGTCGGGGCCTCCGCTCCCATTAACGAATGCAGCATCGTGCTCACATATGCCCCGACGTCCGCCCCCTCCACACCTTCAGGAAGGCCAAGAATCCTCAGGTTGTTCCTCCTTGCGTTGTTTTCCAGTGCCTCCAACCTCTCCACACATCGTTTCTGGTGTGCCTCCTGTATCTCCGACTTCACCACCAGGCCCTGTATATCGTTCTCATTCTCGGCTGCTTTCGCCTTCACGACCCGAAGCTCCTGCTCCTGGGTCTTTTGTTCCTCCTTTAGCCCTTCGATCGCCTGTAGTATCGGGGCCAACAACTCTTTCTTCATTTCCTTTTTTATCTCCTCCACGCAGCATTTCAAGAACTCTTGTTGTTCAGGGCCCCATATGAAACTGCCACCTTCCGACGCCATCTTGGTTTTTGCTTGCCTTCCTTGCCGTTGTTCCAAAGGATCCGCTGCAATCCGGCCACTTTCCTCTCCTTTTTCCATCCGTGTCCAGGGGGAACACCCTCCTGGTTTACCGCACGGTGTTTTTAGCCGTTAAAATTGCCGTTGGGGCTCCTATCAAGAGCCCAAAAGTCCGTTTCACAGGGAGCTGCCGAAACGTGCGACTCAGCTGGTCATCGCCGCACCCGGAAGTTCGCTCCGCACTGTATTGACCTGCAGGTTAGTAAAGACAGTAACCAGCACCTGCACTGGAGGTTAGATGTGGGACTTTTAGCTGACGAAAGGGTGTGCGAGTGGCTGAGGAAATGTATTCTGAACTACCTGCAGGTCAGCGACACGGGGGAAATTTCAGCAGCGGTGGACTGGGAAGCACTGAAGGCGGTGGTTAGAGGGGAGCTGATCTCGATACAGGCCCACAGGGAGATGGTAGACAGGACCGAGACGGACCGACTGGTAAAGGAGATACTACAGATCGATAGGAGATATACGGAGACCCCAGAGGCAGGGCTTTTAAGGGAACGCCGGAGGCTACAGGCAGAGTTTGGTTTGTTAACCACAGGGAGAGCGGTGGAGCAGCTGAGAAAGGCGATGGGGGTGATTTATGAGCATGGAGGGAAGGCCAACAGAATGCTTGCACAGCAGCTTAGAAAGAGGGAAGAAGCCAGGGAAGTAGGGAAAGTAAATGATGGAGATGGGAACCTGGTTGGAGATTCAGCAGGGGTGAATAAGGCGTTTAAGGATTTGTACAGTAGGCTGTATGGGTCGGAAGCCCCAACGAGGCCATAGGGGATGAGGCACTTCTTAGGGGGGCTCAATTTCCCAAAGGTGGATGGGAAGCTGGTAGGAGGGCTGGGGCCCTCGATCGGGTTGGGAGAGATAGTGGAGGGTGTGAAGGCCATGCAGTCGGGTAAAGCCCTGGGGCCAGACGGGTACCCAGTGGAGTTCTATAAAAAGTTCTCTGGGATATTGGGACCGTTGTTGATGAAGAGGTTCAATGAGGCAAGGGAGAGAGGGGTGCTGCCCCTGACGATGTCACAGGCCACGATTTTGCAGATTCTTAAGCGGGACAAGAACCCGGAGCTGTGTGGGTCCTACAGGCTGATATCCTTGTTGAATGTGGATGCCAAACTGCTGGCCAAAAGCCTGTCCTCCAGGATTGAGGATTGTGTTCCGGACGTTTTTGGGGAGGACCAGACGAGGTTTGTTAAGGGTAGGCAGTTGGTGGCCAATATAAGAAGGCTATTAAACATGATCATGATGCCCCGGAAGGTAGGGAGGTGGAGGTAGTGGTTGCAATGGACGAAGAGAAGATCTTTGATCGAGTAGAATGGGAATATCTTGTGGGAGGTACTGGGGCGGTTCAGATTTGGGTGGGGCTTTACTGACTGGGTCAGGCTCCTGTGGCGAGCGTACGGACAAATAGGACAATATATCGGACTATTTTAGACAGCACCTGGGAACAAGACAGGGATGCCCCCTCTCCCCACTGTTGTTTCGCTAGCTATAGAGCCACTGGCAATTGCTTTGAGAGCTTCAAGGGGCTCGTCGGGGGGGCGGGTGGAGTGGAGTGGAGCACAGAGTCTCGCTTTATGTGGACGACCTGCTTCTGTCTGTATCAGACCCAATGGGGGGATGGAATAAATCATGAGGATTCTAGGGGAATTTGGCTGGTTTTCGGGGTATAAGCTAAATATGGGGAAAAGTGAGATGTTTGCGGTCCAGGAGGGGCGATTGGGGGAGCTGCCGTTTAGATTAGTAGGGGTAAGCTTCAGGTATCTAGGCATCCAAGTGGCACGGGAATGGGACCGGCTGCATAAATTAAATCTGGCCCGACTAGTAGACCAAATGAAGGGCGATTTTCGGATATGGGACGTGCTTCCGTTGACAGTAGCTGGGAGGGTGCAGACGGTGAAGATGACAGTCCTCCCGAGATTCCTGTTTGTATTTCAGTGTCTCCCCATCTTTATTCTGTGGTCCTTTTTTAAACGGGTCAACAACGTGATCACTGGCTTTGTCTGGGCGGGCAAGAACCCACGAGTAAGGAAGGTAATGCTTGAGTGGAGTCGGGGAGAGGGCGGGCTGACACTGCCAAATTTTAGTAACTATTACTCGGTGGCGAATATAGCCATGATCAGGAAGTGGGTGGTGGAGGGAGAGTCTGAATGGGAGTGTATGGAGGCGGCTTCATGCAAAGGCACCAGTTTGGGAGCATTGATAACTGCGCCTCTACCATTCCCGCCGGCACGGCACTCCACCAGCCCCGTGGTGGTGGCGGCCCTGAGACTCTGGGGGCAATGGAGGAGGCATGTGGGAGCAGATGGAGCATCGGTTTGGTCTCCAATCTGTAATAATCACCGGTTTGCCCTGGGAAGTATTGATGGGGGGGTTCCAGAGATGGCAGAGAGCAGGGATTGAGAGAATGAGGGATCTGTTTATAGAGGGGAGCTTTCCGAATTTGAGGACGCTGGAGGAGAAGTTTGGATTGGTGAGGGGAAACAAATTCAGGTACCTGTAGGTGCGGGACTTATTACGTGGACAGGTTTCAACCTTCTAGCTCCTACCGCTAAAGGGGATTCGGGGCAGGGTAGTTTCCAGATGGTGGGAAGGAGAAGGGAGCATCTCTGACATTTACAAGAAATTTATGGGGTCAGAGGAGATGCAGACCGAGGAGCTGAAGCGCAAGTGGGTGGAGGAGTTGGGAGGAGAGATAGAGGATGGTTTATGGGCGGACGCGTTGGGTAGAGTCAACGCGTCCACAACATGTGCCATGCTCAGCCTGATACAATTCAAGGTCGTTTATCGGGCTCACGTGACGGTGGCCCGGATGAGCAGATTCTTTGGGGTGGAAGACGGGTGTGTAAAGTGTGCGGGAGAGCCAGCGAACTATGTCCACATGTTCTGGACATGTCCGAAGCTTCGGGGATTCTGGCAGGGGTTTGCGGTAGTCATGTCCAAAGTATTGAAAACAAGGGTGGCACTTGAGTCCAGAGGTGGCAATTTGCGGGGTGTCGGAAGATCCGGGAATCCAGGAGGAGAAAGAGGCAGACGTTGTGGCCTTTGCTTCCCTGGTAGCCCGGAGACGGACACTGTTAGCTTGGAGGGACTCAAAGCCCCCAAAGTCAGAGCCCTGGCTACATGGCTAGCTTTCTCTGTCTGGAGAAAATCAAGTTTGCCTTGAGAGGGTCAATGTTAGGGTTCGCCCGGAGGTGGCAACCGTTCGCCGACTTCATTACGGAAAATTAATAGTCAGCAGAAGGTGGGGGGGGGGTTAGTTTAGCTTAGAGTAGGGGGTTAATAAAGGTGGGACGTGTAAGGGAGGGAGACGGCTTTTGCACTATGTTTATAGATTAATGTACATTGTTTAGTTTGTTGTTGTTGTAAAACCAAAAATACCCCTCTTAAAAAAAGATATCCGATTTTGATTGAGGTCTAGCGTAAAAGTTATGGAGAGTGTTGATTCTTTTTATTTAAAAAAAAAACCATTCTTTTGGGCCTGCATTTAAAAAAAAGTGGCCTGACTGAAAATAGTTTTCTATTTTTACAGTTAGCTGTGTATAAGTAGTTAATTTGTTGTAATTAAGACATGACCATGTAATTCTTTGTCTCTTTTATAAAAACAGAGTATGATGATGCAGGAAGAGTTGATTGTCTAATTTCACAACTGGTTATGATGGTATTTAATATGTTGTAAATGTAATGATGACTGGTTTAGCTCAGTTGGCTGTTAAATCAGCACCAATCATCTCTCCCTGTCAAAGGGAAAATCAGCCTATGGTCATCTGGGATTATGGTGAATTTATTTTCCTAGTATGTATTGAACAGGAGGAGCCTCTTTTACATTGCAATGCTTCGCTGGGACTGTTACAGATTACTCAAGAAACATGATGGCTGTAAGATTGAATTATAACACACTACCTTGGTGGCAAAATGCCGTTCAAATTAGCAACTTTGTTTTAAATAACTAATTTGAGATTATATAAGATGAACTAACTTGACATTTCAGAGACTTAAACAGTTGTGAAATTGAAGTGGTTGGGACTGGTAATATTTTTAAATACCAGTATTAAAGGCATTGCTTTATAGGGAATGCTGTAAATGTCGATTTGGGATGTGAGTTACAAAAAATTTACACTTTTTTAATATGTTGCTTCATGCTAAACAACTTGCAACTGTCAACAAGTGGGTCTTTTTCCATTGGGGAAAAAAAGAGAGGATTGACACAACAGAGTTGATACTCGGATGCACTTTGTGTAATGTACATCACTTAAGGCTGGTTTGCAAAGTATATGGTAATACCTGTTAAAAGATTTAGGATCCAAGTTATTACTGTAGTCTCGTGTGTGACGAGTACAGTATAAAATCTGGTACGTTTGTGAACAGTCAAACAGATACATTTGGAAACCAGATGGGACAGTGTATGCAAGAACACCTTTCAGCTTCCTTATTTAGATTCTTAGATCGGGGGCTGGTTTAGCACAGTGGGCTAAACAGCTGGCTTGTAATGCAGAACAAGGCCAGCAGCGCGGGTTCAATTTCCGTACCGGCCTCCCTGAACAGGTACCGGAATGTGGCGACTAGGGGCTTTTCACAGTAACTTCATTGAAGCCTACTTGTGACAATAAGCTATTATTATTATTTTTAAAAAATATATATATATTTTATTGAAATTTTTTTCCAAACAACAATTTTTCCCTCTTACAAAGCAAACGAAACAATAACAAAACAGAAATTTTTAACAATACACAGGTAACAAAACCCCATTGTCTATTGACCTAAACTTAACCCAACCCCCCCCCCCCCCCCTCCTCCCCCTGGGTTGCTGCTGCTGGTCATCTGTCTTCCCTCTAACGTTCCCCTAGGTAGTCGAGAAATGGCTGCCACCGCCTGGTGAACCCTTGAGCCGATCCTCTCAGGGCAAACGTTATCTGCTCCAGTTTAATGAACCCCGCCATATCATTTACCCAGGCCTCCAGTCCGGGGGGTTTCGCCTCCTTCCACATGAGTAGGATCCTGCGCCGGGCTACTAGGGACGCAAAGGCCACAACGTCGGCCTCTTTCGCCTCCTGCACTCCCGGCTCTTCCGCAACTCCAAATAGAGCTAACCCCCAGCCTGGTTTGACCCGGGCCTTCACCACCTGCGAAATCACTCCCGTCACTCCCTTCCAATACCCTTCCAGTGCCAGGCACGCCCAAAACATATGTGCGTGGTTTGCCGGGCTCCCGCCACACCTCCCACATTTGTCCTCCACTCCAAAGAACCTGCTCAATCTTGCTCCCGTTATGTGTGCTCTATGTAGCACCTTAAATTGAATCAGGCTAAGCCTGGCGCATGAGGAAGAGGAATTTACCCTGCTTAGGGCATCAGCCCACATACCCTCCTCTATCTCCTCCCCTAATTCTTCTTCCCACTTTCCTTTTAGTTCGCCCACCGACTCCTCCCCCTCTTCCCTCATCTCTCTATAAATCTCTGACACCTTGCCCTCTCCGACCCACACCCCTGAAAGCACCCTGTCCTGTATCCCCTGTGTCGGGAGCAACGGAAATTCCCTCACCTGCTATTATTATTATTATTACTTTATTATATTGAAATTTAATTGATCAGTTGGACAACTGAAACCTCTCAACCTCCAGAGCTTATTACTTGCACAAGGTATAGTTCACTAAAATGAATTGAACTATTTTGAGAACCCATCTACGAATAGCATAAGCCAGACTTTCTCTAGGTAATCTTTCAAATACGTTTATAGAAGGTTCCAAAGTAATCATGTTCAACAGGCAAATGCAGAGATTTAATGTAAGACATTCTATCATGTGAATTAATGAAATAAATTTCAGCTCCAAAATGCTCATACTACCAGCAGCAGTGAATTCTTCACTCCCTTTTAAGTTAAATAAGACGCTGAAAGTAATCCTGCATAGGGAACAATCATTCTTGTTTAAAAGAATGTAGCAGAACTACAGTGACTGTTACATAAATGACCTGCCTCAGGTTTACTGAACCTGTTTTTCCACAAATGTATTCATTTTGCAAGAATGCAAAAGAAATGTGTTTGAGTGATTGTGACCTGAAAACTGAATAAAGTGGCTGGTACTACAGTACAGTAACAAAGGAAGTGCTGCACTGCCTCAATATTTCGGATGTGATATCAAACAGCCCTCAACTCAGAGACCACATGCCACTATCGAAGAAGAACAGAGCATGATTGATCTGTCAATTGCTCACGAGATTATAAGATCATTTTCAAAAGTTTGTGGAGGTTTGCTGTGCTCAAATTGGTTGTCTGATTTCCTACATTACTTCAAAAGTACTCATTGATTGATGAACGCTCTGGATCATTAAAGGCACTACACAAATGCAAGTTTGTTCTCTTGGAAAAATTGAAGCCCTTAGGATTAAAGAGGTCATGGCTGCTTGGTTATGTAATTAGCTAAGAGATAGGAAGCAGAGAATAATGGTAAGCAAAAGTTTTTAAACTGGATGGAAGTGTCCAGTGGTGTTCCTCAAGGGTTGGGTTGGGATCACTCTTTTTGAGATATCAATGATATGGACTTGAGTACATAGGGTAAACACATGACTGATTAACTCTAATGCAAAGAAGAGTAAAATACCTTTGGGAGAAAGAATCAGGAGAGGCAATATAACTAAGTGGTATAATTTTAACGTAGATGTCAAGAACAGAGATCTGGGGGTTTATGTACGCAAAGTTTTTAAGGTGGAAGGACAAGTTGATAATTGAAAGATTTGCATGTCTATGGGGAAAGAGTAGGATAGGCAGACGATCATTTAGGACAGATACTTAACTCAGGGTGGTGAATCTTTTGAATTCTCTACCCCAAAGGGTTGTGGAAGCTCCATAGTTGAACACATTTTTAAGAATGGGACGGACAGACGTTTGGTCTTTCATGGAATTGTGGGATATGGGGAGTGGCAGGAAGGTTGAGTTGAAGCCCAAGACCAGCTGTGATCGTATTAAATGGCGGACCATGATTGCCGGACGATATGGTCCACTTCTATGTCTTATGATCTTGGAAATGGAATTCACTGGCTAGCTTTCAAAGAGCTGACACAGACATGTGGCTGCCTTCCATTCCATCGTTCTATGCTTGGTATATGCACTAAGCTGTGCTGGGTTGACCTTTACGGCTCATGAATATTTGAAGCTCAATTCTTCTGTGCTGGATTAGCCTTTTTATTTAAAAAATAGTGTACCCGCCCCTGTTTAGAGAGGTAAATGTCCACTCCAGAGATGCCTGCTGAACACTCCAGTCTCTGGAGGTTTAATGAGGACTAAACAAAAGTTTTACAAAAATACCTGTGTGAGCAAAACGTGCAGGTAGTTTTCCCTGAAATCTGTACTCTAAAATAATTACCGCAGCAGTGTCCAGAAGATAGAAGTAGAGTGATAGATTATTAGTTTGATGTCAAATTAATAAATTTAGATTTCAAAATAATAAATTTAGGATTTTCTTCATGGACAGGATTTGGGAATATGTTGTATTTTAACACCAATGTGATCTAAAACAAATTTAAAACATCCCAGGCTGCTGACACACAAGGTTTGGCATGTCAATGAGCCAACTATTCTTACTGCACACCAGCTGGGAGATATTAAGCAATTTATTATCCCATTTCTGAGAGTCTTAACAAGAGGACCTCCCCTATCATGAGCGGCACGGTAGCACAGCGGTTAGCACTGTTACTTCACAGCACCATGGTCCCAGGTTTGATTCCCGACTTGAGTGACTGTCTGTGCGGAGTCTGCATGTTCTCCCCGTGTCTGCGTGAGTTTCCTTGGGGTGCTCCGGTTTCCTCCTACAAGTCTCAAAAGATGTGCTTGTTAGGTGAATTGGACATTCTGAATTCTCCCTCTGTGTACCCGAACAGGTGCCAGAGTGTGCCGACTAGGGGTTTTCACAGTAACTTCATTGAAGTGTTAATGTAAGCCTATTTGTGACATTATAATAATAATAAAGATTATTATTATACCATGAGGTTAATTGTATTCCTACGAGTCCAGAAAGGGTTGTCTGCAGAAAATGTACTCCTGAAAGGAGGGGGAGGGGGGGGGGGGGGGGGGGGGGCGGTAAATCTGTTTGATTGACGGACCCAGTGATTAACTTCTGCACAAGGAATGAGTCGGAGATTCACCCTCCTACTTGCTGGGGACAAACAACAAAATGTGCAGTCACCCAGATTTTAATCAGGAGATTAGGGTGCAGGCCTGTAGCTGGAAGCTTTTTGTAGTTGCAATTTGTATTTTTATTTTGTGGGATGTGGGTATTCGTGGCAAGACCTGGCATTTATTACCTGTCCCGAATTGCCCTTGAAAAAGTGGTGGTAAGCAACTACATTGTTGGTATTCAAGAGGGGTTTTGGGTGTCATTCTACACAAGCCAGACAATCAAAATGCAACCGACAGTTCGGAAAACAAGTGGTATGTCAACCTTTAAACCAACCTCTTGCTATGGAGGGAGTTTACCAGGCTGATTCCTGGGATGGCGGGACTGTCATGAGGAGAGACTAAATTAGTTAGGATTATTTTTTATTTTCATTGGTGTTTCGATGAGTGAGGGGATCTCATTGAGAGTTTAAAAAATAAATAACTTTACAATACCTAATTATTTTCTTCCAATTAAGGGCCAATTTAGCGTGGCCAATCCACCTAACCTGCACATCGTTGGGCTGCGGGAGTGGAACCAACGCAGACACGGAAAATGTGCAAACTCCACACAGGCAGTGACCCGGGGCCGGGATTGTACCTGGGTCCTCGGTGCCATAGGCAGCAGTGCTACCCACTGCGCCACGGTGCCACCCCTCATTGATACTTATAAAATTCTAGCAGGGTTAGACAGGGTAGATTCAGAATGTTTCCGATGGTGGGGGAGTACAGAACTAGGGGTTACAGTTTGAGGATGGGGGGTAAACCTTTTAGGACTGAGGTGAGGAGAAAGTTTTTCACCCAGAGTGTGGTGAATCTGTGGAATTCACTACCACAAAAAATAGTCGGGGCCAAAATATTGTGTAATTTCAAGAAGGGATTAGATATAGGGACTAAAGGGATATTTGGCATGGGGTGGACGGGTATTAAACTCGTTGATCAGCCATGACAATGAATGACGGAGCAGGCTCGAAGAGCCGAATGGCGACCTCCTGCTTCTATTTTCTATATATGTTAATTACAAAGAGATTGAAGTCTGGGTGACAGTCTTATTGCAATTCTATTGGGCCTGGGTGAGATCACACCGGGAGTACCACAAATTGTTTAGTCTCCTTGCTTTGGAGGGGAGTCGAAGTTTACTTGACTGATTCCTAAGATTAGGTCACTGTCCTCCTGGGGAGAGATTGTGTAGACTATGCCAATATTTCCTAGAATTTAGAAGAATGAGAAGTTATCTCATTGATACTCGGCATTTTTAAGAGGCTTGAATGGACGCTGTTTCCCTTGGCTGGGAAGTCGCGAACTAGCGGTCACAAACTCAAAATAATGAATTGGCCATTTAAGACTGAAATTACATTTATTCACTCAAAGGGTTTTGGATCTTCAGAATTTTCTACTCCAGAGGATGTGGATGCTCAGTCATTGAGTCCATTCAAGGCAGAGGTCGAAAGATATATATTCTAACAGTGCTCTTATGCTTAGGAGTTTTAGAGATTTAAAAATAAAAGTCATTGACCATTGTTCATGATTAGGCGACGATAATGCATACCTAAGGTATTGCGAATGCAGTATTCTGAATTACCTGATTTGGAGGAGTAACTAAATTGGCATCAAAACAGTTTTTCAAAATTATTGCCAGTGTCATTGTGTATGTTGGACACACAAATATATTTAAAAATGAGGTCTAGAATGTTTATAAACTGCAGGATTAATGGTGTCTCACCAGGAACATGGGTGTAACAACAGCATTTTTAATTCTGCTCACTTACATTTGACAACAATGAGGAGCTCTTTTGAATTCTATATATAATAATTTTAAACTATGTTCACTCTAGTTAAACTTTTTAAACCAATCCTGTTCATTCATAATATATTTGTCTATGTTGAACTGTATCTTCCCTTCTTGTTGACTTATTTAATAATAATCTTTATTGTCACAAGTAGGCTTACATTAACACTGCAATGAAGTTACTGTGAAAAGCCCCTAGTCGCCACATTCTGGCGCATGTCTGGGTACACAGAGAGAATTCAGAATGTCCAAATTACCCAATGGCACGTCTTTCAGGACTTGTGGGAGGAAACCCACGCACCTAGAGGAAACCCACGCACACACGGGGCGAACGTGCAGACTCCGCACAGACAGTGACCCAAGTCGGGAATCGAACCTGGAACCCTGGCGCTGTGAAGCCATAGTGCTAATAACCACTATGCTACCATGCTGCCCACGTTATTTATGCCCCCCTGCAGTCTTTCAACAATTGATGTTGCAATTTGTCATTCCTACAATTAGTCGTTATCCAACAAATTTTAGTATTCTATCAATTATTGAATTGTCACCTGTAGGAACTTGTCAAGGTAGACATACACGTTTTAAATGTTTAATGCCTTCTACTTAAAAAGTATAAAATAAATGGTACAGCATGTCTCTGTAACTTGGCAGCAGTGATGAACAGGTCCTTCAACCAGCCCTCATGGACTACGACAACAATGCGTGCATGCTGACACTTACTGATGACATCACACTCTTACTGATGACACCAGTCTACATATGAGTGTACACATTATGTGGAGGGAAGTGAGGCTGGTAATCTGTATTTGGAGGAAGAGTTCGCCAGTCTGGAGGAGCTAAGGTAGAGCTGACGAGGGGGAGTGAGTTCCGGTATCTGCAGGTTAGGGACTTTGTACGAAAGGTCTGGAGGGGGTTCCCTAGGTTCCGGGATACACCCTGCTGGAGTGACTGTTGCTTCTGGTTTGGAAGGGGAGGAAAGAATTGGGGATTTATACAAGTGCCTGGGGGGGGGGGGGGGGCGGTGAAGATCAAGGAGAAATGGGAAGGAGAGTTGGTAGGGAGATCAATTGGGGAGTATGGAATGAAGCACTGCATAGGGTAAACAGGACCTCCTCCTGTGCAAGGATGAGCCTGATACAGTTTAAGGTAGTGCACAGGGTGCATATGAGTGGCTTCTTTCCAGGGGTAGAAGGTGAGTGTGAGAAGTGTGGACCAGGGCCAGCGAATCATGCACACATGTTTTGAGGTTGCAAAAAATTGGGAAGATTCTGGGCGGGAGTATTCGCAGTCTTAGCCAGGATAGTAGAGGAGGTGGTGGACCCGGACCCTTTGGTGGCGATATTTAGGGTTTCAGAGAAGCCGGAGCTCATGAGAGGAAGCAGGCCAATGTCATGGCCTTTGCCTCCCTGATTGCACTGCGGCGAATTTTACTGGAGTGGCAGTCGGCATCGTCACCGGGAGTAGCAGCATGGTTGGGTGACTTGTATGACTTCCTGCGGTTGGAGAAGATAAAGTGAGTTAAGGGGCTTTGCAGAGGGGTTTGAGAAAAGGTGGGGTATGTTTGTGACCGTGTTTGAGGAGCTGTTCGTTGGAGGAGGGGACAAATCTGTACAGACTGTATAGTTGATTGCTGGGAAGTATGTTTCCCGGGGTGTTTGTGTTCTAACCTGTTTTGATACATGGTCATAAAATAATTTTAAAAATAAAAAAATTAGTGTACACATTATGCCACCATCGTTTGTGTCTAGTAAATAAGTGTTCCCATCAGAAATCCTCCATTGAATGCCACTTAGCATTTCTGAGAATTTCTAGTTTTGCTTTCTGTCGATCAACTCACTATCTATGACCACATTTTCCTCATCATGTGATATCTTTGCAACAAATTTAAAACTACAATTCCAATTGAGCGGCAATTCGGCGTGGCCAATCCACCAACCCTGTACATCTTTAGGTTGTGGGGATGAGACCCACGCAGGCACTGGGAGAATGTGCAAACTCCACACGGACAGTGACCCAGGGCCGGGATCGAACCCGGGTCCTTCGCGCCGTGAGGCAGCAGTGCTAACCACTGCTCCACAAGTTTCTTATGTGATGTTAAAATCTATATAAACTGCAACCATGATATTTACTTTCGACTTCATTAATCATAGAATCCCTACAATGCAGAAGGAGACCATTTGACACATGGAGTCTGCAACAACCCTCCGAAAGCGCACTCTACCTAGACCCAATCCCTGCCCTATCCCCAAAAATCCACCTAACCGTTGGACACCAAGGGGCAATTTAGCATTGCTAATCCACTTAACCTGCACATCTTTGGCCTATTATTTCTTCAAATAATTTTTTAAGGTTGGCCAAGCTTGTCATACCTTTTAGAAAACACTACTGTCTGCCTGTGATTAAGTCCTAGGCTGTATGTAGAGGCTTGGAATAAAAAGATGAGGTCATTTTGAACTAGTTCAAGACCACTAGTTCAGCTCCATTTCATAGAATTTATTTCATAGAATTTACAGTGCAGAAGAAGGCCATTTGGCCCATCAAGTCTGCACCGGCTCTTTGAAAGAGCACCCTGCACAATCCCACACCTCCACCCTATCCCCATAACCCAGTAACCCGACCCAACACTAAGGGCAATTTGGACACTAAGGGCAATTTTAGCATGACCAATCCACCTAACCTGCACATCTTTGGACTGTGGGAAGAAACCGGAGCACCCGGAGGAAACCCACGCACACACTGGGAGAACGTGCAGACTCCGCACAGACAGTGAACCAAGCCGGGAATCAAACCTGGGACCCTGGAGCTGTGAAGCAATTGTGCTAACCGCCATACTACCGTGCTGCCCTAGTTGAGTTATTGTGTGCAGTGTTGAGTGTTGCAATTATAGGAAAGATATAAAATGTGGATTGCAGTAATTTTGTTGGAATACTGGATTCCGTGCAATGTAGAATCATAGAATAGAATCCCTACAGTGCAGAGGGAGGCCATTCGGCCAATTGAGTCCGCCCCGACCCTCCAAACGAATACCCTATCTCGGCACAAACACCCGCCCTATTCTGTAAACCCACCTAACCTAACTGTTGGACTCTGGAAGGCCAATCCACCTAACCTGCACATCTTTAGCATGTGGGAGGAAACCAGAGCACCCGGAGGAAATGCACGCAGATGCAGGAGAGAATGTGCAAACTCCGTGCAGACAGTCATCCGAGGTCTGGTGCTGCGAGACAGCAGTGCTAACCACTGCGCCACTGTGCTGCCCCGGTGCCACATGTATGCCAATAAATTAGTAATTTAATTCAATATTATGACTAGTAGTTACCAGCAACTGAAATAAGACTAACTGGCATACAGTTTCCTGAACAGCTTTTTTGGAGAATGGAGTCATATTTGTCATCCTCTGGTCTTTTTTTTTTCTTCTTTTTTCTTTTATAAATTTAGAGTACCCAATTATTTTTTTCCAATTAAGGGGCAATTTAGCGTGGCCAATCCACCTAACCACGTCTTTGGGTTGTGGGGGTGAAACCCACGCAGCCACGTGGAGAATGTGCAAACTCCACATGGACAGTGACCCGGGGCCTGTATTCAAACCCGGGTCCTCAGCTCTGTTCCGGGTCCTCAGCATCATATCCTCTGGTCTTCTGATGCAAGTTGCCTTTGCATAGAGTTTTGTACAATTTCTAGCCTACTATAGTCCATGCTCCCAACTATTTTCTTTTCTGGGTTTCTTTTGGATCCTTGGTTACAAACCAGCAGGTCCGATTAATTTCTCTGACTTTTAAGTTCTAACTTTTTTTGTACCATACCTCTTTGAATGAATAACCCCACTAACAGGTTCTACATTTTTCATGGTTCTACAATATTGACCTCCTGAGTGAAAATAGCTTATTTGTGCCATTCCCTTATTTTCATGCTCATCTCTTTCTAATCCTAGCTCTACCTCAACTACTCTCTTGCAGATAATAAGCCTTTATTGTCCTTGGGTTTTCTTTTCCAGTTGTTTCATACTTAGCTATTTTATCTCCCTATGTATTTTCAGTTTTCTAATCTAAATATATCAAAATGTCCGCATCTGCACAAGCTTCCTCTCCTGAACCTTGACTTCCTTTCACATTTTCCTTGTTTGTCTATCCACTTTTATGGGAGGCACAATGGTTAGCACTGCTGCCTCACAGCGCCAGGGACCCACGTTTAATTTGACTTTGGGTGACTGTTGAGTTTGCGCATTCTCCACGTGTCTTTGTGGGTTTCCTCCAGGTGCTCCGGTTTCCTCCCACATGCCAAAGGTGTGCAGCTTAGGTGGAGGCAGCACGGGGGCACAGTGGTTAGCACAGCTGCCTCATGGCGCTGAGGTTCCAGGTTTGATCCCTGCTCTGGGTCACTGTCCGTGTGGAGTTTGCGCATTCTCCACATGTTTGCGTAGGTTTCGCCCCCCACAACCCAAAGATGTGTAGGGTAGGTTGATTGCCCATGCTAAACTTGCCCCTTAATTGGAAAAACTGAATTGGGACTCTATTTATTTACAAAAAATAAATAAATAAATAAGCTTAGGTGGTTAGTGCTAAATTGTTCCTTGGGATATGTAGGTTAGGTTGCAGGAATCGAGCAGTGGAGTGGGTTAGGTAGAGGGCTTTTTCAGAAGATTGGTGCAGACTCGATGGGGCGAAAGGCCGCCTCCTGCACTGTAGGGATTCTATAATTGTAAATTTCCATGTTTTGAATTTTAATGGAGGCTGTGTCTAAAAGCGTGTTACACTAACTGCATTGTGTAACTAGTAATTTGCTGTAGCAGTTCTTTGCAGAGGTACTTCTGTGCTGGAACTAACTAATCTGCTATAAGTGTTGCTAGTTTTACCAATAATATAAAGTCAAACACAATCAATCCTCTGTCCTTCAGCTCTGAAGATAACAGTCTTAACTCCTCTTGTGCCACAGTGCCACATATCATTAATCATTTTATTGCATAATACCTCTGCATGCCCGAGTTCAATTATCACCTACCTTCTAACTCTTCACTTGAATGCTCCAGAAAATATCACATATTTAAATGTGTTCTGACTTTCATTTGCTTTATTGGTAGTTGACAATTTTAGGGAAGCATAATGATCGTTACTGAACGATCATATTTGTAATGTTCTGTAGGATCTCATATAGCGGTGGGTGTGAGAAATGTTGCACTACTTCCATTTAAACTGAAAAATATCCAATGGTGCAATTTATATTGTGGATTTTTTGTCCTTCCAAATTTAGGTTGTCTGGAAAGAGCATTTGTGATGTGACATATCAATGTGGCTAGTAGTCTGCTACTTCTACAAACATTTTGATGAATTAGCAACTCTGAACAAAAAAGTCACAAGGATATTACCATAATAAAACAATAGCTTCATTGCAATTTTCCCCAAAATGTAGTGATGTTATTGTCATTATTAGGGTTATTTAGCCCAAGTTGGATGATGAAGATGAAACTTGGGTTTCTGTATGTTCCATTATGGTTGCTGTTTTTGTTATCAGGCTTGTATTGCTTTAATAGTTTGTGGAATGAAAAGTTAGTATAGACCTATTATTTATTCTTAATTGTGCCAGCAAGACTGAATATTTTGAGGTGGGAACGTTGTATTGCGCTAGAGTCTGTTTACATTCAAATCATTAAAAAAAAATGTTAAAAATAAATTTAGAGTACCCATTTTATATTTTCCAATTAAGGGGCAATTTAGCATGGCCAATCCACCTAACCTGCACATCTTTGGGTTGTGGGGGCGAAACCCACGCAAACACTGGGAGAATGTGCAAACTCCACACGGACAATGATCCAGGGCTGGGATCAAATCCTAGACCTCGGCACCGTGAGGCAGCAATGCTAACCACTGCACCACCGTGCTGTCCTCCATTCAAATCATAAGCTAATATATTTTCATATAAATGTGTCGGAACTGGCTGTCTATTTGAATTTTGGCTACCGCAGCAATGTGTGTCTAGCTTGAAATAACAATGCAAGTTGCTGCAGACATGTTCAGTTGGACATTTAGAGCAATCTTCCTGTGCTGCTTCATTTTGTTTGCTGGCTCAATAAAAATAAGAGTAGCTGCTCTTAAATTGAGAATTATTTGTCGCAATTACTTTGTTTCTTGTGCAAGTGGTCAGTAAAATTAAATGGTTTCAGAAACTGTGACAATTGGGTTTATCTCCCAACACCTATAATTTGGATACTGCGGTCATACTCTATGTATAACTATTTATGTGTCAGCTTTATTTGTGACAGATATGGTTTGGATTTAATTTTTGCTGATTGTGCCCTAAATGGCACTACGACATGTGTTCCTAGTTGGCCTGTTCTTCTGAGGGTGTTGGTTTAGGAGTTGGAGACACGCTGGATCTAAGCAAATAATTCATGTTGCAGATGCAAATCCAGTTTTAACGCGGTATCATTAGTCGTGTCTTTCTTTTATTTTGTATCTGAGAAGGCCACTGAGGAAGTTCTGTAAAACAAATGTTACTACTAAAGCTACTTGCCTTTGCTGCTGCTCCCCATCTGTTTTTAAACAAACCAATTCCACTGTATTCTGCTCATAGTTTTGTACCCTAAATTCTAGTTGTTACCACTTTCTGAACCTTGGAAGATTTTGGGAAGGCTTGTGGCATCTTCAGTAAGTTAAATACAATGGTGAGGGTTCTGTTTAATCCATGGGTTTGCTGACATATATGATATTGGACATATAAAGACACTATCTGGTTCAGTGTGTGTAAAGCATATTGGCTGGTTCTCGTATTCGAGATACTGTATGATTGCATGCTGGAGGAGTATGAGCTCATTTGTAACAGTGATCTTGTGCTGAATAAAAGTAAAATTAGTAAAAGGCCAAGATTCTGAATTTTTTATTTGCGTCTATGTATAGAAAACTACTAAGACTTCTGTTGTTGGCTCAAATATATCATCTGATGCTGCTTCATTTCTCCAGCAGGTCTTAAATGTGGCTTTGTGCTTTTCATCCAACTGATGCAGATTTTGCTCTTGTTAATACACTCCAGGAAGTAAAATTCTACAGGTCATGTTTCACTATCTGAAATTTCGAGGAACACAGAGCCAGCATGTGTTACTTGTATTTCACATATGCACGTTGGTACTCTAGGTTTCAGCCAAAGCTGGTGTGTTTATGGCATGACTTGGTTTGCACAGTTAAGGCACAGTAAAAAATGTTAAATATAGAAATTACTGAAAAAAAGACATACTGTTGAAGCCTTCAGTCTTGCACTCATTGGACAGGTTCAGAAGAATACCAAATCTGCATGAGACGAGGGTGCTGATTGATTGGCAAGAGGACTCATTGGTAGAGGTGTTGCCATGAAGAATGCCCCAGGGAGCAGTTAACCCCCAAGCTTTTGTTTATATTAAAACTAGGCAGGTATACTCATTTGTGTGATTGGCAGAATGTATTTTTGGCTTGATGACAACGTCCTGTTAGTGGAGACTATGACTTGTATTGCTGCTGCATAGTAGTAAAACAGCTAACTTCACCTCTTGCTCAGACTTTTGCGATACCTTACCGTCCCAGGTAATCTGAGGCAGATTTGGCTGGAATTGACGGCCTTGGGCCCATTCGTGAGTTTGAGTGCTGACTATACTCAACTATCCCGTGCTTAGAAAACTCAGAACATAATGTCAGACCCAATTTTGGAATATTGAGAGCAGTTTGGGGCCCCGTATCTAAGGAAGTACGTGCTGGCCTTGGAGAAGGTCCAGAGGCGGTTCACTAGAATGATCCCTGGAATGAAGGTCTTGTCATATGGAGGACTCCTGGAGCAGTAGAGGACTCCTGGTCTGTACTCAATGGAGTTTGGAGGGATGAGGGGGGAATCTCATTGAAACTTACAGATACTGACAGACCTAGATAGAGTGAATGTGGGGAGGATGTTTCCACTCGTAGGAAAAACTAGAACCTGAGGGCACAGCCTCAGACTGAAGAGACGATCCTTTAAAAGAGAGACGAGGAGGAATTTTTTGCCGGATGGTGGTGAATTTGTGAAATTCATTGCCACAGAAGACTGTGGAGGCCAAGTCACCGAGTGTCCTTAAGACAGAGATAGATAGGTTCTTGATTAATAAAGGGATCAGGGATATGGGGAAAAGGTAGGAGAATCATAGCAGCCATGATTGAATGGCCTAATTCTGCTCCTAAGATGGTCTAACATTTGATTCTGTGATTAGACAACACTTGCTCAACAAGAAGGTCGGTGCAGACTCAATGGGCTGAATGGCCTTCTTCTGCACTGTAGGAATTCTATGGTTCTTTGGCAATCCTGATTGGGCTAGTAATTACACTGACAATCAATTTAATATTATTAGGGCAGCACGGTGGTACAGTGGTTAGCACTGCTGTATCACGGCACCGAGGTCCCAGGTTCGATCCCGGCTCTGGGTCACTGTCCATGTGGAGTTTGCACATTCTCCCCGTATTTGCGTGGGTTTCGCTCCCACAACCCAAAGATGTGCAGGTAGGTGGATTGGCCACGCTAAATTGTCCCTTAATTGGAAAAAATGAATTGGGTATTCTTAAAAAAAAATTTTTAAACTTAAGATTATTAGTCAGACTCTTATGTATGCTCGAAACTACATATGTTCATACACAGGCCCTTGATTTTTGCCAACAGAGTATGCCCATGCATTGTGCCTTTTTCAACTATACAAAAGCTTGGGGTCAGCCATTCTCTGGTTCATTCCCTATGATAGTGCCTTAACTGCCCATATTTTTAAAATAATTTAGAGTACACAATTTGTTTTCCAAACCAGGGTCCTCGGGTTCTAGTTTTTCCTACGAGTGGAAACATCCTCCCCACATTCACTCTATCTAGGTCTGTCAGTATCTGTAAGTTTCAATGAGATTCCCCCCTCATCCCTCTAAACTCCATTGAGTACAGACCAGGAGTCCTCTACTGCTCCAGGAGTCCTCCATATGACAAGACCTTCATTCCAGGGAGGCAGCAATGCTAACCATTGTGCCACATGCCGCACCAACTGTGACCATTGTCAACCTCCAGGTTTGAATTTAAAGAGAAGCTTTGTGTTTAACTGCTCCCCGGTGCATTCTCCATGGCAACTAATCTACTTGCCATGATGTGGAGATGCTGGTGTTGGACTGGGGTGGGCACAGTAAGAAGTCTTACAAAACCAAGTTAAAAGTCCAACAGGTTTATTTGGAATCACGAGGTTTCGGAGCGTAGCTCCTTCATCAGGTGAGTGAAACTGATGAAGGGGTTACGCTCCGAAAGCTCGTCATTCCAAATAAACCTGTTGGACTTCAACCTGATGTTGTAAGACTTACTGAATCTACTTGCCAACCAATTAGCATGTTCTTCTCATGCAGCTCACAATGCCATTCCCTTCAGATTTGGTATTCTTCGCATTTGTCCTGATGAGTGCAAGATGAAAAGATCCGCCAGCATGTCATTTTTTCAGCAGTACTCAAATTCTGTACCACCAAGTGACTAAATCTAGAAATCTGGATTTGTTTCAGGTTTTGTGGTTGAAGAAATTGTTATTCATATTTTATTTGCCTTGATCACCTCTCCAATCTAGTCAATTAGAAAATGTAAGTGAACATGAATGCAAAATAATAAAGCTGCTCTCTTCCACTTTTCATTACTGTAAATATTTTGTATTCATAAAGCTTTATTTGAAATTGGCTTTTTAATACTTTTTAAACAGGAGAATAGATATTATGTTATGGTAAGATCTGACTTTCTCTCCCCACATTTCACTTTCCCTTAAAGTCATCTAATAAATCTATTTAAATCCAGTTATTTAGTTTGAAACAGAGAGAAGTTGGTTAACTTGGCTGGGATACGAAATATGCAGAACTTTTAGGCCACTTTATGACCGTAATAGTATGCTTTCTTTCTAGTTCAACTTTTTGAAATTTTCTTCAACCATAGAGGTTGATTCTTCAAATGAACATTTGATAGTGAATTCAGTTGAGGTGGATTTCTATTATGTTCATCGATGTGGGACATTACATGCAAATAGTAACGGTATCGTAATATGCACATCTTAGAGCCACAGATTCATAGATGTTTACAGCATGGAAACAGGCTCTTCGGCCCAGCTTGTCCATGCCGCCCAGTTTCTATCACTAATCTAGTCCCATTTGCCCGCATTTGGCCCATATCCCTCTATACCCATCCTGCCCATGTAACTGCTTTTTAAAAGACGATCGCACCTGCCTCTACACTGCCTCTGGCAACCTGTTCCAGATGCTCACCACCCTCTGTGTGAAGAAATTTCCCCTCTGATCTCTTTTGTATCTCTCCCATCTCACCGTAGTCCTATGCCCTCTAGTTCCAGACTCCTCTATCTTTGGGAAAAGATGTTGACTATCTACCTTATCTATGCTCTTAATTATTTTATAGACCTCTAGAAGATCACCCCTAAGCCTCCTACGCTCCAGGGAAAAAAGTCCCAGCCTCTCCTTATAACTCAGACCATTAAGTCCTGGTAGCATCTCCTAAATCTCTTCTGCACTTTTTCTAGTTTAACAATATCCTTCCTATAATAGGGTGACCAGAACTGTTCACAGAATTCCATGTGTGGTCTTACCAATGTCTTGTACAACTTCAACAAGACGTCCCAACTCTTGTATTCAATATTCTGACCAATAAAACCTAGCATGCTGAATGCCTTCTTCACCACCCTGTCCACCTGTGACTCCGCCTTCAAGGAGCTATGAACCTGTACTCCTAGATCTCTTTGTTCTGCAACTCTCCCAAGCTCCCTACCATTAACTGAGCGGGTCCTGCCCTGATTTGATCGACCAAAACACATCACCTCACATTTATCCAAATTAAACTCCATCTGCCATTCATTGGCCCACTGGCCCAATTGGTCAAGATCGTGTTGCAATCATCCAGTCAAGGGGGCAGGAGAGGCGATTGGGGGAGCTGCCGTTTAGAGTGGTAGGGGAGCTTTCGGTACCTAGGCATCCAGGTGGCGCGGGAATGGGAATGGCTACACAAGTTAAATCTGGCCCGACTAGTAGACCAAATGAAGGACGATTTTTGAAGGTGGGACGCACTCCTGTTGTCACTAGCTGGGAGGGTGCAGACAGTGAAAATGACGGTCCTCCCGAGATTCCTGTTTGTGTTTCAGTGTCTCCCCATCTTTATTTTGCGGTCCTTTAAACAGGTCAATAAGGTAATCACTGGCTTTGTATGGGCGGGTAAGACACCGCGAGTTAAAAAAGGGGACGCTGAAGTGGAGGGGGGGGGGGGGGGCTGGCACTCGCGAACTATAATAATAATTATTGGATGGTGAATATAGCCATGATTAGGAAGTGGGTGAGGGTTGGTGTGGGAGCGAGTGGAGGCAGCATCATGCAGTGGCACTAGTTTGGGGGCATTGGTAACGGCACCTCTGCCGTTCCTGCCGGCACGGTACTCCACCAGCCCCATGGTACCCCCATGGCAGGGGTGGTGGTAGCAGCCCCGAGAGTCTGGGGGCAATGGAGGAGACATGTGGGAGCGGAGGGAGCATTGGTCTGGCCTCCAATCTGCAATACTCACCGGTTTGCCCTGGGGAGGCTGGATGGAGAGTTTGGGAGATGGCAGAGAGCAGGGATCGAAAGGATAGAAGATATGTTTATAGAGGGGTGCTTTTCCAGCCTGAGGGAATTGGAGGAGAAATTTGGATTGGAGGGAGGGAATGAGTTTAGGTACCTGCAGGCGCAGGACTTCCTACGCAGGCAGGTCTCAACCTTCCCGCTCCTATCGCCAAGGGGGATACAGAACAGGGTAGTTTCCAGAATTTGGGTGGAAGAAGGGAGGGTTTCTGACATTCACAACGAACTCATGGGGTCAGAGGAGATGCAGACCGAGGAGTTGAAATGCAAGTGGGAAGAAGAGTTAGGAGGAGAGATAGAGGATGGTCTCTGGGTGGACGCGTTGAGTAGAGTCAACGCGTCCACATCACGTGCCAGGCTCAGCCTGATACAGTTTAAGGTCGTTCATGGGTCCCACATGACAGTGGCCCAGACGATTAGGTTCTCTCGGGTAGAAGATAGGTGCGCAAGGTGTGCGGGAGTGCCAGCGAACCATGTCCATATGTTCTGGGCATGCCCGAAGCTTAGGGGCTTCTGGCAGGGGTTTGCCGATATCATGTCCAAGGTGTTGAAAACAAGGGTGGCACCGAGTCCAGAGGTGGCGATTTTCAGAATGTTGGTGGACCCGGGACTCCAGGAGGAGAAAGAGGCAGACTTTCTGGTCTTTGCTTCCCTGGTAGCCCGGGGACAGATACTATTAGCTTGGAGGGACTCAAAGCCCCCAAAGTCGGAGACCTGGCTAACTGACATGACTAGCTTTCTCTGTCTGGAGAAAATCAAGTTCGCCTTGAGAGGGTCAATGTTAGGATTCGTCCGGAGGTGGCAGCCGTTCGTCGACTTCTTTTGGGGAAAATTAACCGTCAGCAGAAGGGGGAGGGGGGGTCGGAGTTTAGTTTAGTTTAGAGTAGGGTGTTGGTAAAGGTGGGACCTGTGAGGGTGGAAGACGGCTTTTTGCACTGTTTATATTTGCCTGTACATTGTTTCTTCTGTTGTTATAAAACCATAAATACCTCAATAAAATGTTTATATTAAAAAGATCCTGTTGCAACCTTGTATGACCACCTTCACTATCAACTATTTACTTTTTGCAACAACCTACCATGCGGTACCTTGTTAAAGACCTCGCTAAAGTCCATGTAGAAAATGTCAACCGCACTGCCCCCATCTACCTTGGTTACCCCTTCAAAAAAAACTCAATCAAATTCGTGAGACATCAAAATCCATGCTGACTTTCCCTAATTAGCCATTGCCTGTCTAAATGTCTGTAGATCCTGTCCCTCAGAATACCTTCTAACAACACCCACTGCAGAAGTAAGGCAGTTCCCAGACTTATCCCTAAAGCCCTTAAACAAGGGCACAACATTTGCTACCCTCCTTTTTGCTACCTTCAGGTACATCTGTAGCTGTCGATGATTCAAATATCTCAGCTAGGGGGCCGGCAATTTCCTCCCTAGCCTCCCACAATGTCCTGGGATACATTTCATCAGGTTCCAAGAATATATGTATCTTGATCCCCATTAATATCTCCAGCATCTCCTTCTCTGTAATATGTACACTCCTCAAGACGTCACTTTTTATTTCCCCAATTTCCCTAACATTCATGCCTTTCTCAATAATAAATACTGACGAGAAATATTCATTTAGAACTTCTGCCATCCCTTGTGGATCCGCACATAGATGACCATGTTTATCCTTAAGAGACCCTACCCTCTGCCGAGTCACTCTTTTGCCCTTTTATGTATCGTAAAAGCTCTTTGGATTTTCATTTGCCTTATCTGCCAATTCAATCTCAAGTCCCTTTTTTGCCCTCCTGATCTTAAAATTTAAATCAATAATCCTGTACTCCTTAGTGGGAAAGCCACATTTTAAAGGAGTTTGAGGTCAAAATTGGGCTACAGCCTAACTCCACTGATTCTTCAACACTCCATAAAATAGTTTCCCAATGCAATTGTGGATTTGGCCCAGCCAGAAAGGTTTGTGTACCTGAGTGCTTGTGTATATTCTGATCAATGAAAAATATGATGAATCAACATCCATGAAAGGATGACTTCATTAGAAAAACTGAATGACCATTCGTAATTAATATTGAGCTGCATTGTTCACAGTGCATCTATCACACATCAGGTAGAAATGCTAGCATTACTGTGGTTTTGAATCCTGTCAATTAAATCCAGGATTGCATGATATATTTTCAATTATTTTTTTCCAATTAAGGGACAATTTAGTGTGGCCAATCCACCTACTCTGTACATCTTTTTGGGCTGTGGGGGTGAGACCCACACACACTGGGAGAATGTGCAAATTCTAGATGGAAAGTGACCCAGGATCGAACCCATGTCCTCGGCGCCGTGAGGCAGCAGTGCTAACTAACCACTGTGCCACCGTGCTGCCCTCTGGGACTATTTGTGTATGGTAATTAAATCTATCAAATATTTAAATAACTCTTACTCCCTTTGTGTTCATTATGAAATCCCTTCACTACTGTGGTTTATATTATTTTGTTCTCGTGAGAGCTCCCTTTGAATAGATACAGGAGGACAATGTGGCACTTGTTTAAAATGTTTCTCAAGTGAATGAATGTAACCAAGGCAATCACCTGAAGCCTCTTAAATGATGGTAGAACAATGAGCTGTACTTGTATGTTTCCCAAAATAGAGTTAAAATTTAAATGAGGGAAGTCACTACTAAGGAGTTAACTGTCTTTCCTGATGTTTTCATGATTTTTTTCACTAAGTATAAGGTATTAATTTTTTTCCCAAGGAAATGCTAGGATTTGGGGTATATGTGGTAATTGGCCAATATTGCTTTACTAACCATTAAGAATTTGAGTATATTTGAAAGTTAAATAAAGGTGGTGTGGAATTGGTCTGAAAACCGAATAGTTTCTCCAACTTTAACAAAAAGTCACCAAACTCAAAACTTTAGCTCCCTTCTCTCTCCACAGATGCTGCCAGACTTGCCAGTATTTGTCCAGTATTTTCTATGTTTGTTTCAGATTCTGCAGTAATTTGCTTTTATCTTCTAGTTCCAATTTGGGTTTGAAATTGGAGCTGAAGGTACTACATGCGTTCTGTATCCTTGCATTTCCACTTGGTGAATGTTCTGGGTTTGGGGAAGTGTGTGAGAGAACCATGTTTTGTCTAATTACATTTTTACACTTGAGCACCTGAGTTTCACCAGCTATTTATTTCTCTCATCTTTCAAATGTTAGGAAGAAATAGTTCTGGGCAAACTTCAACCGTTTTATTGTAATTGATCTGTCATATGAATATTGATTATAATTCTAAAGGCAGTTGAGTTTGGAAATAGTAATTGGATGGGCAGGATAAATGAGTAGGGCAGCTGCTGAGGTGCTGATTTTTTTTTTTGTTGCACGAAATCTGTCGTTTTTTAGTCATAATTCAGCAAGTTCTCCATGCCTTGACATGAACTTCTGAAAGAAGGGCACTTTTTGTTGGTTTGATGTAGTTTATGCGTTGCAAAAATGGGGAATGTAAAACTAAGGCTAGAAATGTGATTTGTGTGGAATATAATGGATGGGTTGGGAAAGTATAAATGGCAGTAAAGTTAAATATGACCTGAAATAGTTTATTTTGTGACTGTTTCGGGCATCAGACGCTCAGTTCGACCGTTTAACACTTACCTGACATTAAATAAGTTCATGCTTTTATGCAAATCTACATGTGGGATTCAAAACTTATAGGTTGAATTGGAAGAGTTGTAATGCAAAACAAGACTGTAATGGCCGCTTTGCAATATAGTAATTGAGTCAAGAGTCATTACAGCACTGGAGTAAGCCATTCATCCCATCAGTTCCATACCGACTCCGTACAGCAGACTAGTCAGTCCCAATCACAGAATTATTACAGCACAGGAGGAAGACGCTTGGTCCACGATGTCTGCAACGGATCACTAAACGAGCATCGCGGCTTGATGCCATTCTCCTGCCTTTTCCCCATGTTCCTGCACATTTCTTCTATTCACGTAATCATCTAATGCCCTCGAGTGCTTTTATTGAACTTGCCTCCAGCACACTTACAGGCAATTAGACCCAAACCACTCTGAATTTTTTTCTCACTTTTGTTTCTTTTGCAAATCACTTTAAACCTGTGCCCCGTTCCATATTCATAGCCCTACAAGATTAGCATGTTTAGCACATAAAACTTTGAACATAACCTTCAGAATGATTGTGTGACTAGAAAACAATATCTTCAGATTTCCAGCATCCCCTGTATTGTTTCTGAATGGTATAGGTCCAACTGCCCAGTGCAGTGGGTTATAAGACTTGATGGGTTTACACTCACACTTTGTACCTTTTTCTAATGATCACAGGACCATCAATTGGGGATGTTCAATCACTTTGTATATACCTGTAAAAACTTACTGCAGATGTGAGGAGGGGTGAACTGGCTCCCCTCTATTAAACCTTCCCAGTTGGTCACAACAAAGGTGTAAGTTTCTTCACAAGAATATGTATTTTCGAAATCAGAATATATTTACTATTTAAGCTGTGAGCATTAAGGAGCCAATCAAACAAGGTTTTCTTGAGAATTGAGTTAGATTCCAGGAAAAAAAAGTAAAAGAATATACAGTTAAGTGCCCATCAATTGTCCTTGAGGCATAGATTTTAAACACTTGCTGGCTTGCGTTAGCTGGTTTCCTGGTAACTGTCAGAAGTAGAAGATGTTACAATTATTAGAAGATTTTGATTAGCTGGTAGGCTTCTAGTAGAGTTGACTTCGCAAACTGAGCAGTATGCTCATTCCAAAAGTGAGGGAGGGAGAAACAGCAGCACTCTGGTTGTTTTCCTCTTTCTAGACACTGACTGTGCCACTTGCAATCTCTCTCTCTCGTGGCTGGGCAGACTTGCCTTGAAATACTTCAGCCTTTGTATATGTCTCTCTTTGGCAGGCATTGTTTTAATATCCAGTACTTTGCATTTTTAATGTCTCTTCCTTAGACAGTTATGAGTTTTGATGGGGAGCTGGATTATAGGAATTTTCCCCCTCTCCACGTTCTCCTGAGGTTGTTTGTATTTCCCCGTTAACTAAGAATATGTACATGCATTTTTAAGCAATTTGCTCTGTCTCAGTTCAAATTGCAAAATTTCCAGTCAGTTGACAGTTGAATAATCAGATTTTTAAAAAATCAAGGGGTATAGCTACATGACCAGGTAAATGCAGTATCTTTAGATGGACCAAGTTCCCAATGACTACAGAATTGTAGAATTAATGTCTCATGAATGTACTTATTAGACTCTAGGTGGAGGCCTGCTTTTAATTAAGGCAAATATAAAGTGTCCCACCGTGGCCTTATTTGAAACAAATCACTGAATGCTGGAGATCTGAAATGAAAATAATGTGCTGGAAAAACTCAGCGGTCAGGCAGAATCAATGAAGAGAGAAAGAGTTATGCTTCAAATCTAATATGACTTCTTCAGAACTGAGGAGAGGTAGAAATGTGATGGGTTTTATGCTGTTGAAAATGGAGGGAGGGTCAGATGGAACAAAATGGAATGCCAGGAATAGGTTGAAGGCAGGGGAAATTAATTGACAGATGTCACAGAGCAAAAGGCAAAGGGAATGACAGTCGTAGTAATAAAGGAACACCTTAATGTAAAATGCCTATTTGGTGGGTTTGTAATAAATATTAGTAGACAGGCTAGTCCCAGAAATGGAGACGGATGTCAAGAAAGAGAAGGGAAGTGAAAGAGGTGAGCCATGTCAAGGTCAGAGAAGGGTAGAAATTGGAAGCAAAATTGATTAATTTTTCTAGATCTGGATGGGAGCAGGAAACTGCACCAAAACACCCTTGAAAAAGAATCAGGGGACTGGACAAGGAATGTTCCAGATGCTCCACAAAAACACAGGCAAACTAGTCCTTGTGCAGTATTTGTAGCCACCCCTTTTATTTGATGATGTGAAGCAGATATAAAGGACAAATTGTTCAAAGAGAGAATAAATTCAGCCACCGTCCCCGAGTTGGATGGGTACTATCTCTCGATAACATTCTTATCCATCCAATTATAGCCAGAGGTTCAACTGCAATGGCTTACTTTCACTCTTCTGCAGCATTACCTCTGCTGTCCCCCAAGGATCCATCTTGGGCTCCTCCATTTTCTTATCTACATGTAACCCCTCCGCAACGTCACCTGAAAATCCAACTGTGTTGACTCCCATCCAATTCTACCTCATCACCACCTTACCCAGCCCCTCCACCATCAAAAGTCTCTTTTTTAAACTTTTTTGTAAGTAAATTAGAGTGCCCAATTATTCTTTTTTCCCAATTAAGGGGCAGTTTAGCGTGACAAATCCACCTAACCTGCACATCTTTGGGTTGTGGGGACGAAACCGACGCAAACATGGGGAGAATGTGCAAACTCCACACAGATAGTGACCCAGGGCTGGGATTTGAACCCGGGTCCTCAGCGCCGTAGGCAGCAGTGCTAACCATTGTGCCACATGCTGCCCCACCATTAACAGTCTTGACATCCGTACTGGATGTGTAGAAATTTCCATAGGTAGATATTGGGAAGACTGAAGTCGTTGTCTTCAGACCCCACCACAAACTCTGCTCCCTAACCACCAACTCCATCCCTCACCCTGTCTATTTCCTGAGACTTGACAGTTCATAGGAACAGGAGGAGGCCATTCAGCCTCTCGAGCCTGTCCCCTCATTCAATGATCATGGCTGATCTGTGGCCTAACTCCATACACCTGCCGTTGGCACATATCCCTTAATATCTTTGCTGAACAAAAATCTGTACCTATTTAGATTTAAAATTAACAATTTATCTACCTTCAACTGCTGCTTCTGGGAGAGAGTTCCAAGCCTCCTACACCACCCTTGAAAGAAGGCTTGCTTCCGAACATCTCTCCTGAATGGTCTAGGCCTAGTTTTTAGACTGTGCCCCCTAGTTTTATAATCTCCAACCAGTGGAAATAGTTTATTTTTACCCTGTCTTTCCTTGTTAATATCTTGAATACTTTAATCAGATCACCCCGTAACTGTCAATATTTTTTTAAATAGCAAAAACAGATCTAATTTGGGTAATCTCTCCTTGTACCTCAACCCCTGTAGCCCAGGTATCATTTTTGTCAATTTACATATGCACTCCCTTGGCCATTCATAACCTTGGTGTCATATTTAATCCTTAAGTAAGCTTCCAGCCACAAATCCACAGCCTAATTTAAGGCAACCTATCTCCATCTCTTGTGACATAATCCAACTCTGTCCCTATCTCAGCTCATCTGCTGCTCAAACCCTCAGCCATGTCTTTGTTACTTCTAAATTTGACTATCCCAAGTCCTTCTGACCAGCCTCCCACATTCTACCTCTTTAAATTCATTGAAAACTCTGCTGTGTCCGAACTCACTCAAAACTGACCTGCATTAGTTCCCAGTTAAGGAATGCCTAGATTTCCAAATTCTCATAATTGTTTTCAAATGCTTCCTTGTCATCGCCTCTTCATATCACTAATCTTTAGTCCTGCAACTCCCAGATGTCTGTGCTCCCTCTGATTCTGGCCTATTGAGCATTCCTGACTTTAATGGTTCGATACATAGAACATACAGTGCAGAAGGAGGCCATTTGGTCCATCGAGTCTGCACTGATCCATTTAAGCCCTCGCTTCCACCCTATCCCAATAACCCCATCTAACCTTTTTTTGGACACAAAGGGTAGTTTAGCATGGCCAATCCACCTAACCTGCACGTCTTTGGACTGGGAGGAAACCGGAGCACCCGGAAGAAACCCATGCAGACACGGGGAGAATGTGCAGACTCCGCACAGACAGTGACCCAGCGGGGAATCAAACCTGACACCCTGGCGCTGTGAAGCCACCTACAGTAAGCCCTGCACCTACCATTGTTCTGCCATTGGCTGCTGTACCTTCAGGCCCTAAGTGATGAAATTTCCAATCTCAGCATTTGTGCCTTGCTACCATTCCTCCTTTAAAATACTCATTAAAACGTACCATCAATATCAGTGTGACTAGGTGTCATAATTTGTTCACACTTTGTCAGGCTCCTTGGGACATTTTTCATGGTAAAGGAGCGATATAATACCAGTTCTTTGTAAAACACCTGTTATATTGGATGGCTTGACCGCCATTTTTCAAATTCTTATCTGAACCCATCAAAGTTATTCTGTACTAGTTTTAAGTGCCCAACGATCTGAGTAATTACTAACCAATCCCCTTGCTCTCAATGCCTGGTCTACAGCATTTCAGGTTCTCAGCCTATTAGCACTGGAATTTGTGGTCCATGATAGTTTTTTTCTAGTAATCCGACAAAAGCTTGCTGAATTGTTTTTTTGGTAAACTGTAGTTAGGTTGTTGAGACATGCACATAATGCACCTTGCATTTTAACATGTCTTTGCTGCACAAGAACAGTCCCAAAATATGTCTGTTCAATTGTGGAAGTGTGATTAAATATCCTTTCTAAGGAAAGTTTATTTCCATAAAAGGTCACCGTCACCCTGATATGATATAATTTCTGGAAAAATGTTTGAAATTACCTTTCAATACAGAAGATGACATTTGATACCCCAAGCTGTTCTAGGTAATTCCAACTTTCTGTCACTGTCCTCCCCCAAATTCCTGACTTTAGCACTCTGCTTACAAAGCACCCAATTTTGCAATCACTCCAATCTTGTACAAATAGGGTAATGTTGGTTAAGGAGGTACATGAACTGAGAGTTCATTTGTTTCTAGATACTTTTGATTATGTTCTGTGCTAAACTATAGTTTGATAAATATAATTTTGCCACAGTTATTCCAGATCCGAGGTTAGCTCGGAAGTTCCCAAATGTACGACATGTCATTTAGGAGGTGTGTTTGTGATCATGTTTTGATTGAAGATTGTAACTTTTAACTTTAGAACTGTACATTCTGTTTTCTTGGTAGGTTCCAATTATTGTACAAAATATACCCATTAAAGACATTTAAAAAAAAAAAAAAATCATTATTAGGGAATGAATAAAATAAAAGTTGTAAAAAGAAATGCTGACTCCTAGATTCGGTGGAGCACAACTTTTCTGGGGCTGTCAAACTATTAAATCTTTATGGAAAGGGTACGAATGTGTAAATTGAAAATATGTTCGATGCTGTTTCTCAAAGGTTGACGTGTGTGTGTGTCACACCAATTTCGTGTATGGAGAATACCATATAAATACTCATGGGGTAAGCTTGCATGCAGGTTAATTAGGAATTTTATTTCTAAATCACAAAATAGCACTTTTTAACTCTCGTATATTTATTTTATACAGCGTGTACTTAAAATTTGTAGTTCTTTGCTACTGTGCACTGTGGTTAGCTCAGTTACAAAATTAAAATGGCATAACATAGGATGAAGGAATTGGAACATATTGAGGATTTCACTTTAAATTCTGTAATGAAAGATTTTTCCAGGAAACAATTTGTCTCTTTGTTTACTCTTTATCCTGCCAGTGTATTTCATTTCATTCCATATTGCAGATAGATTTTTAAACTGCGATCTGTGAGGAGATCTTGGGTCATAAAATCTCAGTTCGTTTGTCAGATTTGTGTTATGCCTCGTAACCTTTTCCTGCAGTGAAAGCAGTATGCTTTTAGGCTACGTTCAGTTATTTTCTTCCCAAGCATTAACTAGCATCTTTACTCGTGTAAGTAGGCATTTATTAATCCACTTATTTCTACTGATCATAAAATGCAGCAGATAATTTTGTTTTAATATCTTTCACTTCTTTCCAAATTACCATAGTTTTTCTTATTCTATTTGGGTGTTTTGACCGTTGCAATCAAAAACATTATTTTTAAATTTGCAGATGACAACAAATTTAGGGGTAATGGTGGGGATCGTCTGTCCTGAGGAGGACTGCAACAAACTACAGGAGGGCATTAATAATGCAGAATGGACAAATAATTGGCTAATGAAGTTCATCACAAATTAATGTGAAGTCATACATTTTTGTAGGAAGAATAGGGAGGTCACTTACTACTTGGTTGTTGTAGGGGAATGAAGAATCTCAGGAGTACAAATACATCTATCACCAAAGGTTGTGCCACAGGTTGACAAGGCCATAAAAAGAAAGCAAACCAAGCACTAGACTTTTAAAAAATATTCGTACATGGGATCTGGGCGTCGCTGGCTGGGCCAGCACTTTTGCCCATCCCTAATCGCTGTTGAACTGAGTGACTTGCGGTCACTTGAGAGGGCATTTTAAGAGTCAACCACATTGCTGTGGATCTGGAGTCACGTGGTCCAGACTGGGTAAGAATGGCAGATTTACTTCCCTGCAGGACACGGTGAACCAGACTGGTTTTCCAACAATTGACAGTGGTTTCATGGTTATTATTAGACTTATTGCAGATTTTTCCAGATTCCAATTTCACCATCTACCATGGTGGATTCGAACTCGGGTCCCCAGAGCATTACCCTGAGTCTCTGGATAATTTGTCCAGTGACAATACCACTGTGCCACTGCCTCCCCCAAAGGAGGGATAGAATTGAAATCTATCCTAGAAGGATAGAATTGAAAAGGGAAGCTACGCCGAACCTGCAACAATCCTTGGTTAGACCACGTTTAGAGGACTGTATGCAGTTCCGGTCACCAAGGATGTAGAGGCATCAGAAAGAGTAAAAAGAATATTTACGGCAATACCAGGAATGCATGGGAATACCTACCAGGAAAGGGTGGCCAGTTTATGTCTCTTTTCTCTTGAAAATGGAAAGGCGGGAGGTGACGTAACATAAAGATCTTTAAAATTATGAAAGTTTTGATATATTGGATACCAAGAGAATATTTCCTTTTATGGGACAGAAAATCAGTGGGCACCATCAAAACCAGATAGTAACCAGAAATCCAGTAGGGAATTCAGAAGAAAGTTCTTCACCCAAAGAGTGGTAAGAATGTGGAACTTGCTGTTGGAGGGATTGACTGAAGCAAATAGTACAGATGCAAGGGAATAAATGGTTTTGATAGATTTGATGAGGAAAGATGGAGAAGGTTTGACTGGAACATAAACACTGGCATGGATTGGCTGGGCCTGTTTCTGTGCCACATATCTCATATAACCCCATTTAGAAGCCTTAAATGCAGGCCAATAAAGAGCCAACAAGTGGTATGTATCTACAAGTTGGAAATAGTGTGATAGATTCCATTCTAAGCGTGCTAATAGGGAACACTCCCAGCACGGTGGTGAAGTGGTTAGCACTGCGGCCTCACGGTGCAGGTTCAGTCCTGGCTCTGGGTCTCTGTCCGTGTGGAGTTTGCACCTTCTCCCCGTGTTTGCGTGGGTTTTGCCCCCACAACGCAAATGATGTGCAGGGTAGGTGGATTGGCCACGCTAAATTGCCCCTCAATTGGAAAAACTGAATTGGGTACTTTAAATTTAAAAAAAAAAAGGGAACACTCCATCCAACAGAAGGAGAATGGAAAATTACAACCAACTTGTCATTCGTCCTTCAGCATTGAAGAAGACCATTTTCATTTGCCATCCAGGCGTTGAGCTGTGTGGGTGTGAAGGTGGCTTATAAGTCATATATTGGCACAAGAAGTTTGAGTTCAATGGGGACAGGACAATGAGGTTGGTAGGCAGTTGGGAGCATTTCTCATGGTTTTTACGTTCCATGCGCTTGTTTTGAGTTGGCACCTCTCCAGTCTGAGTGGTCCTGAGCAAAAGTCTCCCCATGATGCAGTATCAATTTTGAAGTCCTTGAGGGAGGCTTTCAAGGCATCCTTGAAGTGTTTCTTCTGGCCACCATGGGGACGTGCTCCATTCTGCAGTTCACTGTAGATGATTCGCTTGGGGAGTCAGTTGTCAGGCATTCTGGTGACACATCCAATCCATCAAAGCAGTTTATGTCATAATGTTGTGAAGATGCTGACCATGTATTTTCTTTTTTCTTTTCATGTATTAAATGATCTGTTTGAGCTGCTCGCAGAAAAATACTTTTCACTGTACCCTGGTACACGTGACAATAAACAACTCCAAATCCAATCCAATGCTTGTTCTCCCAAGGACCTCTATGTCTGGGAATTGCTGCCTCTGCAAGCTCACCCGTGCAGAGAAAAGTGGAGATGGCAGCTGCTCGGCCGACCTTGAGCTTGACCTTTAGGCTAGCCCCCATACTGAAAGTGTTCCGAAGCGGACACTGACCGTGGCAATTCTGGCATCTGCCCCGTCATCAATATGAACATAGCGTGAGAGAATGCTGCCTCGGTAAGTGAATTTGTTCATAGCGGTCAACATCTAGTCTTTTACTCTCGCTGTTGGCTTTTGATAGAGCTTTCCGGAGACAGGTTGGAACATGACTTCTGACTCCTTTGTGCGAATGGTGAGATTAAATTTATCGCAGGATGTGGAAAATATGTCCGTTATGTGCTGCATGTCTACCTCACTTCCAGCGTTTTGTGCACAGTCATCAGCAGAAAGAAAATCATGCAATCTATCAATGAAGATCTTGGGCTTGGCCTGGAAGTGCTGCAGGTTGAAAAGCTTGCCGTCTATGCAGCAATTGATGTCTATGCCAGTGTCCTCATCCGGAGGTGGCAGTGAGCATGGCTGAGAATATGATGCTGCAGAGAGCTGGTGCCAATGCACAGCCCTGTTTTGCTCCATTGATGACTGGGAAGGAGGTTGAAGTCTCATTGTCATTAGGATGTGGACCTGCATGCCATCATGGAACTGTCAAACCATCTGAATGAATTTGTCTGGGCACCCAAACTTGTTCATAATTTTCCAGAGCCCATCACGGCTAACCGTGTCAAAGACTTTGGTTAGGTCAACAAAGGTGGTGTATAGGGTCAGCATTTTATTCTTGCCATTTCTCTTGCAGTTGGTGAGCAGCAAACCCCCAGCTTTTTTGAAATCACACTGGCTCTCTGAAAGTAAGCCCTGCTCAAGATTTAATATGACCTGGTTTAGAAGGATTCTGGCACAATCTTTGCAGCAATAGAGAGGAAAGATATTCCTCTCTATCGGGCAGCACGGTAGCATAGTGGTTAGCACAATTGCTTCACAGCTCCAGGGTCCCAGGTTCGATTCCCGGCTTGGGTCACTGTCTGTGCGGAGTCTGCACGTTCTCCCCGTGTGTGCGTGGGTTTCCTCCGGGTGCTCCGGTTTCCTCCCACAGTCCAAAGATGTGCAGGTTAGGTGGATTGGCCATTCTAAATTGCCCTTAGTGTCCAAATTTCCCTTCGTGTTGGGTGGGGTTACTGGGTTATGGGGATAGGGTAGGGGTGTGGGGTTGGGTAGGGTGCTCTTTCCAAGAGCCGGTGCAGACTCGATGGACCAAATGGCCTCCTTCTGCACTGTAAATTCTATAAATTCTATGATATTCCTCTGATTGTCACAGGACTGGTGGTTGCCTTTGCATTTGTAGATGTGAACAATTAAGGAGTTTTTAAAATCCTGTGGCAGGACCCCTTGCTCCCACATGATCTGGAAGAGCTGGGTGAGATTTCTGAGCAACTGTGATCCACCGCATTTATAGATCTCGCTAGAATTCATTCACCTCCTGGGGATTTGCCACTTGGTAATTTCTCTGTATCTTCCTCTGTTTCCAGCAGTTTGGGTAGATTGCCTAGAGCAGGATAGATGTTAACCTGGGCAGCCTATTTATATCTTTGTCATTGTGCGATGATCTGTTGAGGATGTTATAGGAATGCTCAGTCTATCTCTCCAGGATCTGGGAATCACTGAGTAGCTTGGTCCATCAGCACTGAGTAGCTGAGAGGAGCTGGCTGAATGAGGACCGTTCTGACCGATTCGTAGAAGCGCTTCATGTCATTTTTGTCAGCATAGGCTTGTATTTCATCTGCCTTTTAACACAGCCACTTGTCCTGCATCTCATGTGTTCTGCGTTGTGGATGCTATTTTATGCAGGTTTTTTGGCTGTGGACTTGTCATTTATGTATGCTTTGTGTAACTTGTATTTTTCTTCAGCCCCATTTTCATTAAACCAGACCTGGTGTTAGTGCTGGATGGGCTGAGTATCCCGTAAGCTGTGGTTACACAGTATCCCATAGGGAAGCCCAGATTCCCTCGATGTTGGCTGAGGGGTCTGACGTTTAACCTCTTTAGATGACCAGTGAGCAGCTGGAGATAGTCGATCTTCAGTCTTGAGATGTTCAGGTGCTTGGAAATCTTCTTCCCTTGAATATGTCACTTAGGCTGAACGTTCAGATACATTTTGGAGACTGTGGTTAGTCCAGCAGTTAGCGCTGCACATGGTCTTAGTCACCCGTACAACCTGTCTGTCATTCTTCCTGACAGTGATGTAGCCGATGAGATGCCAGTGCCCAGAGGGAGGGTGCTTCCAGGACGACTTATTTCAGTTTGGGAGCCAGAAAACTCTGTTGGTGGGAAGAAGCTCTTGTTCGGTGCAGAATTGCAGGTGTAGAAGACCATTGCTGTTGCCTTTCCCAAATCTGTATTTGTCGATAACACCTTCCCAGGTTTGGTGGCCTGTGCTGACTCTGACGTTAAAGTCACCAAGTATGATCAGCTTGTCTGACTTTGATGTCACTATAGTCAGGAAGTGGAGATCTTCATAGAATTTCTGCTTGATGATTTCAAGATTGGTCACTGTGGGGCTGTTGATGGTAGCTTGCTTCTTGCCTGCCAGTAAGATATTGAGTGACATGAGATGGTCATTTCGACCCTTTGGGAGGCTGGTCAGCTTGTTCACCAGTTCAGTTTTTACTGCGAAGCCCATACCAGCCTTGCGCCGGTCCTCTTTGCCTCGATCACTCCAGAAGAAAGTGTATTCTGCCCCAATCTCCTGAAGTGGACTTTCTCTGCAAGGCACATTTCACTGAGTGTGACAATGTCAACTTTGTATCGGGCTGGCTCTCTGCCCACTCGAGTAGTTCTCTTTTCTGGCCTATCAATTTGGACATTGTCTATCAGAGCACGCATATTCCATGTACCAAAGGCGAGATGTGTTATATTTGCTTTCTTTCTCTTTGTGATATTGTTATCGCTAAAGTGAGAAAGCGTCCAGCCGCAGTAAGCTGACCAGGTTTAGGTGAAGCAGGCAATGTTTGGGGCATCTTTTGTAGCCCCTTCCTCCCGATTACGGAGGTGAGCAAGGCGATCCTAAAAAGGACTGCTCAGTCGCGAAGGTAACTTCCCGGTTTCACCGCTGCTTCAGTTCAGTGAAAGGTGACTCCATGGCCTAAGCCACCTGTGTGCAGGTTTACGGCTACAGCTCCCAATGAATCGTACCTTCTTTGTTGTTCACCCATTGCCCAAGGACTTGAGGTTCAATGGATGTATGAAGATGAGTTGCACGTGAATTTGATAAGTGAGGGAGAGTTGCTCGCCGTTGACCTCACACTAATCCCACGTCCACCTGTATCCAGTGGCAGGACCAAGTCCAGATGGTTGGAGGTAGAACAGGGTGCAGTGGATGACCAGAACATCTTCAGTGTCTTGTCCTGCTCTTCATGCTCCACAACACGTTGCTGATTCTGCCTTCCAGTCCGTTGAACCTGTTGGGGTTTCCTCCGTGCTGTCCGCCACGAACAGACTTCACATGCTCAGGTATATGAGCCCTGTCTCACCAAGGACTTTGGCCTGTCGGCTATCCTCATCTGCTTTTGTGAATGGAGGCCTGTGACTAGTTCCACAGCAATCAGTGCTGGGACCTTTGCTGTTAGTAGTATATATAAATGATTTGGAGGAAAGTAATTGGTCTTATTAGTAAGGTTGCAGATGACATGAAGATTGGTGGAGTTGCGGATAGTAATGAGGATAGTCAGAGGATACAACAGGATAGATCAGTTGGAGACTTGGGCAGATGAAGTTTAATCCGGACAAATGTGTGAGGAAATGCATTTTGGAAGGTCTAATACAGGTTGGAAGTATACAGTAAATGGCAAAACCCTTGGGAGTTTTGACAGGCAGAGAGATTTGGGCATACAGATCACTAAAAGTGGCAATGCAGGTAGATAAGGTAGTCAAGAAGGCATACGGTATGCTTCTTCATCGATCGGGGCATTGAGTATAAAAATTTGCAAGTCATGCTGCAGGTGTACAGACCCTTAGATAGGCCACACTTGGAATATTGCGTACAATTCTGGTCGCCACACTACCTGAAGGATGTGGAGGCTTTGGAGAGGATACAGCAGAGGTTTACCAGGATGTTTGGTTCGGAGGGTATTAGCTATGATGAGACGTTGGATAAACTCTGATTGTTTTCACTGGAATGACTGAGGTTGAGGGGTGACCTGATAGAAGTTTACAAAATTATCAGTGGCATGGACAGAGTGGATAGTCAGAAGCTTTTTCCCAGGGTGGAAAAGTCAATTACTAGGGGGCATAAGTTTAAGGTGCGAGGGACAAAGTTTAGACGAGATGTGCGAGGCAAGATTCTTTTACACAGAGGGTGGTGAGTGCCTGGAACTTAGTTCCGGGGGAGGTGGTGGAAGCAGGTATGATAACGACGTTTAAGAGGCAGCTTGATAAATGCATGGATTGGATGGGAATAGAGGGATACGGATCCCTGAAGTGCAGAAGGTTTTAGTTTAGACCGTAATCATGACTGATGCAGACTTGAAGGGCCAAATGACCTGGTCCTATGCTATTCTTTGTTCCTTGAGAGCTGAGTGTCAGGTGGGGTCCAACGCAGGCAATCTGCTGAGAAGAGCATAACGGCAAGAGATTGAATGTCAGTTGAGTTGGAGACGGGAGAACAAATTTGTTTTAAAATTACCACGGTATTATTCTGTCACTTCTCACTGGCAACGGTAGAGCCCCCCCCCCCAAAAAAAAACTAAACAATACTGCCAGATGAAATACTTTGCTTACATTTCATGCAGTGCAGAACTCTAGTTCAAGAGTAATAACTTTGATTGGAAGATTACCTCCACTGAATCTGGTAAATACATAGTGATCTGTCCAGATGTTCTTTTGTATTGGATTGTAAAGTGCCTATGGTAGTTGGTACAAGAGTCATTTGTTGGAAATGGTATACTGAACAATTAATTCAGTCCAATCAGTGCATCGCTTATTAAAATGAAAGGACAACATATCAAAAGGGAGAAGTAGATTAGATGTTCAGGAGTGTCAGAAAGGAGTAGACCATTCACATCTGGTGTATTTCTGCTATCCATTGGGTCATGGTTGGTCGATACCTCCACTCATTTCCTTGCTTTGCTCTTTACCCCTTGTTGCCCTTAGCTGACAAAAATAGTGATTTCTGTCTTGAAGATTCTAATTGATTAAACATCTGCAGCCCTTTGAATAAGAATCTACCAGATATCCACAATTTCCTTTTGTGATAAAAGGTTCATTGATTACATCCCAAATTGCCTCACACTGATTTTAATATCATGCTCCCTTGCTCTGCATTTTCTCCAAAAGAGAATATTGTTTGTTTGTATTGATCAGTCTTTATCATTTTAGACATCTTGGTTAGGTCATCCCTCAGCCATCGAAACACTAGGTTTTTGAAGCCCATCCTTGTAGTTTAACCCTTTTGAATCCTGATAGAATCCTAGAGGCTTGTCACAGTAACTTCATTGAAGCCTACTTGTGACAATAAGTGATTATTATTGTTATTATTCGTCTGTGATGTACCTCCTCCAAGGCCACCATATATTTCCTGAGGTATGGGGCCAAAAACTGATTGCAGCCCTTGGGATCTAATTCTCTGTACACCTGAAATATCACTTCCTCACTTTGGTATCTGTCATTGAATCCTTAGGATGCAGAAGGAGGCCATTCGGCACATCAAGTCTGCACAGACCCACTGAAAGAGTACTCTACTCAAGATCACTCTCCTGCCCTATACCAATAACGCCTCAACCTAACTCTTTTCCCCTAAATTTGAACTACCCAATTAATTTTTTCCAATTAAGGGGCAATTTAGTGTGGCCAATCCACCTAGCCTGCACATCTTTGGACTGTGGGAGGAAACCGGAGCACCCGGAGGAAACCCAGTCACGGGTAGAAAGTGCAAACTCAACACAGTCGCCTAAACCATATTCCAACTCGTTTGTGATAAAGGTTGGAAATAAGATCTACCCGTATTGTTCTTGGATTACCCTTTTTCTGATCTACTCCAGGTCGAGAAATAAATACTTGCATTACATAATTTTAGTAATCTTTATTGTCCTAAGTATTTAGGTTTTGAAATATCTTAAACTATTCCATTTTCTTTTTTTTTTGTATTTTCCAGTCTGCAACCTTTTCTGTAACTAGACTTATTTAATCAGAATTTTCAGGGAAAATCTTTAAAATTAAGATCCCTTGCTCAGAACCATTCTCCAAGCTTGAATAATGTTACTGTTCTTTTTTGCTACCTGCTTTGTTTATAAGAATAATTCAATTTGAGTTCTCGTTAAACAAATTTAAGAAAGGTTTTGACATTTCACATTGTTAAAATGAGTTGCGTAACACGCTGTGAACACCTTGAATATTTGATTACTTGCAGTGCTATTTCAAGGAAATCACCTTGGGCAGCAAACCTTACGTTTTATGCAAATAATATGAATTCCAGTTAATTTCACAGTAAGTTTTCATTAATTCTCACAAGTGGGAGAGGAAGAAAGTTAAGAAGAGCCAGTCCTGTGAAGGCTCTTTCTTACAAGTTTCATGATATTGGAAATGTAGATGCTTTTTTAAAACTGTAGTTTTAGTGTCACTTTCAACCACGTGCATATGTTTTTGTCGTGTCCCAAGCTTGTGTGGGCTTCTGTGTCTCCTTTAGCACCGTGTCGGCAATTATGAAAATTGAGCTGCAGCCTTGTTCCATGGTGGTCATATTTGGGGTGTTGGACTCGCCAGAGCTGCAGACAGGTGCGGGGGCCGATGTCCTGGCCTTTGCCTCGCTGATTGCCTGGAGTAGAGTGTTGATGGGGTGGAGGTCAGCGTGGCTATGAGATCTGATGGAGTTCCGATACCTCGAGAAAGTCAAGTACACAGTGAGGGGAGCAATTGAGGGGTTTTACTGACGATGGCAACCATTTATTGTGTATTTCGGAGGGGGGCGGGGGGGAGTCTTTCGGCTGAGATTTAAAAAAATATATATTTTATTCAACTTTTTCGGCCATACAAAACAGTACAAAGGTTTTTCCCCTTTTTACAACAGCAAAACAATATAAATAACCGTGACCGTATTTTAACAAATAAATAATATATAAACTAAATGGCAACTGCCATAACAAAAAATAATAGCTCTCCCAAATAATAAAATCAGCAATTCAATATACATAACCAAGTACCAATATCTTTACAAAAACACCCCATAGGACCCATCTGAGCCCCGCCCCCCCCTCCCCCCTGGGTTGCTGCTGTTACCTTCCCATTTCCTTTATTGTTCTGCGAGGTAGTTAATGAACGGTTGCCACCGCCCGGTGAACCCCTGAGCCGAACCCCTTAGTGCAAACTTTATCCGTTCCAGTTTTATAAACCCTGCCATGTCGTTTATCCAGGTCTCCACGCCCGGAGGCTTGGCTTCCTTCCACATAAGCAGTATCCTTCGCCGGGCTACTAGGGACGCAAAGGCCAAAACATCAGCCTCTCTCGCCTCCTGCACTCCCGGCTCTTCTGCAACCCCGAATATAGCCAGCCCCCAGCCTGGCTCGACCCGGACCCCCACCACCTTTGAAAGCACCTTCGCCACCCCCACCCAGAACCCCTGCAGTGCCGGGCATGACCAAAACATGTGGGTGTGGTTTGCTGGGCTTCTCGAGCATCTCCCACACCTATCCTCTACCCCGAAAAATTTACTGAGCCTTGCTCTGGTCATATGTGCCCTGTGCAAAACCTTAAATTGTATCAGGCTAAGCCTGGCCATGAGGACGAAGAGTTTACCCTACGTAGGGCATCTGCCCACAGCCCCTCTTCAATCTCTTCCCCCAGCTCTTCCTCCCATTTTCCCTTCAGCTCATCCACCATGTTCTCCCCCTCGTCTCTCATTTCACTGTATATATCTGACACCCTACCATCCCCCACCCATGTCCCCGAGATCACTCTGTCCTGAATCTCCTGCGTCGGGAGCTGCGGGAATTCCCTCACCCGTTGCCTCGCAAAAGCCCTCAGTTGCATGTATCGAAATTCATTCCCTTGGGGCAACCCAGACTCGCAAACGTCCCGTCCAAGAACAGATCCCTCAGTTGCACAATCCCAGCTCTCTGCCATGCTCCAAATCCCCCATCTATTCTCCCCGGGACAAACCTATGATTATTTCTTATCGGGGACCGCACCGAGGCTCCCGTCATTCCCCTATGCCGTCTCCACTGCCCCCAAATTTTCAGTGTTGCCACCACCACTGGACTTGTGGTGTATTTCTTCGGGGAGAACGGCAGCGGTGCCGTCACCAGTGCTTTGTAGGCTGGTTCCTTTGCAGGACGCCATCTCCAATCTCTTCCACGCCGCTCCCTCCCCTTCTCCCATCCACTTACACACCATTGAAATATTGGCGGCCCAATAGTACTCAAGCTTGGTAGTGCCAGTCCCCCCCTCTCCCTGCTACACTGCAAGAACCCCCTCCTCACTCTCGGGGTCTTCCCAGCCCACACAAAACTCATAACGCTTTTCTCGATCTTCTTGAAAAAAGCCTTCGTGACCATCACCGGGAGGCACTGAAACACAAAAGGGAATCTCGGGAGGACTACCATTTTGACCGCCTGCACCCTCCCCACCAGTGACAGGGGCACCATGTCCCATCTCTTAAAATCCTCCTCCATCTGTTCCACCAATAGTGTTAAATTAAGCCTATGTAAGGTTCCCCAACTCCTGGCTATCTGGATCCCCAAGTACCGGAAATCCCTTGTTACCCTCCTCAGTGGTAAATCCTCTATTCCCCTGCTCTGCTCCCCCGGATGTACCACAAACAACTCACTCTTCCCCATGTTCAATTTGTACCCCGAGAATTCCCCAAACTCCCCGAGCGTCTGCATTATCTCAGGCATCCCCTCCACCGGGTCCGCAACATACAGCAGTAAATCATCTGCATACAATGATACCCGGTGTTCTTCTCCTCCCCTGGGTACTCCCCTCCACTTCCTGGAGCCCCTCAGTGCTATGGCCAGGGGCTCAATTACCAATGCAAACAGTAACGGAGACAGGGGACACCCCTGCCTCGTCCCTCTATAAAGACGGAAGTAGTCAGACCTCTGCCTGTTCGTGATCACACTTGCCACCGGGGCCCTATATAGCAGCTGTACCCATCCAATGAACCCTTCACCGAAACCAAATCTCCTCAACGCTTCCCACAGTAGTCCCACTCGACCCTGTCAAATGCTTTCTCGGCATCCATCGCCACCACTATCTCCGCCTCCCCCTCTGGTGGGGGCATCATCATCACCCCTAGCAGCCTCCGTATGTTCGTGTTCAGCTGTCTCCCCTTAACGAACCCAGTTTGATCGTCATGGACCACCCCCGGGACACAATCCTCTATCCTCATCGCCATTACCTTGGCCAGGAGCTTAGCATCTACATTCAAAAGGGAAATGGGCCTGTAGGACCCACACTGCAGCGGGTCTTTATCCTTCTTCAAAAGTAACGATATTGTCGCCTCCGACATAGTCGGGGGCAACTTCCCCCTTTCCCTGGCCTCATTAAAGGTTCTCGTCAAAAGCGGGGCCAGTAGGTCTATATATTTCCTATAAATTTCCACCGGGAACCCATCCGGTCCCGGGGCCTTCCCCGCCTGCATCCTCCCAATCCCCTTTACCACCTCCTCCACATCAATCTGTGCTCCCAGTCCCGCCCTCTCCTCCTCCACCATCGGGAATTCCAGCTGATCCAGGAAATGCATCATTCCCTCCTTCCCTTCCGGGGGCTGAGCCTTATACAACCTCTCATAGAATGTCTTAAACACCCCCTTCACTCTCTCCGCTCCCCGTTCCATCTCTTCCTCCTCATCCCTCACCCCATCTATCTCCCTCGCCGCTCCCCTCTTCCTCAATTGTTGGGCCAGTAACCAACGGCGCTTCTCTCCATACTCATACTGCACTCCCTGTGCCCTCCTCCACTGTGCCTCTGCCTTACCCGTGATCAGCAGGTCAAATTCCACATGTAACCTTTGTCTTTCCCTGTACAGTCCCTCCTCCGGTGCCTCTGCATATTGCCTGTCTACCCTCAGAAGTTCTCTCAGCAATCTTTACTCTCTTGCTTCCCTTTATGTGCCCTTATGGATATCAGTTCCCCTCTGACCACCGCCTTCAACGCCTCCCAGACCACACTCACCTGAACCTCTCCATTGTCATTAAACTCCAAGTACCTTTCGATACACCCCCTCACCCTTGGACATATCCCCTCAATCCGCCAACAGGCCCATATCCATTCTCCAGAGTGGGTGCTGTTCCTTTTCCTCTCCTACCTCCAGATCTACCCAGTATGGAGCGTGGTCCGAGATGGCTATGGCCGTGTACTCCGTCCCTGTCACCTTCGGAATCAGTGCCCATCCCAGGACAAAAATGTCTATCCGTGAATATACCTTGTGAACATGGGAGAAGAATGAGAACTCCTTACTCCTAGGTCTGATAAATCTCCAAGGGTCTACTCCTCCCATCTGCTCCATGAAGTCCTTAAGCACCTTGGCCTTGCCGGCCTCCTCCCGGTCCTGGACCTCGACCGGTCCAGCCCTAGATCAAGCACTGTATTGAAATCTCCCCCCATTACCAGCTTTCCCGCCTCCAGGTCCGGGATACGCCCCAACATACGCCTCATGAAGTTTGCATCATACCAGTTCGGGGCGTACACGTTCACCAGAACCACCGCCTCCCCTTGCAGTCTGCCACTCACCATCACGTATCTACCCCCACTGTCCGCCACTATGGTCTTTGCCTCAAACAGTACCCGTTTCCCCACTAAAATAGCCACCCCCCTATTCTTCGCATCCAAACCCGAATGAAACACCTGTCCCACCCATTCTTTACGTAGTCTGACCTGATCTGTCAATTTCAGGTGCGTCACCTGCAACATAACTACATCTGCCTTTAATTTCTTTAGGTGTGCGAGTACCCGCGCCCTTTTAATCAGCCCATTCAGCCCTCACATTCCACGTGATCAACCGGGTTGGGGGGCTCTCTTTCCCCCCCCCCCCCCTGTCGACTAGCCATCCCTTTTTTTACCCCAGCTCCTCACCCGGTTCCCACGTGCCCGTATATCCCACCGACGGTGCCCTCCCGCCTCGACCACCCCGCCCCATAACAGCTCCCCCTTCCCCTTAGCAGCAGCAACCCAGTTAGCTACCCCCCCCACTTCGCTAGATCCCCCTCTAGCGTAATTACACCCCCCATGTTGCTCCCAGAAGTCAGCGAACTCTGGCTGACCTCGGCTTCCCCGTTTGCCCTCGGCCTCTCACTGTGCGAGGCCCCCACCTTCCTGCGTCCCTGTTCCCGCCATAATTCCCATAGCGCGGGAACGAGGCCCGCGTTTCCCAATCAGCCCCGCTTTCCTACCCACCGGCGCCCACAGTTCCTCATACTCTTTCCCCCCCCCCCCCCCCCCCCCCCCCCAAACGAGGGGAAGAGAGAAAATTTACAGGATTAAAGAGTTAACAATTGAAAAATCATTCTTCCCCCCCCACCCACCCCCTTTCCTCGACCCACATAGTCACCCCACCACTTTGTCCCAGAAGCTCTTTCTCTCGCCAGACTATTCCAGCTCCTCGTCCACTATGAATGTCAATGCCTCTTCTGCCGTCTCAAAGTAGTGGTGCTTCCCTTGGTATGTGACCCACAGTCTCGCCGGTTGCAGCATTCCAAATTTCACCTTTTTGTGAAGCACCGCCTTAGCCCGATTGAAACTTGCCCTCCTTCTCGCCACCTCCGCACTCCAATCCTGGTATACGCGGATCACCGCGTTCTCCCACCTGCAGCTCCGAGTTTTCTTCGCCCATCTTAGGACCATCTCTCTGTCATTATAGCGGTGAAACCTCACCACTATGGCTCGAGGTATTTCTCCTGCCCTTGGTCTTCGCGCCATAACTCGATAAGCTCCCTCCACCTCCAAAGGGCCCGTCGGGGCCTCCGATCCCATTAGCGAGTGAAGCATCGTGCTCACAAATGCCCCGAGGTCCGCCCCCTCTGCGCCCTCGGGAAGACCTAAGACTCTTAGATTCTTCCTCCTCGAATTATTCTCCAGGGCTTCCAACCTCTCCACACACCTCTTGTGCTGCGCCTCGTGCGTCTCTGTCTTCACCACAAGGCCCTGAATTTCATCTTCATTTTCAGCAGCCTTTGCCTTCACGACCCGAAGCTCCAGCTCCTGGGTCCTCTGCGCCTCCTTTAGCCCTTCAATCGATCGCCTGTAGCATCGGGGCCAACACCTCCTTCTTCAGCTCTTCCACACAGCGCCGCAGGAACTCTTGTTGCTCCAGGCCCCATATCGAACGGCCACCTTCCGACGCCATCTTGCTTCGAGCTTCCCTTCCTTGCCGCTGCTCTGAAGGATCCACTGCAATCCTGCCGCTATCCTCTCCTTTTTCCATCAGTATCCGGGGGGGATTCCCTTCTATTTCACCGCACAGTGATTTTGGCCGTTTAAAATTGCCGTTGGGGCTCGTATCAAGAGCCCAAAAGTCCGTTCCAACGGAAGCTGCCGAAACGTGCAACGTAGCTGGTCATCACCGCACCCGGAAGCCTTCGGCTGAGATATTAAGCTGAGGGTCCTGTCTGCCCTCTTCTGGAAGTAGAGATACCGTAAAAAGAACAGTAGAGTTTTTCTAGAGTCCTGGGCAAAATTGATCCCTCGTCCAGCATCAAAAGCATAAGATCTGACCATTTGTTTAATTGTTTGTGGTGCTTTGCTGGACACACACTGGCTGCTGCATTTCCTTCTGTTTTAGAAGTATATATGCTTCAAAAGTACTTTATTTAATGTAAAGCACTTCAGGATGTCCAGAAGTCATCAAAGCTGTATAAGTGCAAGTCTATCCTCCTTTCAATCTACCCACTTTCCTTGCATTTGATTCATAGTTCTCTATTATTACATTGTGATTTGTTGTTCTTTTGCGAATATCAAACGTTGCAAATAATGTATTCTTACTGACATTCAACTGATGGCACACATGAATTTATGTTCTTGTAATGGAAAAGGTTGACTGGGAGTGCATGCATAAGGGTTTAATATATAATGTTTCTATTGATCTTGATGGTAAGTCTCGGGGTATGTGCTCTCGCATATGCCTGACATCTTCTTAATGCTATTTCTCTTCTGGTCTCATCTGTACAGTTTCTCCTAACATTGTGCTTCTTACTGTTTTTTTAAAAATTCATTCACCGGATGTGTGTGTTGCTAGCTAGGCCAGCCAGCATTTATTGCCCATCCTTAATTGCCCTTAAGAAGGTGGAGCCACCAGCAGTCCATGTGGTGTAGGTACACCCATAATGGTGTTTAGGGAGGGAGTGCCAGGCTTTGACCCAGCCAGAGTGAAGGAGCAGCACTGTAGTTCTAGGTCAGGATGGTGTGTGGTTTGGAGGGGAAATTGCAATTTGTAGTGCTTGTATCTACTGCCCTTGTCCTTTTTAGGAGGTAGAGGTTGTGAGTTTGGAAGGTACTGTCGAAGGAACCTTGGTGAATTGCTGCAGTACATCTTGTAGATGATATTCACTGCTGCCACTGCGTTGGTGGGAGTGAATGTTGAAGTTGGTAAATAGGGTGCTGATCAAGTGGGCTGCTTTGTCCTGGATAGTGTAGAGTTTCTTGAATGTTGCTGGAACTGCACTCATGCAACCAAGTAGAGATTATTGCACCGTACTCTTGACTTGTGACTTGTAGGTGTTGGACAGGCTTTGGAGATTAGAGGTGAGTTACTTCTTGCAAAATTCCCAGCCTCTAACCTGCTCTTATAGCCACAACATGCTGGTCCACTTCAGTTTCTGGTCAACGGTAACCCCAAGAATGTTGATAATGGGGGATTCGGTAATAGTAATGGCAGGAGGCGTGGGTAGATTCTCTCGCTAGAGAAAATCATTGCCTGATACTCATGTAACGCAAATGTTATTTGCCACTTATCAGCCCAAACCTGAATATCGCCCAGACCTTGTGTACAGGCACGGACTGCTTCAGTATCTGAGGAATCACAATTGGTGATGAACAGAGTATAGTCTAATTCAAACATCCCTACTTCTGACCTGACAATGGAGGGAAGGTCATCGATAAAGTAGCAGATGGTTGGACCTAGGACACCACCCTGAGGAACTCCAGCACGGCACAGTTGTTAGCACTGCTGCATCACAGTGCCAGGGACCAGGGTTCAATTCCGGTCTTGGGCGACTGTGTTGAGGTTGCACTTTCTCCCCATGTCTGCGTGGGTTTCCTCCGGGTGCTCCGGTTTCCTCCCACAGTCCAAAGATATGCAGGTTAGGTGAATTGTTCATTCTAAATTGCCCTCAGTGTCAAAAAGATGAGTAAGTTAGGTTTTTTTTTAATAAACATTTTATTGAGGTATTTTTGGTTTTACAACAATGACAAAATAAGCAAACTACGTAAGTCTATGAACATAGTGCAAAAAGCCTGCTTCCTCTCTTACAGGTCCTACCTTTATTAACCCACTACTCTGAACAAACCCCCCCCCCCTTCTGCTGACGATTAATTTTCTGCAAAGAAGTCGACGAACAGTTGCTACCTCCGGGCGAACCCTAACAGTGACCCTCTCAAGGCGAACTTGATTTTCTCCAAACATAGAAAGCTAGCCATGTCAGTAAGCCAGGTCTCCGACTTTGGGGGCTTTGTGTCCCTCCAAGCTAATAATATCCGTCTCCGGGCTACCAGGGAAGCAAAGACCAGAACGTCTGCCTCTTTCTCCTGGATTCCCGGATCTTCCGACACCCCGGAAATCGCCACCTCTGGACTCTGTTCCACCCTTGTTTTTAACACCATGGACATGATGTCTGCAAACTCCTGCCCAAATCCCCTGGGTATGTCCAAAACATGTGGACATGGTTCGCTGGCCCCCCCGCACACCTATTTACACCAAAGAGCCTGCTCATTTGAGCCACTGTCATGTGAGCCCGTGAACGACCTTGAACTGTATCAGGCTGAGTCTGGCGCATGTTGTGGACGCGTTGACTCTACTCAACCATCATATATCTCTCCTCCTAACTCCTCTTCCCACTTGCGCTTCAGCTCCTCAGTCTGCGTGTAATCTGACCCCATGAGCTCCTTATAGATGTCGGAGACCTTCCCTTCTCCCACCAACACTCTGGAACCTACCCTATCCTGAATCCCCCTTGGTGGTAGGAGTGGGAAGGTTGAGACCGGTCTACGTAGGAAGTCCCGCAACTGCAGGTACCTAAATTTGTTTCCCCTTGCCAATCCAAATTTCTCCTCCAGCTCCCTCAAGCTTGGAAAGCTCCCTTCTATAAACATATCTCCCCTCCTCTCAATTCCTGCCATCTGCCATCTCCGAAACCCCCCCATCCATCCTTCCCGGGGCAAACCGGTGATTATTGCAGATTGCAGACCGATGCTCCCACATGCTTCCTCCATTGCCCCCAGACTCTCAGGGCTGCCACCACCACGGGGCTGGTGGAGTACTGTGCCGCCGGGAACGGCAGAGGCGCCGTTATCAACGCCCCCAAACTGGTGCTCTTACATGAGGCTGCCTCCATATGCTCCCATGCCGACCCTCCCCCCACCACCCACTTCCTGATCATGGCTATATTCGCTGCCCAATAATAGTTACTGAAGTTTGGCAGCGCCAGCCCACCCTCTCCCCAGCTCCGCTCAATCATCCCCTTTTTTACTCGCGGGGTCTTGCCCGCCCATACAAAGCTCGTGATAACTTTGTTAATCTGTTTAAAAAAGGTCTGCTGAATAAAGATGGGGAGACACTGGAACACAAACAGGAATCTCGGAAGGACAGTCATCTTCACTGTCTGGACCCTCCCACCTCCGAAAATCGTCCTTCATTTGGTCCACCAGACGGGCCAAATTAATTTTGTGCAACCATTCCCATTCCCACGCAACTTGGATGCCTAGATACCTAAAACTTCCCCCTACCACTCTAAATGGCAGTTACCCCAGTCGCTTCTCCTGTCCCCTTGCCTGGATCGCAAACATCTCACTTTCCCCCATATTTAGTTTGTACCCCAAAAGCTGACCAAATTCCGCCAGAATCCTCATGATATCTTCCATCCCCTCCACTGGATCCGATACACATAGGAGCAGGTCGTCTGCGTAAAGCGAGACTATGTTCCACCACCCCCCCGGACCAACCCCTTCCATCCCCTCGAGGCTCTCAGCGCAAGTGCCAGCGGCTCTATAGTTAGCGCAAACAACAGTGGGGAGAGGGGGCACCCCGTCTCGTCCCCCGATGTAGCCTAAAATAGTCTGATGTCCTACTCGTCAGTACGCTCGCCACAGGAGCTTGATACAGCAACCTGACCCAGTCAATAAAGCCCCGGCCAAATCTGAACCGTCCCAGTACCTCCCACAGATATTCCCATTCTACTCGATCAAAAGCCTTCTCTGCGTCCATTGCAACCACTACCTCCACATCCCTACCTTCTGGGGGCATCATGACCGCATTTAGCAGCCTTCTTACATTAGACACCAACTGCATTCCCTTAACGAACTCCGTCTGGTCCTCCCCAATCACGTCCGGGACACAGTCTTCAATCCTGGAGGACAAAAAAAATATTTCTTTATTCTCCTTTTTCGCATTTTCTCCCAAATTTAAACCCACCAACAATAAACAATAATCAGTCATAAACAATAATCAGTAACAAATATGTCAATCTCCACATCAACAACACCGATCCCATCCTCCCACCAAACCCAAACCATTCGCCCACATGTTCACATAAACAACTGACAAAAAGGAATCAGGAATCACCCATGGCCACCATTAACACCCATCGCCCCCCCCCCCCTCCCACCCACCCCCCCAACTAATGTTCGATGTTATCCAGTTCTTGAAAGTGCATAATGAATAATGCCCATAAATTGTAGAACCCCTCCATCCTTCCCCTCAGTTCAAACTTAACCTTCTCAAGACTCAAGAATTCCAACAGATCCCCCGCCACGCCAGGGCACAAGGTGGAGAGGCTGCTCTCCAACCCATCAGGATCCGCCTTCGGGCGATCAACGAGGCGAAGGCTACGACATCTGCCTTAGCACCCGTTTCCAACCCTGGCTGGTCCGACACCCCGAATATGGCCTCCCGGGGCCCGGGTCCAGTTTCACGTCCACCACTTTAGAAATTACCCTAGAAACCTTCCAGTAATCCTCTAGCTTTGGACAGGACCAAAACATATGAACGTGATTAGCCCCCCCCCCCCCCCCCCGGCGCAACGTTCACACACTCCTTCAAAGAATCGGCTCATCCTCTCCCTTGTGAGGTGTGCTCTATATACCACCTTCAGCTGTATCAGCCCCAACCTTGCGCACAAGGTGGAGACATTCACTCTCCAGAGCACCTCACACCAGAACCCCTCCTTTATGTCCTCTCCCAACTCTTCCTCCCACTTTGCTTTGATCCCTTCCAGTGGTGCCTTCTCCTCCTCCAAAACACCTCCTCCAGCAATGTGGAGGCCAACTCCTCCAGGAAGTTCTATATCTCCTTTCTGGCAAAATCTCGAACCTGCATGTATCTAAACATTTCCCCCTGCTCCAGCCCAAACTTCGCTTCCATCTCCTTCAATCCTGCAAACTGACCCCTAAGAAACAAATCTTTCAGTGTCTTAATCCCCTTCTCCTCCCATTTCCGAAAATTTCCATCCCATCTCCCTGGCTCAAATCTGTGGTTCCCCTGAATCGGCATTTCCCTTGACCCTGCCCCAACCCGAAGTGTTGGCGAAACTGTCTCCAAATTCTCAATGAAGCTATTATTACCGGACTCCCTGAGTACTTACCCGGGGCTATCTGGAGCGTTGCTGTTGCTCGTGGTTTCAATCCCGACCCCCTGCACAAACTCGCCTCCATTCTGACCCACTGGGAATCAACCCCTCTTACCCAGCTCCGCAACTTCTCCACATTCGCCGCCCAGTAGTAATACATCCGGTTCGGAAGACCCAAACCCCCTGCCTGTCTTCCCCTTTGTAGTAGCACCTTTCTAACTCTGGCCACCTTCCCTCCCCATATGAATGACGTAATCCTTCCCTCAATCTCTCTGAAGAAAGCTGTTGGCAGGAAAATCGGCAGGCATTGAAAAATAAACAGAAATCGTGGCAACACATTCATTTTAATCGCCTGTACCCGACCCGCCAGTGACAGAGGGAGACCATCCTAGCCGTTGTAGTTGTTTCTTGTATTATATGGAGTGAATAGAATTGGCCGAAGACTGGCATCTGTGATGTTGGGAACCTCCACAGGAGGCCAAGATGGATCATCCACCACCTTGCTGGCTGGTTTAAAGGATCGTCCCTTTAATCTGAGATGGTGTCCTCTGGTTCTAGTTTTTCCTACAAGTGGAAACATCCTCTCCACGTCCACTCTATCCAGGCCTAGCAGCGTCTTGTATGTTTCAATAAGATTCCCTCTCCTTCTAAACTCCCAACGAGTACGGACCCAGAGTCCTCAAACGTATAAACCGCCGCGGATCCACCCCTCCCTTCTCTTCCATAAATGCCACTCACACATTCGCCATCCCCGAAGGAACCTGTGATCTGCGCCTGAAGCAGGCCAACTTTGGATCCAAAACGCAATTGAATCCCTCCCCCCTAAAAAAAAATCAGCTGCCGGTGTCCAGTTCCAGAATGGCAGCCCACAACCGTCTCATAAACTTGACATCGTCCCAATTTGGGGCATGCACGACCACCGTCACCATAGCCATCCCCTCCAACACACCTGTGAGTGCCCTCAAACAACAGCTAATACATCCCTTCTTTCTTCCTTCCCCCCCAAATCATACCCAAACTCAACAAGATCAACAAGCCTCTCCTCCGAAGAGGAAACAAAATACCAAAGGAACACATATCAATCCCCTTTTACAACGAGCGCCTTCCCCCAACAGGGCAAAAGAGAAACAGTGGTAAAAACAGCAACATATCTACATCCCCCCCCCCTCAATACACAAAGTCTAAAATTGTCCTCTTCACAGTGGTCCCAAATTCTTCTCTCGGATGATGGGCTCCATCAAAAAAATGATCATTTGAATCCATTGTATCCCATAAACACACCAGATACACCACTTCAAAACTCACCCACTTATTATTAAATATCGCCGTTGCCCTATTGAAGGCCATATGCCTCTTCGTCAATTCAGCCTCAATATCTTAATATCTTCGGACTGTGTTTCCGTCGCAGTCAATAATCCGAATCCTTTTCTCTCAATCCGTAACTTCCTTTGATAATTGTGGAAGTAGATTATCACCGTCCTCATGGTTCATTCGATCTTGGCTTTTGCCTGAGCGCCCAATGTGCTCTGTCCAATTCAGGAGGGCAAACATTTCATCCCCTCCCACCAGCCGAGAAAACATTTCGGAGAAATACTGGGTCAGCTTTGGACCCTCCGCTCCATCTGGCAGCCCCACCAACGTGAGGATTAGCCGCCGTGATCTCTTACTGAGGTTCTCCACTTTCTGTCTCAGGCCTTTACTGCTTCCCGCCACCATCAGCGACTTTGCCTCCACCGAGGCATACCGATCCTCGTGCCTCGACAAGGCCTCCTCCACCCCTTTTTGCATCTCGCCTTGTGCCTTCACCAAGTTTGAAGTTCGCACCAACTGTTCATAGATCGGGCCTAAAGACTCTTCAATAATCTTTATTGTCAGAAGTAGGCTTACATTAACACTGCAATGGCTTTACTGTGAAAAGCTCCTAGTCGCCACATTCCAACGTCTGTTCGGGTACATGGAGGGAGAATTCAGAATGTCCAAATTACCTAACAGCACGTCTTTCGGGACTTGTGGAAGGAAACTGGAGCACCCGGAGGAAACCCACGCAGACACGGATACCGTGCATACTTCACACAGACAGTGACCCAAGCCAGGAATTGAACCTGGGACCCTGGCGCTATGAAGCAACAGTGCTAACCACTGTGCTACCATGCTGCCCAATAGCAGCTTTAAAAGATTCATTAATTTCCTGGCACTGCGCTGACTAGCTTTCCATTTGTTTGTAAAGCTTTCAAGCCCCTGCACCATTACCACTGCCAACATGTCTAATGTAATGAATGTGATGGCCATCTTCCCTCCTTCTTCACCTTCCTTCGACGGGCTTCCTTCCTGAATCTTTTTAATATTGAGCTTCTTTGTAGGCAGCATGGTGGCGCAGTGGTTAGCACTGCTGCCTCACGGTGCCGAGGTCCCAGGTTCGATCCCGGCTCTGGGTCACTGTCTATGTGAAGTTTGCACATTCTCCCCGTGCTTGCGTGTGTTTCGCCCCCACAACCCAAAGATGTGCAGGGTAGGTGGATTGGCCGCGCTAAATTGCCCCTTAATTGGAAAAAATGAATTGGATACTCTAAATTTATCTAAAAAAATATTGAGCTTCTTTGTCGACGATTTCCACATACCCCAGTCTGGAGAGAGTTCACCTCTCAACTCACTGGGTTTGAGCATCAAAAACCCTGGGGGGAAAAAACAGGTAAAAGGGATTAAATACAAAGACCTTGCTGGGAACCACCTTTTGTGTATCTTGTTTTTATATGACATCATCGGAAGTCTCCTGTGAATTGTGATTGTTAATGAGGGAAACTGAAATTGACTTGACGGAAGTAATTTGTAAAAATTGTTCTCTCAACCTATGTATAGTTTATATTATGATTTATGTTTTTAAAAAGCTACTTTCCTCCTCTTCAGTCTTAAGTCAAAATAGATGCAACATTTAATTCCTGAGATTGGATGTTCTCAGCACTTGACAAAATTGCAGTAGCTATTTTTGTCACTTTGTGATAGGTGACAAAATAATTTTTCCTGCAAGTGTGTTTCTCTTTTTATGGACCTTGGGAAATTGATAAGAAACCAAATGTTTCATTAAAAGTTTTAATTTCAACTGCTAATGCATTTTGGATTGTCAAGTAAGACAGAAGTTCATGAAAAAGGTTCTGGAAAGATGTTGTATTTTTCTGAAAACAAGTCTGCTTTTCTAGTTATGGCATTCAGTCAACTGTTGTTTATCACACCTGAATGAGGAGCCAGGACTTTATGGCGTTCAATTCTGTGTTAAATAACAGCAGTAGTAATGACTCAGCACTTCATACCCATATCTAATGTGATGTACATGTTATATATTCCACTATAGTGTTCATGTTTTCAAAGTATTTGCACAATTCTATACAGTAGAGCATCTGTTTGTCAATTTTGATTTAAGCATTCTAAAAATTGCATATGCTAAAATCAGTTCATGCAAGGTGTACTGAGGGTTAGATGTTGGTGACTTGGCACTCTGCATTTCAGTGGGCAAATCCACTTTTTGTAATGTTGGCGAATGCACCCCATGAAAAGCTGAGAGATAATCCTTCATAGATTGAGTTAGTCAATTTCACCTGGTGCTGTGGAAACACTTTAATTTAATGGGAGGTGAATTGCCCACATTTCCCCAGGTGAATATTTAAAAAAAATTATGTAACTAGTTTTGATCCTGTAGCAAATATTATACATGAAATTAAAATGCTAATCCTTTATCAAATTTTACTGGACATAATTCAGAAACAGTCAACAGGACCTTTTTACTAGTCCAGTCCCAAACATTAACTAGCAGCACGGTAGCATTGTGGATAGCACAATTGCTTCACAGCTCCAGGGTCCCAGGTTCGATTCCGGCTTGGGTCACTGTCTGTGCGGAGTCTGCACATCCTCCCCGTGTGTGTGTGTGGGTTTCCTCCGGGTGCTCCGGTTTCCTCCCACAGTCCAGAGATGTGCAGGTTAGGTGGGTTGGCCATGCTAAATTGCCCTTCGTGTCCAAAATTGCCCATAGTGTTGGGTGGGGTTGCTGGGTTATGGGGATAGGGTGGAGGTGTGGACCTTGGGTAGGTTGCTCTTTCCAAGAGGTGGTGCAGACTCGATGGGCCGAATGGCCTCCTTCTGCACTGTAAATTCTCTGATCATATAACGAGTAAAAATCAGGATTAGTGACTTGGGGAAGGATAAACATTGAATGTTGTTGATGTTTTGCAAGTTATGCAATCGGAATCACTGAACTGTCAGTCCAAAGCTGTAATCTGAATAATCTTTGTATCGTGTTAAGTGACTGCTTTATGGTCTAAATCACTTAATCTTATTTGAGTTTTAAAATGGGAACCACACACCTCTAACCCAGTCAAACATCTAATACCCCATGTTCTACAGGATTAAACAATTTTGAACCAACATCATTTAAATATGATAAGCTTTCAAACTAAGCAGCTAGAAATAAAAGTTGTACACTGATGAACCATGTGTTCTAAATGCAACCAAAATTAAGAATTGAAAATGATTTTGCAAGTCTCAGTCACTGCAAACTCAAACTGCCTACATACTCCTGATGGAAGAGAGTCCAGGAAACTTGTCAGCTCTTTTAAATGGTGCGAAATGTATGTTACCTTTAAAGCTCATTGAAGTCTCACAATTTATACCACTATGATAGACTTATCCTTCAGGTTTTAGCCTTTACTTAAAACTTAAGGTTGTCATGGTTGGTTTTTTAAAAACTTGGCCATCTCTGAGCTGAAGGAATAGGACAAGGTACATGTTTCTGTGTTGCTATTATTCACCTGACATGTATTGAGTATTACTACCTCCTACTGGGATGATCCCAAGCAAGGAAAAACACTTTTCTTTTCCTTGAGAAGGATCTGTTCAAACCTACTGTTAGTAATGTACATTAACAACGATGAGAAATTAAACCCTTCTATTAGATAATACATTCCTACCATGGATACTGGAGGAATTACCCTCCTATGGAGAGCAAGCTTTCCTTAGCTTTATCTGTAACAGTATTCCATATCTCTGAGCCACATGCAAAATGCAGAATTAGTCAAAGTTTATTGAAATCAAATGTAGAAGTATGATCAATTTCTCAATATAGTCCAATAGTTTTTAATTCAAATTTTTAAAACCATTAATCTGATATTTTCTAGTTTGCTCATACATGTCTGTCTTCCAATGGTGAACCTCCATTACTCCTACCCTTCCTTGGATAAGGAGACTAAAACTGTACACGTTACTCTAAGTGTGATCTCACCAAGGCTTATACAATTGCAGCAAGAGATTTATACTCCTGACTTTTGAAACTCAAAGTGGCATCTGTCTTGTGTGGGCCCAGTTTGGGATTTTTATGTTTTAACAAACAATACTTACCACAAAATATGATTTCCCTTTCACAAAACCATGTTGACTCTGCCTGATCATATTATGATTTTTCTGCTACTACTTCCTTAATAATGGATCCTAGGATTTTCTAAATGACAGATGGTTAAACTAATTGGCCTATGGTTTCCTGATTTCTGTCTCGCTACTTTCTGGAATGATGGTATTACATTTGCGGTTATCCAATCCACTGAAACGTTTCAGAATCTATGGAATTTTGGAAGATTACAATCTTTGCATCCACTATCTCTGTAGCCACTACCTTTTAAGACCCCAAGATATTTTCTCTTACCTTGTTTGCTGCTGACAAAAATGGAGGAAATGGTTTTGGGTCCCTTTGGCCCCCGTACACGCTCCTCCAATGGAACCTGTTGGATGAAGGTGAAGCCTTCCGGTGTCGGAAAGTATGGAGTCTCTCCATCTGTCTAAAGTTGTGCATTTTTTCCTGTAACATTTTATCAAATAACCCCCCCCCCCGAACTTGTAAAACAAAAAGCTGCAACCATTTAAAAAAAAATGGCCGCACTGCGCATGCGTGCCCGATCACCGGTTATGCGCATGCGCACTGCTGATTGGGCGTCAATGCGGCCGCATTTTTTTTTTAAAACATGTTCGCGGCCATTTTGAAGGCCGCTTGCAGCTGGCGTTATTAAAGCCGGCTGCTGTGCGCAGATTTGCACGATTGGGAGCGCTGCGAAGGACTGCTCCGCAACCCCCCCGGCACCCACCTGCGGGTCGCACCCGAGTTTTACCCCTTTTTTTTCTATCAACATCATGTAGACTTTTAATTTCAGATTTGTATTGAATTCAAATTTCACCATCTGCCCTGGGGGATTTGAACCAGTGTCCCCTGAGCTTTGCCCTGGTTCCTGGATTAGTAGTCCAGCCCTGCCTGCAACAGTAATGGACTCGCAACACTAAGGGCATTCAAATGGTAATTGGATAGACATATGGACGATAAGGGAATAGTGTAGATGGGCTTTAGAGTGGTTTCACAGGTCGGCGCAACATCGAGGGCCGAAGGGCCTGTACTGCGCTGTAATGTTCTATGTAAGATGAAGGCTTTCAGGACCAGGGGACTTGTCAGCCTTCAGACCCATTGGTTTTCCTAATACTTTTTCTTAAGTGATTGTGATTAGTTCTTCCCTCCCTTTTGTTCCTCGATTTTTTAATTATTCACGGATGCTTTTTATGTCTTCCTCTGTGAAAACAGATACAAAATACTTGTTCCACGTATCTGTCATTTCCATGTTTCCTAATATTAATTCCTCAGTTTCACCCTCTAAGGGACTAATGCTTATTTCAGCTACCCCCTTTTTCGTATAATTGTAGAAACATTTACTTTCTTTGTCCTGTTTTTATTGTTTTGATATTTCTTGCTAATTTTCTCTTGTGTTCCAATTGCTCCCTCTTTTTTTTCAACTTCCTTTGCTGGTTTCTAAAATTTGCCCAATTTTCCAGGCTACTACTAATCATTGCAGCATTGTATATCTTTTCTGTTGGTTTGATGCCATTCTTAACACTCATACTTTGGCAAGGATGGTTTATCCTCCTTGTTAGTGTCTTTCTTTTCCACTGGAAAATATCTTTTGACATTATTAAAAAAATATATATATTTTTATTCAATATTTTTACACCAAGTGTATCCCCGCAGCAACCAGGTCTCCAAAATGAACATCTTTGAGATTTATGAAGTATCTACTTAAATGTCTTTCACTGATGCTTTACTGTCTTCCTTTTAACGTATTTTCCCACTCCACTTTAGACAACACTGTCTTCATGCCCTTGTAATTGTCTTTATTTAATTTTCAAACGCTTGTTTCAGACCCAAATTTCTCACTTTCAAATTTAATGTGAAATTCTTTAATGTTACGATCACTCTTGCTGTGAGGATCCTTTACTGTGAGGTTGGTAATCCATTTATTGACCCAGCACTGATGGAAGAACACTGATGCATCCAAATCAAGATGAGATGGAGTTGACATAATGATTCCTCAACGTCGGTGCAGGATGTGTGGGGGAGGGAGATCCTGCCAAACACCCCATACCTCTCCACTTTTCTTTCCTTTTTGAAAAATATTCTTGAATTTCATGCCTCAAGGTTTTGGCCATTCCTAATATTTTACTTTGACTCAGCATCTGTGATCCTTGTGCCTGCCTGTGAAGCACATTCAGGTGCTATATATCAATTGTTCTATACAAATTCTGATTGTATTATTATTTTGATTTTCATTTGCATCAAAAATTATGCCAAAATGTTACCTGCTGCTGCATGTTGATCCCTTTGAAAGAAATATCTTTCTTCAATGCTCACAGTGCATCATTGTTTAAAAATAATTAAAGTCTACTGTCTGTCTTGGAAGTTGCTTGCTTTGTTTTGTGTCAAAACATCAAGTAAATTTAGTATTAAACAGTGCCTGACCAAAATAAGTTGTTGAATGTATTTTGTTTGACTGATTTAGCTCCTGTAAAATCAGCTAGAGTGACAGAGGCATTAATGAGATTATTACATCTATGCTAGTCCTAGATTCTATCTAGAATTGGCAGAAAACTGATCAGAGTGGCTATATATTTGGCTTATCTGCTTGCACACCACAAATAGTGATTGGTAGCCTATAGGTGTATTGCATGTTTTAAAAATTAATTCATGGTACATGGGTGTCGCTGGCTGGTTCAGCATTTATTGCCCATCCCTAATTTCCCTTGAACTAAGTGGCTTGCTAGGCCCTGTGAGAGGGCATTTGAAGAGTCAACTACTTTGCTGTGGGTCTGGAGTCACATGTAGGCCAGACCAGGTGAGGATGGCAAATTTCCTTTTCTGAAGGACATTAATTAGTGACCCATATGAGGCTTTATGATCGACAGTGGTTTTATGGTCAACCTTATTAGACTTTTATTTCCATTTAAAAAAAATTGAATTCAAATTTGCTGTGGTGGGATTTGAACCCATGACCCCAGAAAATTATACTGGGTCTCTGGAATACTAATACTGCCTCCCCACTGCGTAAATTATCAATGATTTGCAATTATTTTCAAAATGATTGATTTCGTTCCAGCATTATTGTCAGTGGTCATACTGGGAGAAGTATCACAATATATAGAAGCAGAATTAGGCCATTTGGCCGATCGAGTCTGCTCTGCCATTCGATCATGGCTGCTATGTCTCTCACTCTTGCCTTCTCCCTGTAAACCCTGATCCCCTTATTAATCAAGGACCTATCTATCTCTGTCTTAAAGACACTCAGTGATTTGGCCTCCACAGCCTTCTGTGGCAATGAGTTCCACAGATTCACCACCCTCTGACTGAAGAAATTCTTCCTCATCTCAGTCTGAGGCTGTGCCCTTGGGTTCTATTTTCTCCTGCTGGTGGAAACACTGTCGCCATGTCCACTCTATCTAAGAATCTCAGTATTCAGTAAGTTTCAATAAGATCCCCCCACATACTTCTAAACTCCCATTGAGTACACACCCAGAGTCCTCAACCGCTCGTCATATGACAAGCCCTTCATTCCCAGGATCATTCTTGTGAACCTCCTCTGGACCCTCCACAAAGACATCCTTCCTTAGATACGGGGCCCAAAACCCCTCACAACATTTGGGTCTGACCAGAGCCTTGTACAGCCTCAGCAAAATCCCAGTTCTTTTATTCTAATCTGGACCTCTCGAAATGAATGCCAACTGAACCTTCATGTTAATCTGAAGAGAATCCTGAACCAGGACTCCTAAGTCCCATTGTGCTTCAGATTTCTGAAGCCTTTCCCCATTTAGAATAGTCGATGCCCCCCTGTTATTCCTACAATAGTGCATAATCTCACACCTCCACATTGTATTCCATCTGCCACTTCTTGCCCACTCTCCTAGCCTATCCAAGTCCTTATGCAGTCTCCCCACTTCCTTAATGCTACTTAATCCTCTATTTATCTTTGTATCATCTGCAATCTTGGCAACAATGTCCTCCGTTCCTTTTTCCAGATTGTTAATGTATATTGTGAATAGTTGTGATCCCAACCAACACTGACCCCTGCGGAGCATCACTAGTCATTGGTTGCCATCTTGAAAAAGACTCCTTTACCCTCACTCTCTGCCTACTGCCAGTTGGCCAATCCTCTATCCATGCCAGTACCACACCACTAACTACAGTAGCAAGATCCTGTACAACACCTTGTCAAAGACCTTCTCAAAATCCAAATAGATCATGGTCACTGGCTCTCCTTTGCCTAACTTACTTAAAGTATTCTAACAGATTTGTCAGGCATGACCACCCCTTGACGAAGCCGTGCTGACTCAACCCTATTTTACCATTCACTCCCAAGTACTCCGCAATCTCATCCTTAATAATGGACTCAAATCTTACCAAATACTAGTTACTCTAGGCCTGTTTCTGCAGTCCTGGTTATGTATACATAATCTGTATTTCTATTGGATTGCAATCCCCAGTTTTCATTCCACATATTTGCAGTTGTGTCTCCTAAGTTCTCATTGTGCATTCAAGAAATTAACTGTGCACAAGACAAGTGCATCAATACAATTAATTAACACAAAATGAATTGATTTTGCTATTGTGTCTTAACAGCACCTGCTGCTGATCCCACCGTTTGCCATCATCTTCATTGGGAGCAGTAGTAGTGGTTGCTGATGTGATAACAGAATAATAACTACAGATAATAACAGCAGTTGTCTTTAGCTGTATCTTTGATCAGGTTTTTCAACATCCTTTTTGTTTTTGTCATGTAGCATGACCGTTTCAGATTTAAAATTCACGTGCTGGGAAATAAAAACAAGACCATTTTGAATAAGAGGATATAAATGGATCCCACAGAACCTGACTTTAGTAACTATTGAGAGAGTGTAAATTGTTATGGAGAATGAATGAGCCTGCAGAGGAATTCCTGATTGAATGCAAGTTGATGAGAGCTTAAGTGGGACTTGAGACTGGTCTTGGTAAAGATGGGTGAATTGTCAAGGAAAAAGACTGCAAATATACTAGCTAATTTTTTCAAACTTAAGTTTTAGGTGTGACTGAATAGATAGTGACTCGAGAGTGGAACAGTGTTTAGCAATGCTGCCTCAGTGCCAGGGACCCGGGTTCAATTCTGGCCATGGGTCATTGTGCGGAGTTTGTCTGTTCTTCCCATGTATGCGCGGGTATCCTTCGGGTGCTCCGGTTTCTCCCACAGTCCAAAGATGTGCAGGTCAGGTGAATTGGTCATGCTAAATTGCCCCTTACTGTCAGATGTGTAGGTTAGGTGGGATTATGGGAATAGGGTGGGAGAGTGGGCCTAGGTAAGGTGCTCTTTCAGAGGGTTGGTGCACATTCAATGGGCTGAAAGCCCTCCTGCACTCTATGATTTCTATGATTCTATGAAAATGAAACTTAGTAACAATAAGTGACTGAGTGCACCATGTGGTACAACACTGAGTTATGAGAATAGACTGGAAAAGTCATCAGTGCCACAGTGACCTTGGCTGGCATGTTAAATGAGGTGCTACAATTGATGCTAGTACCTCTGGGCTAAGAGGTGGACTGGTGAAAGGCCTGGAATATTAAGAAAGTACTTAAAAAAAAAAAAAAAAAAAAAATACCATTAACACCGAGAAGTCTGCTTCACACTATGCCATCATTTTTTTTTCCAATTAAGGACAATTTTAGCTTGGCCAATCCACCTACCCTGAACATCTTTGGGTTGTGGGGGTGAGACCCACGCAGACACGGGAATATTAAGAAAATACAGCCTGGATTGAGAGAGTCATGAAGCTTATTTTCACAAATCACATGCAATCTACATATTCTTTATTGCCCTAAATCATAAACAAATTAAGGAAAATGCCTGATTATTTTTCAAATCTCCATTCTTCATCTGCCCCTCTCCGACAGCCTCGCTTTCTCCCACCCTAGCAGCATAGAACTCATTACCTATCACAATTTGTGTGATCATCTTTCTGAATCCATTCCTGCAATTTCCAATCCTTTTCCGAACCAGATATTTTCTAACTTCTGTTTTGAAGTAGCTAACTGGCTGCTGTTCCTGTAGGTATGATTTGCTCTGTGGGAAATTGCTTTAGTCACTTTGAGGTTACTTTCATTCTCTAGCTCTGTACTTGTACCCTGCTGCATCTGTAACTCTTAGTGTTTTGATGATCTGGGATTGTCTTCTCCCAATTCACCTTTCCAATTGGAAATGTACTGCGAAATGTCCACATTATTTAAAACTTCTGAAATCATCCTCGTTGATATTTTGCAGAGTGTTAGAATAATATTATTGGTCAGTTGCCCAAACTAGTGCCAACTGCTGTAGATATTTTCAAGGCTAGAATAACTTTCAATTTGTAGTTAATACTTCTGTATCAAGAAATCATGAGGGTTAAATGTTAGGTGCCAACTTGTGAGTTTATTCTCCGAAAAGGAAGTTTTGTTCATAGAATCCCTACAGTGCAGAAGGAGGCCATTTGGCCCATCGAGTCTGCGCTGATCCAACTAATGTTGCTACTTTTTCTCCCTCTCCCATTGCAGCTAATGTCCTAATTGTATGTGACGATTAGTGTTTTATTAAAGAATGGAGAAGATCAAACTCAGTATATGCAACTGGACTATATTCTCCAGTCCCCCAGTTGCGTGTTTCTCGGCGGTGTGCTGTTCGCAGGCAGCGGGATTCTCTGTTCCTGACGCAGTCAACGAGATTTCCCATTGAAGACACCCCACGCTGCTGTGAAACCTGTGGGTGGTCGTTCTCTGCCAGCGGGAATGGAGAATTCAGGCCAATATCTTATAATTGATTGAAATTCTAATTGTAGCATAAAATAGTTTTGCACACTGATATTGTCTTAATTTGAACAAAAGCTGTGACTAGGTGTGCCCCTCATCTAGATGTTATAGCATTCATTACACACAACTGTTAAAAGGTAACTTTGCTTACTGTCATTTGATGCAATGTTATCACCTTGTCCTATGTTACAGCATGAGTCTAATGTTCTTTGCCTGTGGACAAAACTTAGCAATGATGAGGTAATAATTCAAGTAGTATTTTGTGGTAATGGAAGCTCTAAAGCTTTTGTTGAAAACTTATACGTGGGAATATAATGTTTATTTCTTTGGTGGTTTGGGTAAAATAGTTTACTTTGTGGTTGTTTAAAATGCATAGGAAACAAATGCTTAGGTGCTGCAAATTCTACTTTATGGCTCCATGATGTCATGATTAGAGTTGTTATAAATCTACATGATAGTATTGTGAAAACAGAATGTGACCAGTAACAAAAATAACAGGAGATGGAACAGTTAAAACTCTATCTTAGAGGTCTAATCATATTATAAACCATTGGCACTTTGTCTCTTCATTTTGATGTAATTTGTTGTGCTGCAGTTGATGCTGCCATTTGTATCGCAATACCAGGGCAAATGCGAACGGCATGGCAGCAAAGAAAGATTAAAGCAAATAGTACTGCACATCCATATGTTGATATGCAGTTCAGTTAGGTTATACCTAGTCTCTGATTAACTGTGGATGAAAATAGTTCATGCTTTGTGACTTCTTTGAAAGGCTGACATCCATACAGGAGTTGGTTGAGCAGGCGGGGGAGGGGGTGGGTGTGAATGGAGGAATTATACGTATGTTCCTTCTTGAATGGACATCCTCTTTTCCACAATACAAAGTTGTAACACTATAGTTTTTTTCATCAAAGCACGATGTGCATTTTGATCTACAGTGGTCCTTTTTATGATTAACTAATATATTACACAGCTTCAGATTGGCATTAATGATGAGATTGTAAATTACTTTTTAAATTATGCAGTCTGAGCAAATTTCTGTTTGAAAGTTATTCACATATGGGGGGCGATTCTCCAATATGTAGCCCAAGTGTTCGCGCTGTCGTGTACAACCGATTCTGGCCTCCACATGGGGCCAGCATGGCGCTGGAGCAGTTCACACAGTTCCAGCCTCCTTTTGCGGTGCCAAATGGGCGCCGCGCCAACCTGCGCATGCGCGGGGAACTTCTTTAGCGCGTGGGGAACTTCTTTAGCGCGCTGGCTCCGACTCAACATGGCATCGGTGCTCAGGAGCCGGCTGGGCCAGAAAGTAATCCCGGGGGGCGGGGGGAAGAGAGAGAGAGGGTGGGGGGGGGGGAGGGAAAGAGAGGCCCTCCCCCTCCACAGGCCGCCCCTTGACCGTTTGTGCAGCGAACGGCGCCGGCGGGACTCTGTCGTATCAGCGCAGCCGCTCGGCCCATCCAGGCCGGGGAATCAGCGGCCCCGCCGATTCCAGTGGCCGGCGCCACGCCGGCGCAAATGGCACCGATTCTCCGCACCTCGGAGAATCGCGTGCTGGTGTTGGGGCGACGTGGCGCGGTTGCGGCGATTCTCCGGCGCGCTGTTTTATTTACTTTGGATTGAGCAAAATAGCTTATTTAGGTGTTTAAATTGCATTAAAAAATAAATATTTTGTAAATTCTGTGTTGTACATAATGACCTTGATTCAGCTGCTTGCCAAAATGTATTATGCACTGGTGTTATATTAACCAGTTAAAAACAGGTAAAGTGCAACTTAATGTACTATTCTACTACATAATATTGTTAAATGCTTCCTACAAATTGATGTTCACTTAATTATTCAAATCGAATCAAATATGAGTTCCTTTTATTTTATTATTTGCCTATTGTATTCACTGCTCCCAATGCGGTCTCCTTTACATTGGGGGACTAAATGCTGACTGGGTGACCGCTTTGCATGATTTCCAGCATGACTCCCAGCCTTCCTGACACTCGCCATTTTAACTCAGCACCTTGCTGTCATGTCCATCCTTGACCTGCAATGCTCCACTGAAGCCCAGTGCAAGCTGCAGGAGCAGCATATCGTCTTCCTGTGATTCTGCAGCTTTAGATTTTGACTGTTCTCCTCTATTCTCCTCCCCCCCCCCCCCCCCCCCCCCCCCCCCCACCCCCACCGCCCTCTTAATATCCCATGTATGTATTGCCTTAATGCAAAGCCCCCCGCCAATCACACCAGGCAATCTGTCTTTTGTGCTTAACAGTTGCTCATTTTTGTTGCAATTTCTACGGCTCTAACACCTCCTCCCTCCAGTTCTGGTGAAGAGTCAACATTTTTATACCACAATATTCCACAATATTTTAAGTTTAGTTCTGTCACCATGCCCCAGAGGCTGCCTTGGGATCAGAAGGTTATGGATTCAGGCACCGCCTACAGGTCTTGAGCTGACAATCGGGGCTCCATTTTAGTGCTGTGTGCTGAGGGAGTGCTTTATTATCAGAGGTGACTTCCATTAGCTGACACTTCAGTATTAATGGTGCCTTAATCAATATTATGCCTTCAGCAAGTGCCATGAAAAAATAGAATACATTTTTTAAAAAGACAACCTCCTGTGCTGTAACAATTCTGTGATTCTGATTTGCTCAATTGCTACTTATGACATTCACTGATGGAGAAGAATGATTGTTGTTGGCCAAAATAATCTACATTTCAGAAGTAGCTCCTTTTTCTGAAGTAGTTTCAGCAATTTAGGTATGAATACAGTTACTAAGACAAGGTAATATCTGTGTCTCTTTTTTGACTGTGTTTTTATCGTTTCCCCCCCCTTTGGATACTTGTGGGGGGGACGACTTACCAGGGGTAAGCCATGGGGTACGGGCCTCTGGCACGGAGTCTGTCCCTGTTGCTCAGAAGGGAAGGGGGAGAAGAGCAGAGCATTAGTAATTGGGGACTCTATAGTCAGGGGCACAGATAGGAGATTTTGTGGGAGCGTGAGAGACTCACGTTTGGTATGTTGCCTCCCAGGTGCAAGGGTACGTGATGTCTCGGATCGTGTTTTCCGGGTCCTTAGGGGGAGGGTGAGCAGCCCCAAGTCGTGGTCCACATTGGCACTAACGACATAGGTAGGAAAGGGGACAAGGATGTCAGGCAGGCTTTCAGGGAGCTAGGATGGAAGCTCAGAACTAGAACAAACAGAGTTGTTATCTCTGGATTGTTGCCCGTGCCACGTGATAGTGAGATGAGGAATAGGGAGAGAGAGCATTTAAACACGTGGCTACAGGGATGGTGCAGGCGGGAGGGATTCAAATTTCTGGATAACTGGGGCTCTTTCTGGGGAAGGTGGGACCTCTACAGACAGGATGGTCTACATCTGAACCTGAGGGGCACAAATATCCTGGGGGGGGGAAGATTTGTTAGTGCTCTTTGGGGGGGTTTAAACTAATGCAGCAGGGGCATGGGAACCTGGATTGTAGTTTTAGGGTAAGGGAGAATGAGAGTATAGAGGTCAGGAGCACAGATTTGACGTCGCAGGAGGGGGCCAGTGTTCAGGTAGGTGGTTTGAAGTGTGTCTACTTCAATGCCAGGAGTATACGAAACAAGGTAGGGGAACTAGCAGCATGGGTTGGTACCTGGGACTTCGATGTTGTGGCCATTTTGGAGACATGGATAGAGCAGGGACAGGAATGGATGTTGCAGGTTCCGGGGTTTAGGTGTTTTAGTAAGCTCAGAGAAGGAGGCAAAAGAGGGGGAGGTGTGGCGCTGCTAGTCAAGAGCAGTATTACGGTGGCGGAGAGGATGCTAGATGGGGACTCTTCTTCCGAGGTAGTATGGGCTGAAGTTAGAAACAGGAAAGGAGAGGTCACCCTGTTGGGAGTTTTTTATAGGCCTCCTAATAGTTCTAGGGATGTAGGGGGAAGGATGGCGAAGATGATTCTGGATAAGAGCGAAAGTAACAGGGTAGTTATTATGGGAGACTTTAACTTTCCAAATATTGACTGGAAAAGATATAGTTCGAGTACAATAGATGGGTCGTTTTTTGTACAGTGTGTGCAGGAGGGTTTCCTGAAACAATATGTTGACAGGCCAACAAGAGGCGAGGCCACGTTGGATTTGGTTTTGGGTAATGAACCAGGCCAGGTGTTGGATTTGGAGGTAGGAGAGCACTTTGGGGACAGTGACCACAATTCGGTGACGTTTACGTTAATGATGGAAAGGGATAAGTATACACCGGGTTATAGCAAGAGTTATAGCTGGGGGAAGGGCAATTATGATGCCATTAGACGTGACTTGGGGGGGATAAGGTGGAGAAGTAGGCTGCAAGTGTTGGGCACACTGGATAAGTGGGGCTTGTTCAAGGATCAGCTACTGCGTGTTCTTGATAAGTATGTACCGGTCAGGCAGGGAGGAAGGCGTCGAGCGAGGGAAACGTGGTTTACTAAGGAAGTGGAATCTCTTGTTAAGAGGAAGAAGGAGGCCTATGTGAAGATGAGGTGCGAAGTTTCAGTTGGGGCGATGGATAGTTACAAGGTAGCGAGGAAGGATCTAAAGAGAGAGCTAAGGCGAGCAAGGAGGGGACATGAGAAGTATTTGGCAGGAAGGATCAAGGAAAACCCAAAAGCTTTCTATAGGTATGTCAGGAATAAGCGAATGACTAAGGAAAGAGTAGGACCAGTCAAGGACAGGGATGGGAAATTGTGTGTGGAGTCTGAAGAGATAGGCGAGATACTAAATGAATATTTTTCGTCAGTATTCACTCAGGAAAAAGATAATGTTGTGGAGGAGAATGCTGAGCCCCAGGCTAATAGAATAGATGGCATTGAGGTACGTAGGGAAGAGGTGTTGGCAATTCTGGACAGGCTGAAAATAGATACGTCCCCGGGACCTGATGGGATTTATCCTAGGATTCTCTGGGAGGCCAGGGAAGAGATTGCTGGACCTTTGGCTTTGATTTTTATGTCATCATTGGCTACAGGAATAGTGCCAGAGGACTGGAGGACAGCAAATGTGGTCCCTTTGTTCAAAAAGGGGAGCAGAGACAACCCCGGCAACTATAGACCGGTGAGCCTCACGTCTGTAGTGGGTAAAGTCTTGGAGGGGATTATAAGAGACAAGATTTATAATCATCTAGATAGGAATAATATGACCAGGGATAGTCAGCATGGCTTTGTGAAGGGTAGGTCATGCCTCACAAACCTTATTGAGTTCTTTGAGAAGGTGACTGAACAGGTAGATGAGGGTAGAGCAGTTGATGTGGTGTATATGGATTTCAGCAAAGCGTTTGATAAGGCTCCCCACGGTAGGCTATTGCAGAAAATATGGAGGCTGGGGATTGAGGGTAATTTAGAGATGTGGATCAGAAATTTGCTAGCTGAAAGAAGACAGAGGGTGGTGGTTGATGGGAAATGTTCAGAATGGAGTACAGTCACAAGTGGAGTACCACAAGGATCTGTTCTGGGGCCGTTGCTGTTTATCATTTTTATCAATGACCTAGAGGAAGGCGCAGAAGGGTGGGTGAGTAAATTTGCAGACGATACTAAAGTCGGTGGTGTTGTCGATAGTGTGGAAGGAAGTAGCAGGTTACAGAGGGATATAGATAAGCTGCAGAGCTGGGCTGAGAGGTGGCAAATGGAGTTTAATGTAGAGAAGTGTGAGGTGATTCACTTTGGAAGGAATAACAGGAATGCGGAATATTTGGCTAATGGTAAAGTTCTTGAAAGTGTGGATGAGCAGAGGGATCGAGGTGTCCATGTACATAGATCCCTGAAAGTTGCCACCCAGGTTGATAGGGTTGTGAAGAAGGCCTATGGAGTGTTGGCCTTTATTGGTAGAGGGATTGAGTTCCGGAGTCGGGAGGTCATGTTGCAGCTGTACAGAACTCTGGTACGGCCGCATTTGGAGTATTGCGTACAGTTCTGGTCACCGCATTATAGGAAGGACGTGGAGGCTTTGGAGCGGGTGCAGAGGAGATTTACCAGGATGTTGCCTGGTATGGAGGGAAAATCTTATGAGGAAAGGCTGATGGACCTGAGGTTGTTTTCGTTGGAGAGAAGAAGGTTAAGAGGAGACTTAATAGAGGCATACAAAATGATCAGGGGGTTGGATAGGGTGGACAGTGAGAGCCTTCTCCCGCGGATGGAAATGGCTGGCACGAGGGGACATAACTTTAAACTGAGGGGTAATAGATATAGGACAGAGGTCAGAGGTAGGTTCTTTACGCAAAGAGTAGTGAGGCCGTGGAATGCCCTACCTGCTACAGTAGTGAACTCGCCAACATTGAGGGCATTTAAAAGTTTATTGGATAAACATATGGATGATAATGGCATAGTGTAGGTTAGATGGCTTTTGTTTCGGTGCAACATCGTGGGCCGAAGGGCCTGTACTGCGCTGTATTGTTCTATGTTCTATAGAGACCCAACTAAAGCTCATGCACCAATCACCCTGGCCCTCTGCTGGCACAGAGGATCGTGCTGACAGCGGGGGCACGCCATGCCACGCCACGCCAGAAAACGGACCTGGTGGGACAGAGAATCCCGCCCCTTTGCTGTCTGGCTTACCAGCATCTAGTATCCCCCATCTGCATATTGTTTTTGGGAAAAAAAACAATACCACTATGTACACACTATACACGCTTGAAAGTATTGCACTACATTGTATTAGGCTGGGAGTGGAGCTTGGGCCAGTTTAGTCCTTTGAGTGCAACCATTTTTGGAGCAATGGAATGTGCAGGCTTCTGAGATTCCTCTGCAGGCTGACTTGAGTGACAACTGCATGTAATTTGAAGTAGGAGCCAAATGATGCCTTACCCTAACCCTATTTGCTACCTCCATTTAGGGTTTTTACTCATGTTTGTCACTTTTTTTTCTTCAATTTTAATTCTAATGTTTTATGAGTTTTAAAACAAAACTAGAAGGATATGAAATAATAAACTTTGTAAGCCAAATTAAAAACCTTTTATGTTATATGATTTGAAGTTTGAAATACAATTAAAGAAAATGTTTTCAAATGAACGCACCTTTTTAAATTCACAAGTCCTACAAGTGTCTTCTTGGCTTAGGCTTTTGTCACAATTTCAGCATTTTTTAATGGTGAAATTATGTCTCAACATACCGACATTTTGTAATGTATTGCAACATTCTCTGTCAGTCGGTAATTATATGGTGTGAAACACCATTCTACGTGTCAAGATACAGTTGCAGGTCTGTGGTGCTGTGTTGGGTTAGATGTGAAGAAATTGAGTTCTTTCTGTCCAGTCTGGTCTCAATCAAAAGCTGAGTTCGGATTTAGAAATTCCTTTAGTTTATTTCAAATAGCTTGCAAGCTTTTACACCCTCTGATGAAGTCAGGAGACCCATGTCTCTTGAAACTCCCAGAGCGAGTGAGACAAAGGGAGGCAACACATGTGGTCTCATATACATTCATGCAGTATCAAGTTCCACATACACGAATACAAGATTCCGATAGACCCTTTCCTTGACCTGTTCATATAATCTAACTGATTCTGATAGGCTCATTACACATTCCTTTCCTTCCTCTGGGCCTCTGCCTCCAGCATCCTTTGTAGCATCCTTTGTGCAAAGAGCCAGTCCTGATAGCCACCCCTCCCCCTCTCCCCATGCTTTGCCCATCTCTTTGTTCACTCCCTGCAACCCGAATTAATGTCCATAATGCACTATTCTAACTGGACATCCCAGTCTTTTCTTTAGTTCAATTCCTCATTCTCTCCTTTTATCATTCTATGATAACTACAGTGCTGCCTCCTAACCAGCATTCCCTTCCGCTACCCGCCAACAACGGGACACCGGTGGCATTGTGCATTGGCCTGGCGCCTGGGTTACGCTACACTTCCGTGCAGGTGGAGAACAGACATGTTATATTTTCTGTCACCTCTGCCATGAGGGTCTCTATCGCTAGAGAAATGTATGGGTAGGTATTCCCCCTAATGGTCAAAAAGTGTGCTAACAATTCGCCGGACCAGCAATAGTCCTGTTGCTGTCTCGGTCCAAATTTGGAGTTTGGTTAGGCATACAACTCCCATGTCCATTATAAACATCCCCGGGTTAATAACCTGCATCAATGTCTGGTCTGAAAGACCATCCCGCAATTCATTACATTCCGTACATAAACAGCTCATCACATTTTTATAGCCACTGGCTCTCGTCCGGGTTCCTTCTGGTTTGACGGTCGCCAGTAACGGGATGTCATCTTGGTGAGTGGTGATGGGCCTAGTCTATCGGCATCATCCGAGCCATAGTCATCTTACAATACATATTAAAGCATCCAATAATTATACAATTATAATAACGAGTATTATCAATCCATGCATCAGGTAAAACCCCATGATCGAGCTATGAGAGCTGACTCTGAGCTGAATCCTGCTGTAGGGTTTATATCCCCCTTCTAGTTGTACAGACTAGCAGCTAGCCCCGATCCTTGTCGTGTGTGTACATGTCGTGATTTGTAAACTGTGTACGGAAATCAACTGTAAATTCATCCATCCCGCAGACCAGTGGCGATAGACTCTTTGTATTGTTCTTACCTCGCGTCCAATCACTGTGAACCATAGCTGTCGCTACTCAGGAAGGTAACACAATAGCTATATCCGTGTGTTCCACTACCTCCAAGGCATCTGATAACTTGGGGTAGCAGCTACGTAAAAGCTTCCTCGTGTCCCTTAGAAACAGCACACAACTCAGTCTATCAGCGACCAAAAAGGTTTTCATCCCTCACTGGTATTGTTATTTTTATTTTTAGGAACTGCTTTCCGTTTCGCATTGGAATGGTAAATTATGGTATCATGTACTATCCACTGATTATCTTGCTTTATGAATTGCAGAAGCTTCAATCAATCCTGTTTTTATTCCTGACTTCCTCACACTAACGTCTAACATTGTACTGAACCATGTAGTCTGCCAGCCCCGGTTTACATGAGACAATACTCAGTTTTCTTCAAATCCCTTTTGTCCGTTATCATTTTCCTTACAGCATGGAGTGTATACTTGCCATTATTTGTTTGTTTGTTTTTCTACTTTTTATAACACCACTTGCACATTCAATACAGTCAACTTTTGGGGTTACAACCCAATTGAATCCATACATAACAGTCCCTAACAACTTACAGGACATTTCGTCCATAATAACTATTACACTCTCCAATGCTATATTGTTTGCTGCATTGGTTACAGATTTCCCGCCGTGGCATCAAGCTGCCAAAATTCCTAAACTATTGTCATTCAAAATGCGGGGGTACCTCGTCAGTCGCTGCCGTCTGCCAAGACCCTGAATAACTCCACTGCATAGTACAGAGCCCGTGGAGACCACAGATCATCCATCAGCTAACGTGCAGTTCAAGATGTCTGACCGGAGATTTCCCCCCCCCCCCCACACTGTCTAAAACATTCTTTGGAGTGTAGTTCTCGTTCTTTGTCTGTTATTTTTGCTTCATCTGAAAACCAAATGAACAGGTCAAAGGTGGAGAGGGCCTTATTTCTTAATTTGTATCTTTCTATTCTTGTTTGGATGTTCCAGAAGTGCCCTCTCCAGGACTTCCCGATTTCCATTTAATTCCCTTCTCATCCTTGATGTACATCATACGATTAAGGCCTGTTAAGCCTCCTTCTCCTATCGTTGCACCCCTGAGTGAGACTCGAAGAATCTCAAACTCCTTTTTTACTAACTCAGTGATCCAAGCGGGTCGAAACTTTCCCTGATACATGTCGGATATTGCTACTGCATGTACTTTAATTCCTTTAATTTTGATTACGACTGGATTTTTATGAAAGTAATTTCCAACCATGACATTTTCACTTTATCATCTGTCCTATCGATGCTGCTAACAGGTTTCAATTCCCTTGCATCCCGCTCCACTGATTCCATTGTACTAGTAAGTGCAGTTATCCCCTGCCACTCACAACCAAACATTCCTTTTCCCTTGTCCGAGCGGTTTGGGGATATGATCTATCCTGTGGCACAGCATCATTGCAGTGATACAGTCTCTAAACACTGTCAGGCTAATTTTACGTCCCCGGGGCATCCCAACGTCTCTTTTTAAAAAAAATTTTTTTTTTAAATTTATTAAAGGTTTTCATAAAATATCAATAACAAAATGAAAAAGAAACCCAACAGGGTTAAGTACAAAACACAGTCCAGAAAAACAACCCTCCATACCCCCCCTACCCCGCTGTACATAAATAATAAATTAACATTAACACCCTGACTTAATACAACAAGTATACACAACCCCTCAGACCCACCAGTGTAAATAACAGCAGAAACAAAAAAAATAAAGTGACCCCCCCCCCCCCGAGTTGCTGCTGCCATTGACCAATGTCTACCGCTCTGCCAGGAAGTCTAAGAACGGTTGCCACCGCCTAAAGAACCCTTGGACCGACCCTCTCAAGGTGAATTTCACCCTCTCCAACTTAATAAACCCCGCCATATCGTTGATCCAGGATTCCACACATTGGGGCCTCGCATCCTTCCACTGAAGAAGAATCTTTCGCCGGGCCACCAGGGACGCAAAGGCCAGAATTCTGGCCTCTTTCGCCTCCTGCACTCCCGGCTCCTCTGCCACCCCAAATATTGCGAGACCCCAACCCGGCTTGATCCTGGATCCTACCACCCTCAACACCGTCCTTGCTACGCCCTTCCAAAATTCCTCCAGCGCTGGGCATGCCCAGAACATATGGGTGTGGTTTGCTGGGCTCCCTGAGCACCTAACACACCTGTCCTCACCCCCCAAAAACCGACTCAACCTTGTCGTGGTCATGTGAGCCCTGTGCAGCACCTTAAACTGTATGAGGCTGAGCCTCGCGCACAATGAGGAAGAGTTCACCCTCCCCAGGGCGTCTGCCCACGTCACTTCCTCAATTTCCTCTCCCAACTCCTCCTCCCACTTACCTTTTACCTCCACCACCGAGGCCTCCTCCTCCTCCTGCATCACCTGGTAAGTTTCCGAGATCTCTCCCCCCCCCCCCCCCCCCCCCCCCCGAGAGCACCCTGTCCTGTACTGTGTATGGCCGTAGCCTCGGAAATTCCACCACCTGCTGTCTGGCAAACGCCCGTACCTGAAGGTGTTCCCCGGGGGGAGCCCGTACCTCTCCTCCAGCTCACCCAGGCTCGTGAACGTCCCGTCCACAAACAGGTCCCCCAACGTCCATCGCCACCATTATCTCCGCCTCCCCCTCCCTCGCCGGCATCATGATAACGTTCAAAAGCCTCCGCACATTCGCGTTCAACTGCCTCCCCTTCACAAGCCCCGTCTACATTTAGCAAGGAAATCGGTCTGTAAGACCCACACTGTAGGGGATCCTTGTCCAGCTTCAGGATCAAGGAGATCAGTGCCCGGGACATTGTCGGGGGCAAAGCCCACCCCCCCCCCCCCTTGCCTCATTGAAGGTCCTAACTAACAGCGGGCCCAACAGGTCCATATATTTTTTATAGAATTCGACCGGGAAACCGTCCGGCCCCGGTGCCTTCCCCGCCTGCATGCTTCCTATCCCTTTGATCAGCTCCTCCAGCCCAACGGGGCTCCCAATCCCGCCACCAGTCCCTCTTACGCCTTTGGAAACCTCAATTGGTCCAGGAAGGGGCCCATCCCTCCCTACCTCCCGTGGGGGCTCGGATCGGTACAATTCCTCGTAGAAGTCCCTGAAGACCCCATTGATGCCAGCTCCACTTCGCGCACCCCCCCCCCCCTCCCCCGTCTGTCCTTAACTCCCCCTATCTGCGTCCCGCTTCCGAAGCTGACGCGCCAGCCTCTCCCTCTCTCTCCACCCCCCCCCCCCCTCCGCTCCTTGTGGGCCCTAATGGAGATCGGCTCTCCCCTCACCACCGCCTTCAGTGCCTCCCATACCATCCCCACTCGGACCTCCCCGTTGTCGTTGGTCTCCAGGTACCTCTCTATACTTCCTCGGACCCACTCGCTCACCTCCTCGTCCGCCAAAAGCCCTGCCTCCAAGCGCCACAGCGGGCGCTGGTCCCTCTCCTCCCCATCTCCAAGTCCATCTAATGCGGGGCGTGGTCCGAAATGGCTATTGCCGAATACTCCGTTTCCTCTACTCTTGCTATTAACGCCCTACTCAAGATGAAAAAGTCGATTCGGGAATAAACCTTATGGACATGTGTGAAGAATGAAAATTCCCTTGCCCCCGGCCTTGCAATCTCTCAAGGGTCCATCCCTCCCATCTGGTCCATAAACCCCCTCAGCACTCTAGCCGCCACCAGCTTCCTACCCGTCCTAGACCTGGAGCAATCCAGTGCCGGGTCCAGCACCGTGTTAAAGTCTCCCCTCATTATCAGGCCCCCCCACTTCCAAGTCTGGGATCCGACCCAACATACGCCGCATAAAACCCGCATCGCCCCAGTTCGGGGCATACACATTGACCAGCACCACCCTCTCCCCTTGCAGCTTACCACTTACCATTATGTACCTGCCGCCATTATCTGCCACAATGCTCGACGCCTCAAACGACACCACCTTTCCCACCAAGATCGCCATCTCTCGATTTTTGGCATCCAGCCCCGAGTGAAACACCTGACCTACCCACCCTTTCCTCAATCTTACCTGGTCTGCCACCTTCAGGTGTGTCTCCTGAAGCATAACCACATCCGCCTTGAGCCCCTTCAGGTGCGCGAACACGCGGGCCCGCTTAACTGGCCCATTCAGTCCCCTTACATTCCAGGTTATCAGCCGGATGAGGGGGCTACCCGCCCCCCTCCCCTGCCGACTAGCCATGACCCCTCCTCGGCCAGCCACGCGCCCACACCCGGCCCCTTCCCCAAAGCAGCATACCTCCGTCTCGACCCCCCCCCCCCCCCCACTCGCTCCAGCTCTTCCTTGACCATAGCAGCAGCAGCAACTCGATTTCCCCCCCGGGCTAGGATCCATCCTAGCTGATTTACTCCCCCCATTGCACTTCCGCAAGTCAGCTGATTCCTGCTGACCCCGGCCACACCCGCCTCTCCTTCGACTCCTCCCATTGTGTGGCACCCCCCCCCCCCCTCTCCCGTCCCCATCCATAGGCTCTCCCCTCCCCCTTCTGTTCTAAGTGCGGGAAAAAGCCCGCGCTTTCCACCGACCAGGCCCCGCCACCTCTGACGCAGCTCCTTTTACAGGCCCGGTCCCCTCACCCCTGACTCGGCCCTCCCCCTCCCCCGCGGAGCTCCATCTCACCTCCAAGAGCCCCCCCGACCAACCCAACCAAAACAATGCCCAACCCACCCCAGCCACCCTCACCGACCCAAAAGAGAAAAAAACACAAAGAAAAAGAAACCCGGAGCAATACAAAGGCCCCTCCCCTCGAAACAAAAATAAACGTGCCAAACTTCACCCCCTTCCTGTGCAGCACCGCCTTCGCTCGATTGTACTCTGACCTCCTCTTTGCCACCTCCGCACTCCAGTCCTGATATATCCGAACCTCCACGTTCTCCCACCTGCTGCTCCTCTCCTTCTTGGCCCACCTGAGCGCACACTCCCGATCGACGAACCGATGGAACCTCATCAGCACCGCCCACGGAGGCTCGTTAGCATTGGGCCTCCTCGCCAGCACTCTATGGGCCACTTCCAGCTCCAGGGGCCCCTGGAAGGACCCCGCTCCCATCAGCAAGTTCAACATGGTGACCACATAGGCCCCCACGTCCGGCCCCTCCGGGAGGCCCAGAATCCGCAGATTCTTCCGCCTTGACCCCGATTCTCCATCTGCTCGAACCGCTCCTGCCATTTCTTGTGGAGCGCCTCGTGTGCCTCCACCTTTACCGCCAGGCCTAAGATCTCGTCCTCATTGTCAGAGATCTTTTGTCGAGCCTCGCGGATCGCCACTCCCTGGGCCGTCTGTGTCTCCAGCAGCTTATCAATAGACACCTTAATCGGCTCTAGCAGGTCCGTTTTAATCTCTCTGAAGCAGTGATGGATACCCTCCTGCTGCTCTTCCGCCCACAGCATCCACGCTGCCTGGTCTCCGTCCCCTGCCATTTTGTCCTCCTTCCCTCGCACCTTCTTCGGGTCCACCACCACCTTTTCTGTCGCCCCGCTCCTAGTTGAAGCCATATACTGACAGGGAGCTGTTGTAGACTCCTTCCCACACCAGGAAACGTCGAAAAAGTGCCATTGGGGGCCCTGAAAAGAGCCCAAAAGTCTGTTTTTGCGGGAGCTGCCGAATGTGCGACTTAGCTCCGCATACCCGCAACCGGAAGTCCATCCCAACATCTCTTAAACTACGTACTCCCTCACTAATTGGTACCACAAGTTTATCACTTCTTCACAATCCTGCACATCCTTTCCCATCACTCCGTCGTCAGCTTGGTTTTCTCTGCAGTACTTACAATTTATCATTATCACACCATCCCATGGTCAAAAGCTATTATGTGGTCACAAACTTCGATCATCAGTGTTGCATGATGTTTCACAAAACAATCATGACAACTGAATTCCCCAAATTTCCCTGGGAGCCGAAGCATTTCCCCATTTCTGTCGTTCTAAATGCAATATCAACTCACCTGAATGCTATATCTGCCATTCTCCTAGGTTTCATATGATTACTCCCTGTCCAAACTACTGGGCTACAGAACGTGCCATATCCTTGACACAATGTTTCATTATGTTCACAATGAATCATTTTAACTGGGGTCCGTTAATAACATCCCTTGACCTATCATCCCATATTCTCAATTCCTTACTAATTATGTTTCTTCGTTTGCTGCCGATAGGTTGCTTATGGATTATTATAATCCCTCTTTTATCATTTAATTGGGTTGGATGTTTTAGTTCTGATACAATTCCTTTGCTCCAGATGCCACTTATTCTCTAATTCAACGTACCCCGTGCTGCTATCAACTTTGATTAAAAAGTACAAATTACTTTTGCTGCTCCTAGGAAAAAGAGGGCCTGCATACTCTAGTGACCATTCTTCCATCGGTGTCTCAGTTTTTTTCTATGCCACTCCCTGTTTCTTTACTCTCTGTTTCTCCACCATTTTCTTTTCTGAATTTTTTTAAAAACTGGATGCCCCGCTGGCTTGTCCCTCGTCCTCCTTAACTTTACTACCGTCCGTATATACCACCCAAGCATTTACCAACTCTGTTCTGCTAAATGGTTAATCAAGTTTCTGTCCCTTTTTCATGTTATGAATAAACATTATGGCAGGGTTTAAAAGAATGGTTTCCTATCTTTCCCATCGAGCTGTTTTTGCGCCTTGCCGGCAGCCCTGTCTCTTGGTCAACTCTCAATTCTAAAAATTCATTTGTGACATATATTTATCAGCCGGAAAGAGAATTTTCAATCTCTGCTATCCTTTTTGTTATGGCTGCCAGACATTTTGCAATGTCCGAAAACTTTTGTTCAGCCCTTGACCAATTTCCTGTCAATTTTTGATAGGTGTTGGAGTACTATGATTAACAAGCACCATACCATATCCATTTGCGTACAGATCAAATTTAATGCTCAAATCGTCCTCTTCATGTCTCTCCCCTAATGGCCCGGATGTTGCTACAGCTGTTTTTAACTGGTCCAACCTCCTCTTCGGCAGGAGCGAGGGAATGTGGATTGGCAGCAGTTGTTTAAGGGTAAATCCACATTTGAAATGTGGGAGTCTTTTAAGGAAAGGTTGATTAGAGTGCAGGACAGGCATGTCCCTGTGAAAATGAGGGATAGAAATGGTAAGATTAGGGAACCATGGATGATGGGTGGAATTGTCAGACTAGCCAAGTTGAAAAAGGAAGCATACATAAGATCTATGCGACTTAAAACTGATGACGTTTTGGAGCAATATCGGGAAAGTAGGACAAATCTCAAGAGATGTGGACAGGGTGGATAGCAACAAACTTTTTCCAAGAGTGGGGGTGTCAATTACAAGGGGTCACGATTTCAAGGTGAGAGGGGGAAAGTTTAAGGGAGATGTGCATGGAAAGTTTTTACGCAGAAGGTGGTGGGTGCCTGGAACACTTTGCCAGCGGAGATGGTAGAGGCGGGCACGATAGCATAATTTAAGATGCATCTAGACAGATATATAAACAGCGGGGAACAAAGGGAAGTAGATCCTTGGAAAATAGGTGACAGGTTTTGATGAAGGATCTGGATCAGCGCAGGCTGGGAGGGCCGAAGGGCCTGTTCCTGTGCTGTACTTTTCTTTGTTCTTCACTGGTCCACCTAAAATCCCCTTTTAAAGTCTCATAAATGGGTCCAGCATAAAGACCAAAGTCTTCCACTACTGGTCTCAAATACCCCAAAATTCCCATGATTTGCTTGCACCCCCGTTTTGTGAAACGGGCGCTGCAATTCTAGCAGCTTTCTCTCTCATCCCAACACTGGCTTCCCCACCTGCCCTTGACACTGACTACCCTAGATAGTCGACTTCGCTCCTTCCAATCTGGCATTTCTTTAACCCTATCTTAAACCCTGCTTCATAGAACATGGAACATTACAGCGCAGTACAGGCCCTTCGGCCCTCGATGTTGCGCCGACCTGTGAAACCACTCTAAAGCCCATCTACACTATTCCCTTATCGTCCATATGTCTAGCCAATGACCATTTGAATGCCCTTAGTGTTGGCGATTCCACTAATGTTGCAGGCAGGGCATTCCACGCCCTTACTACTCTGAGTGTTTTAATAATTTTGGTCACTCTTTCAATCTGTGTCCCCCTGATCATCATCTCCAATTAACACATCATCAATATATACTAAAGCCAAATCATCTTTAATAAAGTCCCTTACTATTGCCTGAAAGTGGTCTGGGGAATTAACATATCCTTGTGGCAATTTGCAGTTTATGTAATGTTTAGTGCCAAAGGTAAATGCTGTCTTTTCCCTGCTGTCTGGGTCTAACGGAACACTCCCGAATCCGTTTGCTAAATCTATACTAGTTAAAAAAGTTTTGCCTGCCACCTTCTCCAATGTAGTTTGTGGATTTATTAAATACCGTTTATCCTTCTCTTTTTTTTCTTTTTGTAACCTTATTTAATGCTTTGTAATTCGTTACCATTCTAAATGTACCAGCAAGCTTGCTAACTACCTGAAGTGGGCTCTTCGTCGATGCATATGTGACTACTTGAATGATTCCGTGCTGTTCCAACTCTTTGATCATTATCTCCAGCTTGCATTTGGCACCTCGGGTCAAGGGCTATTTTTTTAAGGCCTGTATCGTCTCCCTGGATTGTGTGCTGGAATTGTGTGCTGATTAATCCTGTGTCATTCTTTCTATTGCTAGGTTTGCTTTCCTTATTTCCTTTACGTTATCAATTGGTTTTAATATCTTTATTTTTTTTATTTTTGCATCTATTTTTATTAATCTTTCCCTGCCATCAGATTCTCACTTCCTGATACTGCAAGTAATACTCCTAATCTAAGCTCCGGTCCCATATCTTTATTCCCTAAAGCTCTGCCTGCAATGTAGTTAACATTCTAAACTTCATTTCTTCTGCTAGTGACTTTCTAGCAACTCAGTGGGCACTAGGACCCAGTGGAGCTGTGCCATATCACTTCCACCGACTACCTCCTAATACTGGTCTCATTGGTCCCCGTGTTTCTAGCCCCTTACTGCCACAATGTCCCTCTCCACTATCCCAATATAACGCAAATGCATGTTTTAATAAATTTTTTCTTGAAAGCGATATCCTGCTACAGTCCCCATTCTACCTGCTCTCGGGACTGCTTACCTCCCTGGGGTCAGTGCTTGCAGTGTCCCCTCAAGTTCTGAGTGCTTATACACCAAGGCCCTACAGTAGAAGAATAGTCCCCAGTACTTGCCTAACCCCTCTTTAACTGATTTGGGATTTGGCCATCTCTAAAATTGCCGCCTTCCTTTCTACTGGGATCTTCCTTTCCCCCTGTGTAATCTTAAAATAAAGTTTAAAAATCCATAGTCTTTGCGATATGAAAATCCCCAAATCTTAAATTTGATGTGTAGTGAGTTTACAGAGAAAATACTGAAATCTCTACAATTTGTAACTCACGAACAAAATTTTTAAATGTAGGTACATCATGGCTGCCTCTAATAAAGGAGCATATGGACCCAATTCACCGAATGCCTAGTCTTCACATTTCAATTTTAGATTCCTTTGTTCTCTTTCCCTTTTTCATTTTTAACCAACCAAGACTATGCCAAGTTCAACTAATCATTTACAAATCCCAATTTATACATTTTGATTTTGCTTTTTGTTTACTTCCTGAGAATTGTGTTCTAAATAACTTACACAATGTTAATCATTATTACAGATTCTCTAAAGAGCTTTCAAATACTTACCCCATTTTAAATCTCACTTTAACTGCCGTGTATACCTCCTAATTGATGTGCAACTTCGTTTTGCAAAACACAACATTTTAAAAACTAGGAATACCAGAGGAAGTTCACAAATTCTTATCAAACACACACACTCATTCATCCACCAAGATCTCCACTCAAACGAAAGGAATTCAAAGCATCATACTTTCATTCATCTCAACCAACTGGACAATAAAACTTTGAATTTGCACGTTTTTTCCCTTCAAAACTGTAAAGTAAATTTAAACATTCCTGAAGCCTCCTCTTTTCCGATACGGTTCTGAATTTTCCAAGTCTCTGGTTCCTCCTAGTGGCCATTCATCTCCCAACTTTTTCCACTCTTAAGACATCTCCCAAAAACAAAATCTATCTTAGCCAATTGTAATTGTACGGAATTGAATTATCTCCAGAACATTCCATCAGTGGTCTTAACTGAATTGTCTCTGTGACATTCCTTCAACCCGTTAAAGACCGTAACCAAATAAAAATGTAATTTAATATAACCAATTTTTAATTTTCAACCCACATGCAACTGAATTACCAGGCAATATTACCTCCGTTACCAACTGAATTATTACCCCGTATTCCTGCAATCACGTTTTAACCCTCAGCCTACATCGACTGAAATTAAGTTTTCTAATCCGCCAGACTGACCTTTGATTTCGTCGAGACGACCTTACCTGACCATGTGCGAGTGATTAAACTTCATCAGACTACGAGACAGAGGAAAACCGACATGGTCATTTTCCAGCTACTCATGTCGTGGGCCCATTTCCTCTCTCTCCGTCCGAGATCAGTTAAATTCTAATTTTGCAGATGACCAGTGGTCGACTGTAGAAATCCCACCGCTGCCACCAAATGAAGAAATTGAGTTCTTTCTGTCCAGTCTGGTCTCAATCAAAAGCTGAGTTCAGATTTAGAAATTCCTTTAGTTTATTTCAAATAGCTTGCAAGCTTTTACACCCTCTGATGAAGTCAGGAGACCCATGTCTCTTGAAACTCCCAGAGCGAGTGAGACAAAGGGAGGCAACGCATGTGGTCTCATATACATTCATGCAGTATCAAGTTCCACATACAAGATTCTGATAGGCCCTTTCCTTGACCTGGTCATATAATCTAACTGCCACTGATTCTGATAGGCTTATTACACATTCCTTTCCTTCCTCTGGGCCTCTGCCTTCCAGCATCCTTTGTGCAAAGAGGCTGTCCTGATAGCCACCCCTCCCCCTCTCCCCATGCTTTGCCCATCTCTTTGTTCACTCCCTGCAACCCGAATTAATGTCCATAATGCACTATTCTAACTGGTCATTCCAGTCTAATGCTCTTTTCTTTCGTTCAATTCGTCAGATGGATCTGCTTGCTATTTTTGTATTTTTCTTTGGGTTTTCATTTATTGGTTCTCTATTGTTTAAGTACTTAAAACCTGTTTTTATTTTTGTTGTTTCTCACGCAATAAATGTGCCTGTCACCAAGTTATGGACCTCCCATCCGACTTGTTTATGACCATCCAATTTCTGTCTGAAACTTACCAACCTGCCCGGCTTTCCTTCAAGTGCGTTATGTGTAGGTCAGTTTCTTTCTGAGCTGTATCTCTGCTCCCTGAGTCATTTCTTTCCAGTGTCCGCCCTCCTTCACTAAGTCGCAACTGAATTATGAAGGTAAAGGAAGGATTTACAAGTATGACTTACTATATTAACTGTTTGTGTTAGCAAACAGAGACCTTTTGGCTTGATCAAAGAATTCAGAATCTATTGGCTAACTACAAACATAAAAGTAATGTGCCCGAAAGTCAGTTACAGCTCCCTGTCAGGATGCAAGGTAGGGTGGAGGATGTTACTTTGCTACTTGTTCCAATAATTTGTTGATTGGTTCTGCCTTCTGCCCTGTATATTTACTGCTGCTACATTATTTCCCGTGTGTGTCATTCCATTAATTTATTAAATCACTGCCATATTAATTTATTGGTGCTTGTTGCTCAAATTAATTTATTCATTCACGATGTCTGGTGGTCCACTAATTCAGTGCTGTCATAGCGCTATTTATTTATTTACTGATTTGTTGGTGCATATTGCTTCATTAATTTTCTGCTATATTAATTTGTTGGTGCCAATTTCTCTGAATTATTGAATCGCTGGTTGTTGCTCCATAAATTTATTTGTTTCTTGTTTAGCTATGTTGTGTTCATCAGTAACCACTTAGTGTGTGGTGCTATATGTACTATTTGTTGGATTCTATGGGTCCAGTTTGACTGTTGCGATTAAAGGATAAAAATAAATACATCGTGCTGTCTAATTTCCTCAGATTATCCTGTGGATTTTCAATTTCTTTGGTATGGTAGTGTCCACTCTTCCGAACATTGAACTTGGGAGCAGGTGTAGGTCATTTGGTATTTCCAAGCCTGCTCCATCATATGATGATGGCTGATCAGTTGTAACACCGTAAACATGGGCAGATGCCAATATAAATTTTCAACACTGCTGTGTTCTTGGCTCTGCATGCCACACCATGACAAATAATTGGGCTTTATGTAATATTCCTTCCCAATAGAGTATATCCTCACTTTAAGTTGCCCTGGCTCCATTGGTGTCTCTGCAATCACACCCCCACCCCAAATTGGCAGCCTACTGTCGAGCATAAACGTAATCTGTTTAGTATATTTTCCTCCCACTGCATATTTAAAGCTCAAGATGCTTTCTCCTGCCATTTCTCTTGTTGACCCAGAATTGTGGTCTCCCTGGCCTTCTGTTTCACTCCTTAATGTGACCTTTCTCCTTACCCACCCATTTCCCCTCACCTGACTGCTTGTATCTATTCCCCTCAACCTAGGAAATCCTAAAAGCTGTGTTTCTTGCCATGGTAAGCAATGTGATGAAAACATTTCAAATAATAAAGTTTCTCCTCCGTTATTTCATCACCTTTTAAGTACCATATGGGTGCATGAATTATGGAGAAATTGATATATGTCTGAAGTGTGAGTCAAGTACAATGGCTGTGTAGAATGTCATTTAAAAGAATTGTAAAATTTTGCAGCACAGAAAAAGCTATTCGACATATTTCACCTATGCAGATTCTTTGAAAGAGCAGTGCACTTGCTCTTTGTCTCCAAACCTTTTCAAATATTTATTCACTTTCATTTTATGAATTCTGTTTTCACTACTGTTTCTGATAGAGTACTCCATGACTAATGAAGCACTTGTATTTATAAAAAAAATATATATATATTTTGACCTCTCCTTCATTCTTTTGTTAATCTGTAATTGGTTACAAGCTCGCCAACTGGTGAAAATAGTTTTTTTTTCTGATTTACTGAATTCAAACTTCACAATTTTGAAACTTTTGTAACATCCCTTAGCCACCTTTGTTTCCTCTCTCCCTTACATGCTTCCTGAAATGAAGGTGCTCGAAACTGTAGGGGATGTAACATGAGTTAACCAAGAAACTGGCACGAAGTCAATCCGAGAACCAACTCTTTTTTTCCCCGTCCTGTTTCCTACGTGTTCCCTTGCCTGCCCTTTGTCTAGGCCGTTGGCTGGCACAAAATTGTTTGTCTCCGCCAGGGTATTGAAGTAGTGCTCTTTGTTCTGGCGTGTGACCCAGACTCTGCGGATAGCATGCCAAATCACACCCCATTTTCTTTTACCAAACATTTTATTAAGGCATTTATGGTTTTATAAACTAAAAATACAAATGTAAACATAATTCAGTGCATAACACACCCCTCCATCTCCCATTGTTCCTGCCTAAAATAGCCAAAATTAGCCTAATCCCCCCCCCCCGCCTCTTTATTGAATCTGCTAACAGCTTAGTTTTCCCCGAAGAAGTTGATAAACAGCCTCCACCTCTGAACGAACCCGAACATTGACCCTCTCAAGGTGAACTTAATCTTCTCAAGCCTGAGAAAAAACCCAGCTATGTCGATAACCCATACCCCTGATTTCAGGGGATTTGAGTCCCTCCACGCTAGTAAGATCCGTCTACCAAGGAGGCAAAGCCAAAGTGTCAGCCTCTCTCACCCCGGACTCCTGGGTCTTCTGACCCTCCAAAAATCGGCAACACTGGACTCGGCGCCACCCTAGTTTTTAGTACCGTGGACATGACATCAGCAAATCCCTGACAGAATCCCCTGAGCTTCGGACATGCCCAAAACATGGGGACATGATTTGCGGGCTCACCTCCACACCTCACACACCTGTCCTCCACTCCCAAATAACCTGCTCATCCGGGCCACCGTCATGTGTGCCCGGTGAACCACCTTGAATTGTATCAGGCTGAGCCTGGCACATGATGAGGTCGCGTTGACTTTGCTCAGGGTATCTTCCCACAGACCCACCTCTACCCCCTTTCCCAACTCATCTTCCCATTTACGCTTTATCTCGCCTATCTGGGTTTCCTCCCACTCCATAAGATCTTTATAGATTTCCGATATTAGTCCCCATTTTTCTATAGCGTCGACTTTGCCTGGTTGAACTCGGCCCTTGGTTTCACCAGATCCGCCCCAATATCTTGGTAGAAAAGGATTCTGTGCTTGCTCTAGTCTGTCTTGCCCACCACAGGATCCTCTCCCGGTCTTGATATTTGTGCAACTTCATGATTGCTCTCGGCTGCTCCCCTGCCTTTACTTCGGTCTGAACGACCTGTGTACCCTGTCGAGTTCTAGGGGGTTGGGGAAACTATCTCCTGACTAGGTTGCCCAGGTTTTGATTGACGTGGCCTCTCGGGTCTCTACCCTCGATGCCTTCTGGCAGGCCCACAATCCGAAATTTTTTTGTTGGGACCTGTACTCTAGGCCCTCGACCTTCCCCTTTAAGCGCCCTTGGGCTGCCACCAACCTTTTGACTTCTGCTTCCAGAGAGACAATCCTGTCGCTCTGGTCCGCCGAGGCTCTCTCCAGGTTGTGGATCGTCCTCTTCCGCGCCTCCATTTTCTTCACCAACCCGTCGATTGTTTTTTGTAAGGTGACCATCGCCTCCGTCACCACCTGGATTTCAATTCTGATCGCCTCTTTCATGGTGGCCAGCTCCTTGAGGAAGGTCTTCCATCTGTCTCCAGGTGGTGAGGGGGAGGCTGATGGGTCGATGGTCTCCATCTCTCTTGTGTAGCCATGGCTCCTTCGTCTTCTGGATCTGCAGGTTCGTCCGCTTGCTGTTCGTGGCCCTTTCCGCCAGTTCTGCCGTCCCTTTGGTCTCGAGCTCCCGTTTGCTGGTATTTCTTTTGCGGTTGTTTTCTTTCCTCCGTTGAGGTTACTTTACTATTGGTTTTTCGGACAAAATTCACCCATTTGATTCTGGTTGGGAGGAGAGATACCTGATGTGCGTCCGCTCAGCACATCACTGTCATCGGAAGTCCATATTCCCTTTTCACCACGTATTAAATTGCCTCCCCTGCCTCCAGAGGTCTATGGACAAACACGCCACGGTCCCTTTGTTCCTCAGAACTTAGTGTCATGCTGTTCATTGAATAAGTCTTAGTCAAATTACTCCTCATGTTTTTCAGGGTTAAATTCCATCTGCTATTTATCTACCCATATGACCACCCCATCTATATCTTCCCATAATGCAAGACACTCAACCTCACTGTTAACTGCCTGGCCAATCTTTGTGCCATCTGCAAGCTAATGATCCTGTCCCCCACATAAGTCATCTATGGTGTTTATAGAAATGACGAATAATAGGTGGCCCAGCACAGATCCCCGTTGGACACTACTGGACACTGGCTTCAGTTACTAAAGCACCCGTCTTCTGCCTCCTACAACTGAGCCAATTTTGAATTCACCGTATCAAATTACCCTGAATCCCATGTGCATTGGTTTTCTTTATAAGTCTCCCATGTGGGACCTTGTCAAAGGCTTTGTTGAAATCCAAACAAACTACATCAGCTGCACTGTCCTCACTTACATACCTGGTCACCTCCTCAAAAAATTCAGTCGCATTTGTTAGGCATGACCTCCCTCTGACAAAGCCATGCTGAGTATCCTGGATCAAATCTTGCCCCGCCAAGTGGAGACTGACTGTTTCGGTCAGAATTTTTTCCAATGGTTTCCCTACCACTGATGTGGCATGTAGCAAGAAAGGAGCAGTCACTTTATTGGGAGTTTGCTATATACCCCCCCAATAGCAGCAGAGAGGTAGAGTAACCGATTGGGTGGCAGATCTTGGAAAGGTGCCGAAGTAATAGATTTGTTGTCATGGGTGACTTCAACTTCCCTAATATTGACTGGAACCTCCTTAGTGCAAATGGTTTGGATGGAGCAGATTTTGTCAGGTGTGTACAGGAAGGATTCCTGACTCAATATCTATTTAGGCCGACTAGGGGAGGGGAGGCCATATTGGACTTGGAGCTCGGCAACGAATCAGGCCAGGTGTCAGATGTCTCGGTGGGCGAGCATTTCGGTGACAGTGACCACAACTCCTTGACCTTTACCATAGTCATGGAGAGGGATAGGAACAGACAGTATGTGAAGGTATTTAATTAGGGGAGGGGAAATTATACTGCCATTAGACAGGTGCTGAGGAGCATAAAATGGGAACAACTGTTCTTGGGGAAATGCACAACAGTAATGGGGGAGTTGTTTAAGGAGCACTTGCTGCGAGTGCTGGATAGTTTTGTCCCACTGAGACGAGGAAGGAATGGTAAGGTGAAGGAGCCTTGGATGACAAGAGAAGTGCAGCTTCTAGTTAAGAGGAAGAAGGAAGCTTGCGCAAGGTTGAGGAAGCAAGGATCTCACTCTGCTCTAGAGGGTTACAAGGTAGCCAGGAAGGAACTCAAAAATGGACTGAGGAGAGCTAGAAGGGGGCATGAAAAAGCCCTGGCGGGAAGGATTAGGGAAAACCCCAAGGCGTTCTACACTTGTGAGAAATAAGAGGATGATCTGGGATAGTGGAGGCAACTTGTGCCGAGAGTCTGAGGAGATTGGGGAGGCCCTGAATGAATACTTTGCTTCAGTATTCACTAGAGAGAGAGAGACCTTGTTGCTCATGAGAACAGTGTGAACCAGGTTAATAGACTCGAACAGGTTGATATTAAGAAGGAGGTTGTGCTGGAAATTTTGAAAAGCATCAGGATAGATAAGTCCCCTGGGCCTGACGGGATATACCCAAGGTTACTACGGGAAGCGAGGGAGGAGATTGCTGCGCCGTTGGCGATGATCTTTGCATCCTCACTCTCCAGTGGAGTAGTACCGGATGATTGGAAGGAGGCGAATGTTGTACTCCTGTTCAAGAAAGGGAATAGGGAAATCCCTGGGAATTACAGACCCATCAGTCTTGCGTCTAAGGTGAGCAAAATATTGGAAAGGATTCTGAGAGATAGGATTTATGATTATTTAGAAAAACATAGTTTCATTAAAGATAGTCAGCATGGCTTTGTGAGGGGCAGGTCATGCCTCACAAGCCTCATTGAATTCTTTGAGGATGTGACGAGATACGTTGATGAAGGTCGGGCTTTGGATGTGGTATATCCATACTCTATCTTATGACCATACATCTTAAAACACTGCAAGGGTAGTTAGAATGCTACTTCCCTTTCTTGAGTCTGTAAGACTTTGGCTGTCACATGATCCATTCAGTTCACTTTCTGTTGAATCATCAAAGATATTGTCATTAAGAGAACAAGAGGAATTTGCAGAGTTCTGGGTGGATTGTACACAACTGAAGTTACAGAGATGTCTCTGGACACATTTTGGTTGCTTGTAGAACAAGACTATCCATCTATTTCTGATCACAGTATAGCAATACTCTTACCGATTCCCACAGCCTACCTATGCATTCTCAACACTGGCTTATGTAAAAACAAAAGTGGGGCAAAGCCTGCGAGTTGTCCTGTCATCTGTTTCTCCCTGGTTCAAGGGACTCTGCTCACAGAGGCAGTCCCAGGTGTCACTAAGGTTATCGGTGAGATGCTGCTCACAGTCTTTCCTTCATTTAAAAAAAATTTAGAGTACTCAATTCATTTTTTCCAATTAAGGGGCAATAAATTTTTCCAATTAAGGGGCAATTTAGCGTGGCCAATCTACCTAGCCTGCACATCTTTGTGTTGTGGGGGCGAAACCCACGCAAGCACGGGGAGAATGTGCAAACTCCACACGGACAATGACCCAGAGCCAGGATCGAACCTGGGACCTCGGCGCCGTGAGGCAACAGGTCTAACCCACTGCGCCACCGTGCTGCCCTGCAGTCCTTCCTTCATGTATGAACTTTCACATTAAGTATTGCTGACTTAAAACTGAAAGCAATTGAAATCTTTAATGAGGGAAATGTGTACATTTTTTCAATGAAAAATATCGTATTTAACATACGACTGATGATGAGGCTTTCATTGTAAACTTCGTAAATTAATTAAACTGTACTAAGTAGTGGCTTGATGTGTTTTTCGGAGGTTTTAGAGATAAAAGACTTGCTAGAGGGCAATTCAGTTGAGGAAAATAGGAGTTGTGCCTCAAAATCTCAATATAAGGGTGTACTGTGACATAAAAGGTTGGGAACCACTGCTTTAAGCACATCATTTTGTTTCTGTATTTTTTCTTGCCCATCACCATTCCCTTAGCCCTGTAAGACTAATTATTCTGTCATCACTCTCCTGTCTTTCACCCAGTAACAGATCTTCCTTTTGTCATTGCCTGACCCACCCCTATCTATTTAATCTTTAACTTTTTCCAATTCTAGTGAAAGGTCATCGACCTGAAACATAACTCTGTTCCACTCTACACAGATGCTGCCTGAATTACTACACAGATGCTGCCTGAATTACTGAGTATTTCCAGTACATTGTGTTTTCAATATCTTATTTTCACATCTGCAGTGTTCTGCTTTTTGAAGGGAAGCCGTCAGTGAGGAACTATATGAAGGCCACAGAAGGGTGGAAACATGTTTGAAATTTCCTCGTGCTCTCACCCTGATCTGATCAATCCCTCCTGCCTGTCCTCTCCACACTTTCACAGACCGCACCCTCTTTGAGCTGCTTAAAACCTTTTACATTCCTAACTTTTCCCAATTCTTATGAAAGGTCATAGATCTGAAACACTGTAATGAGGTCTGGAGTTTTCAGCAGCATCAAAGTTGAGACCATAGACTGAGGAGCAGAGGTATTAAACATTTTTGGGGGGAATACCCAATTCTCTCTTTTTCCAATTAAGGGGCAATTTAATGTGGTCAATCTACCTACATACCCTGCACATCTTTGGGTTGTCGGGGTGAGACCCACGCAGACACGGGGAGAATGTGCAAACTCCACACGGACAGTGACCGGGGCCGGGATTGAACCTGGGTCCTCAGTGTTGTGAGGCAACAGTGCCAGTCATTGCGCCACCATGCTGCCCTGACTTAGGAGCAAAAGTAGACCATTCGATCCATTGGGTCTGCTCCACCATTCAATGAGATCATGGCTGATCTGATCTACTTCTCAACTCCACTGTCCTGCTTCGATTCCCTTACTGAATAAAAATGTGTCTATCTGAGCCTTGAACATAACCCAGCTTCCACAGCTGTCTGCGGTAAAGCATTCCACATATTCCCAACTGTGAGAAAATAAATTCCTTCTCATCTCTGTCTTAAATGGGCGACACCGTTGCTCTGAGATTATGCCCTCTGGTCTTTGACTCTCCCACAAGAGGAAACATCCTTTCAGCATCTACCTGGTCATGCACCCTGAGAATCCTATGTATCAATAAGGTCACCTCTCATTTTTCTAAACTCTAGTAAGTATAAGCCCATGCTAATCAACCTCTCCTCATAAGAAAATCCCTCCATACCTGGGATCAACCTGGTGAACCTTCTCTTGACTGTTTCCAATGCCAGTATATTTTACCTTGGATAAGGAGACCTAAATTCATGATATCCCAGTGTGCTTCGATATCTCCCTGTTTCTAGCTGAGTATTTCCAGCATTTTCTAATTTTATACCTGCAAAGACTTAGTTTCTCTGTCCACATTGTTACCGTTGATGTCCCCCAAGGATCTATCCTTGGCCCCCTTTTTTGTTTTTCATTCATGGGATGTGGGCATCACTGGCAAGGCCAGCATTTATTCTGAGTCCTGAATTCTGTGGGTGGTGGTGCATGGCCGTTCTTATTTGGTGGAGCGATTTGTCTGGTTAATTCCAATAACGAACGAGACTCCCACATGCTTGAACCACTGCTGTCCTTGTGGTGTAGATAACACCCACTGTGATGTCAAGGAAGTAGTTCCAGGATTTTAGCCCAATGACTGCAAAGGAACAGCAATATATTTCCAAGTCAGGATGGTGTGTACTTGTAGGGGAATCTCAAAGTAAGGTTGTTCCCATGTGCCTATTGCTCGTGTCCTTGGATTAGAGGTTGCAAATTCCAATGGTGGTGTCAAAGAAAGCTAAAACGAGGGTTGTAAACTTCATTAGCAATATAAATGAATAATATGGGATACAAAATCAAACAGGTGTGTTGAAGGTAAAACCAATTTACATTTCTAATTGAGAATATTCCAAACTCTGCTGTAGTGCATCTTGTACATGCATACACTAGCCACGATATGCTGTTGGTGAAATAATGGAATGTTTAATGTGGTGGAGGCATGCCAACAAGCCTCCTGCTTTGTCCTGAATGACAATCCTGTTTGAGACTGTTATAATGTTTGAAGAGAAATCCGAATAACCTGCAATTAACTGAGATCTAGTCACATGATTTCACATTTTACAAACAAAAACTTTTTATTCGATACAAGAATTAAACAAAGGATTTGTTAAAGGGATATGGGCAACAGGTGGGTAGGTAGATTTGAGTCCAGGATGAGACCAGCCATGATCTGATTGAATGGTGGAGCAGGCTCAATGGGCTGAATTGGCTACTTCTTCTAATTCCTATGTTCCAACATCACAAAGTGAGTAGCTCTGAACTCTACTCCCATACCAGTGTAAATGAATGTGTCTTTGTGTTCGTGTAATCATCCAATCAAGACGGTTAACCTGTATATAGTTAATTTTGAGTACCCAGTTATTTATTTTTCCAATTAAGGGGCAATTTAGTGTGACCAATCCACCTACCCTGCGCATCTTTGGGTTGTGGGAGTAAAACCCATGCAGACACAGGGAGAACATGCAAACTCCAAACGGACTCAGGGCCGGGATTCGAACCCGGGTCCTCAGCACCGTCGGCAGCATTGTGCCACGTGCCGCCCCCAACCTGTATATAATTAATCTTAATTTATACAGTTAACACTCTCCACCGTCTCCCAATTATAAGACTGCTTTACTGGCTTCAAGTATAAGATAAGCAAATGTTTTCTCCATCAAAATATTATGAAAACTGAAGTCACTGCCTTTGATCCATGCCACAAACTCTGTTTCATAGCCACCAACTCCATCCCTCTACCTGGCACCTGTCTAAGGCTGAATCAGATTATTCACGACCTTGGTGTCATATTTGTTCAAAGGTGAGCTTTCAACCATATGTACATGGCTATTTCCAATTCTGTAACATCGCCCGATTTTCTCCACCGCAACGCTCGTTGGCTCATCTGCAGTGGGAATTGTCATCTGTTAAGTTAGGAGCATTACAATACAAATTATTGTTGTTGGAACAATTACTTTTCTCACTATATACTAATTTCCTTTTCTGATGGATGTTTTTCTAAACAAACTTTAATCTAGAGTCTCCTACTAAAAGTAATGCAACAATGAAAAGTGCTACTTGAAAATCAATATTATAGTGTACTGTAAAAAGGATTTAAAATACCTAATAGTTCCATTGTATTCTCAAAGGTACTTTCAATAATGCATATTAGTAGTGAAGCCAGAATTATTTCTCCTTGGTCCTGTGTTCTGTACCATCTGCAGTGAAATTATTTATTTTCTGATATTTGCAATTAAAACGTTCATCATGGATTTTGGGTCTAAAGCGATTGGCGTTGGGCATATTTTTTAATGCAAGTAATGGGAAGGGAATTGTCCTCGCAACAGAAAATATTGCTGAGTGTTTCAGTGCGTCTCTCGCAGAATCCATGATTGGGGCGTACTAAGTGGAATTTTCACTTTCTTGTGCCTCTTGCACTCAGTCATAGAGTTTTACAGCACAGAAAGAAGCCCTTCGGCCCATCGCATCCGTGCCTATTGCTAGTAATTCTGGGAACGAGGGTTGTAAACTTCATTAGCTGACCATCAAACACCTAACTGTTTTAATCCTATTTTCCAGCGCTTGGTCCATAGCCTTGTATGCAATGACATTTCAAGTGCTTATCTAAATACTTCTTAGAAATTGCGAGAATTCCTGTTTCCACCACCCTTTCAGGCAGTGAGTTCCAAATTCCAACCGCCCTCTGGGTTAAAAGGTTTTTCCTCCCATCTCCTCAAGCTCCTCCTGCCCATTACCTTAAATCTATTTTTTAAAAATGGGTAGCACAAGTGGATAGCACTGTGGCTTCACAGCGCCGGGGTCCCAGGTTCGATTCCCTGCTGGGTCACTGTCTGTGCGGAGTCTGCACCTTCTCCCAGTGTCTGCATGGGTTTCCTCCGGATGCTCCGGTTTCCTCCCACAGTCCAAAGACGTGCAGGTTAGGTGGATTGGCCATGATAAATTCCCTTAGTGACCAAAAAGGTTAGGAGGGTTATTGGGTTACGAGGATAGGGTGGAAGCGAGGGCTTAAGTGGGTCAGTGCAGACTCGATGGGCCGAATTGCCTCCTTCTGCACTGTATATTCAATGTTTTATACCCCCTGGGTATTGACCCCTCCGCTAAGGGGAAAGTACCTTCCTGTCCACCCTTTGTCCTCATAACTTTATACACCTCAATCAGGTCCCCCTTCAGCCCTCTCTGCTCCAGAGAAAACAACCCCAGCCTGAAATGATCCAGCCCAGGCAACATCCTGATGAATCATCTCTGCACCCTCTCCACTGCAATCACTCCCTTTCTATCATAGGCGACTGACCAAAACTGCACACACAACTCCAGCTGGGGCCTAACCAGCATTTTCATAATCTCCCTGCTCATATATTCAATGCCATGGTCCTCTCATCTGTTGTCTACATCAACTTTTCTCCCCTAACTTATTTGAGTCACCAGATGAGGTTTGCTGATTTTAGGTGTCTAATTATTAATGTAGATCATGACTTCCGGTGGCAGCAATGAAGTGAACAGTCGCTCATGAGGTGGCTCACGCTTGTGGATTTGGTTTTTGGCCCTTTTTGCCCAGATAACGGGTGTCATTTGGGAAGAAAAATGGTGTAGCTAGTGCATTTTGATGTCTCCACCCATCCATCCATCTCCCACCCCACGGCAAACCACAAGGAATAAGTCGCATAGAGAGTCCTCTTCTGGCACCTTGAGCCTCAGAAGAGAAAAAAATGGTGGAGGTCTCTGTGTTGTCCTCTTAGTGGTCGACTGAGAAGTTGGTGGATTTCATAATGGGGGAGTTCAGGCAATAGAGATAGGTCCTCGGAGACTGCCTATCAAAGGTGATGGTGGCTGTGGTGGCATCCATCCGGCAAATTTGGACGGGGTGGGACAGCGACTGGAGGTGCAGGGCACGATGATGAAGAAGGTGTAAGAGACGCTCACAGATCATAGTGACCGGCTTGCCTCTTTGGAGGCAGAGGTGGCATTGTTGGTGGATAAGCAGAAGATACTGAAGGCCAAGGTCGACCTGGAGACCAACTCCAGGTGTCAGAATCTGAGAATTGTTGGGCTACTGGAGGGCCTTGCATAGAATCCCGACAGTACTGAAGGAGGCCATTCGGTCCATGAGTCTTCACTGACCCTTTGAATGACCACTGTACCCATGTCCGCCCATGATAGTTATTCTGTTCTCTTTGCTCTGCATTTGCATTTTCTTTGTGTTTGTAAGGGGAGCTGTGGAGGAGTTGTATTTGGGTGAGTTGGGGGATGTTTATTGTGTTGTTGGAGATGTGTGGGGGAGAGGGGAGTTGGGTGTGGGTTTATATTTTTCTTCGAGTGTTTGGCATTAAAGTTGGGTATGAGCGAGGGGGGTGCTGTTTGGCTGAGCTATTGTGTGTTTGACTTTGAATTTCCTCCCCACTGGGGGTCACCTTACTAGCAGTTATGCTAGTTAACAGGAGGGGAGTGTGGGGAGGGTGCTGCGGCTGGTTACTGTGGGGAGGGAGGCTGGAAATCTCTTGCTTGGTAAGGTAATGTGCCTAAGCCTGCTGGGTTTTGTTTGTTTGGGATTGGGGGGGGGGGGAGGGGGGTGCCGGTGTTGGATTTTGGTATGTTGTTTGGTGTGCGGGAGCAGAGGAGTTTGAGGGGGATGGATGGATTGCTGAGGATAAAGGTTCCTTTGTTTATGTACTGGTTTGATGAGTGTGATGGTGGCCATCTTGGGTGGACATAGAATGGGTGCTGGTTGGGGCCCTGTTGGACGTCCGTGTGGTGGGGGTATGGCTGATCATAGAGGGGGTTTCAGAGGCCCCAATTAGGTTGGTCACATGGATTGTGAGGGGGTTAAATGTTTGATGGTGGATGGAATTTTCTTGCAGGAGACCTGTCTGAGAGTTAGGATCAGACAAGGCTACGGAAAGTGTTGGTGGGGCAAGTATTCCACTGGAGTTTTGATGCTAGAACACTGCGGTATTGTTCAGCAGGAAGGTGGCTTTTTCGATGGCTAATATTTTGGTGGATGCAGGAAAGAAATAGATATGTGATACTGAAATCTTACTTCAGTGAGCAAGTGGTAGCTATATGAAACAGTTCGATAATGAAAGCAGATATTGTTGGTTCATAAAAAACAATATTTTGGAATGAGTATGATGAATTTAAGACATAGTAAGTGCATTATGCTTGGGAAGGACAGACAACTTTGGACCTACATTCTCAAAGCTCTCCATCATATAGGAGATTTTCATGTCTGGGTCTGTTGTAAACTAATTGAAAGAAACAAATTGTCATGATTAGTCAAAAATTCCATTATCCTATCATTTGACTGACGATGCTAGGTAGGTGAAAGAGATGGGCCATGGACTTTTGTCATTTAATAATTTCTTTGCTGCAGTCCCTCTTTCTGTTTGTGGCAAAATGCTCATGTCTGTTCACTCTTGCTTGGAAATCATCCAGGAATTAAATCTCACTTTGTGCACAAAATGTGTCAAAAAACCAGAATTGTTGTTCAATGCCACAGCTTAGTATGCATTTCGCAGTCTTCTCAAGAAATGGTATGCGCTTCTGTGGTCTAAAATTATAGTAATGTAAATCCTTGTGAATAATCCCCTTTGTGCAGTGCTATCTAATTGATGGTAGGAGATTCAGATTCTATTAGCAATTATTTATAGTAATTTAATAACTGACCTGCCATGCATAATTATGGGATGCACGGTAGCATAGTGGGTAGCACTGTTGCTTCACAGCTCCAGGGTCCCAGGTTCAATTCCCGGCTTGGGTCACTCTGTACGGAGTCTGCATGTTCTCCCCGTGTGTGCGTGGATTTCCTCCGGGTGCTCCGGTTTCCTCCCACTGGTCCAGAAAGACGTGCTGTTAGGTAATTTGGACCTTCTGAATTCTCCCTCTGTGTATCTGACCAGGCGCCAGAATGTGGCGACTAGGGCTTTTCACAGTAACTTCATTGCAGTATCAATGTAAGCCTACTTGTGATGATAAAGATTATTATTATCTAACTTGTATTTGAAGTTGCTAAAAAATTTCATTGTAGTAAAATTGCAGGTTCTGTGCAGAATGTTCTAATATGATAGAGTTTTTAGCATTGTAGAAATATAGTGTGGTATGTTAAGTAATGGATTAAGAGAAATTGCAATTAGTTGTCTCATTTATGTTAAGTATCCATTAATTGATACTGATATGTAAAGGGGCTTCAGGTGGCCTCTGTCAGGTGGTGTGTTGTTAAGAGTTTTGTGCAGCGGCTGTGGAAGTGAAATAAATGGTGTTTGGTGAAAAGGAACAAGAACTTTAGACTCTTCATTTCACAGCATCTAAAACGTCTAACAATGGCAGCAGAGGATGGTTGCTGTGCAAATGTGAAGGTTTGAAAGATACAACTTTTCCTGATCAAACCAAGGAGTGAGTGAGAAGGAAAAAAAAAAGATACATGGCTGAACCCAGGATAAAGATGGCAGGATATGACTATCCTCCCTTATTTTCTGAAAGGGAATCGTACGACCAATGGAGAAGTGCAATAGTTATGTGGACTAAAGTAACTGCTTTGGGATAGAGAAAACAAGGTATGGCATTGGCTCTTTCTCTACCATGTGGCAGTAAAATCCAAAACAAAGTGCTTTCTGAGCTGGAATTGGAAGAGTTCCACTCAGAAGAAGGTCTGGAGACTTTACTACATTATATGGATAAGATTTATAAGAAAGATGACTTGTTAAGTGCGTATGAAGCATGGTCGGATTTTGATAAGTTCTGGAAAATGGAGGATATCTCCATGGAAGACTATATAATGGAATTTGGCAGACTATATGAAAGGCTGCAGAAACACAAGCTGGAATTTCCACAGTCTGTGTTGGCCTTTAAATTACTGTGATTAAATTACTGGATTTAAATTACTGGATCACAACGTCTTCACCTTCGACAACAAGTTCTTCATCCAGACGTACGGAACAGCCATGGGGACCAAATTCGCACCCCAATACGCCAACATCTTCATGCACAAGTTTGAACAGGACCTACTCACCGCACAGGACCTTCAACCGACGTTATACACCAGATACATCGATGACATTTTTTTCCTTTGGACCCACGGCGAAGAATCACTGAAACGACTACACGATGACATTAATAAGTTCCATCCAACCATCAGACTCACCATGGACTACTCTCCAAAATCAGTTGCATTCTTGGACACACTCATCTCCATCAAGGACGGTCACCTCAGCACTTCGCTTTACCGCAAACCCACGGATAACCTCATGATGCTCCACTTCTCCAGTTCCACCCTAAACACATTAAAGAAGCCATCCCCTATGGACAAGCGCTCCGTATACACAGGATCTGCTCAGACGAGGAGGAGCGTAACAGACATCTACAGACGTTGAAAGATGCCCTCGTACGAACGGGATATGGCACTCGACTCATCGAGCGACAGTTCCAACGCGCCACAGCGAAAAACCGCACCGACCTCCTCAGAAGACAAACATGGGACACAACCGACAGAATACCCTTCGTCGTCCAGTACTTCCCCGGAGCGGAGAAACTACGTCATCTTCTTCACAGCCTTCAACACGTCATTGATGACGATGAACATCTTGCCAAGGTCATCCCCACACCCCCACTACTTGCCTTCAAACAACCGCGCAACCTCAAACGAACCATTGTTTGCAGCAAACTACCCAGTCTTCAGAACAGTGACCACGACACCATACAACCCTGCCATGGCAATCTCTGCAAGACGTGCCAGATCATCGACATGGATACCACTATTACACGTGAGAACACCAGGTACGCGGTACATACTCGTGCGACTCGGCCAACGTTGTCTACCTCATACGCTGCAGGAAAGGATGTCCCGAAGCGTGGTACATTGGCGAGACCATGCAGACGCTGCGACAACGAATGAACGGACATCGCGCAACAATCACCAGGCAGGAATGTTCCCTTCCAGTCGGGGAACACTTCAGCAGTCAAGGGCATTCAGCCTCTGATCTCCGGGTAAGCGTTCTCCAAGGCGGCCTTCAGGACGCGCGACAACGCAGAATCGCCGAGCAGAAACTTATAGCCAAGTTCCGCACACGTGAGTGCGGCCTCAACCGGGACCTGGGATTCATGTCGCATTACATTCATCCCCCACCATCTGGCCTGCAAAATCCTACCAACTGTCCTGGCTTGATGCAATTCACACCTCTTTAACCTGGGGTTACCCCATCTCTGGATCTGTAAAGATTTAATCACCTGCTAATGGTCACATTCCTAGCATTGTTTGGCATCTTTGAATTTGTCTATATATGTGTTTCTGGAACATACCTCTTCATTCACCTGAGGAAGGAGCAGCGCTCTGAAAGCTAGTGACATCGAAACAAACCTGTTGGACTTTAACCTGGTGTTGTAAGACTTCGTACTGCGCTTTAAATTACTTGACTGTGCTAGAGTGAGCAACATGGATAGGCTCCTGGTTTTGACAGGAGTTCAGTTTACTGATAAGGATACCTTATTCGAACAGATGACAAAAGCTTTACAAAAGTTCCTGGGGAAACATTCGATTCCGATGGCTCGGATGACCCAAATAGGTCAGCCTGCAATAAGGCAGAATATGGAAGATACACTAGTAACATGATGGCGAAATCGTATGGCTATGAACAGGGCTCAAGACTATAGACAGAGACCGAGACGAGGAAATTATGAAGACAGAAACCCAGTTAGAACCTACAATAAGAAGATTAACCCCAGAAATGCACGGGGCATGATAAATCGATGTTTTTGATGTGGCTCTCAATACCATTATGCTTTCAACTGTCCAACTCGTTATGATACTGTTTGAAACAACATATGACACTGAAGATTCAGAAGAGGAAAAAGATAGTGACCAGAAAGAAGGCATTGTCCTATTGGCAAGCAGTTTTACGCCGGTAATGAGGGTGACGGTTGCAGAATCCTTCAACTGTGCTGTATTGGACAGTGGCTGCACATCTACTGTGTGTGGAATTGATTGGTTAAAATGTTACCTGGTCTCTTTGAATGCTGAAAATCGTAACAAGGTTAAGGAATTTGAAAGTTCCACAAGTTTCAGGTTTGGGGATGATAATACTCTGAAGTCGCTGAAAAGAATGGTGATCCCTTGCAATATTGCCGGAGTGAATCATTTCATTAGCACGGATGTTGTATCAAGTGAGATACCTTTGCTTCTGAGCAGACCGTCGATGAAGAAAGCACACATGAAACTGGATATGGAACAGGATAAGGCAACAGTTTTTGGAAAGACTGTGGACTTACAATTTACACAGTCGGGACACTATTGTATTCCATTACTGACAAATAATTTTTCAAGTTGAGTGGTTAAGGATGTGTTAATGGCAGTTGAAAATGGGACTTTAGCTGATAAAAAGCTTGTGGTATTAAAACTGCAAAGGAAATTTGCACATCCGTCTCCTCGGAGGCTGAAAAATTTATTAAAGGATTCAGGGGTAAGGGATGACGACTATACTAAACTGATAGAACAGGTTAGTGATCACTGTGAAGTTTGTAGGAAGTACAGCAGGACACCAGCACGACCGATAGTAACCCTACCTTTGGCCAGGGATTTTAACGACATTGTGGTCATGGACCTTAAGATCTGGGATAAAGCAAATAATATATTTATTTTGCATTTTGTAGATTTAGCAACCAGATTTAGTCAATCAACGATTGTACGAAGTAAAGAAAAGAGAGTAATTCTGGATCAAATCGTGGAAAAATGGATAGGGACAGGAATGGGTCCACCGGCAAAATTCCTTACGGACAATGGGGGAGAATTTGCTAATGATGAGTTTAGGGATATGTGTGAAAACATGAATATCAGAGTTATGAATACGGCTGCAGAAAGCCCATTTAGTAATGGTGTCTGTGAAAGAAATCATGCTGTCATCGATGACATGCTTAGGAAAATTTTGGCAGATCGACCAAATTGCAGGCTAAATTCAGCTTTAGCATAGGCAGTACATGCAAAGAATTCATTGCAGATGGTTGGGGGCTATAGTCCTTATCAATTAGTGTTTGGTAGAAATCCTAAAATTCCGTCCATTTTGGATGACCAGCCTCCAGCTTGGGAGGGGACTACAATTAGCTCTGGTTTTGCTGAACATTTAAATGCATTACATAGCAGTAGAAAAGCTTTTTTGGAAGCAGAAGTCTCTGAAAGAATTCACAGAGCTTTAAGACATAACGTACAGCCATCAGATGCAGTTTTTCAGCAAGGAGACATGCTACACTATAAGAGAGACAATTCTAATGAATGGAAAGGCCCAGGGAAGATCATAGGCATAGATGGCAAAACAGTTATTTTGCAACATGGTAATCAAACTGTTAGGGTCCATTCATCAAGGATAATGGGTACAGATTACAAATTTTCAAATTTAGACAGAGCAGACAGACATGACGAGGAACCAGAGTCATCTGGTACACATGTGTTACAGAACTATGAGGACCAATTAACTGATATAGACAGGGTTTCTGTGGAGGATCACAACACTTCTGGTGAATTAAAACAGGCTATTTTTCCAAAAGGGCAACTGCCAAAAGTTGGTACAAAAGTGACATACTTGCCTGAAGGGTCTAGTCAATGGAAGGATGCAATTGTTATTAGTAGAGCAGGGAAGACCACTGGAAAGTATAAACATTGGTTGAATGTACAGCATTCAGGGGAAGGAGTCAAGACAATGGATTGGTAAAACGAAGTTCAAAAATGGAGGGCACAGAAACGCCGTGCCAGTTCAGATAGTAATCGGATAGTGAACAGGTCCGCAGGAAAAGGTCGAGAACTATTGAAAGGACATCCCACAGCCGAAGAGAAAGATCAAGCAGTAGCAGTACAGAACGAGATAGCAGGCGGGAGAGGGGGCGTAGTTTATCAAGATCTCGGAACATGAGTAAGACTACGAATACTAATAGGAGTAGAAGCCCACATGTACGTGAGATTTTGGTGGCTTCAAATAAATTAGATGAAAAAGTTATTAAAGAAGCTAAACAACAAGAATTGCATAGTTGGAGTGAAATTGGGGTATACACGGAGGTAAGGGATAGGGGACAAAGAGCTCTATCCCACAGATGGATTTTCACGGAAAAGGTTCTTCCGGATGGAACTTATAAGGCAAAGGCCAGGCTCGTGGCAAGGGGATTTGAAGAAAACTTAGAAGATCAGGAATTAAGGGTAGATTCACCTACAGCAGGAAAGGTTATTTTAAAGATCTTCTTGGCTCTATTAGCCACAAAGGCATGGGAATGCATGATCTCAGCTACAAATCTTTTATTCAACTCTCCTAAAGTCAATAAATTTAGCACCAAGAGATCGAACCCAAAGTCGGCTTCAAACTTCTGGGTCAGCTGCATTGTGTTTACAGCAGAATGAAGTGCTCCCTAACTCATGAATTTGCCTCAAATCCAAACTCGGAATGACCAGCCTGTTTCTATTGCCATGACATTACAGGATATCCAGCATCAGCCATTCTGTAATAAAAGCAGCATTCTAGAAATACTCTCTGGCAGCATCTATGGAGAGAGAAACACAGTCAACGTTTCCGTTCTTGACCTTTTATCTGTTCCGATGAGACGGCACAGACCTGAAGCATTATTAACACTATTTAGTCCTTCACAGATGATGTGCCAGACCTGCTGAGTGTTTCCAGCATTTTCTGTTTTTATTTCACATTTCCAGCGTCTGAGGGTTTCTTGCATTTGTATCAGCCATTCTCTGTATTTTAATGAAACAGTGAAATAGTGCCGAATTAGAGTCCGTTTTATGCTGCGAATTCACCACCCCTGTAGTACCTAGATTTAGACTGGAAATCCAACAGGAGAGAAATGATCCATTCAATTCTGCTTTACTACGTCTGTGATCACACTTTCATTCTTGCAGACTGCATTGTCTGACTCTATTACAACTTGGTCTATAAACTCAATTTCGGAAATAACAAAGTCATCTGTGTCAAATTGGATTTCACTTGGGCTGTCTGTGCTGTATGCATTTTTAAATTGGATTAAAACAACTTTTGGTTGGGCAGCACGGTGGCGCAGTGGTTAGCACTACTGCCTCACGGCGCCGAGGTCTCAGGTTCAATCCTGGCTCTGGGTCACTGTCCGTGTGGAGTTTTCACATTCTCCCCATGTTTGCGTGGGTTTTGCCCTCAACCCAAAAATGTGGGTGGATTGGCTACGCTAAATTGCCCCTTAATTGGAAAAAATGAATTGAGTACTCTAAATTTTTATTTATATGTATATATATATTAAAAAAACAACTTTTGGTTATAAAGCACTGTTAACATCCCGAGGCACACCACAGAGGAGATATTTAAGAAGATATTTCATAACTCTCAATAAATATATATCCCATTGAGAAAGAAAAGAAGATGCACTTTCAATGGCTATCTAAGGCAGTTAAGGATGGTATCAAATTGAAGGAAAAGATGTACAATGATACAAAAGTTAATGATAGCCAAGAAATTGGAAGCATTTTAGAAACTAGCAAAGGATGACTAGAAAAATTTTAGAGAAAAAAGGTGTATCAGAGGAAACTAGTAATAAAAATAAAACCAGACAGTTTAAAAACTTTGACAAATGTAAAAGAAGGAAAAGATGAGCGAAAGTGAATGTTGTTCCCTTGGGGGTGAAACTGGAAATTAATAGGAAACAGGAAATGACACAGGCTTTGAGAAAGTATATTGAATCTGCCTTCACAGTAAATTACACAAAAACATCCCAAGAATTGTAGAAAAACAACAGGCAAAAGGAAAGGCGGAACTTGAAACAATCATACTCGCGGGGGAAAAAAAGGAAAACGACCGGAATTAAAGACTGACAAGTCCCCTGGGTCTAATGGCCTATATCCTAGGGACTTGCAGAGAGAGTGGATGCATTGATTGTAATCTTCCAAAATTCCCTATATTCTGGAAAGATCCCAGGAATTCGCAAAGCATTACTGTAACACCACTATTCAAGAAAGCAGTGGCCAGTTAGTTTAATTTGCTCATTGGGAAAATGCTGCAATCCATTATTAAAGTAGTAGTAGCAGGGCATTTAGAAGATCATAACCAGGCACAGTCAACATGATTCTACGAAAGGGAAGTCAGGTTTCCAAATTTGTTACAGTTCAGTAAGAATATAACAAGGAGGGCAGATAAAGAAGAACCAATAGATGTGGTGTATTTGGATTTCCAAAAGTCATTCCAATAAGGTGCCACAGAAAAACTGTACCAGTCAAGAGCTCATGGTGTTGGGGGCTATATGTTAGCATGGTTGGAGGATTGGCTAACAGGAAACATTTGGGATAAATGGGTCATTTTCAGGTTGACAAGCTGTAACTAGGTTTCGGGTATCATCAGTGTTGGGTTTTCAACTAGTCACAATCTAATAATAATCTTTATTAATGTCACAGTTAGGCTTACATTAACACCGCAATGATGTTACTGTGAAAATCCCTTAGTCGCCACACTCCGGCCGGCGCCTGTCGGGTACACCTGAGGGAGAATTCAGAACGTTCAATTCACCTAACAAGCATGTCTTTCGGGACATATGGGAGGAAACCGGAGGAAACCCACGCAGACCCGGGGAGAATGTGCAGACTCCGCACAGACAGTGACCCAAGCCGGGAATCAAAACTTGTCCCCGACGCTGTGAAGCAAGAGTGCTAATCTATGTCAATGATTTTGAAAGGAAACTGTATTGTTGCTAAATTTGCAGATGTAATAAAGGGAAGATAGTTGTGAGAAGGATACATAAAGTCTGCAAAGAGATAGATTAGGTTTGTGGGCAAAAGATTGGCTAAAGGAGTACAATGTGGGGAACATGTGAGGTTGTCTATGTTGGCAGTAAGGCTAGAAGCAGTTCAGATAAGTTTGGCTAGGTTGATTCCATTTATGAATGAGTTGTCTTGTGGGGAAAGATTGGATCCGAACGTCATTGGATTTAAAAGAATGAGAGCAAACCTTATTGAGAGAAACAAAGTTCTGAGGTGACTTGACAGGGTAGATTCTGAGATGATGTTTTCCACTTGGGGAATCTGGAACCAAGGGGCATAATTTCAAAATAGGAGGTCACCCATTTAAGATGGAGTAATTTTTTCTCTCGCTCGAGTTGTTAACCGTTTGAATTCTGTTCCATAGAGAGCAGTGAATTCTGTTCCATAGAGAACAGTGATGGCTGGATCGCTGAATATATTTAAGGCTGAGTTACACAGTATTTTTGATTGACGGGGGTCGACCGTTATCGGGGGGCTGGCAAGAAAATGATGTTTACAGGCAGACTGATCAGTCATGATCTTATTGAATGGTGGAGCGTGCTTGAAAAGCTTAATGATTTGCTTCTATTTCGGAGGAGCGACGGGGCCAAGACAGCCGAGGAGCAGACAATGGCCAATGTTTTGGTAAGGGGAGGTGGAATGCACAATGAGCCAGGCTAAAGGTAATGGACGTGATGAAGGGGCAGGAGTTTTTTTTTGGGGGGGTGGCGGGGGGGGGTATATACTTTGTATCCATATGAGAAGTTGGAGTGATGGGGCGAATCCGTATAGCATTGAGCCAAGTATCCCGGCCCAATTGATGAGGTGAGGGGATTGGTTAGCAATCTTGGTGTGGATGGTGTTTGGACGGTGGATTGTACTGGCATGCTGGGTAGAAGCGCTGCAAGAGGCACCAAAGGTGGAAATGAGGGGAGTAGTTGAGTGGATGAAATGTAGCAAACAGAAGGCCAAGAAGTAGACATTTGGAAGTTTGAGGGTGCAGGTGGGAGTTTTTGCAGTTTTTTAGATTGTTGATCCAATTAGAAGGATCTGCGGATATGGGTTTTCAGAGATGCGCCAATATTTATCTGTCACGCAACATCTATCAAGGCGGCACGGTGGCTCAATGGTTAGCACTACAGTCTCACAGCTTCGGGACCCTCAATTCCGGCCTCGGGTGACTGTCTGCATTGAGTTTGCACTTTCTCCTTGGGTATGCGCAGGTTTTCTCCGGGTGCCCTGGTTTCCTCACACAGTCCAAAGTTGTGCAGGTGGATTGGCCATGCTAAATTGCCCCTTAGTGTCGAAAAGGTTAAGATGGGGTTCCTGGATTGAAGGGATGGGATGGAGGTGTGGGCTTAAGAGACGTGCCCTTTCCAAGGCCGTTGCAGACTCGATGGGCCGAATGGCCTCCTGCATTGTAAATTCTATGATCGCTAAACTGTACTATCAAGTTGCTGTTTGTGATCATTTGCTGTGCATATTGGCTGCCATGTTTCCTTCCTACATTACAACAGTGACTACATTTTGAAAACCCTTTATTGGCTGGTAACCGCTTTTGCACAACATTAATCATGAAAGGTGTTATATAAATTAAAGTCTTTTTTTTATCGCTTTCTTTCTCACTCGCATACTTTCTCCCACTCATGCACAACAGCATCCGTGTGCTGAGTTGAGCTACAAAAGGTGAATGAACCTACATTGATAGCATGTTTAGTTTTTGTTTTCTGTTACTGAGGGATGTAGGGAAATTGATTTTTTTTCCCATGAAAATCATGTAGTCACGTACTTATGTAGTTTAAAAAACAGCTGGAGTTCTGAAATTCTGCATTGCTGGGTTGTTTTTCAGTTAGTCTTCCAGGAAGATAATGGAACATGATAGTCCTGTGAAACATGTTTGATTTCACCCTAAGATGCACTTCAAATGGCACATTGTGTCTTTCAGCAAGATCACTTATTGGCTCTGCAACCCCATCTCCAGCTGAAATCATTACTGTTGTTTTTAAGACCATTAAACTCCAGACTCTCCTCGCTGGTCTCCCAACCTTCAAAAACACAATTTTTTTCTAAGCTTAAATGCCCATCTCCTGTTCACAATCAGCTGCTGGCTCCCTGTCACCCAATGTACTACAAGTAATGATCTCATCTACAAAGCCATCTGGGGCCTTGCTCCTACCCTATCCAGTACTTAGACTCTGAAATTGTGTTCTGTCTCCCTGCCCTTTAGCCAGTCATTGGTAACTGAACTTCAGCTCCCTTGACCTACCTCCTAAAATCCATCATTTGACTAAGCTCTTGGTCACCCTTCCAATTCCTCCCTTGTTGCATATATGTGTTCCCATATCTGCTGCTTTCTGTGATGGATATGTAATGTTTTTATGTACAGAATGCTAATTAAGTGTACAATTTGAACCCAATGATTAAATATTGTGTTCACCCACTCAAACGCAACCCCATAAGCTTTATAAACTGCTGTTAAACTAAAACTCTGACTTGATACCATCATTCATTATGCATAAACCCCCGTCTCGCTTTCAGAATGTTTTGCTGGTATCCTCTTGCAGGAAATGGATAGCATGCTAAAGGTCATTGGCATAAACCGCAGCTTTTGTGACTGGCACAAATTTAGACTGTTAGAATTGTTTTCAATCTCTGGAGTGAAGGGTGTAAATAATCAAGATCACACTAAGGTTCTGTTAAAAATTACCTACATATCCCCTCTTGTGACAGTTTTGGCATAAGGCTAGTTAGAAATAAATGCACATACCATATACTCATTTCAATCAAAATTGGAAATGTTTGGGAGCAGATGTTAAACATTGTTGGTGTAGAAGCATATTATCTGTGGTATTGTAACGTCTGGCAAACAAGATTTGAATTTGGAATGTGCATCTTGATGGGAGTTCTTATTATAGATCGTTTAAAAAGCAACAGCTACTTGTATTTATATAGTACCTTTAAAGTAGTAAAATATCTCTATGCTTAACAAGAGCGATTCTAATAAATTCATTTTTGACACGGAACCACGGAAGGTGACATCAGGATAGATGACCAAGAGCTTGGTTAAAAAGGTGTGTTTTAAGGTAGAGAGGTTCAGGAGGGGACTACCAGAAGTTAGTCAATCAAGGCAGCTGAAAGCGCTGCCAGCAATGATGCTCTGATTAAAATCGGGGAATTTAAAGAGGTGAAAATTGGAGAAGAACAGAGATTTTGAAGACTTGAAGAGCTGGATGATGTTACAGCGATAAGGTCTGGCAGTTGGCATCTGAATGGCAGCAAGCATAGGTTATTAAGTGCAGGGATAATGGTTGGAAAGACTTGGAGAAAATTAATATATGGCAACAGAACTTTGCATGTACGCAAGTATGATCTGCTGACCTTGTGTCATATGTTCCTATCAAATGTTCTTTAACCCAATGCCGATGGGCAGGTTGAAGGGAGGGAAGCGACATTGGAGTTGAATGGCAGTCTCCATCGTTTTTGGAGGATAGTATTTAAGTATGTATTTCACAATACTCAAATTAATTGTAATCGTTTTTATATGGTTATGTGGATGTTTCATCTGAATTTCATGCTGACTATCGTGCGTTTATTCAGAATGTGATTGGGTATCAGTTGAAATTAAATCGAGATGCTTTGGTCTGGTTTGATTGGATCAGATGTATTTAAGTTTGTGATTACCCAGTTTTTTGAGGGGGCGAAATGGGAAAATCAGCTGCATCATTAATGATTTGTAAAACTGTTGTGCATATTGTTGCAATGCAGGACATCCCGAACAATAGATTCCACCATTTTCCTAACAACTGGTGTTCAGCTAACCGGCCTGTGGTTCACTTTTCTTTCTCCCTCCTTTCTTGAAAAGCAGTGTAACAGTTGGCAAGTGTGGTGTGGCATAGAATTTGAAATTCGCATATCTACAGGTAATAAAAGAACGTCTTTCAAAGCTAGAATAGCTGATTGCCAACTGCACCATAAGATAATGTTATCAAAAGACATTTAACCAAAGTTTGCAGCCCGTCCAAATCTTCAGCTGCCTTTTATGTAGATGGTCTGGATGGGGCAGAAAATATCAACAAAATTGAATTCAGTATGATTGAAACAGCTTTTTAAAATCTAATGCCTTGTAGACTCTTCATTTTTAACAGGGATTGTAACTTGTGCAGTCACTATATTCAGAGCTATCCATTCCCTCCCATCGCTATAATTTTGATTCACGAATAATTAGGATCCACCCATTCCATTACAGCGATTTTCATGTTGGCCCTTGTCATTGAAATCCCAGTTGCAATCTTGCCAGTGTTCTAATTTCGAATCACTTGGGACGGTGAAGCTGCAGTGTCGAACTTCTTATCCGGTATCTTTTAATAATCCTCTCTAGGTTTGTAGGTGCTGCTGGCAAGTCCAACATTTATTACCCTTTTCTTCGATACTCTGACTAGGGAGATGATGATAGTGGCCTTTCTTTGAAACAGTTTGATACAACTGTGTGGCTGGTTAAGAAAATACCAGTTTACTGCAAACTTGGAGTTGCATACTTTAGAACAGGGACGCTTACTTGCCTTAAGAATATTTGTGAGTCAGTTGGGCTTTTACAACAATCTGGTAACTTCATGATCATTTTCCCCCTCTTAATTTGAATTCAAATTATCAGACTATCATGCCGAGATTTTTTTAATAGTCTGGTTTATATATCCAAGGCTGACCTCCAATAGTGCAGAACTATAACCATAATAGGATACCTGCTTTTTTTTTTTTGGCCTTTATTTTGTGATGAGAAGAGAGGGTTGGGTTGGTTAACTTTAGCATTGATTTAATTTGATAATCTTTATTAGTGTCACAAGTAGGTTTATATTAGCACTGCAAAGAAGTTACTGTGAAAATCCCCTGGTTGCCACACTATGGCGCCTGTTCGGGTAGGGAGAATTCAGAATGTCCAATTCACCTAACAAGCAAGTCTTTCGGGACTTGTGGGAGGAAACCGGAGCACCCGGAGGAAACCCACGCAGACACTGGGAGAACGTACAGACAGTGACCCAAGTCGGGAATCGAACCCGGGCCCCTGGTGCTGTGAAGCAACCATGCTAACTACTGTGCTGTGCTCTAAGATAGAGTTTAAAACACTTGGTAATCAGGAATTAGGCAGAAAGTTCAGTTGAATTGAAGAAACAGTACAGCAGTTCTCAACACTGTTAATCCTCCAAAGAGAGATAAAGAAAGCATCGAAAAATCTTAATTTTGTATTTTATTAATACTTTTTTGAAATCGCTACCTATTGTCATGATATGCAAACATGCAGCTAATGAACACATAGAATAGGACACGACCAATAAGCAGTCAGGACACTCGGGTGGTATCTCACTATAAAAGGGATGAACCTCTTTCCACAAACCAACATCTACAGAGTGAGGTAGGGTTACACCTCAGCATCACACCCCAGCATGTGGCTTAGAGCAAGGCTGGTTCAGTTAGACTGAGTTATTACATTTAGATTAGCAGAGAGTCGAACTCATTGAGAACTGTGCTAATAGTTCAATAAAACACATTGAACTCACTTCAAAGTCTGGAGCATCTTTTACTCAAAACTGCATCAAGTGGCAGCTTGTGTTATTCCAAATTACATGTCACAACATGATACCAGGAGTCTGTTCAATCTAGTTAGTTCAACTCCGCAAGATCCGTGATGACCAGCGAATGTATACCGGCACAATGGAAAAGATTCCGGCTCCTCACCAGCTCAGGACCTCTGGCAATCTCAGTGCCAACTGACGGACATTCAAGCAGAAATGTCAGCTTTACGTCGAAGCATCAGACCTCAATGGTGCGTCTGATGCACGGAAGATAGCTCTTTTCCTCACTACAGCAGGTGATTACGCCTTGGAAATATTCAACTCCTTTCACTTCGCTGAAGACCAGGACAAGACAAAGTTTCAGACCATCCTGGACAAGTTTGACAGTCACTGTGAGGTGGACACCAACAAAATCTTCGAGCACTACATATTCAAGCAGCGATTGCAAGCTAAAGTCGAATCCTTCACCTCATATTTAACTAACCTTCGACTGCGAGCGCAATCCTGCAAATTCGGTGATAGCACTGACTCCATGATCAGAGACCAAATGGTTTTTGGAGTTCACTCTGATCCTCTGAGAGAGCAGTTACTGAAGATCAAGCATATGACCCTGCCAGTCGTGATTGAAACATGCACAGTGCATGAGCACGCTGAAAATCGCTATTCCCAGTATAAAACGGCAGAAAATGATATGACCCTGCCAGTCGTGATTGAAACATGCACAGTGCATGAGCACGCTGAAAATCGCTATTCCCAGTATAAAACGGCAGAAAATGATAAACTAGCCACCCACAAGGCGGAGAGTGTGCAGGCCATCTCCCGGATGCAGCGCTTCAACATTGATGAAAGTGGCCATTTCGCACGCTCTTCCCGGGGCCCGACGCATGCGTGATGTGAACGGGGTAACGAAGCGGCCGAAACCCACACTGTGCATGTGCAATGATGCACGGAGCATCAGGACGCTGACATCATGACGTGTTCGAACTGTGGCACCGCCCATTTAAAGAATGCAAGAGGCAGACCCAGTGTAAAATTGCAGTGAGCACTGTGGCAAACTGTCTTTCTTAACCAGTTAAATTTTGTGTTTGTTTACATGCGTCTACTAACCGCGTGGAGGGATAATAGCTGATGGGTATTTCTCAAAGGGTAGTGAAAGTGGGGGGGGGGGGGGGGGGAAGAAGAGAGAAGTGGGGGGGGGGGGGGGAAAGAAGAGAGAAGTGGGGGGGGGGGGGAAGAGGAAGAGAGAGTGAGACCATCAACATTTCAGAACCTTTTAGATGATCACCTGAAACGCCATAACATACAAGACTACGGACCAAGTGCTGGAAAATAGGATTAGAATCGATAGCTGCTTGATGGCTGGTGCAGACACAATGGGCCGAAGGTCCTCTTGCTGTGCTGTAAACTCTAATAAAGTCATTATCTCAGAGACTAGTGTAACTGGGTGAAGTTCACCTCCAGGTATGAAATGCTGTGAAAAGCACACGAAGAAAGACTTTACATTTCTATAGCGCCAGCCACATCCTTTAAGTATTTTGTGTTGTCACTTGTAATTTAAGTAAATCAAGCACTAAATCCCAAAGACAGAAATTAAATAGGCGACCACATTATCTGTTGGTGGTGTTGATTGTTCCCAGGACAATACCTCAGTTGATCTTCACCGCCGTGCCAGTGGATTTTTTTACATCCATCTGATGGAATGCAAAGACATGGGCTCGATTTTATTTGTCATTGAAAAGGTTCTTCTGACAATACAGCTCCTTCAGGACAGCAATAAAATGAAGGTTTATATGCACAAGTTTCCAGAATGGGGTTTGGATACATGACGCTTCTGATTTAAAGTTAAAACTTCTACTCTGTTAAATAGCCGCAGATTTGTCATGGCAAAGTTTTGTTCAAATTTCCAAGGTTGATATTACCTTGTTAAGAAAGTGCTTTCTTCTGTTTTAATGTAACTTGCGAGGGGATTTTTAAAAAATTGTTATGGGATGCAAGGTAAGATGCGAGACCAGCATTAGTTGCCCATCTTTAATTGCCCTTGAGGAGGTAGGTGGTGGTGAGCTGCCTTGAACTGTTGCAGTCCATGTAATATAGGAATGCTCTCAGTACCGTTAAGAATGGAGTTCCAGGATTTTGGCCCAATGACAGTGAAGGAACGACCATATAGTTCCAATTCGGAATGTTGAGTGACTTGGAGGGGGACTTGCAGATGGTGTTCCCATGCATCTGCTGCTCCTGTTCTTCTTTGTTGTAAAGGTCCTGGGTTTGGAAGGTCCTGTTGAAGGAGCTTTGGTGAATTGCTGCAGTGAATCTTGTTGATGGTACACACTGCTGCCACTGTGCAATGGTGATGGAGGGAGTGAATGTTGAAGGTGGTTGATGGGGTGCCAATCGAGTGGGCTGCTGCTTTTCTGAATGATGTTGACCTTCTTCGTGCTGAAACTGCACATCCAGGCAAGTGGAGTGTATTCTCCTGATTTGTGCCTTGTAGATGGTGGGCAAATTTGGGAAGTCAGGAGGTGAGTTAGTCTGCATAATCCCCAGCCTCTGACCTCTTTCAGCTACGGTATTTATATGGCATGTGCAGTTCTGTTTTTGGTTAATGGTAACCGCAAGAATGTTGACAGTGGGGGAATCAGCGATGGTAATTAGTTGCAACTTTACAAGGCAATTGGTGAGACCACACCTGGAGTATTATGCACAGTTTTGGTCCCCTTATTTGAGGAAAGATGTAATGGCATTGGAGGCAGTTCAGAGAAGGTTCACTAGATTGATTCCAGAGATAAGGGGTTTGTCGTATGAAGAGAGATTGAGCAGTTTAGGCCTGTACTCTCTGGAGTTTAGATGAATGAGGGGAGATCAAATTGAGGTACACGATGATAAAACTTATGGATAAAGTAGATGAGCGGCGGATGCTTCCTCTTGTGGGGCGTTCTAGAATGAGAGGTCATAGTCCTAGGATAAGAGGTAGCAAATTTAAAACTGAGTTGAGGATCAACTACTTCTCCCAAAGGGTTGTGAATCTGTGGAATTCGCTACCCCAGATGTTGGGACAGTGAGTAAATTTGAGGACTGAGACAGATTTTTAAGTGGCAATGGGTTGAAGAGTTATGGAGAACGGGCAGGACGATGGAGTTGAGGCCAGGATGAAATCAGCAATGATCAAATGGCGGAGCAGACTTGATGGGCCAAATGGCCTAATTCTACTGCTTCTTATGAACTCTTATAATATTGTCACGGATGGCAGATTGCTGAGGAGAAGGTCAGGTAGGTTTTTCCTTTTTGTGGTTTCCGTGAACACCTGCCACAGACCCAGTCTAGCAGCTATATTCTTTACAATTCAGCCAGCTCGGTCGATAGTAATGCTACAGTGCCAGTCTTGGTGATGCCCTTGAAGTCCTCCACCTGTAGTACATTGTATGCCCTTGCCACCTTCCCTGCTTCCTCCAAGTGGTATTCAACATGGATGGCTACTCGTACACCAACTGAGGTGGGACAGTAGGTAATCAGGGGTTTCCTTGCCCATGTTTGCTCTGATGCCATGAGATTTCATGGGATCCGGAGCCTGTGTTAAGCCTCTCTGGTAAAATCTCCTTCCCACTGTATACCACCATGCCGCCACCTCTGATGGATCCGTCGGTGTGAGAGGACATATCCACTGATGGTGGTGGCTGGGACATTATACGGTTTGATTTCATGAGTATGAATGTCAGACTGTTGCTTGATTACTTTGTGTGGCAACTTCCCAATTATGGCACAAAGCCCCCTTTTGTTAGTAAGGAAGATTTTGGCAGGGCTGGGTTTACCATTGTCGTTTCCAGTGTTGTGTTGTTAGGAGGAAGGTGTTGCTGTCCAGTTTCATTCCATTTTGTCGATCTTTTAGCGGTTTAATACAACCGCCTGATTCTTGCAAAGGGCAGTTAAGAATTGCTGTGGGTCTGAAGTTGCATATGGGCTAGACCAGGTAAGGATGGTAGATTTCTGTCCCTAATGGACATTCGTGAACCAGATGGTATTTTATAACATTGAAGATGGTTTCATGGTCACTATTACTGAAACTAACTTTTTTTTAGCTCCAGATTTCTAAATTGAATTTGAATTCCACCAGCTGTTGTGGGGGGATTTGAACCCTTGCCCAAGAGTATTAGACTGTGTCTCTGTAGTAGTCCAGTGACACTTCCACTACGCAGCCGCCACCCCCCCTCCCCCCATTGAATTGTCTTTTTGTGGGAAACCTGTTTACCTAAAAGTCAGATTCACAATGAAACTCCTTTTCTTTGTGGAAGCATGTTTTTAAGACTGCATTGACCAGCAGTGAAGCTGAACTAATTTGGAAACTGCAGTATATTTCACTGTAGGAAGAGTGTTTTGGGTTTAAAGACTGTCTGTGGAAAGAAAATGAGTGACATCTTTATTTTATGATATGGAGATGCCGGCGTTGGTCTGGGGTGAGCACAGTAAGAAGTATTAAAACAGCAGGTTAAAGTTTTGTTTTGAAGCACAGCTCCTTCCTCAGGTGAATTTTTTATTTTATATGTATATATATTTGAAGGCTAGTGAAAGTGTACAATTCACCATTTATGGTTGTTTGCCTTTTTAAAAAACCTATGGTTAGAAACTGAATTTCAGTTTGTTGGTGTATATATTTAGTCTGGGTTTCAATGAGAGGAGAGTCATGTGATGCATTCCAGGGTTCACTGTTGTGATCTTTTAGTCTATTTATCGTTTACCTAAAGGATGGCAGGTTACTGCACACTTTAGATCAGGGATAAGAGATCTGCTTACAGGAGTCCAAAGAAGTGCAGATTAGATGGATTGGCCCCGCTAAATTGCCCCTTCGTGTTCAAAGATGTGCATGTTACGTAGGGTTACAGGGATAAGGCGGGAGAGTGGACCTAGGTAGGGTGCTCTTTCAGAGGATCGGTGCACACTCGATGGGCTGAATGGCCTCCTTCCGCACTGTCGGAATTCTATGGTTCTATAGTGTGTCTGGTACTGATCCCAGAAAAATGTCCAGTGCAATAACTCAGAAGCATGACTGGCACTAATTTTTCCTTGAATGTGATCAATTTTGAGAAGTACTTATAGAATGATGTAGAACAGAAAGAAGCCATTTGGCCCATCATCCCTATACCGGCTCTTTTTGAAAGCATTATCAAATTAATCCTATTACTATTAATATTCATATAGCCACAACGTACAAGATGATCTTGGGCAACTTTAGAAGGGAAGACAGGACATTATAGAAAATAAGATTTGGGCGGCATGGTGGTGCAGTGGTTAGCACTACTGCCTCATGGCACCGAGGACGCGTGTTCGATCCTGGCCCTGGGTCACTGTCCATGTGGAGCTTGCACATTCTCCCCATGACTGCGTTGGTCTCACCCCCGCAACCCAAAAGATGTGCAGGGTAGGTGGATTGGTCACGCTAAATTGCCCCTTAATTGGAAAAAAAAGAATTGGGTACTCTAAATTTTTTAATTTTTTAAAAGAAAATAAGATTGATTGAAGGGAAATTCCAAAAGCGTAGTCAGATTTTTAGAAGTCTTATGAAGTGAGGGCATTATGGTGTGGAGAGTTTCAACCTCTCCCATCTTGGGGGTTGGGCAGTAGGGAACGCCTATGCTCAGTATGTTTGACATTGCCTTCTGGGGATATTTTCAACACTATTTTAGTGTACATTTGAAGTTCTAAAGAAAGCTAGCGTACAAATTTATACATTAAAGCAGATAATATTGGAAATGCACAGGTTGATCAGCATTTGTGAAGGAAGTGATGAGTTGACAATTAAAGTTAGTTAACTACAGGATTAAATGTTTGAAACAGTAACTTATCCAGTCTCCCTGCAGGCGCTGACTGAGTTCACTTTCCATCCTAGTTTTGTATTTGTTTCAGGTTTCCAGCATGTGCAATTTTTACTTTACATTTGTAAACAAAACATACAGAGAATATATGCTCCACACCTCAAGAAGAGTATATTGGAGTAGGTGCAGTGTGGATTTACTGGAATGATACTTCGACTCCAAAAGTTAAGTTACAAGAAAAGGGTCTTCCAAAGTAGAGCAGTAACCCCTGGAATTTAGGAGACTAAGGAGTGATTTGATCAATGTTTTCAAGATAAGGGAGAAAAACTATTGCGGAGTCTATTTAGAGCTGGACCTTTTTGAAGGGTGAAATTGGGAAACACCTCTGCACACAAGGGTTAGTAATAGTTTGGAACACTCTTTCACCAACAGCAGCTGATGCCAGATTAATTGGTGATTTTAAAACTGATGAAAGTTAAATAAGAGTAAGATGGCAGATCAGCAATGGTTTCATTGAATGGTGGAACAGGCCCAAGGGGCCAAATGGTCTTGCATCAATATCTAAAACTAGTCATTGTGCGAAGGTAACTACCAGTGCTTAAAGTACTATGTTTGTGTGTAATTTTGTCTGCCATTCAGTTCTGATTTGTTCTTGTCAAAATGCTAATAAATTTTTTAATGTTCTGTTTCAGGAGTTCTATGAACATACAACAATCCTTTGGCAGGATGATGGTGTGAAAGCATGCTATGAAAGGTCGAATGAATATCAGCTTATTGACTGCGCACACTAGTAAGTACTTTTGGTGCTTAGCATATTGGTGATTAAGAAAGGTCACTATACTAGGAATATGAAAACTTGAAAAAAATGTTGCAGACAGAATATGTTGGGTAATTTAACATAAAACTCATTTGAGTAATCTGGTAATCCAATTCCTGTTTTATTGTACATTGCAAACATTACTTCTAAAACCAACTCTGAAAAATGCTTTAGCCGTAGCTTATTAGTTAAACTAAAAAAACTGTCTACTGTAATTTGAAGAAGTTGGACTTGTCTGAGGGATTAAGTACACCATTTAAAATAATTGGATACTATATAATGACACATGAAGTATAAAGTAATTCAGCAACACAATATTTTATCTTATTCTTGCATTGTAAATTTTAATAATTGGGGAAGACTTGATGCAGCAAATAGAAACAGCTCATGCAGCTTTACTCAGTTGATTTTTACAAAAAAAAGTTGCGTTTTGACCGTAAAATCATTTGAACTTTGTTTTGATAGAAATTATTGTATTCTAAAATCACAATGCTTCACAGCTTGCTTAACAATATTTACATTATACTAAACGCTTTTCACTGCACTGTGTGATCATATTCCACAATGCGTAGAAAAAAATAATATATTAAGTTATGTAATGAAAACTATCTGGATGAAATGTACTTGTGCAAAATTTGAAAATTCTGAAATTAATTTTGGACCTTTTTGAAGGATTAAAGAGAGCAATAATAATTTGCATTTATACAGCACCTTTAAGGTAAAACGTGTTAAGATGCTTAACGGGAATATTATCAAACAAAAGTTGAACACTGAGTCACATAAAGAGATGTAAGGACAGATTAAAAGCATGAAACACACTGTAGATTTAAAGGAACATCTTAAAGGAGGGGAGAGGAGTGGTTTGTGGAAAGAAATTCCAGCTCTTAGAACCTTAACAGCTGACTGTATGGCTGCCAACAGCGGAGGGATTAAAATCTAGGATGCACAAGGCCAGAATTGAAGGAGTGCAGAGATCCTGGAGGCTTGCAAGGCTAGAGGAGGCAACAGAGAAAAGGACAGGCAAGGCCATGGAGGGATTTGATAGGAAAAACTTCAAAAAAATGAGGTGATATAGGACCAAGAACCGATGTAGGCCTTCGAGTAGATCCTCAAAGATCAAATTAGGTTAAAAGAAAGTAGACTTAATAAATGATTATTCACTTGTGAGAAAAATATTTGTTATCTATTTATTATTATACAAGAAAAATAAACGTTGTAATGTGAGGAGGAGGTGCCTGAACAGTTTGAAGCACTGAAGGCTAATAAGTGCCTTGGGCAGAAAACTTTGGGGGAAATTTGTTGGGCTCATACACAGTTACAGTTGATTCATTGGGCACTGAAAAAGTCCTGTTGTTTGAAAGAATGTAAATATGTTGTCAATATTTAGAAACGTTGCAAATCTGACCCACAGGCATATTGTTTTTTCATCAGATGCCATCTTCTTCAGGCCCCTTGTTGTACAACGTCAGTGATCATGACTCTCCAACTTTCTCAGCCCTTGATAGCAGCCAACATTTTGGCGGTGTTCTCAAATCTTCTACCTAATCTGCTTCTTAAACTATCAGTACATTTTCTACTCAACATAGAACATAGAACGATACAGCGCAGTACAGGCCCTTCGGCCCACGATGTTGCACCGACATGGGAAGTCAAAAAACAAAAGCCATCTAACCTACACTATGCCATTATCATCCATATGCTTATCCAATAAACTTGGAAATGCCCTCAATGTTGGCGAGTTCACTACTATTGCAGGTAGGGCATTCCACGGCCTCACCACTCTTTGCGTAAAGAACCTACCTCTGACCTCTGTCCTATATCTATTACCCCTCAGTTTAAGGCTATGTCCCCTCGTGCTAGCCATTTCCATCCGCGGGAGAAGGCTCTCACTGTCCACCCTACTTCCTCGTGTTCTTGCTGTACTATCCTCAATTTTATCTGCCACTATTGTGTGTTCTGGTTTCTCTCTCCGAAGAACTGAAGTTGTAACTTGGTGATCGACTGCAAATGTTTTTCTTGTGCACCAGTTTAGCTTAAAACCTCACTAGTTGTGTGTGTAATCAAGTGCGTCAGAAACCACTTGATTCATTTATCTGTTGCATTAATTTATCTTCCATTGTCTTGCATCCAACATTTGTATCCATGGAGCAACATTGACCAGATGTAACATTTTAGTCACTTAATTGATGAATGAAATTATGGAATCCATTCTGAGTAATTGTAACAACACATAAATAACAGTGGACATGGTAAACTACTGGAAGTGCTCCAAAGCACTCCAAGATTGCACCTTAAAAGACTGATTCAGGGATCAGGAAAGTTCAGGAAGACAATGCCAACGTTGTACCCTTTCCAGAAAAATGAGTTGATAATCTTTATTGTCACAAGTAGGCTTACATTAACACTGCAATGAAGTTACTGTGAAAAGCCCGAGTCGCCACATTCTGACGCCTGTTCGGGTATACAGAGGGAGAATTCAGAATGTCCAAATTACCTAACAGCGCATCTTTCGGGACTTGTGGAAGGAAACCGGAACACCCGGAGAAAATCCACACGCACACGTGGGAGAACGTGCAGACTCCACACAGACAGTGCCCCACGGCGGGAATCGAACCCGAGACCCTGGAGCTGTGAAGCAACAGTGCTACCCACTGTGCTGCCCATAAGGCATAAAATGTTGAGGTCAAAACTAATGTCTCATGCACTCATTAGTCGGCTTACAAGTCCTCCGTTGAATCTAAGCACAGTTGATATCTGAGGAGGATGGTGAGATTTCTAGTAAAAACAACAAACTAGAATGAAGAAGTTCTGTTAGAGAATTTAATCCCCTTAATCTTTTTGTACTCCAAGTGACCAGAGAGAGCTGTACCCCCATTGGTGGATCTCCCCAGTTAGCTAATCCATAAAAGTGCACTTGGTAGTTTTCCTTTCACCTTCAGGCATTTGGGAACAGAATATGTGCGAGGAGGAAAATGAGCTCTTGGGCTAAAGGGATCAAAGGATTTGGGGAGGGAAATGGAAACCAGTTACTGAATTGGATGATACTGAATGATAGAGCCATGATACTGAATGATAGAGCAGGCTTGAAGAGCTGAATGGCCTACTCCTCCTATTTTCTATGTTTCTATCAAACTTGCCAGACCAAGTACATTATGTGAAGAGTCAATCAACATACAAATACTCAAAGCTCGCTCTTGCAGTCCCTGATGCTAAAGCTCCTACAGATTCTAGCATAGAAGCAGATGCCACCCTTTCTGTTTATTTGTTATGCCCACTGTCATTTAGAATGTGGTCAATAGAGACTTCCGGTTGCGGCTATGCAGAGCAAAGTTGCACGTTCGGCAGCTCCCACTTGGAACAGACTTTTGGGCTCTTTTCAGGGCCCCCAACGGCATTTTTTTTGCCATTTCCCGGTGTGAGAAGAAGATTGTAATATTCCCCCGACAGTGTATGGCTTGGACCAGGAGCGTGACGACTAAAAAAGTGGTGGTGAACCCAAAGAAAGTGCGAGGGAAGAAGAGCAAGATGGCGGCGGGCGGGGACCAGGCAGCGCGGATGCAGTGGGCGCAGGAGCAGCAGGAGGTTATCCAGCGCTGCTTCAGGGAGCTCAAAGCGGACCTGCTGGAGCCGATGAAGGCTTCTATCGACAAGCTGCTGGAGACACAGACGGCCCAGGGGGTGATGATCTGCGAGGTCCGACAAAAGATCTCCGACAACGAGGACGAGATCTTAGGCCTTGCGGTAAAGGTGGAGGCACACTAGGCGCTCCACAAGAAATGGCAGGAACAGTTCGAGGAGATGGAGAATTGGTCGAGGCGGAAGAATTTGCGGATCCTGACCTATGTGGTCACCATGTTAAACTCACTGATGGGAGCGGGGTCCTTCCAGGGGCCCCTGGAGCTGGAAAGGGCCCATAGAGTGCTGCCGAGGAGGCCCAAGGCTAACGAGCCGCCGTGGGCGGTGCTTGTGCGGTTTCATCGGTTCGCTGATCGGGAGTGCGTGCTCAGGTGGGCCAAGAAAGAGA